>NC_046325.1:49549435-50149435 GCF_009819535.1 Lacerta agilis | reverse complement strand
GAGACGCGAGAGGGAGAGGCGGCGTAGGGCGAGGCGGGGGCGTGGTCGTGGGCGGGACCTGGGCCGATCCCGCCCCCTGGCGGCCGGTCTTCGCGCGTGTCCGTCAGTCAGTCGGAGTCGGGCGGCGGCATCTGAGGCGAAGAGAAAGGAGGCGCGCGGGGCGGTGGCGGAGGGCGAGGTAAGGGGAAGTGGACGCGTGTACGTGTGTATGCGCGGTCGCGTGTCCCTCGGAGAGATAGCCCGAGGCGGCCGCGTTCCCGAGGCGGCTGGGTCTGGGGTGGGGCCTGGGCGCAGGTGGGCAGCGAGGGGGGGAGCTGTGTGGTTTTTTGGGCGGGGGGGGGGGTCCTCCCTTCTTGGTGCCCAGGGACGCGCGTCGCTCTTTGGTGGGGCCGCTTCCTCGTTCCTCGCTCTTCTTGCCGCCTCCGCCGCCCTCGCACCCCTTGCGAGAGGTCCGTGGGGAAACGTGTAGAGAGCGGATCGAGCCCCCCCCCCCCCCGGGAAAGCGGCGGAAGAACGGCGTGGCTGCTGGTGGCAGAAGTCGCCAGGCGACGCCGGCCTCTCACCCTTTCCACCTCCACCCTCACAGGCCCCTTCCAAGCCTCCTGCCCTCCCGCCCCACAGGTTGCCCTCCTGCCTCCGAAGGAAACGTTCATGATTTTATATCTTCCTGCAAAATCAAGTACCTATAGGGATTCAACAAAACAATGCATTTTTGTTTGCACTTAAAAAACAACAACAGATTATTGGTATGGAATATGTGGGTCTCTTGGGGGGAAGGCTTAAAAAAAGACATTAAAAAAATGCTGCATGTCTGATACACAACATATACATTTATAAATCTGCAACTGCAGGTGAGATTATGCCAGGTTTGAAATTGGAGAAGGGAAGTGGAGGTTTGTAATTGTCAGGTGGTCTGAGTGGTTACGTTCAAATAATTTCTATCTTTTGACTCAAAAGGGGGGGGGGGAGAAAGGGCTCTTGAAGCAGCTTATGTAAGCTACAGTGAGATGCCGTTTAAAAGAGCTGGAAAGGGAAAGAGCATGGGCTTCTTTGGAAATAGAGATGCAAAAGGGGAGGCAGGCAAGGTGGCGTGTCTTGAGGGTGTAGGATTTAGTGGGACATGGGGGGCTGCATATGTGGGGTTAGGATGAGAGGCTTGGGGGTTGTGTGAGCGGTCATGGTGAGACCATGTGCAGTTTCAGGGAAACATGGATGGGCGAGAAGGGAAAGCATATGGGGTAACTGGGCAGGAACAGCTGCAAGGGATGAACTGAGGGGGACATAAAGGTTTGTTCATGTGAGAGACAATTCAAGGTGTTAAGTCCAGGCAGCCCAGGAAGCTGATAAACGGTGGTGGCTAGCTTTCCAGTTTGGGGAGGGAGGGGTATCATTCAGGTGAAGGCGATAAGAGTTCTGTGTTTTGTGGAGGGGGCGGGTTGTCAGCAGGGTGTAGTTGAGACTTGGGTGTGTTGCTTTATGGGAGCAGTTAATTGAGGAGGGAGGATAGGGTTATATCATGAGGAGAGCCAGTTGCTGGTTAGGGCAGGGTGCTCCCCAAGCTGCAGGCAGGTGCTTGGTGCTCTGTTGCAAATTGTGGAGAGGTCAGTGGGACAAGAAGGATGTCCATTTATGCGGGGCTGCAGGTGTTTGGGGTGGGGTATGTCTCCCTGTGATGGTTGAGGGAGAGCAGCGCAGCAGCAGATGTTAAAAAGGAATTCTCAAGGAAATCAGGTTTTCTGTTTGGGGAAATTGTGCGTGTGCAATTTTTACAGCTGAATACTGGGAAATTGTGGGTTAAATGAAGTGTAAAGAGAGATTTTAGGAAATTGAACTCTGAAGAGGGTTTCATAATGCCTGTCTTCTATAGATAGGAAACTGTCACATACTCGGCAACCCTGGAGAGGGGCTTGCAGTTGGATAAAAGTCTCCTTCAAATACCTCACAGAAGAATTCAGCAGTATATTCTGTATGTGGGGGAAGTGTTTTTAGAAGATAGTAATAAATGCTTTCAGTTGGCGTGGGATACCTCTGTCACAGAGCTGGACTAGGCAGCTGCTGCTCAAAGAATGGGCATCTTTTGCAGAGAAGAAGCCTGTTGAGGTGCAAACTGTAATTCTTCCTCAGTATTGCACATTTTATGACTAAGAATAATGTGAGCACTTCTGTGTGGGATGGAGTACAGTTCTTTTGTTCTTTAGATTGTTGACTATTTTTGAGGAAGGGAAAATATTAGTCAGTTGCATACAGTGTGTGTGGCATGCAGTGGAACATGATGTCTAAGAAGGGGGAGGGTAGATGACTGTGCCTGCCATGCATGCTAGGGCTGTAAGTCCAGTGGAGCTCAGCAGTCTTAATTCATAGAATCAGAGAATTGTAGAGTTGGAAGGGGACCCCAAGGAACCTCAACTAGATCATACATGACAGGTGGCCATCGACCTCTGCTTGTAAACCTCCAAGGAAGGAAAGTCCACCACCTCTCGTGGGAGTCTTTTCCACTACTGAACAGCTCTTACTGTCATAAAGTTCTTCCTGATGTTTAATCAAAATTGCCTTTCATGTGACTTGAATCAATTGGTTTGGGCCTACCCTCTGGAGCAGGAGAAAACAAGCTTTGCTCCATCCTCCACGTGACAGCCCTTTAAATATTTGAAGGTGCCTATCATATCTGTTTTCAAGTCTCTTCTTCTTCAGACTAAACATTCCCAACTCTCTCAACCGTTCGTAAGGCTTGGTTTCCAGACCCTTGATCATCTTGGTCACCCTCCTCTGCACACGTTCCAGCTTGCCAATATCCTTCTTAAATTGTGGCACCCAGAACAGGGCACAATATTCTGGGTGTGGTCTAACCATAGAATGGTACTATGATTTCTCTTGATGGGAACATTTTGTTGATGTGGTCTAGAATAGCATTAGCTTTTTTTGCTGCCGCATAACACTGTTGACTCATGTTCAACTTGTGGTCTGCTAAGACCCCTAGAACTTTTTCACATGTACTGCTAGTAAGCCAGATGTTCCCCATTTTATGTTTGTGCAGCAGGTTGTTCCTGCCTAAGTGTAGAACCTTACAGTTTTCCCTATTGAAATGTAGCTCTCTGCTTGACTTATTTATCATGTTATCACCAGGTTGGGCATTACTCTCCTTTTGGGTAAAGACAGAGGTAAAGTAGGTGTTGAGCAGTTCTGCCTCTGTCACCCAGAAGCATTTCTTTGTCTTCACACAAAGCAAGCATGGGATTGTATTGTAAATTTACATAACTCTTAATTATTTGCATATTTTGCTTCTGCCTTTCTCTCCATGCCCTGTTTCCTTCTGTCAAAATTTCATTTGTAGGATCCTCAGGGTAAAGGTAAAGGGTAAAAGCTTATATATATATATATATATATATATATATATATATACCGGTGTGTGTGTGTGTGTGTGTGTGTGTATATATATACAACAGTCAAATACATCCCACCCACTAAAGGAGGCCACAATATCTAAAACTCTCCTGAGGTAAAGGTCAAAAGTCCATTTTAAAAGAATCATTTTTGCCTGCCACCTAAACGTAGCCAATGATGGCACCAGGCAAGCCTCCCTGGGGAGAGCATTCCAAAAGTGAGAGCCACCACTGAAAAGGCCCATTCTCATGTTGCCACCATCCTCACCTCCCTCAGTGAGGGTGCACAGAGAAAGACCTCAGGTAGTGAATTCAGGGAGAGGTGGTCCTCAAGTTATTGCGGTCCTAAATTGCCTAAGGCTTTAGAGGTCAAAACTAGCACTCTAAATTGACCCCTGAAACAAATTGGTAGCCATTGCAGTCATGCCAGAATTGGTTTTATATGCTCAGTCAGCAATTTGTCCACCAAGGTTTGCACCAGCTGTAATTTCTGAATTGTCCTCAAGGGTATAAGCATTTGTAACCTACCTTTCCTACATGGTTCTCTCCCTCCCTTTTTTATCTCGCAACAACCCTGTAAAGTTAGAGGAGGTTGAGAGATGGTGGCTGGCCAAAGGTCACCCAGTGAGTTTCATATCTGACCCTAATCCAACACTCTTGATCACTATATACCACTCTGACTCAGGTGTAACACTACAGCTGGGATCCTAGCTTGTTTCTTCTGTGCGGGAAGTGGTCAGGTCTGTGCATACACAGTAAGCCGTTAACTATGGTTTGCCTTGATGTGGAAAATGTGCCTCTGTAAGATGCCACTTTCATTGAAAGTGAAGTAAATCTTAAATCTTAGAAGCTTTTCTTACCATTTGTGAAATGCTATATGGATTTTCCAGCTCACAAAATGTAAACTAATTACCTTTCTCAAGCATTTGGCCATTCTTTTTCAAGATTGCACAATGCATCATTGTACTAATGTATAAGAAAATGATGAAGAAATCAGCTGCAAGCTGACTAGACATAGAAATAAAACTGACTTGTGTAGTAGGTCATCATAAAGTTGAGCTGCTCTGCATGTACAATAAAGGCTGTACAGTAAAGCTTGTTTGCTCTGTGTGCTTATTTTTTCTCTGATTGGTTCAGAGATGCTATGGTAACCATATGCTAATCTGTTTGCAAGGGTCTTCACGCGTGGAGGGTGCTCTTCATCTGTGATGCACATGGTCCCTTCGCACAACCCATGCTATGTTTCCATGTGGTAGATGCCAGACTTTCATGCTTTGCTTACTTCCTTTTTTTTCCCTTTCTTGGCTACCTTTTTGTGTATAATCCTTCCCAGGGTAATTTACAATCAGGATCTAAAATATATTAAAACCTAAAACAACTGAAATGTTTATAAGACCACAGCTTAAAAACATAGGCCAAAAACATTTTACACAGTTTACAATGCTCAGTGAGTTCATTAAAGTGCAAGCCCTAGAACTCTATAAAGAGGAGGGGGGGTATTGCAGGCTCACTTTGGGATGTGGTATTACCCGTCCAATGCCCCCCTCCCATTTTCCCTGGGCTGCTGTGTCCACTTGGGTTGGGTGCAAATTCATGAACAACCTGCTCCCTCTGGGTATACAATAAATTGGTTGAGAAAGAACTTGTAAGCAGAGTGCAAAGGTGGTAAAAGGCTGAGGTGAGATTGAGTGTGGCATATGGGACACCTGAGTCTCTGGCTTAAGGGAATTGTAGTGATAAAGAGACCCATGGAGAAAAGCAGGGCTGTGGTCTAGGTGTGCTGGAGGTGGGGAACAAAACAAATTGGAGCAATATAGCTTATCTTCTGATGTAAAAAAGTTGCTATATATAACTTGTTGATGTTATTTTGTTACTTCATGTTTTTCAAAGGCTGTGTTTGCAGAGGTAAAAGATCAAAGTGCAAAAATCCCCAAATACACACCCGACTGCATGTGTTTTTGTGTCTTGCTACATAATTGTAAATTTTTAATGGATGGCTGTAGACTTTGAGTGAGAGAACTGCAATCCATGTTGGTGTTTTGGGATTGCTCTGTCTTCTGATGAACAGCCTTTTCAAACCTCATTGGATTTTTCGAGTTAAATCTTCATGCTTATTGCATCTGTCACAGTTGGGCTGCATCCAAGCACGAGGCAGAGAGTGGATGTAGCTGCAATGAAATGTAAGGCCAGGGAAATTGATATTGCATCATAGTGATATAGGCCAGAAGAGAGGGAGAAACTAATGGTGCTTAATAACTGTATATTTATTGCATGCATGTTAAAATTGGACATTTTTAATAATCACATAATTGAAGGAATCATTTGAGCATTACACGACAATTTGGCCCACTAAAAGTGCCTGGAGCTTTGTTTTAAAACACGTTTTAAAAATTACCTTACACTTCTGTTGACTTAAAAAAAGGACCAGTTTAACTTTTGATTTGCTTTGAAAACTGAGCTGTGTACTTTTTCTAACAGAAGCTGCATTGCATTGCTGCAGGTTTTGCCAACACAGTGTCCAGACATTTTAGACTACAGCTCCCATCAGTCCCAATCCCGCACCAGCTGGGGGTGATGGGAATTGTAGTCTGAGGCATCTGGAGAACACTCGTTGGCAAA
Organism: Lacerta agilis; assembly: GCF_009819535.1. NCBI lineage: Eukaryota > Metazoa > Chordata > Lepidosauria > Squamata > Lacertidae > Lacerta > Lacerta agilis. Next base: position 50,143,436 of record NC_046325.1, on the reverse strand, counting down.
GGCTGGGTTGCCACGTCGCAGATGCTGCCATCTAGGGAGGTCTACCCAGTATTCCAAGCACCATTCTAGAGTGCTCCCTTAGTGCACACATACAACAAAACCTGGGCTGGGACCTATTGTTGTAACGAAGGTGGGATAAATTTTTGACTGGGCTCCTTTGCAGAACTGCAGTTCTTGTGGTTCTTTGAGAACCATGGCAATTCAGTAATTTGCGTTTGTGATAAGCTTGCCTGCATAGTGTAACAATGGTTTTGAGACCCGTGTTGTTTACAAAGGTGGGCAATAGACAGTAGGGTTGTCCTGCAAGTATCTGAGTTTAGTGTGAGATCTCTTGTTCAGTACACTTCTCTTTTACCTGTGGCTTTCAGAAGAAGCCACTATTGAGTCAAGGTAAAATTCCTGCCTAACAAGGTATGTTGATTCAGAGCGAAAGCAAGGTAGCACACAGAGAAAATGAAGAAGTGTGAGGAGGGAAATGCAGTTCTTTGTGTGCTGGATAAATAACATTGTGGGATTGTTAGGTGGGAAGAACACTCCTGTACTTGAGGACTTCTTCAAAAAGTGCTAAGCTTGAGCTCCATGAGATCATTATTTTTGTCAGGATGAAGGGCTGCAAAGGAGGACAAAGAAGATCTTCATCACGCTTTGCATTGCAGTGGATTTTAAAAGTGGTCAATCTTACGGAGGATGGAAAATTTGTTGGCATTAAGACTTGAAACGGTGTTCTGATATTTGCAGCTTCCTACCTCTGTTTAATGAACTACAAAGCCTGCTTGTCTCATATACATGATAACATACACTGGAAGTGTGCATTGTATTTTCAGGGAGTTATTGCAGTGAATTTGTAGGAAACCTTCATTCCGGTGGGGGCAGAGAATGCATCTGGTCAGAGTGTGGCAAGAGCATCTTTCAGCTGGCCTTGGTGTCCTTTGATTAAGGAGCCATGGGTATTTGATTTGACAGTGAGCTTAATCTCTACTAATGTAATTAGTTTTCCCTTTCTTCACTGATGCAAACATCCTCCCCTGCAATAATTCCATTTAAAAAGCAGGAGCAATGAAATTAAAATAATGCTAGCACAAACCCTAAACCGATTAAAATGGAGTATAATCAGGTGTCTAAAGGAGGGATTATGAGCCCTTGGATAGAATCTTCTGGCATTTGAGAAGAGTTAAGTTGCATGAAAATTCTCTTTCAAAAAACATCATGCCATGCAGACAGCACTTGTGAACACCAGGACTAATATTTGAGAAGAAACAAACAGGCTCTTCTGTCTATTGATCCAGAGTTATAGCAACCAGTCTCATATGGTTTTTTTTAAATAAAAGGCTGTAATGAGCATGAGGTGACTTGCACCCCTGCAAATCTTCCAATCCCACCATTCATGTACCAGCACCATTAATTGGCAGGTAATGTCCTAAACTTGCAAAAAACTGAACATGAATCATGTCTTTAACATTGATCAGTTGCACATATATAGTAGATGTAATTAAAGCTAGAAATTATCCGGTTTGCAGCACAGAAAGCACTCTGTCCCAAGAGTGTTCATTGAGATTTGCAGGGGAGGCCCTCCTTTTTGCCCTGTGCAATGATAACAAGATAGGACTGTCTTTGTGGTGGACCCTATTTGATGGAAATCCCTTCCGTCATACGTATTACTAGTGGCTTCATTCTTTGGTTTTCAGTGCCAGTTAAAGATGTATCTCTTCATAGACTTGAACACAATTAATCTAGATGAGCAATTGTAACATTGTGCAGACTTATCCTTTGAAAGGTGTAGGATGTTGCAAGTGTTCTGACTTCAGTCTCTCAAACAATTACCTCGCTTTGTGGGGGTTTCAGCAAGAAACGGGGGTTGATTTCTTTGAAGCCTGGTTGAGAAACTTTCTGAATATTCAATACTATAATCTCTTTATGTTATCTGTGCATGTTGGGATTTTTTTACCTGACTGGGAATGTCACATTTTGCTTATTCTTGACAAATCCAACATCATTTACTGATGCAAGAATTGAGTCCTAAATTCCTCCATATGATTCCAGCTTCATTGCAGGGGTATGTGAGGTAGTTTTGCCCTCAGTTTGTATAGAACAACACAGTGTACTTAATGATCCTGATAGAAAGCAGTTCCTTTTTGTGGTCCTGTAAAAAAAATGTTTTGAAATTTGTGAGACCCTGCATTAAAAAGTCACGTGACAAGTTGTCACCTTATAATGGGAATATTTTTCTTATGTGCAGAACCACCTCAACACTGCTGTCTTGAAATAACATGTTGCTGAGCATCAGTAATTGCAGCAAATGTCCTTTGAGTCATGTTCCCCCCTCTGACTTTGCATCTTGTAAATGTGCTTATTCTTACACTAATGTTGAGTTGTGTGGACAACAGATACTTCTAGATTAAGATAGTGCTCTTCAGTAGCTCAAAACAGTGGCTCTGGGATGAAAAGGGATTAAGCTTGAAGATAAAGAACATCTGTACAAGAAAGAGGAAGTGTGGTTGATCTTGAAAGCATTTGTTAAAACAGATGTTAAAGAGGCTATAATTGGTACCACAAGTGAGGGATTTGAAGTAAAATTATAAGATTGAAATATCTAGAAGTCAGTTCTTGGTTCCCCACTACAGGTTGCACTGTAGGGCAGAAGAGTGATGCTCTTGTTTGAGTTACAGGTGGGTAGCCATGTTGGTCTGCCATAGTCGAAACAAAATAGGAAATTCTTTCCAGTAGCACCTTAGAGACCAACTGAATTTGTTCTTGGTATGAGCTTTCGTGTGCAATATTGGAGAAGTTAATATTGTGGGGGTTTGCACAGTTAACAGTATGAAGCGATTTACTGACTTTGTGCAACAATTCAATGTATTCTCTCACTTGAATTGCTGCCACAGGGGTGGGGGATAACTATCATAGAGCATGTGCTTTGGGTTCAAATGCCCCAGCTTCTGTCCCTTGGAAACTGCCTTAAGGTAGCAGATGACAGCCTTCCAGAAGAGCTACTGGGATCAATGGACCAATAGTCTGATCTGGAATAAGGAAGCTTCCCATGATCCTAATGTCTTACATCAGGGTGTGGAACCCCATCCAGCATGAGCAGGGATGATGGAAGTTGTAGTCGAGCAACATCTTAAAGGCCAAAGGTGTCTTACTCCCATTGCAACTGCTCAGTAAGGGATCATTCCAGATTCCTTGCTGGGGAGCAGTGGGGCTGAACAGAGCATAGAGCTACCACTGTACCCCAAACCCCAATGCTTGACTAGGATAAAAAGTGTGGGGGGATATTTAAAAAAAAAATTTTTGGTGAACCAGTTTCAGGCTAGTTCAGCAGAGACACCTGGATCAGGCCCCTATCTGTCTGTTGAATTGGCTTAGACTCCCCACTCTGCTTCTGCCCCATTTCTGGGCCTTACACCGTCTGCTCTTGGGAGAAACAGTGCCAGCAGCTACCTGTCAATCGCCTGTGCCGTTGGTGAGTGCATTGGGGCCCTGTGTGGCAGCAGACCCTCCTCTCTCCCACCTGCCCAGAGCAGTGTGGGAGTGGTGGGCTTCCTCTGCCCTTTGCATTTCATAGTCTCTGAATTTTAAGGAACATCCTTCTTTTGAGCTGAGTCTTCAGTAGACTGGGTGAGAGTTTATGGAGCTGGATTTTCTCTGAGCCATGTTTAGCAGTTAACAACTGCTGCGCTGCTTTAAGTTGGCCTCCAGTTGCTCTGTTATCATTTCACTCTTAGTAAACCTCACTTTACAAGGCCTGGAAAAATTCAGGCACTTAAGGAAAGACTCCCTCACACTTAGAAATGCTTGTTTGTATCCAGAGTGTGCTGGATTTGCAAGGGTAGAAAATAGTCTTCCATACCTGCTGTCTCCTGAAATGTTTATAATGAATCTCATGAACAAATAGGGTAGTCAAGCCTTCCCCAACCTGGTGCCCTCCAGATGTTTGGACTTCAGCTGGGACCGGTGGCAATTGTATTCCAGAACATCTGGAGGGCATTAGGTTGGGGAAGGCTGGGAAGCAATAAAAAAATAATACTATGTTGTGGTGGTTTAAAAATAAAATTGGCTTGCAAAATGATGATGATGATGATGATGATGATGATAATAATAATAATAATGGCTTGTGAAATGGCATTGAAATAGCTAAGAAAAGCTAGTGAGAAACTGAAATGGATGTTTCTGCCTTATTAATCTTGTTGCACTGGTAAAGAAAATTAGGTTACCACAAAAGGCAAAACATGCAGAAAAGGCTTATCATTTGCATACCTATGTCCTGCCTTGAATTATGGGAATATTCCTTCTATTCCTTCCCCCCCCCCCCGGCAGCATTGCGGTTGGGTTATGTGTGGGCTAGGTTGTGACCTGATTCTTCTGTAGAGTTCCTGCTGCAGAAAATGGGATCAGAATTCTAATCCTGAAGATTTCTGCTTCCTACACTGCCAGCTGCTGTTTTTTAAAAAATAACAAGTCATTGTGTCCTTGGAGCTTTAAGTAGCACTTTCTTTTTCTTAAGCAATCTCTGCTTCTGAATCTCAGAGCTGCCCTGGCCTTTAAGATGTTGCACTAATCCCAATATAGCACATAAGGATTTTTCCGACTTTCATCATATTTAGAAGGAAGTTAATGGTTGTTTCTTTTGAATAGGCTCCATAGTTTAATCTCTACTATTTAAAAATGCAGTCTTTATAATACATGCACCCTGCTCTTTTTCGGCTCCTCCTAAATACAATAAATGTAAATATAGCATATTCCTTACTCACAGCCTTGCAGGACATCTTCAGGAAAAGAAAAGGTGTAGGAGTAAACACAAATCTGGAGCAGAGTGCCTAAGGTGGCTGGATGGTGCCTTGTACGCCTCCTTCTGGCAGCTCATTTGGCCAAGCTCCTGCCAAACGTATTGCTCCGCTTTCCTTTGGACCCCATCAGCAAGTGCAAAGGGGGGGGGGTCTTGTTGTCTGGGCAGCCCAGACCAGAGCTGTAGGAAGGTCAGGTGGTACCTGGTGCGGAAAATTTCTTGTCACCCCCCCCCCCATTGAAAAATTTCTTGTCACCCCCCCTGCAAAAATGGTTTTATGTTATTTCATATTTTCTTACAAAGGAATAATAACAAGTAATTATAATAAAAAGCTTTTATTTATATCCCGCCCTCCCTGGCCAAAGTCGGGCTCAGGGTGGCTAACATCAGATACATAACATTGGTATAAAATCAAACAATAATTAAATTACCTCCTAAATACATCTCAAAATCAAATTAAAGTCTAATTAGATGGCTTTCCACAGGGTTAGGGTTGGGAACAGTAAGTGTTCTCTGAACTGAAATTTCAGCCCAGGAAAACAGCCAAGTAAACAGCTATTTTGGTGGAGGAGGGTCAAGATATTAACCGATATGTATGAAATTTCATATATAGTGGTATAATCCCTAGTACAGTAAGATAAGACCTTTGGAGCAAGCATTTTCAAAAAAATAAAAGTTTTTTATGAACCGCCCTAGTAGGACAGTAATTGTTCCTTGATAATTTCTCACCCCTTCCATTATGGAACCTGGGGCGGTCTGCCCCCTACGCCGCCCCTGGCCCAGACCCTCCAGACACACTGCCCAGACTTGCACCCTGGGGAAGTCACTTTGGTGCTGCTAACACAGCAAAAACAACACAGGAGGCAGCAGTTGCGAGTGATAAGCTCCACCTGATTGGCATATGGTACAAGTACTACAGGTTGCCTACGTTGGTGGGAGAGATCATTGTCTCTCACTGGTCAGCTGTGCCTGTCTTAAACTAGGCAGCCCCCAGTCAATAAGTGATTTTCATACTTCCAAGCCCCTAAGAGAACCCTTTCCACATAAACTTGTTCACTCAGGAACCCTTGCACATTGCAGACAATTCTGTGGCACACAACTCAGTTCTTGAGTGGCTTGTTTCAGTTCTCTTATGCCTTGCTGCTATTCTGCTTGTATTGAGATATGATTGTTTGCAGCATGGTAAGATTGGTAATTGCAGGCAAAGGGTCCTTCAGGAAAATGTATTGATCATTGCTGATCTTAATCTTAATCTGTGAGGCACCCAGGGTTCCCTGGAACACAGCTTGGAAATGATTAGCTTAACCCATCCACATTTAAAGACACTCAACAGAAAAAGAAAAGCAATGTAAAGGATCATGAAGTATAATCTTTGCACCACAGAAGAATGACCACAACTCAGTGGTAAAGCATGCACTCTGTGTGGGGAAGGTCCCAGGTCCAATCTCTGGCATCTAGGTAGACTGGGAGAGAAACCTGTCTCAAAATCCTGGCAAGAGCTGTTCCCTTGCTCCATGTAGACTAGGGGTTGGCAAACTATGGCCCAGCGGCTGGATGCGCCGCCCCCCCAGGCTCATAAATCCGGCCCATGCACCCTGCTGCCTGCTTGGTCAGTCCCTGCGCGCTGTGGACGCCTCACCATGCGGGGACTGACTTATGCGATGCTGGCACGGCTTCTGGGTGGCAGCGATGCTGGCGCGGCTTCGGATTTCCTGCAGCCATTCCGAAGCCTCGCCGTACGCTTAGGTAAACCTGGCATGGCCATGGATGAAGAGGCTGGTGGGCAGGCAGTGGGCCATGGGCATTGTGACAGGTGCATTGTGGGGCTTCAGCCGGAGCCTGGTGCGCCTGCTGGCCCCGCACCTGACGCCAGGCTCGGCGCTGCTGGTGGTGGCGCGTTTGGCAGCCACGCTGGAGCAGCTGGAGGGTGAGCTGTGCACTGCCTGCCCGGTGCTCTGCGTGCACAGCCTGCCCGCCGACCTGGCCTTGGATGATGGGCTGCAGCACGTGGTGCACGGCACCTGGGAGCTCCACGGGGATGGGCTGATGGAGCGGCTGCTGCTCATCAACAACGCTGGTGAGTGGGCACCGCCAAGATGCGCTCCTGAGCGCTTGCAGAGTGCTTCCTCCTCCAGGTCCGGAGGCAGTTGCGGGACTGGTTTGCAGGGTATTTATATTTTTCAAAATATAGTCCGGCCCCCCAAAAGGTCTGAGGGACAGTGGACCGGCCCCGTGATGAAAAAGTTTGCTGACCCTGGTATAGACAGTGCTGGTGGTGATAGGCCAAGGAATCTGTCTCAGTATAAGGCAGTTTCCTATGTCCTTATCTTATGTTAGCATGTTTTATGCTAATAGCAAGGATTGATGTAACAAATGAACCTAGAAACTGTGTCCTTATTTTTATATAGGTACAGTACTTGGAAGTGGTGTGTGGATGATGCTGCAGCAGAAACTACCAGACTTCCTTTGCGGGGGAGTTTGATTTTTCTAATACTGTATTATATCACATCCTCCTCCTAACATCTTAGCCTGACAAAAAATCCAGGTGCTCCAGTTAACACACTGAATGGATAGATAACCCATAATATGGTATTAAGGGAGCAAGGTGCTTCCTGAGAGTTCAGTGCGCATCCACAGGGAATCAGGAATACATACCCTGATGGCCAAAGTGGAATGCAGAACCATAGCATGCAAGAAGGAAAAGGCCTGTAGGCACTGGGATGATGTGGCAAAGGAGTGCTTTCCTTTGTCAAGTTGATCTGTAATTTGGATTGTCCAAAACATCATTCAAAGCGAAATACAGATTTTGAGTTTTTCATTTTTCGTTTATCTCTGGCTCTGTGTAAACATCTCCCTTTTCACAGGCAAAGCAGGATTTTTGCTCCTGTAGTGGCTTTTCCTGTAAGTGTTCCCTAGCAGGATGTATTTCCTCTTGCATAAACAGGTTGAAACTCCTCCAAGCTTCAGAAGTACATCTGCTTTCCTCTTTAGACAGTTCTTAAAAACAGGAAAATATGCCAACTTTCAATCCTTTTTTGTGACAAATGAGAACAACACCATAACCTTTATGTTCGGATTAGACAGTTCTCCAAGCCATAATCTGGAGGACCAAGAGATTGCTGCCGGCCTGCATGCACTCCCCTCCACTCTCATGCATGGCCACCTTCCTCCATTTCCAGGTTGCCGCGATGTCTGAATTGGGCAAACTGTGATTAGCTTTAATCTCCAAATCATGGTTTTCAAACCCACTTTAAATAATGGTATGGAGGCTATTTGAAAGAAGAGTTTGGTTACTATAATCCAAAAGGAGTGGTTTCCATGGCACATTCCTGATCCTCCAAACCATGGTGGAATACCTGAACTCTGGGCCTCCTGCCTGCAAAAGATAAAAGAGAATTAAAGTGAGTTTTGTGTGAATGTAAAACCTGCATTGGTTGGAAAGCTGATTGTCAAGCTAGGAATGGTTAGGAATGATGGGAGTTGTAGGTAGAGATGTGAAGGCCCGGAAAAAACCCGGAATTTTTTTGGGAAAAACCGTTTCCCCCCCGTTTTTTCCCCTGAAGCATTTTTTGTTTTTTTCCTGAAAAATTGGAAAATTGGAAAAATAAAAAAATAGATTATGGAATGTTTTATTTTAACATAATGAAGAAAATATTTTAAGATAAGGGGTCCAAATATTTTATAAATCATTTCTAAAAAATATGTATGGTATCAGATTATTCTAATTTCTGTGAGGACAAGCAAGTCCTAGGTTACAAACTGAACAAGATACATTTCTTCCTTTAGGAGGTGCTGTTGTCACCAGAAAAGAAAAAGGTTTCAGTTTTGTTTTTGCATGCGTGTGGTATGCATTGGTTCTGTTCCTCTTCACTAGGCCTCAAAGCACTGGAAGAAAATATAGAGCAGCAAAAAAGGCCTGAAAGTATATACTTAATTACAGCTCAGAAAATGATTCTGATTAAATTTCATGCCCATTCATCGAAACTTAGTCCCACTTCCTTCTTCAGTTCTTTTTATGAGAATGTTTTTTTAAATACTGTGGAGAAGAAATAGGAATAATTGTTACTTCTGGATTTTTAAAAATTATTTTATGGAGGTTTTTTCCCTTCCACATAAACTAGTAAACAGTTCAGGAGATGGTGGCTCCATTTGTTACAAATACAAATAAATATTATTTTAAAAGTAAATTATGTTTGTAATAATAAAATACACTATATTTTTAATATGCTAGTTGTGATAATTTTATGCCCATTAAAATTGTCCATAGTTATATTTTATGTTTCTAAAGTAACAGAATGACTTTCAATCTGGAAAGGAAAAAAGAAGTGCTAATGTAGCAATTTTTTTTTCAATTTTTCCGAAAATTTTCGTTTCCCCCTGAAAAAAAACCGGGGTTTTTTCCGAGCTTCAAAATTTTCGGAAATTTTACATCTCTAGTTGTAGGGGAACAGAAGGAGAGGTAAAGCATCTTTTTACTCCTTTCCTCCCACAATTACCTCTCAAGGCAGGCTGGTTGTAGGTTTCCACCACACACATTAGCACCTTCTACCCCTTGACAGGAGAGATTATTAGGGGTTCAAGGCAGGTATCCAGTAGGGGAGACAGAGAGAGCACCCAGCCTACCTGCCCCTCTCTGGGGATAGCCAAATTTTATAAAGAATTTTAAAAGATAAGAGACAGAACATTGCTTCAGGAAAACAACAACAAAACAAACAAAAACAAACAAACAAATTTACAAAGAGTCTTCTGGTCTCCTTATGTTTAAAGCAGTGTAGATGGTCAGTTGAGTTTTGAGGCCCAGAGTGTATGGGCCACAATATAATTTTAAGTGTTTTGGGGACCCAGGTGGGACTTGATTGACAGTTGACTGTTTCCTGACAATCACAATCTGGGTCAGTTCAACAGGTCGAAATTTGACATCCTATGGAAGTTGAGGAAATGTCTATCACTTGCTACCAGATGTGGATTCAGGGAGGGAAGTGATTTCTCAGCTAAGGCAGAATCATTCGTTTCCTACTGTTGTGAAAGGAGATCACAACTTGTGTGGATGTATTTAACGCTGTTCTTCATGCTCCCTGATAAAGAATTTTGTGTCTTATTGCCCCAGCAAATGGTGCAATGAAAAGTTTTTGCTTTGTATCTCTTTTTAGTTTATGCTATATAAAATGCAGTACTTGAACAAAAGCACTTGGAATTCCTTTCATCTTCTCACTGAATATAGTTAAGGAAACATTAGCAAGCTTGTGGACTAGTGGTGTTATTTGCCAGGGACCAAACTCCTTGTTCCATATAGGAAGGGCCTTTACAATTTCTCCCATCTACTTCCTCCTCTCCCTTTTCTCTCAGAAAGCCCACCCTCTGTAGCACATGGTGGAACTATTTCAGATTCCTTCTGTTCCTCCAGCTCATCTTGATAACTGAGAACAAACCTTGGTGCCAGTGGCACTTAGGAAGTCAGCTGGCTCTTCACACACCTCACCCTTTATCATAATGGGGAGGGCATAATTTTTGCAACATGAAAAACCTAATTAGGTTAGAAAAATGGTCTTCAGGGCTTAAAATGAAGGCAGCAAAACCCCTCTTGCTTTCAGACACTAGGTAACCTTTGTTTAATTTTTAATCTGAACTCTTTATTGAATGCAATTTAGGGGGATCCATCATTTGTTCTTTTCATAACTGGAATCTGCATGTTTCTTCTGTCTGCTCTGTACTTCTCATACACCTCTTTTGTTTTGAAAGGGAGCCAAATCAACATGACTGTGATTCAAAGCCAAGAATCACTCCCTTAGCTATGGAAATGAAGGCTTGGAGGGGCTGTTGAGCATGTGTGTGTTCATCTTGCAGTTTCTGTTGAGAGTGCTGTGGCTTCATAACAGGAAAACCAAGGGAGAAAGGAGGGGTGTGTGTGTAGAAAGCAAAATAGTCATTTTGTAATTTTTCTCCCCATTATTAGAAATGACACTTCCTCTGCCATTTTAAGATTATTAGGGTTTTTTTGGGGGGGGGTGGAAACATGGACAGATGGCATTTAATCAATTGAAAAATTGCATTCTTGCATGTTCACATATAAGAAGTTTGTGCCTACAACTAAAAAGGTCATTTATGAATGTGTAATTTTTGAAAGGTCCTTTTTGAGGAAAGATGATGTGGCCTTCTTACAAAGGGCATCAGTAAACCTTGGTTTTCCTATTTGCTGAGGTATTAGAGATTCTGGTCAACTTTCACTCACTTCCTCCTTGTGCAGTGACTGTAAATAGAGTTTTGGTGTGTAGGTTTAGTGTTGCTTGTGTGGGACAACTTCATTTCTGACTTGCTTGTTGTAAAACATCAGATTTATATAGCTTTTGGCAAGCCTTGTGGGAGGAAATCTAACCAGTGGATGTTCTTGCAAACCTGTTATGAAAATGTACTGGCCCAAGTACAGGTCTTGCCTTGCCTATCTTATCATGATGACAAAATGCATACATAAATGAGTCACCACAAACCAGGCAGCCAGAGCAAGAAGGGTGTTGCTGCAAGGGCGCAGCATCTGTCAAGTGAGTGTGTAGCTGAGTGGGAAGTAGGAGAACCATTGTGCTTTGCCATTGCAACACCACAGGGCTGGTAGCTTGGAGAGCATAGACTGGGATTCTTCCTAGATTTTAATTGAATTTTGGCTGAAAAGTGAACAGTTTTAGAAACTCATATATATATATAAGCTAGGCGCCAAATGGCTCCTTAAAACAGGGTTGCAGTTGCCAAAACAGAATGCCTTGTTGCCATTTTTGGGACAGATGGCTCAAAAGTCTTTTTTTTCAATATGACTTTTGGATTCCTGAAATTCATTCTGATTGTGCAGATAAAATTTAAGGGATAGAATTCTACAGGATGTGTTGCTAGTGTGTGAAAACAGTCAAGATCCAAAGATCTCCAGGCATGCACCTCCAGGTGGTAGAGGTGACAGACACCATCCTGGCGCCCAGGCATCTTCACTTGGTAGCAAGTGGCTGATATCCAGGTGCAAAATGCACCTGGCAAATGTCAAACATTGGAGGCAAGTTGTGTCCCAAAATGAATTTTTCAACATTGAGCCATAGGAGAAATGAACTAAAGACTTGTCTAGTAGTCAGCAGCAAATCTGATTGTTTTCAGCAGTGTCTGTGCTTCTGACTACTAGACATGTGTGGGATTCTACTACGGTATTAGCCTCCCACATACCTTTAAATGAGAGAGTCCCAGGTAAATGATTCTGAGTGAATTATAGATGTTAGTAATCATCAGCCCAAGACCATAGAAAGGACCTAATCTGAGCATATATCTACAGTGCAAAGTTCTATTGGTTTTAAACTGGTTTAACTACCATGACTGCCTTTGTTCCTTCTCCAGAGAGTTGTGGGAATTGTGAGTGTTGAGTCACCATGCTGAGAATTCTGCTTGTGATGTCTGGCCCCCTCCCACAGAACATACTAACATTCAGTTGGTAGTGGGAACAACTGTTATTCCTCTAAATTCCTCTTCAAAACCCACCTTTTCCAAAGAGACTTCGACAGAACCCTTTCTTTTATTGGCTTACTAATCAAATTTATATCTCACCCTCCCAAAAGCACCTAGCATGACAAACAGGTGATAAAACAATTTAAAAAAAAAACAATTCCAGTGCAGATACAGACTGAGAAAGATTTCAGTTTAAAGGTTTGTTGAAAGAGGAAGGTCTTTCATAGGTGCTGGGAAGGCAGCAGAGATGACGCTTAGCTAATAGTCAATGGAAGGGAATTCCGAAAGGGCATTGTGTGGCACCTCCTGCTAAGGTGGTGTCTGCAGGGAGGCCCTGACCCGCAGCAGAGTACAGTGACACCTCATATCCCACAGCAACCAAGCATAAGTACCGGTAGGTGCAACTGAAATAAATGCTTGTTCTTCGCCAGTTTGTCCCTGCCTCCCTCTCTTCACTTTCTTGCATGAAGGGGAGAGGTCCCTAGTTAATCTGTGCTGTTAATGTGCCCGTTGATTCTTTGCCTTATGACAGGATGGCCTGAACTTCAGACATGTGTCCCTAAGCAGTGTTTGAAATTCGCCAGGTGCGTTTTTTTAAGGGTTTGTGGTGCTCCTCATGAGCAAAAGGCGATGACTCAGGATCTGTATATTTTCATCAGTTTTATTATTCGGATATGTACAAGACAGAGCTCCAAATTTCCATGACTGCCTTAGTCACTCTCAGATTCTGGAAGTGGCAATTTCCGATGGCGCCTCCAACAAAAAAGCCTGGGGACCCCCAGTCTCCTCCTTTCCTCTTTCCGTTTGAGCCCCCTACGTAATTGGGGCGATGGAACTACCGTTTCTCCCTCTGTCCCTGAACTGCTAAATTGGTGTCAGGACCCTGCAGCGTCTGACTGCCCTTCCACCACGGAACTCTCTCCCTGCCTGTCACTCCCACAGGAAGTCTCTGGGCTCCTTGGGTGGTGTTGGGTACTCTCAGCATCCCAGGTGCCTCCCTCCACCCCAGCCGGCTCTCTGCTGCCTCTGGAGGCTCCCCTGACAGTTTTGCAGCTGGTGAAGGCCCAATTGCGACCACATGGAGATCTCTGTATGTCAGGTTAGCAACTGACATCTCTATCTGGCTGACTCCTCCAGCCTTCATAAGCAGGTAGGCAGAAGTGTTTATATATTGCATTTATGTCCCACTTTTTTGTCCATGGTTCATTCCCCTTCTCAGTTAATCCGTACAACAACCCATTGAGGTAGGTTAAGAGGCTGTGGCTGGCCCAAGGTCATCCATTGAGCTTCATGACTTGAGTGGGGATTTGAACCCTCATCTTCCAAGTCATAGTCTGACACACTAACCACTACATCCCATTGGCTTCCTAGAGTATTTCTGCTATACTATGAGCTAAATTAAGTAGGTAAATAAATATGGGGAAAGCAAAATGTTACTTGGAGAAGGATCCTGAAAAAAATTCCTTGAAGATTGAATTTGTTTTATTCTGAATTGTTTTATTTGATGGTTTTCATGTGTTGTAAACCACTTTAAGATTTTTTTCTTTAAAATATAAAGTGGTATAGAAATGAAATTAATAACAAAAGTAACACATTTCATTGGGTGGGGGGCGAGAATGGCGCCTAGACATTCCATTGTGGCTACCTAACCTAGGTTTCAGGTGCCATTTGGTGATTAGCTGTATGTATCTGAGTTTCTGACATCGTTAAAAAATACTTGGCAGTGACTGAATTTACATATTTACATAGATGATGGTTTGCTGTGAACATACAGATGGTTCCCACTTTGCTTTCATAGGAACAACAAGCCAGGGTCCCTGGCCAAGTGTTACATTCGAACCAAGAACAGGGGTTTGTTTTGCTTCAGACAAGCCCAGATAGCAACCCAAAGTTTGCTTTTGGCTTATCAGTCATGGTTTGTGATTTGTTGCTCCCATTAGCAGAGGAGGGAGGGAGGGAGGAGCCATCTGCACACTGAAGGCAGGCTATTCACCCTGGTTTATTGTGATGGCCAGTCAAATCTCCGAGGAAAGCAATTCCAAAGACTCGGTGTTTCATTACTCTTATTTAAACCATAACAAGGTGATGCCTGAGGAAGAAAATGTCAGGCACATATACACAGATATTGAATGCAGTAGTCCATTCCTGGTTTTGCTGTTGATAAAAGGGTTTTTTTGTGTGTGTGCTAATGAGCCATCTGCTCTGCTGTTTGTAAAAGTATAAAATTCCCACTAATGTAATTAAAAAAAAAACTTGTCACCACGGAGTTGCCTAAGACTCTTCGATTAAGGTAGATGGAATCTTTCACCTTTGGATCACTGTCTTGAACTCCATTCAGGTCACTACAAAATGTTTGCCCTTACAACTTGGCAGCTTTTTGGTCTGTGTGGAATCAGCTGGTAGCCTATTCCCAGGTGGACCAACTGTACTTGAGACACTCTCTCCATGACAGGCTCCTGGTTCCCAGGCAGTCCTCCTCCTAGCCATAGGACAGGGCTTTAGTAAGTTTCAGGTGCTTTGGAGAATTGACTCCATTGTAGTCAGCCTGGTAGCTTTATCAAGTTTTATTGTTTCAGGGTTAATGTTACAATCTCTGTGTATAGTATCAACAACTGCATATAAAGATGTCTGACTTGGGTCAAAGCTAGCTATGAGGCAGAGCACCTCTCAGAAACCCGAGTGCTTCAGAATTCGCAGCCACATTTTTAGAACGCTACCAAAAATGTTGAGATTTTGCTGGAAGCTGATAGAACTCTAAAGCATTTTCTCTTGTTTATAATGCAGTGTGCACTGCAGATGAGCTTTTGCAGTTTAGTATTTCCATGTTTTGCTTAGTTGATTCACATTCTTAACTGTAGATGTACAGGCCATTAACTTCTCCGCTCACAAACTTAACAAAAACAGGTTATCTTTGTTTAGGTTCAATCACACAAGCAGTTAAGGGTTTTTATTTTTATTTTATTTTTTTATTTTTTAAAGGGATCTGTGTGTGTCAAGCACACTTCCCTAATCCTTATTTGCAGGCAGATTTGTGTGTAATGGCCCACACCTTAAGTGGGGGTGGGAGGATGCAGCATTTGATTTGATGGTTTGGTAACCAGCCATTTCTGTCAAGGAGCTTGTGCTTAAGCACTTTTTTAGTTCTTGCTTGGAATTTTGTAAAATCCTAATCAGGGGAAAGATGTTCCCAGCAATTTTCAGCTGGGCTGGTGCTGAGGTCAAATAGTAGGACATGTCAAATAGTATGACCGGTGGTCAGATATTCCATGCAGCCATAATGCCATGGATAATCAGAGAACCTTACCTAACATTGAGTTAAAATAATTCAGTTAAATGTTTGGCTTCTATTGAATCACAATGTTAGCTAATTTATAATTGTAATTAACATAAGTATCATACTTGCTGATAGTTCTATTTTTATTGTTCTGATAAAGATAAAGCTTTTTATGTACTTAACCAACACTGGACAATATTTGATCAGACAATTGATCATGGTTTGTTTTGCATGGTTTGTTTGTTGGACTAGTCAAATGTCCAAACATAGTCTTAGGTGGTGATTTTGGAGAGTATTGTTTTTGGCAGCGTTCCTGATTCTCATGAGATTGTTGCCAATCATGAAGACTAAATTGGACGTCCTCCTCCACATGCAATCATGGATACTTGTTCTTTCCTTCTTCTGAGTCTTGGCATATTTCTAGTGTTACTGCAATGTTTTTGGGAAAGGTTCCTATTCTGAAACATAATGAAGACAAATGAAGGGGGCAAGCATCAATGTGCTTACTCCACAGTAGCCCTGTTAAGTTTGGGTGTGTACTCAGTAAATTTATATTCTGCTTGAATAGCTGAATAAAGGGCTCCCAGTTACAACAAACCATTCAATAAACTATAGTGAACTCAGATAACCAAACAATATTCAAACAAAATAGTTGATCTGGATTATGGGTTAGCTGGCACTGTTCCAGAGCTCAATATTAGGTATTTGGAAACACATTGATGTAAAAATAGACTATATCCTAGAACCACAGAATTGTGGAGTTGCAAGGGATCAAAAGGGTCATCAGTCCAACCCCCTGTGATGCAGGAATCTCAACACACGGTCCTCCATCCAATTTAAAACCATACCAAACTCTGCTTAGCTTTGCAAATTATCTTGTTAGTGGAGCAAAGGAGTTACCTAGGCTGTTCCAGGGTCCTTCCAAATGGGTGTTTATTGGTGCTCCTCATGTGTGCAAGGTGTTTTTTTTTCTGTGTCCACACAATGTCAAAATTCTAGTCTGTATATTTTCCCTACTTAATCCAGAAAGGTTAATCTGATGTATTTTTATTCTTTTAAAACATTGCCAACAACCCATTTGTGATATTAAACCTCCATCTAGAAGCACCCTAACTGGAGGAATCCAAGAAACAGTAACCCATGCTGAATTTTCTTCTTCTGCAGAAACAATGAGACGAGTGGTACGACAGAGCAAGTTTCGGCACGTGTTTGGTCAAGCAGTGAAAAACGACCAGTGTTACGATGACATTAGAGTTTCTCGGGTGACGTGGGACAGTTCTTTTTGTGCAGTAAATCCCAACTTTGTTGCAATAATAATAGAGGCTAGCGGTGGTGGTGCATTCCTGGTTCTGCCTCTACACAAGGTAAGTGGTATTTTAAATAATACTGTAGTTTAAACATGGTCCTGTAGCTTACTCTGCCCTATTATTACAATACTGTATTTTATTTTTCCTTCAGAATATGAAAAGTCCAGTAGATAGAAACATAGGCCACTTGACTGCTAGAATTTGGTGTTGTTGGCAACGCATTCATTAGAGTCATTTTGTATCTTAACAAGCACCAGTTTAATTCAGGAAAAGAATAAGTACCTTGCTAGCTTAGAGGCCTCTCTCTCTCTCCAAACTAACGGCTCCCATCCTTGGCATGTTGTATTTGAAATTGCTTTAATTCTTTCTTTAAAATAGAAATGTGAAGAAATACAAAATGGAAGAAAAGCCCTATTCATGCTGCCATGATTATAAAGTGAACATGTGTGTAGGAGTGGGACCCTGCTGGCAGGCTCCACCTCCTGACTTACTGCAAGTTCAGATGATTGCGTGAACATAATAGAAACATCAGAAGCTTCCTTATACTGAGTTGGACCATTGGTTTATCTAACTTTCTTTTGTTTACATTGACAGTGTGTTGTCCAGGGTTTCAGGCAGGGGTGCTCCCACCATATGTGGAGATGCTGAGGATTGAACACATCGTCTACCACTGAGTTGTGGTCATTTGGAATGTCCATACATAGCCTTAACTTTGCAATTCGGGATCTTGCTTCTTATACTTGTATGTAGACTCAGAATTCAGAACCTGGGCTAAAATGAATTAGTATTTTTGTAGGGGACTATGAAGCAAAAAGCCCTGACGGTTTATTTTGAATATTTGTATTCTGCCTTCTGGTTGGCTTATTTTCTGGGCAGCTTACCACAGATTTCAAAAAAGCCCTGTCCCAGGACAGCTGATAGTTGGATCAATTTCTCTGACCAATGGGACGAGACTGATCTGCCCTTGACATGATGATCTTCCTGGAAGGCAGGGAGTACAACCTTCTATAGCCCTTGTTCCTCTGAACCCAGTGTGTGTTTGTGTGTGTGTGCTTCCCTTCAGTTCTGCAGTCTCAGGGTAAGTCAGGGACTGCAATAAAATGTTGCCGTGTGAAGTACTATTTGGCCACTCTTTCTGTTTCTCAGCAACATTCAACATTTTGTTCCCACTGAACATACTCAGTCATCGTTGGATTGTTTTTGGGTCTCTTCCCTTAGGGCTTTTTCTGTAGGTTTTTTTTTTGGGGGGGGGGGTACTTTCACAAACATTGAGGGTTCTCCCAAGCATGTTGATGTATCTCTGTTGTGCATGGACGTTGTTGCTTTGGTTGCAGACCCTTGCAGTCTGAAAATCTGAAATGGAAGGAATAGTTGATAATTCAGGGTATCTGTTAGATAAGCTAAGTACCAGAGGGTTTTCAGTATAATAAAAAACTAGCCCAGAACCTGTATGAATATTCCTATGCAGCTATGTTAGATTTCCTTACTTGTGATAAGTGAAGCTGTCAAACATCACTTAATATGCCTTTCTTGCAGCAAGGGCTTGCTCTGTGCCTCAGAATAGACAATAGAATTTCAAGCACCCCTAGTCTTCTTGAATTTATCTGTTCCAGTCCCAGCCTGACAGGCTTTCTTCCTTCCTCTATGTGGATACTTTTAAAACCACATGTGTTTTAATGTTGAAGCCCTGCTGGTCTTTAGTTGGCTGTTGCTGTCTGAAGCAGATATGGTACATTTCAGTGGCATTCAAAGGGTCTGTTAAGGCCATGTAAGATTTTGGGGAGCTGCTTTGTGGAGAACCTACCTCCCAAGATGCTGTTGCCTCCCAGCAAGGAGGGTACAGGCCTCCCTGTAACATTTATTGCATGGAACTGGGCTGGGGAGAGCCAGCTGTGTCAGCAGCATCAGGCAACAGTCCTGAATCTCTATCCTCCTTCTGTAGCAACAAACAAATCAAATGCCTCTCTTTTTCTTCCTATGAATGCTTTTGCCATATTCTTATAGCAGGAGTAATAACTATGATCAGAGTCCTGGTGTAGAAGCCCTCACAATATACTGAGTGGGTGTTTTCATGTGTGCTTTGTGGCCCTGATGCTGGCAGGGCAGAGGAGTGCCTATTTCCCACTCTCATTTAAAGGGGGGGGGTGAGATGGAGGAAGCCGAACTGCCTGTTCTTTGCATTTCTCTCTCTCTCTCTCTCTCTCTCTCTGTATGTTCCCTCTGCAGCCCTGCCTCCACCACGGCTGCTGCAACAGCATTTCCACAGCTGTCAGTGCAGGGCTCTGACAGTGGTTTTTACCATATATGGCCATTACAGCTCTTTGGGTTGGGAGGCAGGCTGAATAATTTCCACCCTTCGCTTTGATTGGCCACTTTGAGCCTGGAAGAATGATGGGATAGGAGCTCTTCTGCAAAAAAGGGAGAAGCAGCTTTGAGTCAAGTGGAAAGGGTGGCTTAACTCTTTGCTGCCGGGTTTTTGTATCGCCAATGCATGTGCCAGCTGAATTCTACCTGGCAGCTCCTCTCTCTCTTGATTTCTCAGTGTGCAAGTGAGTGGGAGGTTTAAATAATTCTCATACGGTTATCTGGGGAGACATACCATGTGCAGCTCTTGACAGCCCTGGCTGTAATGTGCTATGTATGGAATTAAAAAGCAGGGAGGAAACCAGTGTTGTTAAAGCGTCTCTTCCTGATAGGAAACCTTTACAGCAAGGAAGGGAAAGGATGTGCCAAATGCCTGGGATGGCAGAAAGTGCAGCAGTTTGGCTTCACATGATCAATAAATTGCTTTTTTATTGCAGAGTACTTGAGAAGTCTGCATTTTTATTTTCAGAAAGCAACCTTAGATTAAAAAGTCAATATGAGGATTACCGGTAAATAATAAGACCAAAAGAAACAGGGTAGAGCATGTGTTGAGAAAGAAAAGAATGGATATTATTTGTCTCCAAGAGACACACGTTACAAGAAAGCATCGCAGATTATTGGTTAATAAAAGACTGGGAGAGGAGTTTATATCTTCAGACTCCGTAAAAAAAAGAGGGGTGGTGATATATGCGAATCCTAAATTAAAACTGGAACAAATTTACAAAGACAACGAAGGCAGAATTATAGCAATTAAAATTCAGGGGAAAATGGAAAATATTATTATAGTGGGAATTTATGCCCCAAATGGAAAAAAAGGCTGAATTTTACCAGAAATTGGAAAAAGTATTATTAGAATTTTGTGATCAAAAAATTATTTTATTGGGGGATTTGAATGGAATAATTTCACCAGATTTGGATAAAAACAGTAATAAAGCAGGATCTAATGAAGGAAGGCTACCCAAAGCCTTCTTTCAATTAGCAGATAAATTGGACTTACAAGATGTCTGGAGATGTAGACACCCCTCCCAAAAACAATATACATTTTATTCACATGCAAAAGATTCTGAAAGCAGGATTGATTCGATTTGGACATCTAAAGAGTTACTACTAAGGTGTAAAAAAACAGAAATATTACCTAAAATTATCTCTGACCATAGCCCAGTTATGATGGAATTAGTAGGTAAAAAGAGTGGAATCAAAAGATGGAAACTAAATGAGATTTTATTAGAGGATGAGAGGGTAGTAAACAAAGCAGAACAGGTATTGAAAGAATATTTTGAAAACAATTTAAATCAGGAAACAAATATAGAAACGGTGTGGGACGCTGGGAAAGCGGTGATTAGGGGTTTCTTTATAAGCCAAAATAGCTGGAATAAAAATGAAAAGGCGAAAAAATTAGATAACCTTCTTAAGGAGGTAAGGAAATTGAAATTGAATTAGGGAAAGCCAAAATGCAAAAGAAGGAGGAATTGAAGAAGAATATAAAATTATTACAAACCCAAATCTCAAGTATTATTGATAATGAAATTGAAAATAAAATAAGGTACCTACGACAAAAAAGTTTTGAATATTCAAATAAGGCAGGAAAGTATTTAGCTTGGCAGTTAAAAAACAAAACAAAAAGAGAGAGTTATTGATAAACTAATAGAGAACGGTAAATTAATTGGTGATCCTAAAGAAATCTCCAATTCCTTTGTGAAATTTTATGCCAAACTATATACATCAGAAAGTTATAGCAAATTGGATATAGGAAATTACCTAAAAAAGACGAATCTATTGAAGATCGATGAGGAAAGCAAAAAGCGACTCGAAGAGCCGATTACATTAATGGAAATACAAGGAGCGATTAAAAAAGCCAAAATAGGGAAATCACCCGGCACGGATGGGCTGCCTGCTATTTATTACAAAAAGTTTAGAAAATTATTAGCAGAGCCTCTAAAGTTATTAATGAATAAAATTGGTGATGGAGGGACCATCCCTAAATCATGGGAGGAGGCTTACATTTCAATGATCCCCAAGCAAGGCACAGATAATTGCCAAGTCCAAAATTTTAGACCAATCTCTCTGCTAAATAGTGATTATAAACTGTTTGCGGGGATTATAGCCAGTAGGCTGAAAGGGGTGTTGGGGAAATTAATAAATAAAGACCAGGCAGGATTTTTACCAAACAGACACATCCATAGCAATATAAGAAATGTGATAAACATCTTATAATATTTGAATATGAAAATTGATTTAAAAAGTGGCGTTTTTCTTACTTGACGCAGAGAAAGCGTTCGACAAAGTGTCTTGGGCCTTTCTTAAAGAAAGTCTAACAGTATTGGGATTTGGGAAGAAAATATATAATGGAATAGATTCAATTTATAAAACGCAAAGAGCAAAACTGATAATTAATGGTGAAATTTCTGAGGAGTTAAAAATTCAAAGGGGCACCAGACAGGGATGCCCGTTATCCCCCCTTCTATTTATTTTGGTACTTGAATTTCTATTGGAAAATTTAAGAAAAGATGATGATATTAAAGGAATTAAAATCGGTAAAAATATATATAAAACCAAAGCTTTCGCCGATGATGTCATAATAACTGTGGAGAAACCATTAGAAAGTATCCCTCTAGCTCTAACCAGAATTATGGAATTTGGAAAATTGGCGGGATTAGACTTGAACAGGAATAAAACAAATATGTTAACCAAAAACTTAACAGGAGAGGAAATTGAGAAATTACAGGAAAAGGTGGGATTAAAAGTAGTTAAAAAAGCCAAATACATAGGTATTTGGATCTCCAATAATACCAATAATCTATTCAAAGATAACTATATAAGTAAATGGGAGGAGGTTAAGAAGGATTTGGATATCTGGCGTAGATTAAATCTATCATTATTGGGGAAAATAGCAGCCATCAAAATGAATATACTCCCAAAAATGTTATATTTATTCCGGATGTTACCAATTTTGTCAACAGGGTCAGAACAATTTAAACAATGGAGGAAGGATTTAACGAAATTTATTTGGAATAGTGGGACCCAGGTGGCGCTGTGGGTTAAACCACAGAGTCTAGGGCTTGCTGATCAGAAGGTCGGCGGTTCGAATCCCTGCCACGGGGTGAGCTCCCGTTGCTCGGTCCCAGCTCCTGCCAACCTAGCAGTTCGAAAGCACATCAAAGTGCAAGTAGATAAATAGGGACCGCTCCGGTGGGAAGGTAAACGGCGTTTCCGTGCGCTGCTCTGGTTCGCCAGAAGCGGCTTAGTCATGCTGGCCACATGACCCGGAAGCTGTCTGCGGACAAACGCCGGCTCCCTTGGCCTATAAAGCGAGATGAGCGCCGCAACCCCAGAGTCGGACACGACTGGACCTAATGGTCAGGGGTCCCTTTACCTTTACCTTTACCTTTTTATTTGGAATAGTAAACCAGCTAGGATTAAATACAAATTATTAATTGACATAAAAAATAGGGGAGGATTAGCCTTACCGGGTTTAAATCTATAGTATGATGCGGTCTGTTTTTTATGGTTAAAAGATTGGATTACTTTAGAAAATTTAGAATTATTAAACCTGGAGGGAATCGAAAATAAATTTGGATGGCATGCTTACATGGTGGAAGACAAATTAAAAGCCCATAAAGGATTTAATGCACACATTATTAAAAGATCTTTGTTGAGGGTCTGGGACAAACATAAGAACCTCTTAGAGCCAAAAACACCTAAATGGCTGTCGCCTATTGAAATTATCACCGTAAAGAAGGTAAATATGGAAAGAAGCTGGGGGAAATATAATGATTTATTGGAAGAGAGAGAAGGGATACTTAAACTGAAGAAATATGAAGACATTAAACATCATCTAACAGGATGGATACAGTACCATCAGGTACATAGTAAATTTAATAAGGATATGAGGCAAAAAGGCTTTTTAAAAGAACCCTCTTTATTGGAAACACACCTACTAAAAAGCGATAATAAAATAATTTCTAAAATGTATAATGTTCTGCTTGAGTGGGAAGTCAAAGACGAAATGGTAAAAGAGACAATGATTAATTGGGCAATGGATTTAGGGAAGACCATACAGTTAAAATCGTGGGAAAAACTCTGGAAGGAAGGGTGGAGGTTCACAGCTTCAGAGGGAATAAAAGAAAACATGATCAAGATGTTTTATAAATGGTACCTTACACCTGTTAAAATCCATAAGATGTATAAAACCAAAGATAATTTATGTTGGAGATGTAGGAAAGAAACAGGGAAGTTCATTCACATGTGGTGGCACTGTGGTAAAATTAAAAAAAATTGGACACAAATTTTTGAAGAAATTAAGAAGATTTTGAAATATAACATTAAAAGAAATCCGGAAGCCTTTTTAATAGGTATATTAGATGATGGAGTAAAAAAGGAAGATGGAAATTTGTTTCTGTATGCAGTAGCGGCTGCAAGAATTTTGATTGCATCTTACTGGAAGACACAAGAAGTACCTAGTACACAGGAATGGCAAGAAAAATTATTTAGCTTCCTGGATTTGGCAAAATTAACAGAAGTGATAAGAGGTGGTAGTAATCAAAAATTTAATCAAAGATAGGAGAAATTTGGAATATATATGAAAAACCAGTGCCCGAATATAAAAACTTGGATCCATTTCTAACATTCTGTATTGGTAAAAAAGGGAAGGAAAGACAAAAAGTCGATAAATTTACATGAATTTTGGTTAAATGATTGGATAACGCAGTAACGAGTAAATTAAGCAACCCGGGAGGAGGGCAGGCGGAAGCCTAAGTCAAGTTTACAACTAGGTATTATGATTTATGATTAACTTGGATCGGTTATGATTTATTTATTTAAGTAATGAATTTTGATATTTTATTAATAGATAGCATGATTGAATGAATGAATATGTATGATTTGTTTTGTTCAAATTTCTTTTTGATGTATTATGGTTATGTGTGTGTGATGTTTGTTTTGTTGTGTATTGTTTTTAATGTATGAATGTTACAATTCTCAATAAAGATTTATTTTTTTTTAAAAAGTCAATATGAGGAAGTAGATCTTCAAGCATTGTTCAGAGCCCACTCTTTCCCCACAGGGAGTCAGAATTCAGGTGGAGTAGGTAAAGGACCCCTGGACTGTTAAGTCCAGTCAAAGGCAACTATGGGGTTGCGGCGCTCATCTAGCTTTCAGCCCGAGGGAGCTGGCATTTGTCCACAGACAGCTTTCCGAGTCATGTGGCCAGCATGACTAAACTGCTTCTGGCGCAATGGAACACCGTGACAGAAGCCAGAGTGCACAGAAATGCCATTTACTTTCCCACTGCAGCGGTACCTATTTATCTACTTGCACTGGCATGCTTTCGAACTGCTAGGTTGGCAGAAGCTGGGACAGAGCAACGGGAGCTCACCCCATTGCGTGGATTTGAACCTCCGACCTTCTGATCCGCAAACCCAAGAGGTTCAGTGGTTTAGACCACAGCATCACCCGCATGATATTTGTGGAGGCTTGAAGCCAGTGGCTACTATAGCTAGGCACCAGTAAAAACCAAACTGCAACGTGAAGTGGGATTGTGCGTGCCTGAGAGCAGCCCTGTTCTCCTGCTCCCTGCTTTCTCCTTGGCAGAGTGCAGTGAGTTGGCCCGGGGTGGGTTGCCAAGCCCTGCTGAGACCAGACACGCGGCAGGGGGAGCTGGGCTTTTAGCAGAGTAGGGGCTCTTCAGCAGATGAACCTTCTTCATTCTGGCCATGATCTGTTATGAACAAGATGAAACTTTGGGAGGGGGTGGTGCTGTGTAATTCCTTGGGAATATTTGGCATCTTAAACTATTTTT
Source organism: Lacerta agilis (assembly GCF_009819535.1). Classification (NCBI taxonomy): domain Eukaryota; kingdom Metazoa; phylum Chordata; class Lepidosauria; order Squamata; family Lacertidae; genus Lacerta; species Lacerta agilis. Next base: position 50,118,438 of record NC_046325.1, on the reverse strand, counting down.
CCTGTTAAGCCAGATGTTGTGAATAAAACTGGGATGTTCCTTGTATTTTTCCTTTCAGCCACGCAGTCTTTTCTTTAAGGGACCAACTTATTTTAGTGAATGTGTGTAACGGCAGTCATTTGGAGCTCTTGTTCGGCAATGATGCTGGAAAAGGGGTGCAGAGGCAGATTGAAAAGCAGAAGTACTTTATGTCTGGAGTTCTAGTTCAGACAAATAGCAGCTGAAGTTTTTGGACCATATCACTTCAGATTGTTTAAAGATATTTCTACAGAAGAAAATTTCCTTCACTAAGGATGTCAGGAGAAGAGTGTTTAAATTTCTGTGTTGGGGGAGCTGGTTTGTATGGGAAAGCATTCAGCCATGTATGAGCAGTTATCTGCATACTGACATGGTATGTCCTGCTTGCAGGCAGGATCTGCTTGGCCACTGTTAGAACAGCATGCGAGAGTAGGTAGTCCCCAGCAACCGGGGTTCTGTGGCAAACTTCCAGTGGTTGAAATCAGATGCTGGGGAGCAACAAGTTGGCTGTTGCCTTCACATATTTTTGTGGGCTTCCTAGAAGCACCAGGAAGGCCAGCGGCAGAAGCAGTGTCCTGGACTAGCTGGGCATTTTAGTTTGATCCAGCAGGGCTTTTCTTACGTTTAAGGCCTAATTCTCGAAGGAGCTAAACCTTTTTCTTGACTAAGAACAATAAAAAAGAGCCCCAGAGGATCAGAAATTCTGAAACTGACCACCCAGGTGGCTCTGAGAAGTCCACAACCAGCACATGAAGGCAGCAGCCACCCCATTGTTGCCCCCAGCAACTAATATTCAGAGAATTCTGCCTCTTTCCGGTCATGAAGCTTGTGGATACTCTTCCAGAGGAAAGCCCCTTCTGCTTCTGAAGCTGATAGCAAAAAAGTTTTCCATTATAAAAAGCTTACAAGCTGTGGCACTGCCCCTCAGAATGGCATGTGGGAGCTCTGCCTGCTGCTGTGCTACTCCACTCAACAGCTGATGGGCAGAAAGCCGTTCCTTGCAGTGGGCTCATCTGTGCAGCTTCCCTGCCCTTTCTGGTGAGATTGAGGGGAGGAGGAAGGGGGTCTACGCTGCCCCTTAGATTACCCTTGTGATCTATGCTTCTAAATAGGTAAAAACAGCTGTTTAGAGGGTGCTCCCCACATGTGCATTTCGCTTATGCGCGTGGGGGAGTTGCCTGTATAATCTAGGGCAGGTGGGCGGGACTTGGCCAGGTGGGTTCTCCATCCCCTGCTCCAAGGAATTTCATGCAGTCATTACCACTGATTGCAAAGCACGTTCCTTTAAGGGGGAAATGGCAACTAAAAAACCAAAATGATGCACTTACATTCTTTATTTCTGGCTTTTTTGTCCTTTTGTGAGAATATGGGATATGCTCTCCTCTTTGCATGAAACTTAATCTTGCTTCTCTCCTGTTGTGGTTTCTGTTGCCTCTTCTCAAAAGCTAACATTTTCACAGGAACAGTGTGCAAACCATTGCATGTGCAGGATAAAAGCCCCCACCATATGTTGTACGCATAGTTGGTCTTCCCTTCCCTTCAAATGTTCCTTCTGGGCATTCAGTTGTGTCATCTCTGAGGGATTTGGTGTTTCATCTTACTGCACAACTGAGAAATCAAGAAACCTGCAGTTGCAGGGGAATATGCCTATAGTTTGCATCTGTATAATCTGTATGAAACCTCGGGCCCTTCCCCTCAACCTTTCCTGTTCCTAATTCCTCCAGGAAGATCCCTTTTTGAACTTCCTTGCATGTGCTGACACCAGAAGCCTTGACAGGCATCCCTTGAGGCTCTTCCAGTGGCTGGCGTGGGGAGTGCTAACAGAAGTGCGTTGCTGCTGTTTTCTTCTGTTGAGGGACTATCAGCACTTTCACTCATAAAACTCGCCTATGAAAATGTTGGTTTTAGTTTGAAACTTGGCGTGCAAATTTGAAGCTTGGGAGCAAAAACCCTTCTTGTTTTTGGAAGCTGCACTATTTGTTTTTCTGGGGAAAGACCAGAATTAGAAACGGCATCGCTTGCTTGCTCCACACAGCTGAATCTCTGCCAGCCAAATATGTCATTCCTGTCCTGAGCAGTGAGGAAGAAACTGCAAGTGTTGGTTCACTGTAGAAGTTAAGGTCTGTGGACTTTGTGGCATGGAGTGAGGCTGTGACTAATAGGGCAGGCCATGAGCCAGTAAACGGGCAAGCCACCAACCGAGGATTATCATGTTTCTTCTTCTTTGCCTTCTCTTTTATGCTCACGAGGAATTTGATGTGGAAGTGAAGTCTTCAAAATCCAGCCCCAGCATCTACTAACTTGTGGCACAAGTTAATTTAGCAGAAATTAATAGCATCCCATTCTTTTGTGATTTCTCTAAATTCAGCTCTTCCTCTCATGTTAATATAGACTTAATATATATTTGACTGAGGGCCTGTGTAGTGTAACTACAGAGGCAGTGTAACTAACAGAGCATGGGCGGTCCAGCACGCAGCCCAAGGGCCACATACGGCCCTCAATGACTTTTTTGGTGGCCCTCAGCCTCATTTGCCCCCCCCCCCCCCTTCATGCCTTCCCAAAGCCTGGTAAGTGAGGTGCTTGGCTTTGGGAAGGAGGCATGAGGGTTCTGACAGGGTCCTCCTTCCTCCTTTCCGAAACCTTGTTAGTGCTTTCCCAGCTTAGATACAGCACAAAAAGAAATTGTACAACATTACTATAAAAACAGGATTTCAGGCATAGTGGCCAGTCTTGTAGGTCAGGGCTTCACGGATGGCAGAGAGGAGGGCCCCCCTGAGGGCAGTCACAGTGGTTCAGAAGTAGTGACATAGAAAGGTATTCTGCTTCTTCTGGTTTCTAAGGAATGCAAGCCAGACACAGTACTCTTCTAGATTTTGTCATCCCCCCCCCCCATACAGTAGTAGCAACAAACTGCTGTTTAGTACTTGAAATGCAGTAGCTGTGCCAAGTACTCAATTTCTTCCTCTGGCAAGCAAGTTGGCAGTTTTGTTTTGTCTGTATCTGTCACAGCTAATTTTGCGGTGAATTTCTGTGCATTGGCACAGATCTTTCCAGGGCAGATATTCCATGGAAACTACTGCAGTTTCAGGGCCCTTTGTGCTTGGACCGAGCACTTATCTGTGTTCCTTTGTAAGCACATGGCACTGAGCAATGAAGTCATTCGGCTGCTTGGTTTCTAATCTTCCCAGTGGGTTGAGATACCAACCCTATTACTACCTCTTAACTATTTGAATATTTGAAAAACTAATTGAGTCGCACAGGCCTGGTGAGGCTCCTCAAGCTTTCTAAAAAAATCCTTGAGCCAGAAATCATTTGAGTCCTGATAACAAATCGCATAGCTTTAAAGCTTGTCTCTTGCTGACCATGGCGGTCTCCAGCAGGAGTTTCTCTTGCACAACCTGCTTTGAGCTGAATGGAATGGGAGGAGGGGGGAGCCTTGTGTTACTTCCGACTCCAATAGGGCCTGTGTGCTGGAGGCGTTCCTGTTGAATTGCAACCTGTGGTCAATGGATCAGAATAAGTTAGTTTCCTGAGAAAAATATGGCAACCCTTTGTTTTACACACCATTTTTGTTTCTACCATTTCAAAATTTGGATCCTGCAAAGCAGGGCCCCACTTTCTAAGTGTGATGGTGCTCTGCGAAATGTAGAGCTACAAACTGGATATTATTATTTATTAAATTATTATTTATTAAAACACGAGTGTAAAAGGTGTTTTTCACAGCCAGTTTGTTGCTCTTCAAGGCTTCCAAAGTACTTCTTTCACACGGAACTATCTGTCAGAAACCCCCCCCCCCCACTCTTACAGTCCCGTAGGACTATAAAGACACAATTTATATGCACATCTTGCTTTTTATACATGCACACACACCCATGTTAGCTCATGAACATCTTCAGTCTGCCTGATACTGGTGCCGTGTAACAAGCTTAGGGGACTTTGAATGAGTTTTGATCATCTGATAGCTGTTCATGTTTCAACCAGTTGCTTTGCTAGAACTTTCAATTGCTAACTGATGTTACTTGAATGTATTCTGTGAGTTTTGATGGAAGGTACAAGCTTTGTGTCCCCAGAGCAACTTAAATGGCTCTGTAGCAGTCTTTTGGTGATGGCGGTGTTACTATATTCCCTGTTTCCTTATCTTAACAAGGGTTAGTCATGGAGAGCTTGGCCGGCTTGCTGGATGACTAATGGCCATTTGTCATGGTCTTCATTTAGGTCTGGGTATAACCCATCTGGTGTTGGTAGATGTGGGTGCTCTATAGATGCAACAGGTCTTGTTAAATGATGAGAGGTGGGACTGAGGGTTTGAACCTTGAGGTGGAGTGAGTTGCTGCCAGGTGTTTCAAACCCATTCTTTGTGATCCAGTTTCCTTCCCCTCTCTGCTCCGTTCTTTAGCATACACAGAGCAGAATGTGCAAGTTGGTGCCACTTCCTTATTTCCAGCTGCGGCGATAACAGACATTCCTGAGGAAGTGACTTTCTACATTCAGTTATCTAAGAAGTATATTTCTGCGATTAGCTGCCTTTTTCTAGGAGAAAGACAGGGTTAGTCATGGTGGAAGATTGCACCAGTTTTCCTGCCCATCCTATCAGGACTTTTATACAGAAATCTGTTTTGGACTATGTGACTTCATTAAATGGTCTTATTTGGTAAACTTTAAGCCCTCTGGAAGGGTTTGTGTAAAAAGCTATGTAGATCTCTCAGGACCAGTGTTATGTGGTCCCGATGGCCACTCCCAGTCACCAGTCTAGCTGCCGCATTCTGGATTAATTGCAGTTTCCAGGTCACCTTCAAAGGTAGCCCCACGTAGAGCGCATTGCAGTAAAGCCCAATTGAAATGGATCTAGAATATCAGTTTCCTCCAAGAGCATCTGGATCTGTTCCATGACCACCCACTCAAGAACCTTGCTCCAAAAAGGGAGATTAGCAACTGGCTGGTAGTTAGTTAGATTTTCAGAATCTAGGGAAAGTATCTTGAGGAGTGGTTTTGCCACTGCCTCCTTCAAACAGGCAGGGACCACTCCCTTGCATAAGGAGGCACTCCCTTGCATAAGGAGGCACCTTCCTGCCCAGCCAGATGTCCCTTCCCTGCTAGTTTTTATCACTCAGGAGGGGCGAAGGTCCAGAGCACGTGGCCACTCTGACTGATCCAGGCACCTTTTCTGCATCCTCAGGCCTTACCAGCTGAAACTCATCCAACACAACAGGACAAGACTGTGCTCTGGACACCCCTCGAGATTCATCTTTAACAGTGGATTCAAGATCCCAGCAGATGCAAGCGATTTTATAGTCAAAATGCTTTGCAAAACAAGTCAGTTAAGGGTTGTTTTAAGCATAATATCCCATACATCTAATTGCTAGGAATTGTTCTGTGCTACAGCTGCTCATTTGTTTTTGTCTTAGTTTTATCAACATCCATAAGGATTGCTCTAAAGTGACCAGCCTACTTTTAGGCACTTAATTTTTGTGTGGCATTTAACTTTTTTTTTTTTAAAAAAATATCCTGTCATGATGCATATTGCAGAAAGTAGTACTAACATACTGTACATGTTGGCCCCAGTGAGGAACCAGGATTATATTTTGGGATCTCTCCCACCCAATGAGTAGGTTTGCACATAACACTAAGCCATGGTTAGTGACCATAGTTTGCTCTCAAGCCATTCAAAACCAGGTTCTAATCCGGATTTCTCAATCTCTGATTTGAGAGCAATTTTTAGCCAGCAGTAACTTTGTTTTGGACAACATAGTTAACCATAGTTATTGCAGATCAGGAGAAAGGATTATTATTTTTCCATGGATGGAGTAAGAAGCCTATGAACCTGCAGGGTTCAAGAATGGTTTGGTGGTTGGTGAGATGACACATAAACTGGGCAAATCAAAGGCTGATTCACATGATCCTAAAAGTAAGCTAAAATGTGAGTTGCAGTGAATTGTGCTTGTGGTTGCTCTGTTGCAGACCAAAGTCCCATTTGACTACTACTGACTCATTATTGGAAGCCTTTGTGGGGAGGAATTTAGTAGTTAATTTTCATAGCTGAAAGCCCATATTTTCCATTCTGATGAACTTCTGCAGGTCTTAATCTGGTCTCTGACCACTGAGAGACCATGCCAGTCTGATTGGTGTAGCTCATCAAACAGGAAAAACTCCATTTTGATTCTGAGATTGTTTACCAAGTTTTTAGTAAGTAGTCATTATATGTGAATAAAAGACTCCCGGGTACATCCCAAACTGCAACACACTTAGTGTAAGGGCCCATGCAATTATATTTGTTTTTCTCTTAAGTGTATAAAAGGGCAGTAAGATAATGACACGAAGAGAGTGATAATTGTAGGTCTGTGTCTTAGCAAATGAATTGCCATTTTAGATAACTAATAAAAAATTAAAAATCATACGTTCCATACATTTCACACAAGCTGCTGAGTGAGACTGAATACTCAGCTGTTTGTTTGAATGCTTGGTGTTTGGTATTAATCTTGTTCATACAGATGAGAGGCATTTGCAAGTTTAATATGTACAGTATGCACCAGCTAATTTTTTTCCTCTTAGTCAAAATCCTGATTGACATGTCTGGATTAAACAATGTTGGTTCTCTCTTAAGATAGTTCTGTATTTTACTCTTTAAAATGTTCAAGTGTTCCCATGTTAGAGACTGAAATTTTTCACGAGCCCCTCAACCTGTTGATTTTGTATTCCTTAGATGTAGTACTTATCCCCCCCCCCCCCGCCCAGACCACCCATCTACCACTCCATTTAGATTTTGGCATAGAGGAAATGCATTTGCCTTCTTCAGTGTGTTATATGCAAACTGGCAGGCAAAAAGTTGGAAAGCAGATGTGGGGAAACTTTTTTTGGGCCAGGGGCCGCATTTGCTTCTGGGCAGCCTTCCAGGGGCCCAGTGGGCAAACCAGCACAGGTCAATTTTGTGCAGTAGGCTAGTTTCTACACACACTCATGCAACCCTCTCTATCCTGACATGCAAGAGGCATGATCAGAGCACAGCGACACATCCCAGGCAGGGCTAGTGAAGGGCGTGGCCTAGAGGGAGTTGGGGGGACCAGATGGAGAGGCCTGGTGGGACACATTCAGCCCTGAAGGACTCCATGCTGGTGTAGGGATGTTTTCCTCAGTAGGTACCGCACAGGCTCACAGGGCTCTGAATCTTTCTCCTTTCTCCTGAGCCATTTTCTTCCCCTCAATCCTGTCCATGGTGTTTCCTGTCGACAGGGGTGGAGAGCCTTGTCTTTCTGGATGGTGTTGAACTCCCAACTCCCCTCAGTGCCAGCAACATTGGTGGGCTGGAGGATCACCACCCCTGCTTTAAGATATTGCGTACATGCAGATAGAAGCTGCTGCCCAGGGGCTTGCAGGTGGTAGTGCCTTATGTGCTGGCTTGGTCTGACACACTGTTGGCCAGCAAACAGTTTGGTGGTTCCTTAAAGGTTGCAGTAGCAATTTGCTCTTTGATCAGAGGCTGTGCATAATCACCTCTCCATCTGGTCACAGGCACGAGATAGGCATTTAAGTGGCCATGCCCATGACATGTTCCCAGCTGTGAAGAAGAGATACCTATCTATTCAGTTTCAGTGGAACTCTGTAAGGATTGCTTCTTGTTGCTGTGTCTCATAGTCCTTTAGGACTTGGCCCTCTCTCCTGATTTTAGCGAGCAGGTTTAAGGTCAGTCAGTCTGCAAGAGCTAATGGCTATCACTGTTTCTGAAACCTTATGCACAGTCAACTCTGAATTGGAAAAAAAAACCTCATTTCCCTGGAATTAGCAGTGCAGTAATTGGATGCACGATCCAGAGTTCAAGCAGCATAAGGAGCAAAGAGTAGCTTAGGAAACCCAGTCATAGGTGTTTGTGTCTGAAAAAGGCAGCTGTCATGGATCTGCCTACAGATCAATAAATGGGGTGAGTTTTAAACACTTACCCGCTTCAGTCCCTGCCGTTTCCAGTCAGAGGATCTCTGGTAGCAGCAGTTAATGGAAAAGGCCTCTCTCATCCCATCCTAGAGAGCTGTCAGTCAGAGTAGGCAACACTGGGATAGATGGCCAAACAGTCTCATGGAACCCCAGGAGAGCTGCTGCCTATGTTTGTCTATGTGAATTTGGGCAACTAACTTTGCGTTCAGTTAATCTATTACAGTCAAGGTGTGACTGTTAAAATATATAACCTTAGCATCATACATTTCTATACTTTGTATGTAAGAGATAATTTAGTGAACATGAAGTGCTTACTTTGGGGGTGTGGAAGTTGTGACCTCCAGAAATTTGACTGCAGCTCCCATCATTCCTGACCATTGGCATGCTGGCTGGGACAGATGGGAGTTGTTGTTCAGCAACGTTTGGAGAATGGCAGGTTATCCATCCCTGGCTTGTTTGTATTCTGTTCCTTGATCTGTACATTACAGCACTCTTTTCACTCTCTTCAGACAGGTAGAATTGACAAATCCTACCCCACAGTTTGTGGCCATACGGGACCTGTGCTTGACATAGATTGGTGTCCTCACAATGATCAAGTCATCGCCAGCGGCTCAGAAGACTGCACTGTCATGGTGAGTCGCTGAATTAAGCATCTCAAAAAGTTGTTTCTTACTTTCACTCGGAAGTAGTTTTGTAGCCCTTCTTTAAGTTAGCCTTATGGTAGTCATTTTATACTGGCAGCCAGTCATCCTTGTTCCAGCTTTAAAATACAACTGCTGTGGGCCTATAGATGGTACACTGAAAGGCAGAAAATATTACTTGCATTGTCACAGCATGCAGAACTGGAGTGAGTAACACTGAAAGGAAAATTGGCCTTCACTGCACATGAAATGGTTCTGTTCTGGATTTTTGTTTGTCTAAAAATTGAATTAAAAAGTCACACTATCAAGATAGGTGGATTTAATTTTATATAACACTAAGTTCATACCTGTGTGTTGCACCTCTTAATTCATCTGACTTCTGGATTTGTTTTCTATCACATGGTGTCTTATCCTGACCTACACCATCTCCTGTGATCTCACTTTGGAAGACATTGACATTTAAAAAGAAGCAATTTGGGTTTGCAGAGTTCACCATTAAACAGGATTGTGTGCTAAAGGATGTTGGAACGTACTGTAAGAAACATAATTCAGAAGGCACATGAAATGTAATGAATGCTGTCTGGAGGTTTGATAGAAGTTAATTTGAGCTTCTTGACATAGAGAGATATTTGCCTCTAACCCAAGCTGCTGGGGGAAACTTGTTTGGCATTGGAGGGGAGTGGTTTTTTTTTTTTCCAGAGAAGTTTGCAGTTTGGTGACGACTGATTTTCTAATGAGTATAGGGGGAAATGTCCAAAGCAGGGATCTTCTCCATGGCGAAATCTTCTCTCTCTGTGCCACCCCCCCCCACACATTCATTTTACCAGTTGAGAGACAAGAGGAATCATGGGAAGTTTGGGTCTCTGTGGCCATTTGCTGTCTGCTTACTGAGGAGAACTGTGAAGACCCTCGTTTGCTGTCATCTGCCGCTGCCTCAGAATGGTAAAGCCATTTGTTCATTAGGGACGTAAAGTATCTGAGGCTGTGTAGAAGTGTACATAACTTGAGCAATGAGCTAGAAAATGGCATCTCTGTCCTATTTTGTATTTAGGTATAGCCTTATCTTCAGGACTGACCCCAGGGAAAACTGGTTCTTCCTGTTAGATAGCTCAAGTTGACTCAAGTGACGTCACTTGCCTTTCCCTTCTCAGGACTGTTTTTTTTAATGTTAAGAGTTGATATTGTTTCTAACAAAATGTATGTTCGATTGAATGCCTTAAGAAGGTGGTTTTTATTTTTAGGTGAGCATATCCTGCTTGAAGCAGAAAGGTGGGCATGTTAGGGTGAAGTGGGGGGACAGACTGTGGAGTAGGGAGGCTCCTCCCACCACTTGAGGCTGGATCTCTCCCTCCTAATCAGGATTAAGCCCACATTTCAAACCTACCGTTTAGCACAGCTTCAGCACCTGGTGACATGTTATACCAGGGTGAGGAGATTTGGACAGGTGGGAGATCCTGCCATCCTCATCTGTTCCCTCCCCCCAGACCCCTAACTTTGACAGGTGGCAGGAAAGCCAGCCTATCCATGTCCCTTGCACAGTGCTTCCCACACGCCTGACAGCCAGCTAGTTGTCAGGCACCACAGCACAAGGGGCTTTGCCAACCCAGTGCTTGGCAGCCCTGAACTTAGGGCTTGCAAAGCTTTCTGCAGGGCTGGGCTGGGCAATTGAGTTCCCCACATATGGCATCAGGTATGGGGCAGTTGGGCATGGTTTGAGGCAAATAACCTCACAGGCCAATTTGGGACCCTTTCCAGGCAGTGTTTGAAATCCCCTGGCTGCCATGTTCCTCTTGTGACTAAGTGAATTTGTCTTGTTGCCAGGTTTGGTAACTGGCATCTTCACAATCCAGTTGACACCTTGCAAGTTGGCTGGGGCAGCAGGAAAAAGGAAAAAAGGGAGGGAGGAGCATGTGGCTCCATTAAGGGGCTTTGGTGGGGAGAGGAGGCAGCAGCATCTACGTGCTGCAAAAGAATCCCTGAGAGGAGAGGGGAAGAAGAAGAGAAACTGGCCAGTGTGCACATGCTGGGGTGCAGCCTTCAGCTACCACAGTCTGCTGTCATTGCCTACAGCAGAGAGAGAGAGAGAGAGGAGAGAGGGGGGGCAGTAGCAGCAAAGCAGAAGTCCAGTCTGTCTCCTGCTAAGGGAGCAGTGGCAGCAGGAGGAGGAGCAAGCAGCTTAACTGCCTGCCTGCCCTGCCTGGCGCTCCTACCTGCCTCTATTCATTGTCCTCCTCCTGTTTTGTTCTTGTGTTTCTCTCTCATCTCAAGTTGGGATAAATGATAAACAATAGATACAGTTACAGGTGGGTAGCCGTGTTGGTCTGCCATAGTCAAAACAAAATCGAAAATTCTTTCTAGTAGCACCTTAGAGACCAACTGAGTTTGTTCCTGGTATGAGCTTTCGTGTGCATGCACACTTCTTCAGATACCAATCTGTTTAGATAGTTATATTATTATTATAATTGCCTTTTCTCTCTGGTCAAGTTGGAGGGGGATAAATTTCATACCCTTTTGGCCGTAAGCTTAATGTCCCAATCAAGCAAAAATGAAAAGGCAGAAAAATAAAAACACTTCAAAAATCTTCAGTAGTCCGAGAGGTTCCACACCTCTCCCTGGCTCGGAACAGTGTCATGTGAATTGGCCCAACTTGTTGATTCCAGGTATAGCCCTGAGACAAGAAAGCTGTATTAAGATGCACAGTGGGGAAACAAACTTTTTATACTGTTTTCAAGGTATCTGTTTTGTTTTTGGATTAAAATATTGTAAGTCACTTTGAGTTCCCATGGCAAATAAGTAACTACAGTCGTACTCTGGAAGTCGAATGGAATCCGTTCCGGAAGTCCGTTTGAAATATACTCTGAGTCGAGTGTGAATTTCATGCTCTTTATTCAGCTCGTAGTAGCAATGAATGAAACTTTCCCCCAAACAGCTGCTATATATACATTATTTGCACAATGGGCCTCGCGTGATTGGCTAATTCCGGGCTGCTTCTGCAGGCCAATCAGATCACTGATTCACTTCCACCTGGAGCTGGATTGGGTGGCTCCTGCAGACCAATCAGACTGCTGCATTCTGGATCCTATTGTTCAAGGATTCAGCTCAGTACATAACACCGTTCAACTACCAAAACATTCAGAAGCTCCTGCAGCCAATTGGAAACCATGGAAGCCCAGTCAGTTCTGGGTTTGCGGCATTCGAGATCCAAGGTACAGCTGTAGTACATTTAATAAATAAGAAGGAGAAGGGGGAGGAACCTGAAAGTAGGGTAAGAATGGGGGAATTGAGGCATGAAAGGGCAACAAGGAGAAATTAAACATTTGGGAGTGTGGCGTTTGCCCACTCATTATGGAGATGTCGTACTGGGGGAGAGAGAGAAAGGGTTAATAGGCTGACCAATAAGAAAGCCCAGGGGCGGAGCCTAATGTGTTTAAGGCTCAACCTAGGGGTTTTGGCAGTTAGTTCTGGTTGGTTTATTGTGGGTGGGAGGCATAGGAGTAGAGGGGAGACAGAGAGAGTGAATTGGATTACAGTGTTTCAAAGTATTTAAAACTTGTTTGCGTTCACAATAAACTGGAACCTGACTGAGTCTGAATATATTACCAGGGAAACTTGGTTTGTGGCAGTGGAAGAGATAAGCCTTGGTGGTGCAGGGTCAATAGTCCGTGGAACGACCGGGGGGGGGGGCTATGTGGGAGACGGAAGGAGAATTAGGGAAAATGATCCTCAGAAGTGGTTTCCAAACCCACCCACAGTTCACTTGAAAACTGCTGAGCATCTGGGTGGTCCACTTAATGATTTTTCTACCTGTTGTTTAGCAACTGTAATGCACTGTGCCTTGCAATCTTATGGAATTCAAACTGTAATACCATAAAATACAAAACATAAGAAACAAAAGAAGCAATAGACATACAATTAAAATCAATGTGAATATTTATTGTGATGGATGGGCCTGCATTACATGCAGTTGGGAATTTCTTTCCCTGTTTTATTTTAAACTGAAAAGCAGCCTTGGGGACTGCAATTAAGGGGTGGGTGGGTGGAGGAACAATAGGTTACTGAGCTATTTGCTCAAAATCAACCTCTCCCAGCTGTTTTTTCACCTTATGGAGGGGGATATGGGGAACCAAAGGGAAGTAAATGTGCTTGGGGATAGTGACCTTGGGCTGACATGCAGCACCAAGAGTGAAGATTAAGCAGCCTATTTTTCGTGTAGCTTTTCCGCTATTAATAGTACCCTTCCAGGCTGCTTTTCAGTTTTTGAGACAACAGCTCCAAACTGAGAAAATTACACAATCACGTGGCTGAGGCCCTGCTCCGTGTTCTCAGAGGCGATCACTTTTGAAGTCCCATCATTCCTCAGAGATTCTCCAAGCAACTTTCCTTTGCTCATTTTGCTACCAGAGCAAAACATTTTTACGTTTTTAAAAGGTCTTCCTAAACACACTGATAGCAGTCAGTCTCTGATTTAGTTTCCCTTCTACCCTCTTCTTACACGGGGACCCCCACAGACTCCCATCCAGGTCCATTCAGACCCATGTCTGCTTAGCTTCAGCAGTGAGAGAAGACTTGCATGTTTTTAAAAAATAATAAGAGTTTTCCACAATGCAGAGAGGTGAGCAGTCCAGCCTTTTTGGCTTCTTTCTTGCTTAACTTCTAGAGGGGTTTGCTGTAAAATGCTGCCATGAGGCCGCCTAGTCTGAATGCTCACTTTGAAGAATGATTTTTCTCATGCCAGGAAATAAGGAACTGCTTAAATGTGGATTCTTCAGAACCTTTTGAATGTTGGTAATGTACTGCAGGTTTTCTCTTCTTCAGCTGGAGAATGTTGGATTATATTAGGGTTTTGTGGAGGATGCCAAATGGCTCTTCTCAAATGGGAGGAATTAATTTCAGCCTGAATCATTCAGTCTGTTCTGCTGGTTTGCCTGGACATCCAGGATCTTCAAAAAAAAGCAAAAGGTTTGCGTTGGCAGTGATGTCAATCATGACCATTGACTTGCTAAGTGAATCCTTGAAGTTCCAGACAAATGCATCATGCTGATAGCTGTGGGTATTCTCAGTAAGTCACTGGCGGCCTCTAGTTCCCTTGAAGCACCTGGATGTCATGGGTGGTAGATGGGTGTGATATAAGACAGAACCCCAGTGAGACTAGAAATAATTATAATTAGATCCTGCCATGGAGGGATCTCAAAACTGAACTGGTAAACTCATTATGGGCTCTGAGACAAAGCACTCTCTTGAGGCAGTGAGGGAGTAAAATCCAGGAGGGAAATGGAGAAAGCAGAGCTGAGGGGGTGAGGAATTTCTAACCAGGGTTGAGGCCAGGCTCACTTTGGCTCAGCTCTTCTTTGTACATGTGCATGTGCAGAGAACATTTCCTTTGCCACCAAATTAACTACAGGTTCTTTCTACAAAGTTAGAATTGGGGACCAGCCTCCCAGATCAGAGGATGTGGCTTCTCTTCAGCCCTAGAAATTCATCTTTGTAGAAATGTACAGCTGAAACCATCCCTTCCCAAGTGGCTGCCTTTGTCGCGTTTAGGGGCTGTTCTGCCAGATGTGGCTGCTTTAGTTTGTTCCTTGTGGACATTCATGTGGCAAATTGGTTTAGGAAAGGAAGAATACAAAAACATTGGAGCAATTCTATTGTGATATCTTGGCATAGAAGTATAGAGTTGGAAGGGATCCCAAAGGGTCATCTACTCCAACCTCCTGTAATCTAAACTAAGCATCCATGACAGATAGCCATCCAACTTCTGCTTAAAAATCCACCACCTTCCAAGGGAGTCCATTCCACCATGGAACAGCTCTTACAGTTTGTCCTGGTGTTTAGTCGGAATCACTTTTCTTGTAACTTGAAGCTATTGGTCCTACCCTCCAGAGCAGCAGAGAACAAGCTTCCTCCATCCTCCATGTGACAGCCTGTCATATCTCCTCTCAGTCTCTTCTTCTCAACGTGAAACATAGCCAGTTCTCTCAACCATTCCTCATAAGGCTTGGCTTCCAGACCCCTAGCATCTTGGTTGCCCTCACCTGCACACATTGCAACTTGTCAACATCCTTCTGAAATTGTGGCGCCCAGAACTGGACACCGTATTCCAGGTGTGGTCTGAGCATGGCAGAATAGAGTGGTACTTCCCTTGATGGGAACATTGTACTTTTGTTGATATAGCCTAGAATAGTGTTAGCTTATTTTGCTGCTGCATCACACTGTTGACTCATGTTCAGCTTGTGGTCTGTTAAGACCCCAGAACCTTTTCACATGTACTACTGGCAAGCCAGGTGTTCCCCATCTTATATTTGTGCAGCTACTTCTTCCTGCCTTAGTGTAGATACTTACATTTGTCCCTATTGAAATTCATTTTGTTAGTTTGGGCCCAGTTCTCCAATCTACCACAGTCATCTTGAATTCTGAGTCTATCTGTGGCATTGGCTACGCCTCCCAGTTTGGTGTCATCTACAAATTTGATGAGCATCCCCTCAATACTTTCATCCAAGTCATTTATAAAGACGTTGAACAACAAGGGGCCCAGGACCGAACCCTGTAGCACCCCACTTGTCACTTTTTCCCTGGGTGATGAGGAACCATTAGTGAGCGCTTTTTTAATTAATAAATGTTGCATACTGCCTTAAGGTCTCTTGTAGCTGAACAGTAGTATCTTATTCTTCTATAGATAAACAAACAATAACTTAGCAATTAGAGACACCACTGAAGACTACCCAGCCTCTCTGCTCAATAACCTCTGCATAAACTTTCTGCAAGCAAATTAGGATGAATATTCCAGAAACCAATTGTCTGAAGGAATCCTGTGAAGCTCTGCTGTTTTTTGAGGGCAGCTGTCAACGAAAATGGTTGTCAGAGGTGTCACTTGTTGGAATGAATGTGTCCGACATCATGTAAATTCTTGGCAGCCAAATCTAGGAATGCTTTTGTGGTCAGAATGTTTATGAAGTATGGAAAAATGGGGCCAGTGTAAAACTAGTTATGTTAGACCCAATCTTGGTATTCCTTTAGTTACCTTATTTTGCATGACATAGGGGGCTTAGCTGACCACATGTGTGTTTGGGTCTTCCTGGTCAAATATGTCTTTGCTTGTAAGCATTCATTTTGGCACATGTATTAGGTTCTCAGTTTGTGCACCTGGAGCAAAACTGGTAGTTGCTTGGGCATTTCCCATTATGTAATGTTTGGCCTCCTGAGTGTAGTCTCTCTGCAGTCAGCAGTGCCCGACTGGTTGTGAATTTACCGGAGCGCAGCAGTTCAAGACGTGAATGGTGCTGTGGGTTAAACCACAGGGCCTAGGGCTTGTCGATCAGAAGGTTGGTGGTTTGAATCCCCGCGACAGGGTGAGCTCCTGTTGCTCGGTCCCTGCTCCTGCCAACCTAGCAGTTCGAAAGCATGAAGTGCAAGTAGATAAATAGATACTGCTCCAGCAGGAAAGTAAACGGCGTTTCCGTGCGCTGCTCTGGTTCGCCAGAAGCGGCTTAGTCATGCTGGCCACATGACCCAGAAGCTGTATATCGGCTCCCTCGGCCAATAAAGTGAGATGAGCGCCGCAACCCCAAAGTCGTCCACGACTGGACCTAATGGTCAGGGGTCCCTTTACCTTTACCTAGCAGTTCAAGAGAACTGCAACTGATAGGTCTGTAGGCCAACCCTCACAAGCAAAGAAAGAGAGGCTGTGGCCTATGTACACCATATATACCCCAGACCATACTTTGGGCACTCCTGCAGAAAAGGATTTGGACCAGTTTGTATTTCTTCCATGTTTCATAGACCTAACTCAGGCCTGTCTTGGCTTCTGCTGCTGTGCTGTTATCTGATCTGTCTGTTTGTTCTCCTGCTTCCCCAATTACCTGTGGAAATCTTCCAGTAGTGTACTCTCACACACT
Organism: Lacerta agilis; assembly: GCF_009819535.1. Classification (NCBI taxonomy): domain Eukaryota; kingdom Metazoa; phylum Chordata; class Lepidosauria; order Squamata; family Lacertidae; genus Lacerta; species Lacerta agilis. Next base: position 50,101,964 of record NC_046325.1, on the reverse strand, counting down.
TCAATCCAGTTAAACAGCTCCGTTCATGTTAAAGGATTGGCGTTTCTCCTTATGTTGCAGGCCATATGGCTGCCTTGATGTCATCAAGGCAAGTGGAGGAAAGTTCCGAATGAATGCAACCGAACACTGGTAAGGGCTCATTACTGAGCCTACCTAGTGGCAGTGAAGGCAGCAAAGAAGGCATACTTTGCTGCCTTCATTGCATCCTCATTATGTTGTCCAGCAGAGCTTTTCCAGGTTGTACAGGGCCTTTTACAGGCTGGCCCAAAGGAAGTGATAGGACCAACGGTAGTTCGCTGTGACTTGTTTGCAAAGCATTTTGAGGATAAAATCACTTGCATCCACCAAGGCCTTGACTCTGCTGTTATAGCAGATGAATCTCATGGGGTTTCCAGAGCACAGTCTAGTCCTGTTGTGTTGGATGAGTTTCAGTTGGTAAGGCTTGAGGGTGTGGACAAGGTGCTCGGATCAGTCAGAGCGACCACTTGCGCTCTAGACCCCTGCTCCTCTTGGCTGATAAAAGCCAGCAGGGAGGGAACAGCTGGCTGGGCCAGGGAGGTGATCAATGCCTCTTTACGAAAGGGGGTGGTCCCTGCCTGTTTGAAGGAGGCAGTGGTAAAACAAGTCCTTAAGAAACCTTCCATGGATTTGAAAAATCTAACAGGGATAGCCTAACTACTGTTGTCTATCCTCTGGTAACCTCAAGGTTAGATTACTGAAATGCGTTATAAATAGGGCTGCCTCTAGACGGTTCGGAAACTTCAGCTGGTGCATAAATTTGGTGGCCAGGTTGCTCACCGGAGCAAGACGGTTTGAGCATATTACACCGATCCTGGTCCAACTGCACTGGCTACCAATTAGTTTCTGGGCCCAATTCAAAGTGCTGGTTTTGACCTATAAAGCCTTAAACAGCTCAGGACCACAATACCTCAAGGACCGCCTGTTTCCATATGAACCTACCCAACCCTGAGATCATCCTCTGAGGGCCTTCTTCATGTGCCACCTCCTCAAAGAGGTTGAGAGGGTGGCAACTCGAGAACGGGCCTTCTCTGCAGTGGCTCCCCGTCCGTGGAATGCTCTCTGTGTTGTTCTCCCCATATGAACAGTGTGACATTTCTGCACTTCTCTAAATCTCAGCTCTCCACGTTTTCTCACACTTTTCAGAAAAAAACAATAAATTCAGGAAATTTTGATTTGGACACACCAAAACACAGTTGGCTTACTGCAAGAAACTCAGAGTGCAAATAATTTTTTCCTTAATCTGGTTCTTAGTGTTGCAAAGTTTTAAATCCATTTCAAATTTTCAAGAACTATCATCCATTTTAGCTGTCTGTGGCTTTTTCCAGCCTCCTAAGCTTCATGATCAGACTATTGCTTTGCTGTTTTGACTAGGCAAATTCAGCCCATTAAATTGGAATGGTTTGGAGTTCTTTTTGAATTACCTGCTTTGCATTGAATGTTGGCTCAAACTTTTCAGTGGGACACCATGAGAAACTCTGATGTGAGTGTTGCCTCTGATGACAAGAGCTTGGGAGGGTAATAGCCACTTGGCTTTGCTTGCTTTAGAGTCTTGGAAGTGAATTCTGCTGGAGCCTGTACAGTAATACAGTCGTACCTTGGGTTATGCATGCTCCAGGTTAAGTACTTTTTGGGTTACAAACTCCAGTAACCCGGGAGCACGCACGACGCTCGAATGCGCAGAAGCGTTCTGCGCAGTTCGCACATGCGCAGACGCGTTCACGCATGCGCAAACCACTACTTTCGGGTTTTTCGTGCGCTTATTCAGGTTGCGTACTTTTCGGGTTACGAACTGTAACCCGGAACCAATTACATGCGCAACCCGGGGTACCACTGTAATATATTCTCATCAGAAGCAGGCAATAAGAGACTATAGAGCAGATTGTTACTTTGCTGCCATCTGCTGGTGGTTAATTATGCTTCCTCAGCATTTCTCCCCCCTTTTCTATGTAGGTCAGCTCTGGTTCAGAAACCATGATTGGCCAGTGGTGACTCATGCAGAAGATGCCCAGGAGACACTTCCTTATTAGCCTTGCCTTAAAGAGGATCCTGGGGTTCAAAGGCTGCTTTGGGTGTGTGTGCTGGTGGCTGTTGGTTCAGACTTTGTCATTCAAGCCTGCAGGAACACATGCAAGCATCTTTAGGCACCAGGCAAAATGTTTCTCTGTAACCAGACCTTTGGCTAATTAAACATTCTATGCCCTTTAAAGGGGTGGGGTGGGGTAATTGGTTTGCTTTTGTTTTTGGTTTATTATGTATTTTGTGTTCTCATTTTGTACGCTTACGTCGTGAATCACCCTGTGATCTTCAGGATGATGATGTAATAATAATAATTAATAATGGTAATAGATTTGGCAGGTGCAGGGAGGGTTGGGGCTCTCTGTAGACCTTCTTGGGAACATGCCACCCTCTCTTGGTTGCTGATGCCTCCTGGCTGATGCCATTTGTGATAATAAAACAAATAAGATCTTGGAAAAGCACTTACCATATTGACCCGAATATAAGACGCACCCACAAATAAGCTGCACCTTTAAAATTGAAGGAGGGAAAAGGGAAAAAAAGACAAACCAGGCTGCTTCTGGGGGGGGGAGGAGCAGCACTGCTTTGCCAGTGGCCTTCCCCCCTTCCCAGCGGCTTGGGGGGAGGCTTGGGAGCAGTAGACGGGCGGTGTGCCATTTCCCTGCACTCCGAGGCTGCTTCCTGGGGGTGGGGGGAGCCACATCGCTTTACTGGTGGCGTAAGGTTGCAAATATAAGCTGCACTTTAAACTTTTCACGGTCCGAATTTGGGGGGAAAGTGCGGCTTATAATTGGGCCATTACGGTAATGTGGTTGCTCAGCATGGGATCGTCCTACACACTTTCAAAAGCCCCTAAGTAAGATGAGTGCATCCTCACTGTGCATGTAGGCAGGGGCAGGCAGTAAAGCGGAGTGTTCAGTGCATGGGAGAGTCAGTTTGGTGGGTCACATATCTTGTGTAGGCCCTGTGTAGGTTGAGGGTGGACAAGAAATCACCCAGCTCTAATCATGGACATTACAGGATAATGTTTCTTGGTCATTTGTGTGTAAAATTACATACCCACCCCGGTTGCACCTTGACAGATGTTTCAGTCAGAATGGCTCCCTTTTGAAGAAGTAAGCTGACTTTTTGCTATGCCCTTCAGGTGATTTGCAGGGAACACATCTCTGCAAGAATGACTCAAACTACAGAATGAAGAGCCTGAGCTGTTTGCATGCCAGTTGGGAGGCATCTGGCTATTCAAGCAGCCAGCAGAGGCATCATGGCTTCTGAAGTGGACCTGGCACTTCATCTGAATGCCAGCTTGGCAAATCTCTAACCAGCTATGGTTTTGTCCACCTTTTGGAAAGTGACAATATCCCAATAACCAGTGTTCCTCCCACCCCCACCCTTCTTCTTTTTTCATTTTTGCAGGTCTGGCAGATCCCAGAGAATGGGCTTACGCTGTCCCTGACAGATCCTGTGGTCATCTTGGAAGGCCATTCCAAAAGGGTGGGCATTGTGGCCTGGCACCCCACTGCACACAATGTGCTGCTAAGTGCAGGTAGGCTCTGGATCCCTGAGGAGCAAAGGGAATTGGCTTATCCCAGCTGCCTGGCCTTTAGCTCTTGCAGAGCCAAAAAAAACTTCTCCCAAAGCCATGAATGGAAATGTTCCTGTGGTTAAGAAAGGAGGCACGGTCATACTCTGCTCACATGACCAGTTTCCTTGCTCTTCACCAGGTGGTTTGCCCACTCTGTTCTATTTCCTAGTAAATTTCTAATCTGCATTAAGTTCTCTTAAAGCTGCTTATACTTTTGGAGTAAGTCTTCCTGTTTCCCCCCTCTTTTCTTTTGACTCTAAACTAGCACCTATGAGAAGGCACAGTGCTGTCCCCCCAATTCTGTGCCAAGCCTTGGCTTTCAGATAGGGAGTTTGGGGTGTTGTTTTTAGATGCATCACTGAACTCAATGTGCAGGGTCAGTGATATTGGAAAAAAGGACCATTCCTTGGTTTTCTGAATACAAAACCCATTAATGTGCTAATTTATTGGGAAATGGTTATCCATATCCTAAGTGCTGATAGTGTTGTTTTAATGATGTTCTTTATTGAACCAAACTAGGTTGACATGGCCCTTTGCAAGCTAGTAATTGGTTTGCTTCATTGAGTCTTGAAAGCCTGCCTTCTCTTATGTTGGCAAAGTTAAGGTTTCCTCTGTGTGTGTGTGTGTGTGTGTGTGTGTGTGTGTGTTAAATAGAGGCTTAAACTACTGACTTTCTTATTTTAATTAAAATGTATCTCTGCCCACAAATGCGACCCCACAAGGCAGCTAACACCCAAGAGATAAAATAAAAAAGCAGTGAAATTGTCACAAAGAAAATAGCATAGCTGAAATATTAAAAGCAGAATAATATCAGTTTTTCTCTGGTGCTTGAGCAGAGAGGGGTCAGAAGACCTTCTTGGGGTAGAAAGTTCCATCGTGTCCTCCTTCCATTTTTTCCTGGGTGGCAAAGCTGGAGAGACCTTGAGGCTCCTTTTAGAGAGTGCTGGCTGTAAGGATTTTCATACCTCAGGGAAGCAGAAAATATTAACAGGTAACCCTTAAAACACACACAGCTAACGGGCTTTTATTTAATTGCCTTCCTTCAGGCTGTGATAATGCTATCATCATCTGGAACGTGGGGACAGGTGAGCCCCTCATAAATCTGGACGACATGCATCAAGACATGATTTACAACGTGAGCTGGAATCGGAATGGGAGCCTCATTTGCACAGCATCCAAGGACAAGAAGATCCGAGTGATTGACCCCAGGAAACAAGAAATAGTTGCAGTGAGTATATGCTGTATGTAGCCCAGTATACCTGAAGGAGCATATCCACCCCCATTGTCCAGCCCGGACACAGAGGTCCAGCTCCGAGGGTCTTCTGGCAGTTCCCTCACTGTGAGAAGTGAGGTTACAGGGAACCAGGCAGAGGGCCTTCTCGGTGGTGGCGCCCGCCCTGTGGAACGCCCTCCCATCAGAGGTCAAGGAAATAAACAACTGTCCTCTTTTTCAAAGACATCTGAAGGCAGCCCTGTTTAGGGAAGTTTTTAATGTTTGATATTTTATCACTTTTTAAATATTCTGTTGGGAGCTGCCCAGAGTGGCTGGGGAAATTATTATTATTATTATTATTATTATTATTATTATTATTATTATTATTATTATGGCAACGGGTGGTTTTGTCAAGGAAGCTGTGCTGCTTATCCTCCCCCGTGCCCCCGGCACCTTCCCTCGCTTAAAGCCAAGTTCATTGTGCACCAGGAAGCTATTCCTATTTCTATACTAACGCCCTTTTCTTCCCCAAACTCAAGGCACCGTTGCGCCACTTGCGGCTTCATCAACTTTTGGGGATTGGGTTTTATGTTCTGTTGTGTACATAATGCTTATGCATTCGTGCTTTGTCTGCTCATGCAGATTGGGGGTTGAAGGCTAGACATCATGAGTGGAGGGTGGATCCTTCCATTTGTAAGTACATTCATCTTTTTTTGGTTTCAGATGCCCTCACAGCTTGCTTTGCAAGTCTCATTGGGGAAATTAGGAGATAATATCAGTGACTGTTGCTACCATTTCCATCTCTTTCCTCTCTTGCTTCTCCTCCCCCAAACCAGGAGAAAGAGAAGGCTCATGAGGGTGCCCGACCCATGAGAGCCATCTTCCTCTCAGATGGGAACGTCTTCACCACGGGCTTCAGCCGGATGAGCGAAAGGCAGCTTGCGCTCTGGAACCCTGTAAGTGCTTTAGCTGCCATCAAACATTGCCATAGAGCTCGGCAAACAACAGCAACACCCTATTCTGACAACAAACATGTGCACTCTGCAACTCTGTCCTGATGCTTCAGGAGATGTTCCCTTAGGAAGCAAACTTTTAACTTAGAATCCTAGCATTGTAGAGTTGGAAGGGACCTAAAGGGTTAATTTGCTTACTTTTATTTAATTTTGCAACTGCCTTTTACAGCCCAGGCCCTTCACACCTCAGGACGGAGGCAGGTGATAGGGTCTTCTTAGAGCACTGATAATTTGGTCAGTAGTATATGGCTTAATCTGAAACTCATTGCAACAAACTATATCAAACACCAAAATGCTCTGGAACAGGGGTCAGCAGACTTACCGCACCTCGGGCTGGTGTCTCCAGTGCCGATCGCGTGGAGGGCGGGAGAGCACACGGCCATACGCATGCGCACACACTATTTCTGGCGCACTTCTGGGTCAGAGGAGCACCAGAAATAGCTTGTGTGGATGTGCACGGGCCTCCTCTGACCCAGATGTGCACTGGAAAAAACGCTTGCGTGTGCGCACAAGCTGTTTCCAGTGCTCCTCTGACCCAGAAGTGGGCAGCCGTGCAGCGGCAGTAAAAGCGGGTGGCAGGGGTCGCCGTGGGCTGGATCAACAAGTCCCTTGGGCCTTATCCGGCCCGTGGGCATTAGTTTGGGGACCCCTGCTCTGGAAGATGAGCTCTGTCACATGCAAAAAGTGTGACAACAAGTGTGCAGCAAATTGTAGTTCTCTGATATTGTGCATTAAATTTTATTTTGGTGTTTGCTCTCTGGGCAGCCAGCAACATCAATGTCATTGTGACTAGCAGGGTCACCAGAGTCCATGTCTTCCAAATGTAAGATGCCCTTCTTCTCTCTGCAGAAAAGCATGGAAGAGCCCATTGCCCTCCATGAAATGGACACCAGCAATGGGGTGTTGCTACCCTTCTATGACCCAGACACCAACATCATTTACTTGTGTGGAAAGGTAGGTCATGGCTGCTGTGCTAAAGAGAACTGTTGTCTAAGAAAAGCAGCCTGTTTGTGGCATTTCAGTGCTGCCTTGAAAGGTTGTCCTTGTTAGAGATTTCAGAGTTGCCTACGTGCAGAATTGCAGCTGTCTATCTCCAAGCAATTAAGTAATTAGCTAGTTGGCAGAAAGCCCAGATCTGCTCTCTCTCAGACCCTTAGCAACGACCTGTGATTGGTCAATGAGTTCCTTAAGAGTGAGCTCTGTGTGAGAGCTTGTTTCTGTGGTTAGTGTGGTGCAGGTGTTGGAGGAGAAAGTGGTCAGTGTAGAGAGAGAGAGACAGAGAGGAAAAGATTTTATGTTTTGTTTCTCTTATTTTGTAAAGTCTGTAAATAGTAACTTATGGATACTAGTTGCTTCAATCAATAAATACTGTATATAGTTATCCAGTGAGTTGCTGAGTTCCTACGTTGTGCTGTCCAGTCAATTACACAACAGCCAGAAGCTTCCAGAAAAGTCTGCGTTTAACTCTGCGGTGTCCAGGAATACGTTATACTCCTGACACTAAATCTTAAGAGTCCTGGCTGCTACTCCATCTCCTTGTTCTCGGGAATTATTTATTCTCGCTTCCCCCCCCCACCTCCGCTCTGGAGTGTGTGGGTTCATGTGTGTATCTATATAAAGAGAATGCAGAACTTCACATCATAAGTGACACGTGATATATACCAAAGGAGAGAACAAAACAACTCCACTTCTTCTTAACAGTTTTCAAATCATTTGTTTGCAAGTCCCTCAGGACCACTAGTCTGTCATTGGCATTTAGATACATATTTGTTTAGTTTTATATTTATACAGTAGTGCCTCGCAAGACGAAATTAATTCGCTCCGCGAGTGCTGTCGTACAGCGGAAATTTCGTCTTGTGAAGCACGGTCGGAGGAAGCGTGGTTTGACGGGGGGAAATCGCAAAACCTTTTTGTTTTGCAAGTCGCGGCCATAGGGAAATTCATCTTGCAAGTCACCCTTTCGTTAGCGAATGCCTTTCGTCTAGCGAGGTACCACTGTACCTTGTCATTCCGTCCTAAAAAAAATCCCAGAGTGGCTAACAATTAAACAACAGAAAACAGTAATAATCTGATTTAAAATGGCAAAACATAACATTATGAAAAATTGAAACCACTCAACTCCCATACTGCTAAGATAAATCAGAGCACCTAAATAGCTTGAGCAATTAAGAGGTCTTCTTGACCCTGGGAAGACTACTCCTCTCTGTGGAATAAATTCCAAATATTAGACCTCTTTGATGGTGCCCCATCTTGGGTTGCTCCTCAAGTGTCAGTAGGGGCTTCCCCAGCCCAGTGTTTTGAGCTGCTGTTATGGACTTTAGCTGCCCTCAAGATATGGTGTGCACCATCCAGGGATTCCCAATGGTTTCATAGCCCCCTCTCAATCTTTGGCTTGGGCAATTAAAAAAACCACAGGGTCACTGTTATTTTGCATCTCATGTTATTTTGGTGGAGTCCTGAAAGGCTAATCTGCCCAGGCTGCAGGTTTGAGCTGTCCTAAACAGACAGCTGTTAGACTGATAAGTTGAGAATTTTGCCTGGCAGAATTAACTGAACAATGTGCTGCCATGCATTGGGGGGGGGTGATTCTTGATTCTGCAGCCCTTATATGTGAGGCTTTATGGAATCTTGAACATGCAGTAGGGGAAAAAAACACTAGCTGTCCTCTTATTTAAAAACTACTTTGGGGCTATATGAAGGAGCCCAAGGACTGTGGCTAATGGTGAGGCTGCAGGGGGAGAGTGAAGCTTTTCTCCTCCTCTCCTAATGCCAGCCCTCCAGTTAGCAGGTTTGGGAGAGGCAGAAGAAAGACCTGCTTTGCAAAACTAAATTAGGGAATTTTTAGACACAGTCAAGCCACGCTAACTCCAAATGTCCAAAGGCATTGTGCCTCTTTGTATCCCAGTTGGGATACAAAGAAAGGCTCATTGCTTGTAGGCTTCTGGCTACCACTGTGGGCAGCAGCAGGGTGGATGCACAGGCATATGCCTTCGTCTTGCAGGCTGCTTCACATGTCAAGAGACATGATTCACACTGGGGGCTTCATGAATGTGCCAGAAACACCAGGTACCTGAAGGGTGGGCGTGTTGTACAAGGAATGGTTTGGGAGGACACACCTCCTCACACCCACGAGCAGGATTCCTGACCTGCAGTCACTTGCTTGCCCTCCCCAATTTCTTCCAGGGTGACAGCAGCATTCGCTACTTTGAGATCACAGATGAGTCGCCCTACGTGCACTACCTCAGCACCTTCAGCAGCAAAGAGCCACAGAGAGGGATGGGCTTCATGCCGAAGAGGGGCTTGGATGTGAACAAGTGCGAGATAGCAAGGTAAGGAGAGGCCAGGAAGAGTGCTACCAGCGACCCCGTCTGCAGCCCTGGGACGGGGCACCCTAAAATTCTGGTTCACATGTCCACCACTTGGTGCTATACAATCTGAACCGTTTCAAAGGATGTAGGGATGGAAGATTTTGTAAAGGAAGCGATGTCTCGGGGCATGCTGGATGTCAGGGTAACTTGTCTACATCAGAATAATAATCTGTTTAAAAGAAGAAATTGACAAGTAAAGCAAGTCAGGTGGCATTCCCTTTGTCATAGCCCCACATGCTGACACTTCTAGGATCTCATCGGTCAGCAGCAAAATACTTTCCTGAAATGCATGTTGTGGCTACCATATTTAGGAAGAAAAATATACCCAGCCTCAGGATTTTCTTAACAATGGAAAGTCCTTTTGGTTTCAGCTGCTCTTCTGTGGTCCTTTTGAGGCCTAGAGAGGAAAAAAAATGGGCCATGCCTTAGCATTGAGTCGACTTTTTAAAAGGACAAGGAATCAGTGGCTGCTAGTCACACTGGCTCTATATTCCCTCCAGCGTTGGAGGCAGTGTGCCTCTGAATGCTAATGGGAAGAGTGTTGTTGCGCTTATGTCCTGCTTGTGGGCTTTCCAAAGGCATCTGTCTGGTTGGTCAGACAGGATATTGATCTTAGATGGGCCTTTGGTTTGATTCAGCAGCCAGACTCAAAGTGATATGAGCGCTGCAACCCCATAATCGCCTTTGACTGGACTTAACCTTGCAGGGGTCCTTTACCTCTACCTCTACATGTGCTTCTTTTCTTTCCAAGGTTCTTCAAACTGCATGAGCGAAAGTGTGAGCCCATTATCATGACTGTCCCTCGGAAGGTGAGTGTTTGCGTTGTTTCAGATATGTGAGCGTCTTGTAGGACTTTCCACAGTGCAGTTACCCATGTGGCTGTTGTATCTTCCCCACCTCCCTTTTGCAGTCTGACCTTTTCCAGGATGATCTCTATCCTGACACGGCTGGTCCAGAGGCTTCCCTGGAAGCTGAGGAGTGGTTTGATGGAAAGAATGCCGACCCCATCCTTATCTCATTGAAGCATGGATACATTCCTGGCAAAAACAGGGATCTCAAGGTGGTCAAGAAGAACATACTAGACAACAAGCTGGCAGCAAATAAGAAAAGCGATCTCATCAGTGCCCCCCAAAAAGCAGTGGACACCTCAGACACTGTGAGTAAAAAAATAGCTTGTTAGCTTTCAGTGTATGGAGTCTGAAATAGACTCATTTCCCCACTTGCATTAGATTATTGAGAAATCTGGAGCAGGAATTGCCTCTCCAGGCTCACTCAGCATGCCCTGCTGGCTTGGCCTTCCTGCGGAATGCAGGTTTTACATAAGGAGGCACTTAAAAGCAAAAGCGGCCTTTGGGGCAAAACCCAGCTCCCTGCCCCTTCCATAGTTCAGTGCTAGAGCCATTCTGGGCACAGACCAGATTCCAGGTTCAGTTAGTGGCAGAGGATGGGAAAGACCTCTGCCTGAGACATTGGGCAGCCACTGCCAGTCAGAGCAGGCAGTCTAAGGCTAGATGCGTATTGGTCCAGCCTGGAATATGGCAGCTTCCTTTGCTCTGTGCTGAAACCTCTGCTTCTTCTGGTGTGGGTTAGATCAGCGTTCTTGCAATCCAGCCTCCTTGCCGTGTGAACAAATTGCAACAAAGTGTTGGTAATGTTCCACTCTATTTCTACGTGGGATTTCTTCCTCCCATTATTATTCTAATATTCATTGTTTTCCATTTCTGTCTCTTTTTCTCACTGTTGCAGCAAAACGAAGCCAAATTGGATGAAATTTTGAAAGAGCTCAAATCTCTAAAAGGCACCATCACCCACCAAGATGAGCGCATTTCCAAGTTAGAACAGCAGATGGCAAAGATTGCAGTCTGAGAGCCCAGCAGCTGGGTGACGGGGAGGGAAGGAAGGAAGGAAGGAAGCTGAACTCAAGCTGTGAGCCGACTGCAGGATGGGGGCTGTGGGGAGTCACTGCCATTTGGGAGGACGCTCATTTTCCAAAGCTGCCCCAGCACAACCACCTTGGGCGCTTTCCAGTCAAGACTTTCTCCTCCCAAATTCACAAGCGCCAGCTGAAGCCAATTTGAAGCCAAACCTTTTTAGTGATTTTTTTTTTTATTTCCTGATGTTCTTGGTGACTCTGTGGCCATTTCAAAACTGCTGCTGTTGTGACCTGTTTCCTCTCATTGATCTGAAAGCCAACCATTCCACCTCTCCAGTGAGGAGCCAATCTGTCAGGCTTCCTAGGATTCAGGACCAAAATTACGTAGTTTTTTTAAAAATTCCTTTTAAAAATTCCTTTTTTAAAAAAACTTTAAAGTCATGATCCCCCCTTTTTATTATTTTGCAGTATTTTTGCATTTTTAATCTAGAGGAACATTGCTTTGTGTGTGTATGTGCCATTCAGAGAACAAAAGAATTTTGTGTAAGCCTTTTAATTTTTGAACAGTTGAAGTGGTAGCTCCACTGCCATGTCTGAAAGATCCAACCTTGAAATAGTTTCAGCTCTCTGACCTCTTACAAATGCATCCGAAACACCTGATATCCGTCATTCTGGAGTGTAGCAGCCCATTCTTCTCCCCTCCCCTCCATACCATCACAGGGACTGAATGCTTTTTCCAGGGCTGAGCATTGAAGTCTGTGTTGCCATTATTCAAACTTACATTGTGCTTCTGGTTTAATCTTAATAGTGTCAAAATCTGGCACATGTCATGGTGGTTGCTAATTTTTGGGTCCAAGTTTCCCTTCCAATATTTGTTCTATTTATCATCCATATATAAAGTTTTAAGAGTGACAGACAACCAACCATTAAGTTGCGCAAGCAGCTGAGTTGCCCTCTGGGAATATTCGCTATCACTGCTCTCCTTTCCATCCTCTGTGTCAAGAACTTTCATAGGTGGGTCCTGCCAGGGTTTCCTCGTCCTTGCCACTAGGGTCTTCTGAAATGAATTGTGTGTGTGTGTGTTTTTAAGTACAGCATCTATCCTGTCCCTTGAGGATTTTCAGTCCAAATTTGATTGTCACAGGACACCCCCTTGATCTCGGTGGTGCAGGGCAACCACTCCTTGATTGTCACAGTGCCTTGGAGGCAGACAGGGAGTCAGTCAATGCCTGGGAAGAGCATTGGACTGGAGGAACCAGCCCAGGTAGGGATCTTTTGGCTCCCTGGATCACCTGATGGATCTCTATTAGGTTGGAAGCTGCACTTGCCACCTGCAGGCTGCCTTTAGTGAAGATGAAGCCCACAAGCTGCTCCAGTGAGCAGGTTCCAAGACATTCACCCCACTAAGAATCTGCCATAATCTCTTGCAACATCAGCTGCAGCCAAGTTCCATCGTTAGTAAACAAGAGCTGCAGGATTCTCCCTCACCCCTCAAAGGCATTTCTTAGCATTGGCACATAAATAGCCCCTGGCTTAATTGCTCCAGGGTGGCTGCAGGCTGCTCACAAAGGGCATGAACCACAGCAGAAGAGGCAACGTCTCTTCATATGAGTTCCTTAGCTGTTTTCGGTTGCAAGAATCCGAAGTGGGTCTTTCTAGCTTGGATGGATGAGGTCTCCTGCCCTTTCTTCTCTCTCCTCCTGCCACCCCACAGGGAATGTGAGGCTTTTTCATACCAAACAGGCATACTAGGAGCAAAGCTGGATGCTACTGCCAAACATGCCCAGAGCCAGTCTGCATCTATGGCTTGACTGTGTCACCTTGATGCTTTGTGTTGCAGCACTTTAAAGCATTACTTCAAGAGGGCCTCTCTGCAGGGAAGTCCGCAGTTTGCTGTGCTGGATTTGCTTTGGCTAGTCGGGATTATTCACACTGTCCCCTTGCCCCCATGGCTTCCAAGTTTTGCAGGTGTGCTAAAATCAGCTGGTACCTGGGAAAACCCAGCATCTTGCAAATGCGATGTGGGCTAGCGGATCCGTTTGGAAGCCTCTTTCTTTTAAAAGCTTTTGAGTACTGCATACTTTTCTTTTTCTTTATTTAAAACACACACCACACTCTACCCACCTGGTCTAAAGAAACTGCCTTTAGGCAGGGTGGTCCTGCACAGCTTCACCTAGGATCAAAATGTGTCTTTTCCATCAGTAGTTGAAGATAGAATGTTTTAAGGTGGACACCCCCCCCCCCAAATTGCATGTTCAAACCTCTCAGAACAAGAATGTTGTGGTCTGGGGAAGATATTTCATGCCTGGGGTGGGAAATTATGCCACGGGGGACAGCTAAGTTAACTCTCGCTGCAAATGTGCTGATGGGACGGTGGATGTGCATTGTTGAACAGGATCAGGTAGTCAGATGTGTGTGAAAAAAGCACCAGGGCAGTTGTGGCGAATACTGCACTGGTGGGAGCCTGTAGTTTAGGCAGTTCTGAGGTAAGTGGATGTTTGGGGTGTTTTGCGCTTGGTGGCTGGTGAGGTGGTGTGAATTTTCAGAAGGAATAAGGGAACTTGCTTCCCCGCCCAAGAGTTATTACCTTGTCCATCTGTAAATGTTGCTTCAGTCTTATGTCCCAGAGACCTTTTTGTTTTTAAATTGGTGAGGAGGAGAGATGAGCTGTTTCTTTCAAAACGCCAGATGTCGGCCCCTTCCCAATTTCCTACTTCCCTCTGCCCACAGCAGCACTGGCTTTCCTCTGTGCGGTTTTCTCTCCTTTTATTTCTGAAGGGAGGGGCGTGGAGAAGGGCCTCCTTGGATGTGCAGCTTGTGTTTATTTAAAAGAACTGGTGATGCCTAACCAGGCTCAGAAGGAGTCAGTGCCTGCAGCTTCTTGCGAGCTGTGACATTCCCCCCACCAGACCCAGCAAAAGGTATTCAAGAGATGCGCTCTTATAGAGTGCCCAAAGTGTTCTGTCCAAATAGTTGCTTCCAATTTCGGAGATTAAAAAAAAAAAAACAAACATTGATTACAAAAACCCAAACCGTGTTGCATTCTGTGGTCGTCTTTTATTTTCCTCCGAAAATGGGCTCACCTCTCTGGGTGTGGTCCCCTGTGACATCTTCCTGCACTGGCCGCTTGGGAATGGAGCGAGAGCCCAAGTGTGGGCTTCACCCCACATGTGATGCTGGAACTAGACATTATGGCGCCTGCAGGGCTAACACAGAACACCAGAAGAGCCCCACTGGATCAGACCTCATCCATCATCCTGTTCACCAGAAGCCTCTAGGAAGCTCACAAGCAGAACGTAAGGGGCAGCACTTACAACCCCCAGCAACTACCATGCAGGGATAGAATTCCTCTGAACCTGGAGGTTCCATCTTTCTACCAGGCCTTAGATATTGTCCATGAATTTGTCTAGCCTAAGACAAGCCGCCTCGTGCTGCCTCTTCCAGCAACTTTGGACGAAGTCATTATACTGTGTGCAGCCTTCACATTCTGGTCCTGAGCTTCCGTGGGGGTGTAGAAACTTAGAAATAAAAAGTCCACATTTTGTACTTGGAAGTTACCAGAGGTAAAGGGAGGTGGTTGCTTTCAGTTTTCAGTTGTGTGTGCTCCATAACCCTCAGCATTTGGTCCCAAATTCACAAAACCAGTCACTGGGCATTGGGAAAGGTGATGCTTGGTTTAAAACGGGGCTGTGGAGCCTGAGACCCACTGTGTGTGGACAGGCCACAGCTCCTGCCATCTCTACCTGCCATCTCTACCTACCTCATGGGAGTCTGAGAGCATTTGAAAGGCCACAGGTGACATAGCCCTGGTTGTCAAGGTCCGTAACTCAGGCAATCAATCTTGGAATTACAGAAGTGTGGCAATTAGGGTCTCAACTGTGCCAAACATCATCAAACCCATAAAAACCTGTTGCCTCTTCTCTAGAAAACAAACACTACACAGCAGAACACAGCATGATTTGGCTATTGATTTGTTTAAAGAACATTCATCTCTATCTTCCAACAGAAAAAGTCTCCCACAGCAGCTTGTGAATTGCACACAAAAAAACACATTCTCTCAACAGGCTTGCAATAAAAAAAGACACGAAAGAAGATCGGATGGGGAGGAAGGTCAGCCTAACTAAGCAAACTGCTGACTACTTCAGAGTAAGCCACCAGTGTGGCACTGCCCTGAGAGCAAGAGATTTGGGGATTGGCCCAGGAATGAGATCCCTCCCACCACCACCACCACCCTGCATCTTTTGCATCATGCATTTGCATAAATAAGACAGGAAGTGGCATCAAAAGAGCTTGTGAAATAAATTCCTGTAAGTCCTACAGAAGCTGCCTCCCTGAAAAACAGTGGCTGTGGAAATGCAAGAGCACGGGGGGGGGGGGGGATGACACATTGTTACTGGGCAACAATGTCTTCCTCCTTGTCTATTAAACAGTCAGGCCTGATGCGTTTACCAATCATAATGTGTACTAGGGCTGGGTGATAACAGCTTTTCAACGTTGTGGTATATCACCAGCCAAACATCACGGTCTGGTGATATACCGCAATGTTGAAAAAACAAGCTGCATGGGCCTCAGCCTGCGAGGCGCCGGGTGAAATTGCTACAGCTCTCGTCGCAGGAGCTGAGGCAGTTTCACCCCATGCCTAGCTGGCTGGAACAAGGCAGCTTGTTTGTACGGCTCGGCAGGGGCACAGGAGGGCTCCCCATTCCCTGCAGAGCCATCCCCGGTGCTCTCCCCACTTGCGCAGGAGCCAGTGCCGGGCTTGGGGATCCCTTAGCTCAGTGGTGGTGAACCTTTTAGAGATCAAGTGCCCAAACTGCAACCCAAAACCCACTTATTTATTGCAAAGTGCCAACACAGCAATTTAACATGGAATTTACGGCAAAATCTTGACCCCGCAGGTTAGGGTGCCGAGGGGACATTTTCTGGGGTACTGTGAAATGTGGAGCTTTGATTAACAAACCTTGGAGGGGAAACCTTGTAAAGTTGACCTGAATAGTGAAATAGCCCAGGTGGGGCTTTAGCTTGGGAAAGTAGGTGTGTGATGTGTCAGCTGGAGTAGGCTCAGGTGAGGGTCAGATGCCTCGTAAAGCCCAGAGTATATAACAGGCCTTTGTCCCGGGGACCACAGTGGTGGGAGTGGCTGCCCACTTTGCCAACCCCCAGCAATGGCCCTGCGGGGGCGATGGTGAATGTGCCCACAGAGGGCATTGAGTGCCCACTGGCATGCGCGCCATAGGTTTGCCACCACTGCCTTAACTGCTTGGCTGAGTGGAGTGGCAACCACACCTCAGCCGAGCAGTTTATAGATGCAGAGGAAGAAACAAGGTGTATCAGCACCTTGCAGATGCCGCTCCCCCCCCCCTTGCGAGTGGGATGGCTGTTTCACTGGGCGATATATCGCTTGTGAAACCACCACCGCTCCTGAGTCCCTCTGCTAGCAGTACCGCTGGAAGAAGTCTGCCTAAGATAAGGTATGCCCAAAGAGTACCTCCATTAGAATTGTCCACTGGTCATTATGTCCATTAATTTCAGCATGTTTCTGTGAGACAGGCTAACATTGGGCACCACCCGATGTGCTAAAAAATTAGGTACACCAAAGCAATATTGAAATATCCTCATCAAGACAACAAAAGCAAGTAACCAATCAAAAGTAATAAATGAATAGAAAAAGAACCCACCCACATAATACTGACATAAAAGCCTTTCATGAACTCTGTATAAAAGACTGAAATACCCCCACCTTCTCTCTCCCCATCTCTCTTCTCCAGTCTCATCTTGTCCATAGCATTAGTGTCTCACATCAAATGTAACTGAGCTGTAGAAAGGACTCCATGCATTGAAAGCAGAGACACTGGAGCACAGAAAGTGGAGAGAGAAAAGTTTGTCTCCCTCTCTCATGACATTAGAACTCTCCAGAGCAGGCTTCCTTAGACTCAGCCCTCCAGATGTTTTTGGCCTACAACTCCCATGATCTCTATCTAGCAGGACCAATGGTCAGGGATGATGGGAACTGTAGTCTCAAAACACCTGGATTGCTGAGTTTGAGGAAGCCTGCTGCTCCGGAGCATCCAGTGAAGCTGAATGTTGAAAGATTTGGGACACACAAAATGAAGTCCTCCTTCATGCGGCACAAAGGGAAACTATGGAGCTCCCCCAGGAGGCAGAGATGACCACCAATTTGGATGTCTCTTAAAAAATTCATGGTGGAGGGTGGCTTTTCTCTGCCTCCGCAGTTGAGGCAGCAATGCTTCTGAATCCCAGTTGATGGAAGCAGCAGGAGGAGAGAGCTGCTTTTGTGCTGCTTGAGACCTTCCCACAGGGAATCGGGCATCAGGTTGGTCATGTGAGAACAGAATGCTGGACTAGATGGTCCATTGGCCTGATCCAGCAGGCGCTTACATTCTGGTATTCTTATAAGAGGATTGGGCCTTGCTGCGCTTCAAGCCCTCGTGTGGACATAACCCTGGTCTGCCACTCTTAACTGCTGCAGCACCCTGGCCAATCAAGAAAAATACAAAGTGTAGGGAGCTCCTTGTGTGAGTCTTGTTGCACAAGTGTGGGGAGTTTTGTGGCAGCATTTAATGCAACACTACAGAAAGCCCTCATGCTTGAAGACAGAGGGCTGGATCCAATGTTAAGCTTCTTCAGAACAAACCAGTCGAAATAAAAGGGCATGAATAACTTTGGCCTGTTCATTTGAATGGGCCTACTCGGAGTAAAAGGTCTGACTAATGGTCTTCCACCAGAGTTTCCAACTTTTCCAGATTTCTTACTTTGTATTGCAGGAGATAAACTGTCCTTTTGGAGCAGATATATGTCAGCTGGATCAATTTCACCTGGCTTCATATGACACTAGTCCCCATGGGAAGACCTGCCTTGGGTTGCAAAACAAAGTAAACTCTCATTGGGATGCCTCCTCCCTCCCTAGTAGATTTCCCTTTGAAGTTGGAAATGAGCAGAAGGGACATCGCTTGGTGGTGGAACACCTGCTTGGCATGCAGAAGGTTCCAAGTTCAGTGTCTGGCATCTCCAGGTAGAGCTGAAAATGACATTGCTGCCAGTCAGTGCAGGCAATACAGAGCTAGATGGACTCAGTATAAGGCTGTATAATAACTTCCTTAGCAACCAGAGGCCAATTTTTATATTAGAACAAATAAGTAAATGTAAATGAATCCTGAGTGGTCCCCTTCCTCCCTTTCTCTTGTGGAGGCAAATGCAGAAATGTCCTTAAGAAAAGCCCAGCATCCTGAGGCCTGGTCTTCTTCAGGGTCCCCAGGCAGAGCAAATGTAGGGCCCATAGCCCCACCTCTCGCTGTTTGCACACTGGCTCTCCTCCCCGCCAAAGAAGAGGAAGCTGCATCATGTGTGTTCTCCAAAACACCACAGCTCTTCTGGTTTCGCCTCTCTTTCACGTACTGCCTCACGGAAGGTTTCCTGTTTTGCCCCGCAGCAGGTAAGACAAATGGATGCGTGCGCATGGAAGTAGGCAGTTGCTTCTCTCTTTTTTGGAGCCTGAAGCCACAGGCATTTGCTAAGTTCAGTACCTTTCGCACCCAGTACCTGTCCTGCCTGTGTGACTGTCTCCGCTGGGTCTGTGGACAAAGGAAGCTGCCTGCCTCTCTTCATTGGGCTGTTCTGCATTCAGGGTATGTATATTTTGGGGTGGGGTGATGAAGTTGCATTTGGGGGTCACAAGAAAGAGGGTGGCCCAAAGCTGAACTGCCGAGCAGCTCGTTTTGAGGAGATGTCCAAACAGAGGGACCAGTGCGTGCCTTTACTCAGAGATTCAGCCGCTGGGCTGACAGTGACTCTTATGGTCTACTCTTTGCCTTTTCCCCTGGACAATGTTCCACCTAAACATTAGGAAGAACTTCCTGACAGTGAGAGCTGTCCGGCAGTGGAATTTGCTGCCAAGGAGTGTGGTGGAGTCTCCTTCTTTGGAGGTCTTTAACCGGAGGCTTGACAGCCATCTGTCAGGAATGCTTTGATCGTGTTTCCTGCTTGGCAGGGGGTTGGACTGGATGGCCCTTGGGGTCTCTTCCAACTCTAGGATTCTATGATTCTATGAATGCTTGCTCTTAAAGATTAACAAAACAGAACAAAATCCCACTGGCAGAGTTTGAGTGCATTTCAACAGGCAGAAATATTAAGCACTTGAAACATCTTATCCAGATGTGTGTAATAGGGTGAAATGAAATAAAAGTAGCATAGAATAAAATAATATGGGCAGTGACATCTTCAGATTTAGACTTGTCATAAACTCCAAAGAGGAGAATTACAAGTTGTTGCTGCAACAACTTGGCCACACTGAAGGTTATAGATGCATTTTGACTTGAAAGCAGTAAAATGACACCAAAAGCATCTGATTCTCCTGGCATATTTGATGAAATGGGTTCAATGAAGATTATGTCTAGATTTCAGTAAAAAGAGCCGTACAGGAGGACAGAAGTCAGCAGTTCAACCTCTCCAGTGCCATTGCGGGAGCGCTTGAGTTCATGGTAGGGGATTTCTGAGTAAACCCAATTTAAATGCACGGAGCAGAATTTATTCACATTCATCCATGTCTGTCAGCTTCTTCCTCTCCCCCATCATCCTTGTTGGTTTAAGATTGCAGGGGGTCCTTGAGGGCAGGCAGGAAGGCACTGGTTGTGCTCATCTTCATGCATGAGGAGCACACTGGACATAAGTAATTTATTTCCCAATCTAGCCTCCCTTAACTTTAAAAAAAACATAAACTACCACCACCCAGCAACCATTTCACTTTAGGGCTGGGCTGAGTTGCAAGAGAAAAATATATAAGCATTTGTGGTTTGCTTGCTGCCCATCCTGAAAACACTTTAGTGTGTATTAATTGACACAGGAAATGGGCAAGAGACTGCTCTGCTTCTAGGCATGCAGAAACTATCATTCCTGTTTTGGGCATCCGAGCTAATTCAGGTGATACAAAGCCTCGTGGCATCTCAATGCCTAACAGATTTGCAGTGGCAGCAACTCATGATGTGCTTGCGTTTAACCTTGTGTTGCAGTGGCTGCAGCCCAGGCTGGATTGCTACAATGTGCTCTATGTGGTGCTGCCCTTGGGGCTGGTGCAGAAGCTCCAGTGGGTGCAGATTGCAGTGGCCAGACTGCAGATGGGGGCACCTGGCCTGCAACACGTGATGCCATGCTGAAAATAAAATAAAAAATTAAAAAAATCCTTCCAGTAGCACCTTAGAGACCAACTAAGTTTGTTCTTGGTATGAGCTTTCGTGTGCATGCACTTTTTTATTATTTTATTTTGTTTTGACTAGGGCAGACCAACACGGCTCCCTACCTGTATGCTGAGAAGAGTTGGCATGGGCAACATGTTGGAAACATCTTAATTGTCTGAAGCGAAATGATTAAGAGAATTGAATAATGCCCCCCCCATTTCTGCTGTTCTCTCCAGAGAGACTTGCCTGACCCTGAATCTGCTGCTGGTTGGCACTAAGCACCAGGGGCCATTTCATTTCCTTAATTTTAACCTTTTCGGTCCTTTAGTAATGTTAGGATTGACGCTTGCTCTCCCCCTTGGCTCTTCTGAGTCGGCTGCCGTGTATTGATATTGGATCTTTCTTCCCCCACCTCTACTTTCTCCCAGGAAAGGGCAGAAGGGTGGGTTATTAAATGTTACAAACAAATTAAAAAGTAGCCAAGACAGACAATGCTCTGCCTGAAACTTTAGGAGAGGGGCGACGCCCCCTCAGTAAGAGCCCCACATGGCACCCCTGTTGTCTCTTGTGGCAGCCATTTTGAGGTTTAAGGTGGAGGGAGGTGAGGGGTTTGAGACTTGTGGACAAATATTAATATGTGTATTTGGCTCCCTTTCTCCCCCCACACCAGGTAAAATGGCTCCCTCCTGGCTCTCCCTCTGGATGGTTCTCTGGAGTCTCCTCACAGCTGGCAGTTTCAGGCTCCCAACCTCAAGAGTCCTTATCCAAGATGGCGCTGCTGTTGAGGATGTGGAATCAAACAACCTCCCTGCTAACGCAGGCCCTCAGTCCGCTTCCCCAGGACAGTGGGTGTGGGAGACAGCAGGAGATGATGGCCAGGAATCCCCTCAGTTACCTTGCGGAAAGAAGGATTTTAGCTGCAAGCACCCTCCTGCGGCCACCACAGAACAAGCCAAGAAAAGTCTCACAGTCACAGAGGCTGCAGCAGAGAGTTCTACATCTGTTGGGAAAAATTACAATGGTGTCACTGCTGAAGTGCCTACTAATGCCACAACAACTCTAGATACCTTTGGGAAAGTATCCACAGAAGTTGGCACCACCAAAGAAGTAATCCATTTGAGTACCACAAAGAGCTCTCGTGCTCCAGTGCCCCGTGTCCGCCGTCTTGCTCCCACAGTGGGCACGACTGTATCACAATCTATGCCTACTGAGACAGAAAAGGTTGCTACTGCCCTCCAAGAAACAATGATGGTTTTAGGGGTCCCTGAGAAACTGTTGCTTGCAGCAACAAGCTCTCAGTCCATGGTGGCCCTTTCAGATGTTTCCACAGCGAAGTTGAGGCAAGCCGTTGGCACGACTGGACCTTCCTTCATAGCAAAGGGAAAGGTGAAATTTCCTCACTCAACTGCCAAGCCAAGCGCCACCACAGATTGGCTATTGTTGGATGATGTGACAAGCTCTCAGTCCATGGTGGCCATTTCAGATGTTTCCACAGCGAAGTTGAGGCAAGCCGTTGGCACAACCGGGCCTTCCTTCATAGCAAAGGGAAAGGTGAAATTTCCTCACTCAACTGCCAAGCCAAGCACCACCACAGATTGGCTATTGTTGGATGATATGACAAGCTCTCAGTCCATGGTGGCCATTTCAGATGTTTCCACAGCGAAGTTGAGGCAAGCCGTTGGCACAACCAGGCCTTCCTTCATAGTAAAGGTTCCTATCTCAGCCACCATCACCACCGCCAAGGTGAAGCCCCCCTCAGTGAAATCTCTCAATGGCGCCACCATCTTGGTAGGGAAGTGTTTACTGTGGATCTTCATCCTGGCCCTCATTGCCGGCATTTTCATAGTGGCCACTGGTGTCCTTGGAACCATGCTCTGTCGCCAGAAACGGGCCTACAAAATGAATGAGCGCAACCACACAGAGATGGTGTGCATCTCATCCCTGCTAGCTGCTGAAGAAGCAGAGGAGGCTGGCGGGAGGCACCCCAGGGTGAAAAGGGTAAAGATGCTTGGGGAGAACGGATCAGAGGTGGATATGGACAACTTGACTCTGAACAGCTTCTTGCCGGAGCATTAATATAGCCTCTTATTGCACTTCAGGGTTCTCTGGTGCTTTCTAGAAACTCCTCACGTTCACCAGAGTTGTGTTTTACAATGCGAAGCACTTTTATGCCAGATTTACTCCATCCAGAACTATCTTTAAAATACATGTTGTGCTACACTCACGACACATCTCTCAGGGGTGAGCACTTCAACAGGTGAAGCACTTAGCAAAGTCTAATTTCCTTTGAAGGAGACCACTGTCCGGAATTTCCCTGACACATCAGGGATTCGTCCGTAGAAAGTAGTGGAATTTTTAAAAATTGGTTGGAAACCCATATCGGAAGTGGGGTTGGCAATAAAAAGAAGATGCTCATTTTCACTTTTTGAAATATGGCAGCCCTAATTTACAACTATGTGGTGGCATGGATTTCACACTCACACAGAAAACCAAGGCCCCTCCTCTCACATCAGATCTCCAGGGAGACTGCCAGTCACCTAGCAGAGCCCAAAACTTGACTTTTTTTTGTCTTTGACTCAAAACTGCCAATTACATTTAAACAGGTGAGGAAAGTTCTGTCCCCCTCCTCTAATTTACATTTTTCTCTTCAGAAGATGATCCTGTATCCAGAAACAACAGGGCCAGACCAATACATTTTCTTGCCTCAGAGAAAGGAGCTGCTGCCAACCTCCTTGTTCCTCAAACAGCAGCAAGATGAGCAGAGAGCCAGTGTGGTGTAGTGGTTAAGAGTGGTAGACTTGTAATCTGGGGAACCGGGTTTGTGTCTCCGCTCCTCCACATGCAGCTGCTGGGTGACCTTGGGCTAGTCACACTTCTTTGAAGTCTCTCAGCCCCACTCACCTCACAGAGTGTTTGTTGTGGGGGAGGAAGGGAAAGGAGAATGTTAGCCGCTTTGAGACTCCTTCGGGTAGTGATAAAGCGGGATATCAAATCCAAACTCTTCTTCTTCAGAGAATTTAATCTTAGCCTCACATGGGCAACGAGGCCGCATCCTCTGCCACACCTGAAAGGGGCTAGTTCGGGGCAGGAGGGCAGGCTGTGGGGCACACTGTGTCCCCACCAACATCTCTCACTGCCTGAGGCAGCTGCTTCACCTGGCCCAAAGAAGCCATGAACGAATTATTGACTTCCCTTGGCAACCTATCACTTGCAGTTTACCTAAGAAAAGGCTGCGCTAGGCAGGATAAGGCCAGGAGGTTTCTGACCTGTCACCTGTCTAAATAATGCACTTCGAACAAATACAATTTTCCTTTGTTTCAGGTTTGCTAGTCATAGGGCAGGGGGTGTAGAGGATGCTGGGGTCCCACTGCAATGGCTGACCATTTGATTCAGTCACCCATCTGATATATGAAGATTTCTGCAGACATTTACCCCACCCCCAACTTTCATGTCCACATTTTTTAAACCATAATGCTACAAACACAGAATTTGTTTTTTACTAAGCCAAAAATGTTAGGATTCTCGACAAGCACAAATAATGTGGGATTGCAGACAAGGAAATAAACAGTGCAAATACTGTTTGCACTTGAAAAAGATTTGATGCCGTTTCCAATCAGTGCATGTCCTGCGTCTTGCAGGTGCAATCCTGTAAGTTTTCATTTAACAAAAGTGTGTCTTCTGCAAACCTCTCTGACTGCTGTATGGCACTCTTAGGGACAGACTAATCCTGAGGCACCCAAGCCAAGCACCCATTACGCACAACTGAAATCAGATGTTTATCCCCCTGCTCCCTCCATGTGATTCCCCCACCGCAGGCGGAAATGTGTGTGAGCTCTAACTCTGCCAAAAGGATGGTGCTAAGAAGCACTATTTTGCAGAGAGGAGATCAAGCAGAGAGAATGTGCCAGACTATGGATTTTGCTCTCCCTCTTGCCCTTACTGGGGAGAAGGAGCCACGGCCCCCTTGGCTCCCCACAGATTGACTACTTTGATCTTGTGAAGTTTTAGCTGTAAATCTGGGAGTGAAACATACAGGAAGGCAAAGATAGCGCCGTCACATTAATGAAATCTAGAGAAAGCTAAGCCAGTTTATTTCCTGTGATTTTTTTTGGTGTGTTTACAACCTAGCAGTTCTTGGGACTTCTCGAATGTATTTTGCATGTGTTTGGGGTCTAGATGTGGGTCCTAAAGATAATGTGTATTTCAAATGATTAAATATATTGAAATACAGAAGTGGCTCTAAGTTCATGCATAAGACTTTTTGGATTTTTGGCATTCTCAATATCGGGGGTTCCTTTCCTTTCACATTTCCTGAGGCATAATTTAGAAATGCCTGCACATGAGCAATCTAAAATGATAAAATACATCCTTTAATAAAATGCAGTCAGGATGCACTGTCTATCTGGCCAAATATATTGTTACAAAAGTCAGGTGCTTGCTCCTCTCTCTGCGAAGTGGTGTCAAGAGCCCATGGGAATAGAAGAGAATAGAAAATGCACTGGAGACTATCTGGCTTTAAGAAATATGGTTTATTCACCTATCTACACCTTCAGTCTGCTTGGAGGAACTCCAGATCTTATGGCATGGTCATGCAACCTGCAGCTAGCACCCTCCAAAGATGGATCTCAGCTCTTCTCCCTCCTCCTCCTCCTTCCAAGAAACCCCTTGCCCTCTGTTCATACCCCAGGGCAGGGAGAAAGCCCTCAATGGTTCCCTTAATCGCCCTAGCTTGGGCAGGCTACCCAGGAATTCCTCTGCAGCTTATATTTCTCCCTTCCCATCCCAAATCATCAAATCCTGGAATTCATTAATTTCTAGGGTTTGGTGTTAACCCCCCCCCCCCAAAAAAACAGTATACCACCATATACTGTATATATACAATCTGGACCGTATTCTGGAGTTCATGGGTGTCAAAGGGCGCAGTGTGCTAGAACAGGGGTAGGCAACCTAAGGTCTGGGGGCCGGATGCAGCCCAATCTCCTTCTCAATCCGGGCCGTGGATGGTCCCGGAATCAGCATGTTTTTACATGAGTAGAATGTGTGCTTTTATTTAAAATGCATCTCTGGGTTATTTATGGGGCATAGGAATTCGTTCATTTCCCCCAAAAAGATATAGTCCAGCCCCCCACATGGTCTGAGGGACGGTGGACTGGCCCATGGCTGAAAAAGGTTGCTAACCCCTGTGCTAGAAAAAACAAAAGCGAACAACCCCCACCAACATTGCTCAGGAGTTAAAGGTACAAGTCTAGAGAATCCTAGTTTTCAGCTCTAGCACAGTGGGATTTTAGCTCTACCTTAGCAGGGGACTTTTTAAGGGCACAGTAAGCCAGAAACCTTGATTAAATCCCAACTTTGGGGAGGGAATAAAAAAGAAAAGAAAAAAAGATTAATAAATAGTTCCACACAGAAGAGACATAGCTAGTGGGATATTCAGCTTAGAATTTTAAAAAGGAGACTTAGCTATCTGGTTGAGCCCAGTGTAGACTTCAGGTTCTTTGGTTTCAAAGGTTTGGCTATTTTAGGTGGAAAGGAGTGGCATGAAAGCTTAAAGCCTAAGGGTAGGACTCAACGGAAAAAAGCAACTTTCAGTTCTGTTTAAAACCAGTGAAAGAGTACTTTAGTACAGTATTTAACAACTAGAGTATACCTTACAATTTAAAATGGAAGGTAATGGGGGGGGTCAGATCAAGTGTGGTGTAGGCGTCATTTAACATTGTTAAGTGTGGTTTATGAATTACAGTCAACAGGCTTCAGTCCAAGTTTCAGCTTTCAGTTCAGTATAAAGCCAGTCAAAAGCTAGTTTCAGTTTTAAAATAAAACCTAACAAAATCTCCATTCCTCCCTCTAAAGGAGCGGCTACTACATATCTTGGGGGTCCTCCTGGATCCTTGCGGCTCAGGTGGCCTCAGTGGCCCCGAGTGCCTTCCATCAGCTACGCCCCTATCTGGACAGGGATAGCCTAACTACCGTTGTCTATGCTCTGGTAACCTCAAGGTTAGATTACTGCAATGTGTTATACGTAGGGCTGCCTCTGAGGACGGTTCGGAAACTTCAGCTGGTGCAGAATTCAGTGGCCAGGTTGCTCACCGGAGCAAGACGGTTTGAGCATATTACACCGATCCTGTTCCAACTGCACTGGCTACCAATTAGTTTCCGGGCCCAATTCAAAGTGCTGGTTTGACCTATAAAGCCTTAAGCGGCTCAGGACCACAATAACTCAAGGACCGCTTCTTTCCATATGAGATCATAATCTGTGCTCACTCCCTGTGAGGTCAGGAGGGCAACAGCACGAGAGTGGGCCTTTTCTGTGGTGGCTCCCCATTTGGAACGCTTGCCCCAGAGATGTTCACCTGGTGCCTTCATTATACATCTTTAGGCAGCCAGCAAAAACATTCCTCTTTAACCAGACCTTTGGGTGATTAACATCCGGTGCACTTTTCAAGGTATTGTGGAAGGGGGGGGGGTTATTGGGTTGTGTTTGACTTTGTGTATTTTGTATTTTTTATATTGTAAATTTATATTGTGAACCCTTGGGGGGGGGCAATGAACCAACCAAAAAAAGGTACCTGTTTACTTGATCCTGACACAAAAGCTTTATACTTTACTCTATATACTACTGCAGTGTTGTTCACATTCATCAGCGTGAGCAGCAACCAAGTGACCTCCCCGGGGCACAAACCTGGGCAGTGTGTCGGGGGGGGGGGGCTGGCCAGACTACAATATGCCCCCCCGGCCTTACCAAAGGAAATCACAGCCCGACATTTGGCACCAGCTTGGCCACGTGAGTTGCCAGAAGGAGACGTCCAAGGCACCCACTGCTCACTGCCTTAGAGTCTCCACCCGGGATTTGGGGAGGTTTTCCTCCTGGGCCTTTTCTTCTCCTGAAGATATCCTGCCAGGCAGTGGAGGTTTAGGATCAGGGTTTTTCTTCTCCTAGATGGGATCCCTTCCCAGGCGGACGAGCCCCATCTGCCCCTCACTTCCCTCTATGGCATGGGCAGAAACCGCTTTCTCGGCCGTTGGACTCACCCACTCTTGGTCTCGTCTGCTCAATCCGCCAGAGCCTGTCTTCGCATTCAGGGAAAGTCCCTAACTCCCCAAGGGTTTGAGACCCACTGGCTACCCTTCCCTGGTTTAGTTGGCCAGTCGAGGCCATTCCAGGGTGTGGCTGTGTTGCCTGTGCACAGCTCCTAGGAGCCCCAATTGCTGGGGAGCCACCAGTGGAGAGAAGTCCTGCCTGGGGGTTTCCCGTGGGGGCCTCTGGCTGCTGGCCACTGTGAAAACAGGATAGGGGCCTGGATGGGTCCCTGGCCCGATTCAGCTGCAGGGCTCTTTGGATGTTCTTAATAGGGGCGTTTTAAAGTATATAAAGCTGCACAGGGCAGTAGCCTGAATTGCATTCTGATCTTGGAGAGGCAGCAAAGAAATAGCCCTCTCCTTCCTGTGTGCTGCCGTCATAATGAGAATGGGGCTCCTCTCTTCTTATTTTTAGTGAAGGAAAAAGAAAATACATTGCTTCCTGTTATGAATTTGAGTGCATCTCCCGGTCCACCCATGCGGCAGTTTGAAGCAGCCACTTGGGGTGGCAGAAAGCCTCCAAGCCCCCACCTGCCCTGTTCCCTCCAGGGCGGCACCAGTTTCACCTCAAGCAGCAAAGCAGGAGGCACCGCCCCTGCCCAGTGGCCCCTTCCAGGGAGGGCAGAAGCTGCGGCCACGGCTAAGCCATTAGACACACGCAGCTGACTTGGGGGGTGGAGTGGGGTTGACCTTTTTTGTAGGCTACAAAGAGGTTTGTCTGTTTCTTCCCCAAGCACCCTCCTCCCCTGCACTATGTATTATAAAAATACACCATCACTGATAAATGTTCCAGCCAAAACTCCATTGGTTTAGATTCTCCTTCTTACCCAACCCTCCTCCAACTTCCTCCCCCCTCCCACATATAGATTCCAGGCTGCTCCTGCCAAGATCAAAAGTTATGGGGTTGGTGGGGACAGTGGCAAAGTCACACGGCAGTCAGGTGTGAGGCATGTGGGAAGGGACGGCTCAGGGCGGCCGAACAAAGCAAAGGTAGTCTTCTGGGCCTAAGTGAGAGAACAGGCATCTCTTCCAGCCCTGGGCTTTCTGTTCTCCATTCAACAGCTGGAGATGGAGCGGAAGGGGAACCAGGAGCTGTGCAGCAGAAATGAAAGTGTATCTGTGAAGGCTGTCTCCGCGTCACCGTGGGGTCAGGAGGCCAAGGAGGCCTTGGCCATCTCTCTCTCGCCTCCTCTCCCTCATTCTTCTGCCCCTTCCCTCCTTCTCCTAGGAAGATGCTCTTCATTCAAGCACCATGATACTCCTCTGGACAGTCATGCCCCCCCCCAAATGATTCTGGGAGCTGTCGTTTGCTAACGGTACTGAGCCTAGGAGCCAACTCCTAGGGGCCAAGGTCCCTTCAGCCCCCCAATAAAATAATTGAGGGGGTCACCCCCAAAGTTGACGGGCATTGACATTCATTTTTTTTTTTTTAATATATAATTTTTATTATAGATTTTACAGATACAACCAAAAAAGGAAAACTCCACCATAAGTACAGTCTTAAATAAAGTTACATACAGTAATCATTTTGCTTGTATGCGTCTTATTTTCCGATTTTGAACACAATATAATGTACTTGTTATACATATACAATACTATACAACCATCTAGCAAACAAATAAGAAGTTAAATACACACCGTGAAAAAAGAAGAAGAAGAAAAAAAAGAAAGAAAAAAGAAAAAAAAGGAAAAAAGAAAAGAGTAAAAAATAATGAAAAAAAAAGCAAGAAAAAAGGAAAAGAAAAAAAAAGGGGAAATTCCCCGTCTTCCTGAGAAATCCCTTTGCTTAAACCGCTATAAATGTGAATGCTTACAACCCTGCACACTTCCTTGACTCCCTTCTACCATGCATTCTTAGGCATTACATTGCTCCCATCTCTTTTCCTTCAGGCTATTTTCATTCCCTTCACTCCTCGAATGCAGGCATGATACCAGTACTTTTATTGTATTTTAACACGTATTTTTTATACACCTCCCATTTGCCAGTAAAGTTCTGCTTTGTATTTCCTCTCAGATTGTTTGTCAACAGAGCCATCTCTGCATATTCTTGTAGTTTGATTTGCCACTCAGTAACCGTTGGCACTTCTTGCTCTTTCCATCTTTTTGCTATAACTGTTCTTGCCGCTGCAACTGCATACAAAAAGACTTCTTTCAACTTGTTTGGGATCACCTTGTCAACCATACTTAATAAAAAAATCTCTGGTCTTTTCACAAAAGAAATTGCCATCATCTTTTTTATTTCACTGTATACCTCCCCCCAAAAAACTTTGATTTTTACACATCGCCACCACATATGCATTAGGTCTCCATATTCAGATCCGCATCTCCAGCAGACATTTGCAAGACTTCTATTCATTTTGGCAAGTCTGGCTGGTGTAAGATACCACCTATGTGCCATCCTCATCATATTTTCTCTTATATTATAGTTTGCGGTGAATCTTAAATTGACCTGCCACAGCTTTTCCCACTGCTCGAACAAAATTGGATACCCAAAGTCTTGGGCCCATTTAGTCATGGCAGCTGTTACCATCTCGTCCATTACTTCGTAGTCTAGCAAGATCTTATATATGCGGGAAATTAGCTTATTTTTCCTATTTAACACTTCCTTTTCAAATATAGAAGGTTCTTTCCCAAACCCGCAAATTTTGTCTTTTTTAAAAGTTTCGTTAATTTGAAAGTAATCCAGCCAGGTTGAGAGTTGGTCTTTAATCTCCTCATAGTTTTTAAGTGCTAATTTCCCTTGCCTTTCTGTTAACAGATTATTGTATGTGATCCACTCTTCCTTTTGATTATTTATTCTTTTTAATGCTGTGGCCTCGAGCGGGGAGATCCATTTTGGTGTTGCCCTTTCTAAATATCTTTGGTATTTATCCCAAACTCTGAAGAGTGCGTTCCTTATAATATGACTGCAGAAGCCTCTATGTACCTTTACTTTACCATAATTCAAATACGCGTGCCATCCAAAACGTAGGTCGTGTCCCTCTAGGTCCAGGATTTCCCAATTTCTCAACAAGCACCAGTCCTTTAACCATACCAAACATGCCGCTTCGTAATAAATCTTGAGGTCTGGCAAGCCAAAACCGCCTTTATCAATCGTATTAATCAATATCTTATGTTTTATTCGCGGTCTTTTGCCCTTCCACAAGAATTTTGAGATTTCCTTTTGCCACTTCTCAATATTGTTAGTTTTACCTATAATTGGGATTGTCTGAAACAAAAACATTAATTTTGGCAACGCGTTCATTTTAATTGCTGCAATACGGCCCAAAAAAGATAGATTCAACCTGTTCCATATCTCCATCTGTTTTTGAATTTCAGTCCAGCATTTAATATAGTTGTCGTTATATAAGTTTATGTTCTTTGCCGTTATCAATATTCCTAAGTATTTTATTTTGGGATAGATTTTGATCTGTGTTACCCTTTCCAATTCTTCCTTTTGAGCCTTCGATAGGTTTTTAACTAGTAGTTTGGTCTTATTTATGTTCAATCTAAAGCCAGACACCCTGCCATATTCTTGTATTAATTCTAGGACCTTCGCCAAGCTTCGGATCGGATACTCCGTGGTGATTATTAAGTCGTCTGCAAAAGCCCTAAGTTTATAGCTTCTCTGCCCCAGTGTTATTCCTTTTACATCTTTTTCCTCCCTTATTCGTTTACATAAGATTTCCAATGTTAATATAAAAATCAATGGAGACAAGGGGCATCCTTGTCTAACCCCTTTTTTTATTTCACAATCTTGTGTAAGATTGCCGTTTATTATAATCTTGGCCTTCTGTTTAGAATAGATTGCCTCTATTCCCTTCACATAGCCTTCTCCAAATTCCATGTGCTTCAATATTTCTAGCATAAATCTCCACGATACCCTGTCAAACGCTTTTTCCGCGTCTACGGCCATGAAGGCTGCTTGTTTATTGATATTTAAGTCCAAATACTCCAGTAGGTTTATTATATTTCTAGTATTGGTATATATGTGCCTCCCTGGTAGGAATCCGGCCTGGTCTTCGTGGATTGATGTCAGTAGAATTTTCTTTGTTCTTTCTGCCATTATACTTGCGAAGAGTTTGTAATCGTTGTTCAGAAGGGCAATTGGTCTATAATTGCTCATCGTTTCAGGATCACCTCCCTGTTTAGGGATTAGAGCTATATAACTATGGCTCCAGGATTCCGGCATAGATCCCTCTATTAAAATATTGTTCATAACGTTTTTTAACGGCTCAGATAGAATATCCTCTAGTTTTTTATAATATATAGCTGATAGGCCATCAGGTCCCGGTGACTTTCCTGATTTTGCTTCTTTTATTGCCACTTGCAACTCATACGGTGTTATTGGGGCATTTAATAGTTCTCTTTGTTCTTTAGTAAGTTTTTGTAAACAGTTCTGCTTTAAGTAATTTTTAATCTCCAGGGGTGTCTCCTTCCCTTCACTATATAATTCTCTGTAGAATTTAACAAATCCATCCTCAATTCCTTTGGGATTTGTAACTATTTCCCCCTCCACTTTAATTCTGTTTATGATTCTCTCTGCCTCTCTCTTTTTAAGTTGCCAGGCTAATAACTTTCCTGGTTTGTTAGCGTGTTCAAAATATTTTTGCTTTAAGTATCTTAATTTCCAATCTAGTTCTTCATTGATTAACATTGAGTATTGTGATTGCATAACTTTTATATCTCTTTGGATCTCTGCACTATCTGGTTTCTCATACAGTTCCCTCTCCTTCTTTTTTATATTATCCACTAACTCCTGCTTCTTTTTTTCCTTTAATTTCTTTTGGATTATACTTTGCTGAATGAAAAAACCTCTCAGTACAGCCTTGCTGGTATCCCATACAATTTTTAACTCTGTGCCTTGATTCAAATTAAATTCAAAGAATTCTTTTAATGTCTTTTTTGCATTTTCGATTATTTTTTCATCCTTGATTAATGACTCGTTTAACCTCCATCTAGTTACTTTTCTTTTCTCCCAACTAAGAACTGCCTGTACTGCACTGTGATCCGATAATGTCCTGGGCTGTATTTCCGTTTTGCGAATTTTGATTGTCAGGTCTTTAGTTAACCAAATAGCGTCGATCCTTCCTGCTGATTTGTTGGGGTATGAGAAGTATGTAAAATCTTTGTTAAATGGGTTTTTAATTCTCCATGCATCTTCTAAGCTTAGCAAATCAATTAATTGAAAAAAAGATGTTGGTAATTTGATTTGCTTTTTTTTGGGTGTCTTTACGGATCTGTCCAATTCTGGATACACCACTCCATTTTGGTCTCCCAAAAAAATAATTTTTTCTCCAATACATCCTTCCAGCTCCTTACTAAGTTTATGAAAAAATTGACTTTTCTTTTCATTTGGTGCATAGAACCCAATTACTTTAATTCTCTCCCCCTGGACTGTTATCTCTACAATCACAACTCTCCCTTGCACATCTGTATGTATTAGTTTAGGTTCCAGATATGGTTTTGCATAAATTACCACGCCATTTTTTTTAGACATACCTGAGGCCACAAAATCAATTCCAAGTTTTTTGCTGGATAAAACTCTGATATGTTGTTTTTTAATATGCGTCTCTTGCAAGCAAATCAAATCATATTTCTGTTTACTGAGAATGTGCTCTACCTTGTTCCTTTTCTTTTTTTCGTTCAAGCCATTTACATTCCACGTAACAATCTTTAACTCCATTAGTTCCTTTATTGAGTAAACAACTTTTTTTTTTTTTTTTTAAGAGGTAAAATCAGAATAATGAGAGTAAGGAGCGTTAAAGGCAAGTAAGGTATTAAAAAAATGAGTAAACAAAAGAAAGAGAAAATAGTAGAATAAGAGAAAGGAAAGAATCAAGAAAAAGCAACCACTAGGTTGATCTCTGCTCAACCAAACACTATATCTCTTCTGGACGAGATTTAAGGCTCTTCTTCCTCTGATGACTTTTTAGCCTCATCTGTCCCTCCTCCCAATTGTCGTTTACCACCCAACTCCTCTCTATAAGTCCTCCAGAATCTCTCGGCGTCGGCCCAAGTAACGAATCTCCTCCTCTTGCCCTTGAAGAAAAACGAGATTCCCTCAGGGAATTCCCATCTATGTACTATTGATTTTTTCCTAAGAGCTTCGACTAAGGGTTTATATTTGTCCCTCTTCCTCAAAAGTCTAGATGGGACTATCTTATGTATAATCACTTCAGACTCTTGAATTCTAAATTTTTTCTTACTACATGTCTGTAAGATTCTGTCTCTAATCTCCATGCTGACAAATGTTACCAGACAATCCCCCGGCCAGTTGTTTTCCTTTGCGATTCTTGATTTAATTCTAAATGCCCTCTCGATTTTACCCTCCATCTCCCTCTCCTCCATTCCCATCCACTTAGCTAATTCTGTAATCACTTTCTGTTGTAATGCTTCGTCGGGTTCTTCTGGAATAGATCTGAACCTCAGTGTTTTTTCTCTACGATGCATTTCGATCATCGAAATTGCATCCAGCACCGCCTCATGAGTCTCTTTCATATCTGCGATCTCTTTTTTAATTTTCTCTGTTTCCCCCTTTTTCTCTCGATTTTCCTTCTGGATTTTCTTTACTCCCTCTTCCAAGGCCCCTGTTTTCCCTTTTAGGTCTTGTACTGACTTAGTTATTTCTAAGTTTTTTACAACCAATTCGTTAATTTTTCCCGTCATTTCTGTAACCATTCTTGCATTATCATCTATCTTTTGACCCATTTTATCCAGCTTTTGGTCTGTTGACCTTGTATTCTCATTCATCTCTTTTTTTATATCCGCTAAGTCTTTTTTCAGACTCAGAAGGAGTTCTTTCATTTCTAAATTCATTTCCTGTTCTTGCGTCGAATTTCTTCTGTTAGGGATCGAAATTCCCGTCGCTTGTGCTGGATTTGTAGATTTCTTATTCAAATTCGACATATCATCAATATATTAGGAAAAAGGTTTGACCTCGGCACTTAAAAATAAGAGACAATGTAGTACAAGAATCAATAACGAAAACCCTGTAATCCCCGAGGATGGCGGAGGATAACAAAGATGGAGGTCCTGGTACAGTCTTGTATAAACGTCCGCTTTCAGCCAGAAATACCCAAGTCAGCCCATAAGAGTCAAACACAGCATATAAGTATTCCTTGCCGGCTGGCCCCTCTCTATCTTCCACCTCTTTCCAAAGAGACCTTTTCACCCCCGCTGCTGTTCACTTTCTTTCCTGTGGAGGCAGCATTTACTTCTTACTAGGCCCTTCTGGTGTCTTTATGAGTCAATGGCATCACCATTCAAAAAGAAATCTCAAAGTCACTATTGTCGTCGCCTTCATCCAGATATTCCGTCTGTTCCTTTTTTTTTAAAATATTATTATTATTATTCTGGAGGGAACGCTTTATCTTCCCCACATCCAACTCTTCTTACTCCCCCTTCTCTTCCCAAATGCTGCCCCTTATACCGGCCCCGATGATCCAGAAGTGGTATTAAGTGTATTGTCCTCTGGGGCTTTCCTTTGCCAAGGTATGACTCTTCCTCCAATATCTTTTTAGGGGATATAAAATATTACTTTCCCAGAGTTGGGGTCATCAAAAAGTGCTGCCGGGAATTAGGACAGACTAAGGCATTTCAAGCTCATCCATTAATAAGTTCCATTGCACTCCTTACTGGCGAAAATTAAGTCTATTTGACTGGGTATCCCCAAATTTTACCGTTTATTTATTCATTGGTCGTATCGCCACTCTTCCCAAGATGTATACTTGTAAGCACGTACCATGCAAGCATTTTGTCCACTTCAACCATGAAACGACAATTTCCCCACTATTTCCTGGAGCATTACACGAAAAAAAGCCCAGAGATTTTCCCCCGCTCACAAATCATAGTGTTAACGCCGGATAGATAGTCTTTTTTCCGCTATTTTGGAGTCCACAAAAATCGGCTTTGGTCGCCTTGTTGCTCCTCTCCCGTCAGCTCAGCCAAAGCTTTTAGCTTGTTCTTATTTTGGGGGGGGGGAGATTCCAACGTCACCGGGCTCCTCCAAAACTAACCTTTTCCAGCGAGTTTTTCCTTGGGGGCTTGACCGCCTGAGTTCTCCCGGAAACAGGCTTCCTCTCCGCGGGGTAGGAACGCTGACTCGGCGTCTATGGTCCCCTTCACTTCGGGAACCCCTCCAACGCCTCAGCTGGTCCTTATTGGATCCAGGGAGCCCCCCTGGACCCCTAGGGGGGTTGCGAAGCCTAGCTGCCCCCTTTACTAACCCTGCCAGAGAGTGCTTGCTATCGGAGCTCCGTAGCAAGCGACCGGGAGCGTTCCGCGGCAAACCGGAAGTCGAAGCCCAGCTTTCAAAAGCAATAGCAGCAGCTCTTTTGACGGGCATTGACATTCAAATGGTGTGCACCATGCCATGTGATCAATTATGCAGGGGGGGGGGCTTACCTGCCCCCTCCCCAATATTTTATTCAACTGGCCACCCCTGGTTAGTTACACAGGAGAGTGTATGGGGTTGTGTTTTTGTGGATGTGTATCAGTGCACTGATGTATTATGTGCATTTATTTTATGGGACTTCGATTTCTTTTACCAGAAGCCATGGCTGTTTAAAGTGGTCTGAGCTGGCCTATTGGCACACCTAGCCCGGGGTGGTCTGTCATGCCATATTTTGCTGGGCTCCAACTTCCAGTCCCCCCAAAAGGCTGGCTGCAGCTCCTGGGAGTTGTAGTCCAAGGCACCTGGAGGGCACCAGGCTGGCGATGACTGATTTAAAGCAGACTCAATCATCTTTAACCATACTGTATGTCATTAAATGTAATAATTCTTTAGTTTTTTCAGTTTGTGTATTAAAACAATACATGTATTTGGTAGGTATTTCTGATGTACTGTGCTTGCTGAATATAAAACAAAGATTTAAAATTTTGAAAAGGAAAGAGCCTTTCCAGATCAGAACTTACGGTAGGTTTGGCACCCGACTTCCTGTTGCAGCTAGCCAGGCGCCTCTGCTAAACCCTCAAGCAGAACAGGAAAGCCACCAAGGCTTCTGTTGCTGCTGCTCTCCTGCAAATGGTACTCACAGGTAGACTTCCTCTGGAGCTGGAGGTTTCACTCAGCAATGGTGATTATCAACAGTGTTGATAATCCTCTCTGAAAACGAAGGAGGGCTTAGTGTGCATCAATGCCTTTCAAAGCAGTCATTCAGTAGGATGCTAAAAACTCTCCTTGGCTTCTTGGGATTGGAGGGTTTTATTCAAACAGATCGTTGTTGATAGGTGTGCGCTTGCGCACATTTTTATCATGGTTGCTTCCTTTTCTGTAGAACCAGTTCCGTAGAAGAGGATCTTGGCTGCAACAGCCGAAGAGGGTCTTGCATCTTTTTCTGGTAGTTTGCAAGAGAAGTGAGATGAGTCATGGCCAAGACTCCCTTGTATCTGATGTGATGTTGGAGAGGGGGGAAAGGTTTCTCAGAATGACACAGGAAAGCCTCGGAGGCTTGTGGCTGAGTAGCCACCACAGGCTCTGATCCTGCATTTACCAAAGCCCCAACCCTTCAGCAATCAGCAATATCGCCCCTGCCCCCTGGCAATGCTTGCATTAGGAGAGCCATGAGACAAAAGGGACTTTCAGAGTATTTTTTTTTAAAGCAACAACATCTTTCATCTCCAAGGTACGCAGGGTTTGCATGCAAACACCCATGACCTCAGTGCTGAATACATTCTGCAATCTGAATGAATCATAACACCAGTGAATTTGCAATTCTCAGCTAGTACTTCATGTTCTTTTTTGGAGAGAGAGGTTTCAGGTTTGGAAGACAGATCCCTACTCTCCAGTAGCAGAGTTAAGCACAATGGCAATCGCAACCAAGCACATTAAAACTTAGATCTACATCTGCCCTCCTCCAACTTTAAACAAATGTTCCCCATGAAAATGCTTAGGCTAGAATAAATCACAGACATTTAGCTCTGCAAATGTAAAAATTTTACTTATAGAGTGTCTAAAGTTCAGCAAACAAGTCTCCATGCTTGGCAATAAAAGAATAAAAAAACCCTTTTTTCCCTTGTAAAAAAAGACCATGCGGTCTTTGGTTTGCAAAGATGCAAGCTGTAAAACCTCACTTTAGAAGATTCTTTCCAGTAGCACCTTAGAGACCAACTAAGTTTCTTCTTGGTATGAGCTATCGTGTGCATGCACACTTCTTCAGATACACTGAAACAGAAGTCACCAGACCCTTATATATAGTGAGAGGGTGGGGAGGGGTATTACTCAGAAGGGTGGTGGAAAACCTGTTGATGACTGTTAACGACTGCAATTGGTCTTACAGGAAAAAGCAAGGGGTGAGATGGCTAAAGATACCGGTAGCTTTGTCATGTATAATGAGATAAGAATCCAATGTCTTTGTTCAGAGCAGGTCTCTCCATGGTTTTAAGTTTGGTAATTAGTTGCAATTCAGCAACTTCTCTTTCCAGTCTACTTCTGAAATTCCTTTGTAGTAAGACAGCTACTTTGAGATCTTGTATAGAATGTCCTGGGAGATTGAAGTATTCTCCTACTGGTTTCTCTGTCTTGTGATTCCTGATATCAGATTTGTGTCCATTTATCCTTTGGCGTAGGGTTTGGCCTGTTTGTCTGTTCACTTGCAGGGAGCCATGACTGCATGGCTCCTTCTTTGCTTGTTCCAGGAAGTAGGAAGAGAAAAAAAGAATGAGAGGGAATAGATTTTTCTGAATAGATTTTTCATCCATGATCTATGAAATCTCTTCCTTGTATACACAAGTGCAGTCTCCAGATTATTAAAAATATGAACAGCAGTTTCACCTTTCTTTGTTTGAATCATTTGAGAATCTGAAATATTGTCCAAGAAAATTGATATTGCTATACCATTCTGTCCATTCCATTTCTCTTTTGCTGCTGTGCCTTCTTGGCTCCTTCCTCTTATGTATGGGAAAATGTGTTTCATTTGAAATAATCTTGCTTCTAATCTTCTCCACTGGACACTGTTGTCCTCTGTAAGAATGGACAGTTTAAGGTTTGCCTCAGCAATGAAATTCTCACTAGCCAGCTCAAAAAATCCAAAGCTGGAAAAATTCTCAAAATTGGGAAATTGAGAAAAATCTGCCAAATTCAAATGTATTTCAGACTTAAATTTAAGAATGAAAATCTTCACTGCCTAACCCATAGCTGTCAACTTTTCACTTTTTTGCGAGGAATCCTATTCGGAATAAGGGAATTTCCCTTAAAAAAAGGGAAAAGTTGACAGCTATGGCCTAACCACTGTTCTGCTGTGGGGTTGATGTGGCGTGGGGGGGTGGATCCCTTTACAGTTGGAGACAAAGAAGTCACCATGTGCTGGCCAGGTGGTGCAACACCACCACCTGGTGGCCAAAAACTCAAAACGCAGGATCTAACCCTTTAAACAAAACAAAACAAAATAAAAAAATTCCTTCCAGAAGCACCTTAGAGACCAACTAAGTTTGTTCTTGGTATGAGCTTTCGTGTGCATGCACACTTCTTCAGATACACGAAAGCTCACGCCAAGAACAAACTTAGTTGGTCTCTAAGGTGCTACTGGAAGGAAATTTTTTGTTTTGTTTTGTTTTGACTATGGCAGACCAACACGGCTACCCACCTGTAACTGGAACCTTTAAACAAAGTAAGAACACAGAAGTCTGTAATGCAAGAAAATAAAAAATATTGTTTACTTACGTAAAGCTGCAGACTCGATTCAAGCACAAAATAGCAGTGAAATATTCAGACCAAATATTGGCACCCAGGTGGCGCTGTGGGTTAAACCACAGAGTCTAGGGGCTTGCTGATCAGAAGGTCAGCGGTTCGAATCCCTGCGACGGGGTGAGCTCCCGTTGCTCGGTCCCAGCTCCTGCCCACCTAGCAGTTCAAAAGCTCCTGCCCACCTAGCAGTTCGAAATAGGGACCGCTCCAGCAGGAAGGTAAACAGCGTTTCCGTGTCCTGCTCTGGTTCGCCAGAAGCGGCTTAGTCATGCTGGCCACATGACCCGGAAGCTGTGTGCGGACAAATGCTGGCTCCCTTGGCCTATAGAGCGAGATGAGCGCCACAACCCCAGAGTCGGACACGACTGGACCTGATGGTCAGGGGTCCCTTTGCCTTATTCAGGCCAAATATACTTCTAGATTACAAAACAGGTGATTTAGATCAAAGATGGAGCCTGTGCTTGTGAGAGCACAAGCCCTGCAGCCTCTCCCTGCAGCTGCATGATGAGAAAGAGAAAGCTCTGAGCACCTTTTCCCTGAGAGGGATGTTGATTTCAGCACTGAGATTTGAGTTCGGGACTTGGGCTCTGCCTCTTATCAAGAGATCTTGTCCAGCTGCATATTCTGTACGTTCACTTGGCCTTAGCTTTGGGAGCTGATATCTCCTTACACTTTCAGTTGTTCATTTATTCCAAGGGCTGCAATTCAAACCAGATGTTCTCTGTTTAAGGAGGAGACCAAACTAAGCTTCCATTAATAGAGCAGATAAGGAATGAAGATTTTGAAAAGGCACCAGAAGAAGGTATGAGGCTTCTGTTCTTCCATCTTGGGGAGAGTGGCATGCACAGAGTTCTAGTGTTAGGATCAAGAGAAGTCGTAGTCCCACTCTATTCTGCCTTTCTCAGACCACACCTGGAATACTGTGTCCAATTCTGGGTACCACAATTTTAGAAGGATGTTGACAAGCTGGAAAGGTGTGCAGAAGAGGGCAACTAAGATGATCAAGGGTCTGGAAACCAAGCTTGATGAGAAAAGGTTGAAGGAGCTGGGTATGTTTATCCTAGAAAAGATGAGACTAAGAGGAGTTTGACAGCCATCTTCAAAAGTCTGAAGGGCTATTAGGTGGAAGATAGAGCAAGTTTTTCCCCCTCCTGCTCCTGAGGATAGGACTCAACCTAATGGTTTCAAGTTACAAGAAAGGAGATTCCAACTAAACATATGGAAAAAACTTTAGCTGAGATCCCTGTATTGCAGGGGGTTGGACTAGATGACCCTTGGGGGTACCTTCCAACTCTAAGTTTCTATGATTCTATGATGTCACGTAATAAACTGCTTGCTGGGACATGATTATGGGTAAAAACGTATTCATAATGGAAGCATGTTTGACTCCACCAAAAGATCCTAAACCGCTTTGGAATATTTGGGAGTGCTTAGCACACATGTAGGTTCAAATGCACAGCTCATAGCAAGGCCATAGCAAGGCCGTTGGTGTCTCTTATCCTTGTGTTGAGAGATATCCCTTGTATTTTATAAACCCCTATCAGGATTCCAACATTTGATTGGACCTATTGAGTTGGCTGTGTGAAAGTTACTGCTTCATGAAACCTTCACTGACCTTTGCAGCTTCCTGCTCTTGTGTTATGACTGCCGTCCTCTCTCCCAACATAACCCCACCCCAAACTTTGCAAAACTAGGTGGACAGAGAGGTTGCCATGTCAACCAGTTCCTGTCAATGTTAAATGTTGCTCTGTCGTTTTAGAGTTTGAAGGTGCAGTTGGCTCTAGAGGAGGTCCTCTGAAATATGTTTTGGGGTGTGGCTTCAGCCCCCAGAGCAATTGCCCCTCAGAAGCCAAATAGCCAGGGTTTCACGCACAGTTAAACTATGGAACTCCCTCCCACAGGAGCAGTGATGGCCACCAATGTGGATGGCTGCAAAAGACAATTGGACAAATTTATGGAGAAGTCTACCAGTGGCTTCTAGCCATGGTGGCTCTGCTCTGCCTCCACAGTCAGAGGCAGTAAATGCTTCTGAATCCCACAGCAGAGCAGAGGGCTCTTGCGCTTGAATCCTGCTTGCTGGTTTTGCACAGGAATCTGGTTGGCCGGTAGGAGAACAAGATGCAGGATGGGATGGGCCCTTGGCCTGATCCTGCAGGCTCTCCTGATGCTACACATAGTTGACTCTCCCCTTGCTTTTGAGAGAGGAAGGTTTAAATCAGGCACTCATATTAGCTGAATTTCATCCAGGGGCTATAAGAATCTGGACCGCCGAGCAGACCAGAGCAGAGCCATCGTTGGAGGCAGGAGTGCTTCTGAATGCCAGCTGCTGAGAATCGCAGGTGGGCAGAAGAGGGTGCTGGAAGAGAAGAGGTTCTTGTGTTTTGCTGTGGCCTTTGGAGCCGTTCTGTGTTTGTGCATTCTTCCTGTGTTTTGAATATTTTCTGCCTGAGGTTCATACTCTCTCTCGCCATCCCCCTGGTGAATGTAAACGTCAAGCAAAGAAATGCTCAGCTTTTGTGGCCAGAAGCATTCAGCTCATTAGGTGGGGAGCTCTGGGGCACAGCAACTCTGCTGATTGCAGGATCTGCCCATCTTTGCCTCATTTTTTTGCAAATCGAGAATCAAAGTGGAGAAACTTCAGGTGTTAGCTGTGGTGGCTTTGCCTCCTGGTAGCTGGTGGGGGTGGGGTCATAATTTCCAAGGGGGGGGGGAGCTTCAAAGCCACACATGTGGTCTAGACAGTTTATGCGTGGCAGGCCATTCTGCTCCTCTCCATTTATTTTTGTGTTTTGACCTGTGCTCAGTTGCAACAGCAGAGAGACTTAAACCTGCCACAATGTTGAAGGTACTGCTTGATCTCAGAGGTGCAGCAAGCTGCTTGGGAGGAGTCCATGGTGAAAGCACTTTCCACATGCTCAGAGGGAGTATTTTATTGCGATTCATTAAAAAAAATCAGTGCAGTTTACAATAATTATACATGAAACAACACAATAAAAACCCAGTAAAAATATTTTAAAAATCAGGAATCAGCAAACTATTGTGGAAATATGGATTCTTAATTGCTGCATAAGCCTGGCAGAATAGAAGTTTTTTGCAGGCATGTACAAGTTAAAACAGAAGGTGCCTGCTGAATCTCTAGTGGCAGAGAGTTCCATAGGACTGCTGGGGTGATAACAGTATAGGCTCAGTTTCTTGTAGTTGTCAAACAAGCCTCGCCAACTCCCAACCAGCAATGCTCCTGCAGATGATTTCTGTGGTCGAGTTGGGATATAAGGAATCAGGCAGTCCCTGAAGTGCCCTAAGTTGTTTGGGGCTTTGAAAACTGAGACAAGGACCTTTAATCTGGCTCAGTAGCAGATGGGCAGCCAGTGCAGATGTTTGGATAATGGTGTCAAATATTGTTGGCCAGGCGCCCCCTTCAGCAGTGTGGCTGCTGCATTCTGCAGCTGGAGCTTTCAAACCAGGCCCAAGGGGAGCCCCACAGAGAACGCAATGGAGCAATCCAGCCTTGAGGTTTCAAGCCCATGGACCACAGTCGTCATGCTGCTGCAAGTGTTTGGGTGCACCTTGCACTATATCTGCATGAGAAAGGGCGGCGGGGGGGGGGGAGCCTTTGAACTTCATATACTGTCCTTTCTGTGCCAACCTGCGGCAATTTCTCTTCAGTCTAAGATTCTTAGTTACTT
Source organism: Lacerta agilis (assembly GCF_009819535.1). Classification (NCBI taxonomy): domain Eukaryota; kingdom Metazoa; phylum Chordata; class Lepidosauria; order Squamata; family Lacertidae; genus Lacerta; species Lacerta agilis. The sequence continues at coordinate 50,059,259 of NC_046325.1, read as the reverse complement.
TTTCTCTAAACTGAAAAATCTCAAACACTCCTTTTCGTCATAGGAAAGTCATTCTTCCCCCTTGATTGATTGCTTAGATCCATCTAACATATAGATATTGCCACTGAGGTTGTTCCCTAGCCAAACATCATTATGTCAACAATTGCATTATTTAAAGAATCCCTGGCTTTAGGCTCTTGCATCTGCCTTTTCCTTTTTGCAAACATGAGAGGTTTGTGGCTCTGTAATGACCACCCCTGCTGGCGACGGCTGTTCTGGGGGACAGAAATACACCCTCAAGCGCCAACCAGGTTTTTTTTTTGAAGGCCTACGTGTTTCCACAATTAAAACATCCAGCGCCAAAATGCACACATCACAGGCATTCTTGCTGCTTTGGAGGCCAGAGGGTTGTGTCTCTGGCTCTGTGCGTCTCTTTTTAGACTCCCAACTGAAACAGCAGATGCTCTAAGTTTTCCACCGTCCGACAAGATGCAGAAGCTCTGTTTCCATAGATAGACACAGAAGGAGGGAGCAGAAAGTGGCTTTGTGGAAACTGGATTTTTTAAAAATTGTCCACAAAGTTTCTTTTTACAGAATGTGGTTTTTTTCCCCATGTTAATGTGGCGGGTGGGGCGCTTGGCTGGAGTAGTGCTCTGCTTACAAGGCAGAACAGCCAAACAACGACCTTTTCTCATCCCCTGGGGTCAGGGTTGGGCATACTGACTTTTTATTTTAAAGCGTCAGCTATAAATTCTGTTGCCTGTATAAATTCTGCATATTTGACCAAAGCTTTTCTGCAGTGCACAGTTTAACTCTGGAACTCCCTGCCCCAGGAGGCAGTGATGGCTACCGACTTGGATGTCTTTAAAAGAGGATGGGACAAACTAATGGAGGAGGAGAGGACACTTGATGGCTACTAGCCAGGATGGCTGTGCTCTACCTATATAGGTGAAGGAAGCAAACACTTCTGAATGCCAGTTGCTGGAAGCCACAGGAGAGTTGCTCTTGTTCTCGAATTCCCATGGGGGAATGTGGGTGGTCCCTGTGAGAACAGGATGCTGGACCAGATTGGCCCTTGGCCTGGTCCTGCAGGTGATTATTTTGACCGAATGACTGGTGATACCTCCTCTGATATGTTCCTACCTGGACCCTGAGATTGGAAGGCTTTCCTATGTGCCCCAAGGTCACATTCATACCATGCTTTTAAAGGGCCATGCTGCTACTCTGAACAGTCATGGCTTCCCCCAAAGGATTCTGGGAGCAGCAGTCAGATGGGCCGGGTACAAATAATAATTTTTTAAATTTATTATAAGGGTGACGAGAGGTTGAATTCCCAGAGTGTTTTAACAATCAATCCCTCTTCACCGAGAACCCTTGGAAATGTAGCTCTTGGAGAGGAAGGGGATCTTCGCTTAGCACCCTTAGCAAACTACAGTTCCCATAATTCTTTGGAGGAAGCCATGGCGGTTTCGAGTGGTACCTCAGTGCTTTAAATGTGTCGTGTGAAGAGGATAAAAAGGAATTCACACCCAAACACCCGCTGCATGTCGTCCTACCTGGGGCTTTCTAAGAGAATAAAATGTAGGATAAAATGTATGGGGGGGGGGGAAATAGCTGCATAAAGTTTTCTGCTACTTGGCTTGGCCACTCTATCTCCCACCCCACCTCGCCTGCCTCCATATTTTCATCCCTCGCCCATAATAATGCCAACAGCCAGTTTGGATTTTCAAAGCAGTGGCCTCTTTGTCACACATGAGCAGAACAGATGTGATCCACCAGGCAGGCAGCAATGCCTTGGAAGGGCTTTCTGAAAGAGCAGAGCTCACGCTTCTCCTCCTCATGTGGGCAAGTGGGATTTTAAAAAAATGCCTCATCCCTTTTGTGCAACGGTGTTTAAGAGCAAGAGGGCCTGGCTGCATTTAGAGCAGGATCTTACCACTTCAAACTGAACCCGAGAATCCAGGGAAATGTAGTTTGATAAGGGAGACCCTATTCCTCTCACAGAGCTTCAATTCTCCAGTGATTTAACCGTCCATCCCTTTCCCCAAGGAACTCTGGGAACCATGGCTACACTTCCCAGCACCCTTAACAAACTACCCTTCCCAGGATTCTTTGGGGGAAGTCATGGGCTTTAAGTGGGTGTTGGATACGTGTGCTTAAATCTGTGGTGTGCATCTGCTTACAGCGGTGGCTGCTGGGGCCTCTGGGAAACCCACAGTAGGGGCACAGGTGGGCATCACTGCCGCCGCCACCACCTGGTGAACTATGGCTCCAAACAGTCCATTTAGGTGCTGTGCCAGGTAAATCACTAGTATAAGGTTACCAGACGTCCTTGTTTCCTGGGGACAGTCCCAGGATTTACAAATCAGTCCCCTATTTAGTAGGAAGTTGAAAAGTCTTCATTGAAAAAAATCTGGTAACCTTACACTAGTAGGCATGTTAATTGATTTGTCTATTATTAATATTTTAAAGCTTTAAAAAGCTTTTTAAGCTAGTGGCCATAACCCCTATTACAACCTGTCTTGTTTATATCTTAGGTTAACTTCTGAATTTCCTAGATACCTGAATAGTATGACTATCCCAAGTATCACCAGGCCACTTACTGGAAGTATCCTGAATGAGGATCCCTGTGTTATAAAAATTCTAAGGTCCCAAATACAAAATAAATGTTCATAAATGTACAAGGCAAACACATACATAAGTATATAAACCCCTGTGTCTGAAATAGTACAGGAGAGCAATCCTGAAGCCATTTTGACTCTCTCGAATTGACCTCAAATGTTTCTCTGCAAGGAGGAAGGAAATGTGAAAGCCTCTCCATTGTCTCTTGCTTACCTGTCTTAAGGGCGTATTTGTGTATGAAGAGGGTGAGCCTGTGACCTGGATTCAGGAAATAAAGGAATGGCCAGGCTGCCGACGTAAAGCAATCAGTGACCATTATCAGGTATCCTGGCAAACAGGATTTCTGCTGTAGACCACCTCCTGAGATGTATTTCTGCTGTAGACCGCCTCAATCTGTGAGGTATGTATGATTTTTTGGGGGGTGGTGGTCTTGAGCTATAGGGTGGGCAATTTCAAAGTCTATATAAGGGCTTGCACACTATTGTTCTGGGTTCCTCCTCCCTCTGGCATGTGGTGAGTGAGGACCCTTTTGCAACAGTTGAATAAAGGTCAGACTTACTAGCTGCTTTGCTTCTCAATGTTCTCTGGTTAAAGGTAAAGGGACCCCTGACCATTAGGTCCAGTCGTGTCCGACTCTGGGGTTGCGGCGCTCATCACGCGTTACTGGCCGAGGGAGCTGGCGTCCAGCTTCCGGGTCATGGGGGCAGCATGACAAAGCCACTTCTGGCGAACCAGAGCAGCGCATGGAAACGGCGTTTACCTTCCCGCCGGAGCGGTACCTATTTATCTACTTTGACGTGCTTTCGAACTGCTAGGTGGGCAGGAGCAGGGACCGAGCAACGGGAGCTCACCCCGTGGCAGGGATTCGAACCGCTGACCTTCTGATCAGCAAGCCCTAGGCTCTGTGGTTTAACCCACAGTGCCACCCGCTGTGGTTGGCCTCTGTTATTTTCTCCTACTGATAGGGAACCCACTTAAGGACTCTGTATGGGCTCTTGGATACCCCATATCCAAGAAAAGGGAAAGGGAGCAGGTTTTTTCTGTTATCACCTGTGTCCCTGTGGAGATGAAGTAGCCAAAACTGAGTGTTACCTCTTTGTTGAACGTAGTCTTTACAGAAAGGGCAGTGGCAGAGGAAGCTGCTCAGGTGCCTGGGGTGGGGTGCACTGTGGGGCCTCTGGAGTCTGCCTGCCTCCTCCCACTCAGCTGCCCTACAGCTGGGGGAGAGGCAGTGGGCCGACCATTTGGGCAGCTTGGAGCCTGCGTGCGCCCAAGCCACCACGTCTCTCCCAGGCTCATGTGGCTCGGGCGCGCTGCAGGCCCCGTGGTGAGTGCTGCCCCGCATTTTGTCACCCCCTCAGTGGTGACACCCAGGGCAAACCACACCCACTGCGCCCCCTTCCTTCGCCCCTGGTAATTGTGCAATTAGGAGGAAGCACACTGGAACGGTACTTGGAAATATTTCTTGGCTGGCGGGGGGTAGGGGGTGGACTAGAGGACCCTTGGGGTACCTTCCAACTCTGCAAAACTAGGATTCTATTATTAATAACAGAGTTAGCGACCAAGTTCCTCTTCTCTGCTCAATGGTCTCATAAGGTGATGCTCTCATTTTAATTGCAATTGACATATCACGGTTTTAAAAACCCTTTTTATCATATTGTGTTATAATTTTAATACGGCCAACCCCTTTTAGATCAAATCTCAGATCAATTTTAAATTGCATTTATTATTGATTCTGTATGTATCTTTGTGTGTGTGTGTGTGTGTGTGTGTGTGTGTGTGTATGCTAGTCGTCGACCGTAATAAAGTACTTACTTACTAAATGGCCATGTTTTAACAGGTTTGCGGCTGGGAACTTTGTTGTTTTAAATATGCGTTGGCAAACAAAGGACTTCCTCTTGCTGGGGGGTGTCTGATGGAAATGTGGCCCCTCCCATCCACGCAGCAGACCCTCTGTACATGAACCTCCCCCTTCCTCTCCAGAGCTGTCAACTTTCCCTTTTTTTGCAATGGGAAATGCGCTGGAATAAGGGAATTTCCTGCAAAAAAGGGAAAGTTGAGAGCTATGTTCCTCTCTCACCCTGCAAGCCGTCCATCTGTCTGTCCTGCTGGCCCCCCATTGTTTAAAAATCAGAGGAGAAAAATCTGTGGTTTGGCCTCCTATAAACAATGTTGTGCAGCTGCAGCAGCTGCTTCGCTTAGAGTTCAGGGGAGTCTGGATCTTCCCTGCAAAAAACGGTCTTTAGGGGTTGGGGAGGTTTCCAGTGGGGATGGGATGCGTTGCCACTTCCCAGTTGTGTATTTGCTCCAAAGCTCAACACAGAGTTCTGCCACATAACTTTAAAAGAGAAGAACCAAAGTCTAACATGTCCTGCAGCCCCACAATAATCTCTGGCCTCTACCCCATATCTTGCATCTCAAAAAGTGGTGGGGAGGGATTTGGCAACCTCAGACGTTTTCAGGAGGCGGCACTTTTGGTGGGGCTCACGTAAAGAGTTGTGTGTGTCTTATTTTAATTTCTGGGGCAGAGGTTTCTCAGCTCCCTAAGGAAGTTTTGGCACATTACAGAGAGGTTTCTCTCTGGCACTTGGGTCAGGGCCAGGGGCTGCGTGCCCAATTCCCCCTCCCCCAGGAGAAACAATTCTCAGGCAAGTGGTGCAAAGTCAGAAACTGGACTGCCAAAGTGTGGCTTTCCTAAACTAACCCGTTATTTGTTAAACTGTGCTGCAATTTCAGGGGTGCCTGTTTGAGGGGGGCAGAGGAACCACACATTGTATATTATATTATGCAAATATAGACCCAGGCTTAAATATTAGTTCCACAGATCTGTTGTCGAAATACTAATCTTGAATTTGTAAGGTGGGGGACGGGGACAGGTGCCAGACTTTTGAACCCACACAAATCAGCTTTACTTCCCAACTTTCAAGAGTCAGAGGGTGAGAGGGTTGACATGGCATCTTCCAAATGTCCTAGCCACTCTAGACAAAATCCAGTTGCTTCCAGCTTTGTGGCTGCTCCCAGTCCCCTTGCCAGCATTTGCTCCCTATCACAGACTTGGAAGGAACCCAAAGGCTCATCTGCTCCAACCCCCTGCAAGGCAGCCTGTCAACAACATGCTGCTTCTGTCACTTGCATCCTGTACGTTTGAAGCTCATTCAATGCACATTTAAAGCACAGGACTTTAAGGGGGGGTTAACGGGGCTAGGAATTATAGCTCTGTACCCAGGATTCTGTGGGCAGGGGGTGTCATGTGTTTTAAATGTGCATTGGGTTTACTTTAACTGTAGCGTGTGGATCTCTGGGTGGCCTGGGGGGATGTTTTCCCATAGCTTCTTCCCCCCTCTTCTCTCGCTTTTTTCCTCTTTGAGGAGAGACTGTAGCTCTTGGAGAAACAAGACCTTTCTGAGGTGTTGATGCTGTGAACTCCTCCATTGTAGGCTCGGGTTGTATATATGTGTAAATAAGCCATATATCCTAAAGACACCCCAGTCTCCGCTGTGCCTCCTTCCCAAAAGGGCGAGCCCAGAGTCAGTGCCTGGGAACTCTGGGAATCTTGCACTGCTTGGAGGTTGGGGCGGCAGGGATCTTCTTTCCCATTCAGGAGGTCAAGCTCTTCCTCCCCACTCTTTTATATTTATAACAGCCCTGTGAGGTAGGCTATATTAAGTTAGTAGAGGTACATAAGCCAGAACTTGTCAACAGATTGTAAGGAGCGAGGGCAGGATGCAGGGACTCAATCCATGTACAGCTACACCCCAGGAAATCCTGCTGGCATCTCTGCTTATCCTCCTTTTGACCACAGGCCCTGAATGAGGTTTCCCTACTGAGATCTGTGCAGTGTACTCAGCACAGCTTCTTGCAAAACTTGCATTTTAGTTTGCTTGTTTTTAAGGCGCAAGCTTCTAGTCCTCATGGTTAAAAAAGACCAGGCTTGAAAATGAGTGCATGCAGGGCACGAGCAAGAAAGACCTTTAGAGACTCCAGGCACTGGGAAAGATGATGATGCTCCTCTTATATGTAATTCAAATGAAAGTAAAATTCTATTTTTTAGCTGACACAAAACTTATATACCATGACAGGATTTGATTCCTTTGCATTCTGATCTGTGTTAGTGGGATGCTCCTCTCTCCCCGGTTTAGTGGGCGATAAGTACATGTAATAAAAAGAGAACAGAAAAATTAGGGGAAAGCATGGGGGGGCACAGTGCAAGGAAGTCTAACAAAGTTCTGGTTTTTCTCAGGATGATCAGTACCTTTTTTGAAATGTTAAATTATTGTTAAAAATATTTGTATTTGTTTGTGTGCCGCTGCTTTGCTGGTGCTCTAAGCATGGCCTTGAGGGTGTGTGGGTGTGTGCCGTGTTCAACCCATCCTTCACCAGCCTGGTGACCTCCAGCTCTCATCGGCCGCTGCCAACACGCCAGCTTGGCAAAAGTCTGGCATAACCATTTGCCTCTCCTTGTGGGTTGTATAAAAGGGCAAAGGGCAGAGCCGCACCATGCGCTGAAAGCACATCCAACACACGTGGTCCCCCCCCCCGCCCCCGAGGCCTGGGTGCTACCGTCTGCTGCAGGGCCACCATTTGCAGCCCCCTTGGCAAATGACAGTCCTCAGGACTCTTGGTGGGGAAACCGTGCGCTTTAATGCTTTGTTGGGTGTGCTTAAACACATGCTGTGGAGTCAGGTGGACTGGTAGGAGCAGACTGGAGAGAAAGGACAGAGATTCCTAAATCCACTTTTTCTTTTAAGCACTGTAAAGCTTCTGGCTTATATGTTATGCAGGGCCGCCTTAAGCCTATCTGGCGCCGTGGTTCAAAGTTCCCTCCGGCGCCCCCACCCCACCCCGTTTTCCAGAGTTGCTGACAGCGGGGAAGAGGCAGAGTCTCCAGGCGCGGTGCTGCTTCGGCGCGGTGGGCGAGGGCAGTGGGCTGATGCCGGGAGGCGCCACGTCCAGCCTCTGCCTCTTCCCAGGTGCCCTCCAGAACTCTGCGCAAACTTGGTGCCCCAGCACCCCGCGCCACTTGCCTCTATAGGCAAGACGCCCCTGATGTTATGGGAGCACCAGAGTGCTTGGCCTGCAAGGTCCCTTCCCCGGCATGCAGGCGAGGGCAGTCTCCATAAATCTCTGCAGCAAGTCAGGAATTGGCCAAGGAGTCTGGCTGCAGACTTGCTGACCCAGCAAAAAACCTCCTCGGCCAACCAAATTAGAAGCAGCACCAGGCCTAGAGGTTTTGTGTGGGCTTTTTTTTTTTTTTGTCAAATTGCAAGTTGGTTTGAAGTGTTCCCACAAAACTGCAGCACACTCCACAAGAGCTAAATTACAGAGCGGCAGCCAAGCCAAGGAGGCTGTGCAAGAAGACCTGGGCAAAGTGAGGGGACAGCGGCAGGACGTGGCCAAGGGAGGCAGGAGCTTTGCCGGCTCACTTTTCAGGCTAGAGGAGTGGAAATAAGGCACAGCCTTGGAAATGTGATAGAGAAGGTGCTTGCTGGCTTCTGTTTAGAGACCAGCCCTTATTCTAGCATTGCAAAGGACCCTTTGGGGTCATCTAATCCAACCCCCTGACAGACGGCTACACAGCTTGGCTTTAAAATCTCCAGTGGAGAAGTGTGCACCAACTTCCAAATCGCAACTATGCCTACTGGGCTATTTTTGATTTTTTTAAAAAATGTAATTGATTATAAAAATTAATTAAGGATAAAAATATTTATATACCACTGTATAAAAACATTGCTGTAGTTTACAACAATCATACGTAAAATCATGCAATAAAAACAATATAAAAAAAATTAAAATCAGAAATCAGCTTACTATTGTGAAAAGATATGGCCTACGTAAGCCTGGCAGAATAGAAAAGTTTTCAGGAGTCGTGTAAATGTTGGCACCAATGTTGCCTGTGAATCTCTAGTGGCAGAGTGTTCCCCAGGACAGTGCCAATGACACCAAAGGCTAAGTTTCTTCTTGTTGTCAAATGAGCCTCACCCACTTGGGGAACAACCAGTGACGCTCCTGCAGATGATCCCAGGGATCGCGCTGGGTGTCAGGGTTCAGGCACTCCCTGATGTACCCTGGACCTAAGTTGTTTGAGGCTTTGTGAATTGGCGCAAGGACCTTGAACCTGGCTCCGCAGCCCTTGGGGCCCATCCAAACTTCCTTTTGCACTGTGCTTTCTTTTTCTTTTCCCAAAAGATTTCTATTAAAGTTTTCACAATACAATAAAATAGTATCTAGAGCAAATAAAATCAAAAAGACAAGAAAGAGGAGAGAGAGAAGAACAAGAAAAGAAAAAGTAAAAGTGGGGGCATAGTAATGATCATAACACAAAACTTTAAAGTTCTGAGTGGCTTTCCCCCCCTTTTCCCTGGGAAAACACGCTCTTTACCACTGAATCAGAACAGACAGCAATTTGCAGAAGGCTCGAATTGCTGTTTGTTGCACTTCAGCTTTAAAGAGTGAGTTTTCTCAGGGAAAGCTCTGGGGTGGAAAGAACACTCAGACACAGAGCTTTAAAGCACAGATGTGTGCCTGGAAAGCGCTGAGCTAAAAGGTAAGTGTGGACTAAATGCACATAAGTCCCAAACGCTGTGACAGGGGAGTTGCTCCTCTGTTTTTATCATTTTGGCTGTCCATTTCTGAACCTTCTCCAACTGCACATGATCCTTCTTGAGCTGAGGCCACTGGAATGCAAGTAGGGGAGCAGAGATTACTGACCCAAACCTGCCAGGCTTTCAGCTTCATGGAAGCAGGCATATGGGAAGACGGAGACGCAGGGACTGATGTGTGGTGGCCCCATGAGGCCTAGGGAGTGCCTTGCAGCTCCTGCATGGAACAGGGGGTTGGACCAGAGGACATCCTGGCACAGTCTCCCTCTGCTGTTGGACACATTCAGGAGGAGGAACAGAGGGCACACTTGATAGCAACATCTTCCCGCGTCGCTGTCCTTCCCCAAAAGACAAGATGGAGAAGTAGGGGAAGTAGGGGACGGGGCCTCGCTCACTGAAGGGGGGCTTTGAGGGTCGCAGGAGAAAGGCGGGCGAGGGGGGAGGACCCAGCAGAACAGGGGTTTTCGGGGGGGATCCCTCAGAAGGTGGCGGACCCTCCTTCCCTGGAGGGTTTTAAGAAGCAGAAGGCAGGCGGCCACCTGTCAGGGATTCCTCAGCTGTCACTCTGGCATCGCAGGAGGACGGACTCAAGGACCCCTGGAGGGCCCTTACAGCTCTGCAGCTCCGTGATTCTCTAGAAATTGATCTGTGAATTTCCAAATGACCCACATTTATGCCCTCCAGATGTGGCCCTCCAGAGTACAATGTTTTTTGTAGTTCTCCAAAGTTTGGGATTCTCCAAAGCCAGCTGCTGCCATCTCCCCCTCCCCCCAATATGCAGGGGGCTGTTTAGGTTTAGGTTTCCCCTCCCGCCTCCCTGGCTTCTGCCCTCCTTTCCCCCCAGTTAAGCCCAAACTGGCCCCCCAGTCATCTTGGTCCACACACTCCTGCACTTCCCTGGAAGGGGTTTCTGTTGGTCACACTCCGTTTTCCTTCTGAAAACAAAATGACTAAACATCTCTGCCCCACCTCTGTCTCCCTCTTCCCATCATTTTATTTCTGTTTCTCACGGGAAATGCATGATTTGGGGAATCTTAAGTGACATGACACAGCAATAAATTTATGAGGCTGATAAGGAATTTTGGACCTTTTTAAAAAAAGAAAAAGAAGAAGCAGCCCTTAACCCTTGCTTGGCTCCTTCCACCCAGTCTCTTCCTCTCTCTGGTTCTTAAGGAACTCAGAGGAAAAACTTCAGGTTCCTGATTTGTGGGGGGGGGGGGAATGAAATGATGCTTCTTTCAGAAATATTTATTACAATCATCACTGTGTGGAGCTGTTCATTTCAGGATAAACAAACAAAGAGTCTTGTTGCACCTTAAAGTCTAACAAATTTATTATAGCATAAAGTTTTGTGGAGTCCCTCTCACTTCATCAGACACGTGAAATCTTGTCCTGACTTGCAAGTGCATGGTTGGTGGGTTGTAAAGATGAAGGTCAGAAGGAAATTTAATGTGGGAAAGTGCAGACACGGTGATATTAAGTACCTAATTAACAGAGGCAACCCACAAAATTTGTTGTTGTTCAGTCGTTCAGTTGTGTCCGACTCTTCGTTACCCCATGGAAAAGAGCCGTCCCAATTGATGGCCATCACTGTCTCCTGTGGGAGTGAGTTCCACAGTGTACATGAAAAAGCCCTTCCTCTTCTCTGTCCTGAATCTTACAGCATTCGAGTTTTATTGCACGCCCCGGGTTCTCGAGTTCTGAAAGAGGAAGAAAGACTTTTCTCTTTCGTTCTTCCGTGCATGCATCATTTTATCATGTCACTTATGGGAAGAATCTTCTCTGGGGAGATTATTTTAATCCCACCAACCATCTTCCCCCACTTCCTAGCTCCTCAGCTACTTGCCTTGATAAACAAACACCCCCTCTGGCCCTTGCTTTGCTGGGAACTTTTCCCTTGGAGGGATGCACAGATGGAGCAAAACTTTATCCACCCTCTTTTCCTCTCCTCCCCTCCCAGCTTGGAGGGCGGCTGCCTGCAGGAGAAAGGGGGAGGGAAAGGAGAGCCGCATGTGGGGGGCTGCCCTCCCCTTCCTTCCCTCCCTCCCCCCCTCCCTGTCCCCACATGAAACCAGACTTAATGCAAAAAAGCTGGCCAGGCACAGAGGCGGCCAAGCTTGGAGGAGGAAGGGAAGGGGTTGCACTCAGCAGCAGCAGAAGCAGGCAGCCAGGAGGCCAGCAGAAGACGGCAAGGTTTCCTCTCCCGTGAGTAAATGCCACGCAACTCCCCACCCTCACCCTAAACCTTGGGGGCCCATCACCACCCCCCACCTTTTCTCAACTCCTGCTGACTTCTGGCAGGCTTGCAACTGCTGCTAAGTGTTCTGGTGCGGGCAGGATGGGGCCCCCCCACAAAAGCCTCCCCTGCTGTTCAGTTCAGCCCTTCCTGCTTGGGAACGGGATGGTCCAAGGGGGACGGAGCAACTCCCCTGTCAGAAAAGGGTGCAGCGTTTGGGGCTTTTAGTTTGGAGAAAAGGCGAAGAAGACGCAATAGAAGTTCATAAAAAGTATATGTGGCATGGACAAAGCAGACAGCGGGGGAAATTCCTCCCTCTCTCAGATCACTAGATTTTGGGGACATCCCAGGATGCTGAATGCTGGAAGGTTCAGGACAGATCAAAGGAATCTATGCAGCTCAGAGTTAAACCATGGAACTTGCTGCCACAGGAGGCAGGGGTGGCAGGGCTGCCAACCTGGATGCCTTTAAAAGAGGACCGGACAAATTCACGGAGGAGGAGGAGGAGGAGGAGGAGAGGGCTACTGCTGGCTGCTGGCCAGGACAACTGTGCTCTGCCTCCACAATTGGAAGTAGCAGCAATGCTTCTGAATGCCAGAAGGGGAGACAGATCCTCCTTGGAGGTTCCCCATTGAGGCATCTGGTAGGGCACTGTGAGAGCAGGATGCTGGGCTAGATGGGCCCCACTTGGCCTGATCCAGCAGCCAGGCTCCTCTTACGTTCCTGTGAAGAGACAAGACCCTGTAATCAATTCTGTCCTAGATGAGCCCGTTTTGATTTTGCCTTGCGTACTGAAGAGGAGGCTGCTATTCCCTAGGAAAGCTCAAAATTTAGGGGCAGCTGCCTGGGAAATTCTCCTGCACTGATGAAATGAACTGTGTGTGTGTGTGCATATGTAGGAGAACTTCCCAGAGGTCTGTGCCCCAAGACCCTGGCTGTGAAGCAGAGATTTCTCAACACATCCTGGGGTTTGTGCTTTCCTTGGAGCTATGTCATGGGATGTGTGGCACACATGGGGGTTTGTGGTTATGCAGTGGCGGGGCAAGAAACATGCCGGGCATTCTGCACATGCTCAGAGGTGTTAATCATTATTATTATTTATTGTATTTATAACCCACATTTCCCTCCAAGAAGCTCAGGGTAGCCTAGATAGTTCTCCCTCTCCTCGCTTAATCCCCACAACAACCCTGTGAGGTAGGTGGGGTTGAGGGGCAGTGACTTGCACCCAAGGTCACCCAGGGAGCTTCATGGCTGAGTGAGGGATTTGAACCCTAGTCTCCCAGGTCCTAGTAATCCAGCCCTCTAACGACTACACCACACTGGCTCTTCATATGTTCTGGGGTCTGCTCTCAACACTGAAAACAGGTAATAGGGGAGGGGGGACTGAGCTGAAGCCCACCTTCCTTAGCTACCTCTTTGGCCTCCACACCAAAAACATCCATGCAACAAGAATGGAGAAAAACCACAGCTGCTCCTGCCATGGTTCCCTGCCCTGTTTCCAGCATGTTCCCCACCCTGGCTGGTGAGTCCTGTGGCAAAATCAGAACATGTGCATGACCAGGCAGGCTTTGCATGTAAGCCTCACTCCAAATCCACCTGACCTTCTAAGTATTTTGTTCAGGGGTTACCAACTGACTTTTGAGAGGGTGCTGAGGGCACCAGTCCCAGATGGCCTGCCATGGGGTATATGGCATAGAGAGACATAGGAGCCCAGGAAGCGCCCTTCTACTGCCACCCCCGGCCACCGAAAGCATTGGGCTTGCCATGGAGCGCCAGCTGTGTCCTGCGGGTGCTGACTGTAGCATTCACATAATGTTGATTTCATAGAATCACAGAGTGTAGAGTTGGGAGGGACCCTATGGGCCATGGAGCACTGGTTCCATTTGTGGTCAGGTGAAGGACGGGCCCAACCACCATTGCAACCCATGAATCTCTTGAGTTGGTCTTGACAGTGGTGCCAATGGAGCACCTCAGATTTCCTCTCCTCCTGTGGTGCTTTGTTTTGCTTCTTTAGAGGATTTTATATCTGTACAAAGACCACATAGTTGTTCTTGGCAACCATCTGCCTCAGAAGACAATGGGGGAGGGCACCTTTGGGGGTGAAGTCAAACCACTGGAAAGCTGCAGCACCTGCTGTGGCTTGTAGAGATCAATATGGGAGAGATGTGTTTTGTTGCAGCTGGGGCAGATGAAGGTGTCCTGCGGTTGTGCTGCTGCAGATGCGTTTTCTCTCTCTGAACTCCAGCACCCATTGAAGCAAGCAGAGCGTGGCAGGTCAGCACTTATTGACTGGGGTGGCCCAGCTTAAGGCAGGCCCAGCTGACCAGTGAGAGACAACGATCTCTCCCAGCAGCGGAAGGAACCTGTAGTGCTTGTTTTTGCTGTTTTAGCAGCACCAAAGTGACTTCCCCAGGGTGCAAGTCTGGGCAGTGTGTCTGGAGGGTCTGGGCTGCCCAGACAACAAGACCCCCCCCCTCTTGGACTTGCTGATGGGTCCAAAGGAAAGCGGAGCAATACATTTGGCAGGAGCGTGTCCAAAGGAGCTGCCAGAAGGAGGCGTACAAGGCACCATCCACAGTGGCTTCAAATATGAACATAAAGATGGAAAAAACCACCACACCACAGAAGAACCTGAAACTACAAAGCAGAAGCAAATAAAACAGTTAATTAGCTATTCATTGCTATTTAATGTGTCATTTTAATTAACTCATGCATTACTTACTCTGCACCATCTTAATATTTCGGAATCAAAGACAGTATATTGATGTTAATGTGGGGTGGTTTGCTTTTTTAATGTTACTGCCTTTTAAATTATTATTATTGTTGTTGTTTTGTTGTTGTTGTTGTTATTTAATTTATGTGTTTGAATTGTTAAAGGAGTAGCATCGACTTTGGTGGAATCAAATCAACACTATTATTTGGTAGATCAGCTGCTTTAAGATTGTGGGATGCCTTTGAAGATCAACAACCTGATGAAAACAAAATTGAATTAAAAGCTTGCATTATACAGCTGGCTATCTGAGACGGTTTGTGCTCAGAGTCCAGAGGAAGGTCTTGTCTGCTGATTTAATTGCCAGTTGATTTGCTCCAGCTCGGAAGAGATGGGCAGTTCTCAGATTACACAGCTTTTAAAACTAGAGGGGATTTAGGGGATATTTTATGCATCTCGGGAGGAGGAGGAAGAAAGGAGGCAGAGGGATGGGGGGGAAGACTATGTGCATTTAGAGTTTGAAGAATTTCAGACTCTCCAAATGTCCCTATTTTCCAGGGACATCCCTGATGTAGAGAATCCACCCCGGTTTCTGATTTGATCCTGGAATGTCCCGGTTTTCCTTAGGACGTTCCTATTTTCATTGGAGAAATGTTGGAGGGTATGGAGTTATCTAACCCCTGAGCCGTCTGAAGGGAATTCTGTATAGGGAAGGTTTTTTTAAAATGTTTAATTATGTTTTTATGTATGTTGGAAGCTGTCCAGAGTGGCTGGGGCAACCCAGTCAGATGTGTGGGGTATAAATAGTAAAGAAATCATTGTGGAATTGGATGTCCCCATTTCCATCGGAGAAACGTTGGAGGGTATGGAATGTGGCCTCTCACTGGGATCTGGAGAGAGGCTGCAGGCCTTGCATGGATATGGCTGATCCATTTGATGGGATCCTGCTGACGCCGGTTCTCAAGGGAGGGTGCAAGAACTCTCCTTCCTTGGAGGTTTTCAAGCAGAGGTTGGATGGCCATCTGTCATGGATGCTTTAGCTGAGATTCCTGCATGGCAGAGGGTTGGGCTAGACGACCCCCGGGGTCCCTTCCAACTCCACCGTTCTATGATTCTATGAAGAAACTGAGGGCTCCAGCACTCCGTGTTGCCTAATCCATCTGACATCCCAGTGAAACCAGGACAGGATTAACTAAGACAAAAGAGGTGCCCCCCCTTTCCCCTGTATTTCTGGCAAGCATAAAAGTTCTGGATTCCTGCTGAAGTGTTGCAAGGATGGAGTTCAAATTGGGTTTCATGGTGGGGAGGATATTGATAGCTTAGCCTCCATAGCTCCACAGAGCTTCCATGCCCAAAGGCAGTCTACCTCTGAATACCAAGGGCTGCGGAGAAACAATTACAGAGGGCCTTTGTGTCAGTGCCCTGTCTGGATTTTGTCGATCAGGAGCTAAATTGCTCCTAAGGAGAGAAGAGACGATGAAGGGGTCAGGGAGAGATGATAAAGGATAAATTCTTTTCCTGAAATATCATCTGGTTGGAATGTTCCTTTCCAGTGGAAGTGAGAAGCCCAGATGTCTGTTGTGAAGGAAACATCCCCATATACGGATTTCAAAAGTCTTTGTAATTTGCATTGGAAGAAACATCCTTGGAGAGATTGGTCATCAGCTGTGAGCCAGATAGAAACTCCTTGTTCAGAGGCAAGGCAGCTTGGAAGGCCAGATTCTGAGGACACACAACAGCGGGTGTCTGCCACCTTCATGCCCTGGGCTGGTCTCCATTGGACTAGATGAGCTCTGGGCCTGATCAGCTGCAGGACTCTTTTGAGGCTACACATTACCAGATGATTCATCCAGGGACCTTCCAGATGCTGAGGCTGCATCCCCGGTTTCAGTTAGCAGTTTTGCAGGAAGTTAATGTCTCCAAACTTGGCAAAGGTTCTGGGCACGTTGCATTTGAGTCAAGGGGAAATTGCTTGCATCAGGCACAGCCCCTTTCAGCAGGAACATCTGGACTCTGAATATGTTGCTTAGAAAAAGGAGCAGAGGAGAAGAAAATTCAAGGAGGAATTTTAGCTTCCAAACATGTGCAGAGAGGCACCTCCTGATTTGGGGTGCAGCACCGAGGGCAGAAGGCAGAGTTCCAGAGAAGGCAAAGGGTGGGGGGAGCCCTCTTTGTTTTCCACATTAAAAACTGGGTGCGTGTCACTGGAGAGTCAGAACAGAAACAGCAGCATTTACACATCTGTCTAGATCTACTGACAGATCCAACAGCTGGTGAAGTAAACCTTGAGTTGGATCAGCAGGAGCTGCATGCCTGAGTCTGCGCTCTTTGGTCTGTGTAACAGTTTCCATTGCAAACCTCAGATCTCAGGAATTTACCCACCAACCACTGCGGTGTGCTCAGGCCAGGATGTGATCAAGCTCAGGAGCTCAGAGACTTATTAGAATTCCAAACCAGTAAGCCCCCAACTCTGCATGTTGAGAAATAAATGAATTTAGACCATCTAAACATCTCTGTGGGCCCAAAGCCCATCCACCTCATTGAATGCTCCCCTCCTGAGAGGGGTGCTATTTTGATCTCCTTCTGCCTTGGACTCTTGACTGGATGAGATTAGGATCATTCAATCACTCCTGACTATATGGACAGACCAGAAATAGCCTCCTTCAGAGGAGGCTGCCTGCCTGAACTGCTGTTCTGGGATGACACATACAGAGTTGGCTTCTGCAGAGCTATGAGTCACTGTCATATCTCTGGTCTTAATCCACCTAGCCCAGTCTTGTCTACTCTGACTGGCAGCTCCTCTCCACCACCTGCTCCCTGGTCCTTTTAAGACGGGAGATGCTGCTGGGAGATGAACCTGGGACCTTCTGCATGTGCAGCAGGTGTTCTTCATTGGAGGCTTTTAAGCAGAGTAGGATAGCCATCTGTCAGGGATTCGTAATCTGGTGAACCGGGTTCAATTCCCCGCTCCTCCACATGCAGCTGCTGGGTGACCTTGGGCTAGTCACACTTCTTTGAAGTCTCTCAGCCCCACTCACCCCACAGAGTGTTTGTTGTGGGGGAGGAAGAGAAAGGAGAATGTTAGCCGCTTTGAGACTCCTTCGGGTAGTGATAAAGCGGGATATCAAATCCAAACTCTTCTTCTTCTTCTTTTGCTGCAATTCTCGCATTGCAGAGGGTTGGGCTAGATGTCCCTTGGGGTCCCTTCCAACTCTGCAGTTCTACAATTCCATTAGACAACAAGAGTGAGAGGAGTGGGGGAGAAATAACGTATGTTGTCCACGAATTGTGTACTGTATGTGTGGAAGAAGCCCTACCTCTGGCTGGGCCTGAAACGTCACTGATTGTGTTGATTTCCTGGGATTTCATTGGCTATTTTTGCTTATGCCCACATCTCAGCTTGAGGTAGGGACTCACCAGAGCTTAACCCCAGAACTAGTTGTGGAATACATGAAGCCATTAGGACAGATGAGAGGCCCACTGAGCATGTGCAAAGAGGCTCACCATTAACTTTAGCAAGCCCCCCACCCCCATGGAAGAAGTTCATCCAGATCTAAGAATGGGACTTGGCTCATTTGCACATGCTACACATCTAAGAATAACTGTTCCTTTGTGTCTCTCTGTGTGTGTTGTTTTTTCCAGAGAACTAGCCACATCCAACCACTGACATGGCCATCCTGATGGATATCTGCCTGCTTGTTATGCTGATGGTGCCCTTGTGTGCTTCAAGATCCATACACAAAGCAGGGCTTGAAGACAACGGTGGCAGCGGAGAGAGCGAGGGGGCGTCCTCCATCCCACCCCCTGCAAGTGTGACGCTAGGTGCAAACCCCACCTTGAATGACCTCATTGTGAATGGGACTTCGACATCCCTCAACATATTGGACGGGATTGTGGACTTCTTCCAGAAGTACATGCTCTTGATTATTGTGGTCGGCTCCTTGGTCTTCCTCTTCCTTTTCATCGTGTGTGCCGCTGTCATCGTCCGGCAGAAACACAAGGCTTCGGCCTACTATCCATCATCTTTTCCAAAGAAGAAGTACGTGGACCAGAACGACAAGTCAGGAGGGGCCAAGGCCTTCAGCGAAGTGCCAGAGAAGCTGTCTGATGCCGACCAGGAAGAGCCCGTTGACTCCACCAAACAGCTGCAGGCAGATATTTTAGCTGCTGCACAGAACCTCAAATCCCCAGCCAAGGCTGTCACAATGAACGGGGAGAGTGCCAAAATGGAGGACAGGGCAACCAACGTCAAGGAGGAAAGGACAAAGACAATGGAAGAGGCTGAGAAGGAAGAGAAAGCCATTCCAGAAGAACAGGATGGTCCAGCAGAGGAGGCTGAGACTCCAGCCCTGCCAAACTCAATACATGCGGAAATCAATGGGGAAGATGTGAAGGATCAACAGGTGGAAGAAGAAACTCACCCAGCATCTCCAGAAGAGCCCAAGGAATCACCAGGGACTGATAATTCCACAGGAAAAGTCTCAGAAAGTGAGGCAGATGAGCCGGGGGCTCCACCCCCTGATAGTACTTGCACCTCAGGAGACTAGGACACGGGGCCTCCCTTGCTTGGCTTTCCACCCATTGGCTGTCGTGTTGAAAACCTGATCATACTGAACCTGTGATGAACTTTACTTTTACTCTGTGGCCAACACCAGGCCCTTCAGTATTTGACGTTTCCCACCTCCATTTTAGAGAAGCCCCGTTAGAAGTAGCATAATGAGGTTTTGCCTTAACAGTCTCTTCATTGAATGACTTAGCCGCTCTCCTCTGACACAAGTACAAGGTATTATTTAGTAGGTGAGGATGACTGGAGGAGATCCAGCACTGAGCGCTGACTGAGATCCAAATGTAGGACTGAAACCACTGTTGGGTTTAAACCTATTTTGAAACACTTTTTTGTGAATAGATATGGTAGAACCTATGGTTCAGGCCCACTTCTGGGTGAGGTTTTTTTTAGCAGTCCCCAATAATAGTAGCTGCCTACCCAATCCCCACTTTCCAGGTGAGTGCCTGGCTGCTCCATATTCTATACTCTCCCCGGGATCAGTAACCCATTCTGGTTTTCTGCCAAAGCTGAATTTACACAGTGCTGATTGGCTGGCCTTTTGGGTAATCATGAAGCCAACCTCTCCTTTTGAAGCAAGGCTGTGCAACATGCCCATTGGCCAGCCTTTGGGTCAATTACAAAGCCACTGCACCTGCCTTTTTTGGAAGTAGGGACTTAGCACAGCACTGATTGGTCAGCCTTTCGTGTCAATCACAAAGCCACCTCAATCTAACTTGGAGCCTTTTTTCAGGTGCTGAACAAATTTTTGATAAAAGAACAGTGCATGATGCTTAAAAATGTGGCTGGCAAAATTACAATCTGGATTCAATTTGAAGCTGAGTATATGTGCCCTTTGAGGAGTGAAGGCGCATGGGTGGAAGAAGTGCTCACCTCTCAGAAAAAATCTCTGCCACAGTTTACAAGTAGGTCCGCATGTGGCCTGACAATCTTCGTTAGAGGTTCTGCTCCAAGATTTCGTGATGTTAGGTTTTAAATTTAACTCCCATCCACGTGACACAAAAACCTCAGTTGGACTTGATAATGGATGCTACTTCTGACATCAGCCGGAGAGACACCAACTTTGACACCGCAGATGCCTTTGTGGTCAATTTCAGTGCTCAAAAAATCCTACAGAAGATCCCTGCTCAAGAGAATGGGCTCGGATCTGGGATGTGCCCACCTGATTGACTGGCATGCTTAAAGTTTCACAAACATCCGGGCATTTATATTATTACAAGAATTTTGGGGTGGGGAGGAAGCACACCAGAACTGGCTTTTCATGCCACTTGAACCCTGAAGCATTTGTATCAGCAAAAGATCTTCATTCATTTTTGAATTTTGAATTTATAATATCTGTGGAAACAGCATATATTTGGGAAACTCAAAAAATCTGCCTACAGTGCCAGTAATGTTGGCTGGACATTTTTACTCTTTCTACCAGCTCTGACAGGGTTCGGGGGAGCTAAACTAAATTGTTTAAAAACTCACTTTTGTACTTTTGTGAAGGACTTTTGAGTGGCTTTATTGTTTCCATTTGGGATTCTGAGACGTTTTCTCCTCTGGCCTGCTCAGGAAAGAGAGGAATACTTTTAGCAAACATTACAGCTGGACCAAGAAACTCTTTATATGTGACAAGCCTTGAAGAATTTGAGCGGAGGGTTTTATTGGGGGAGGACCATTTTCGCCCAGCTTCTTCACAAAGGTTCTGATAATATTTATGACTGTGGCCATTCCTCAGAACACGAGATAATAGGGAAGCCCTCTCTTAAGTCTAATTAGCCAACAAAAAAGCATTGATGGTTATGCCCTCTCTAAGAACAGGGATTTGTCAATCCTGGCTGGTGGGCCCTCATTTTCAGCTATGGCTGTGTGCCATGGAGGGGCTTGGGGAACTAGGTTGGGATCATGGAATTGTAAAGTTGGAAGGGACCCCCAAGGGCCATCTAGTCCAACCCCCTGCAATGCATTAGTGATGTTTGCCCTGCCCTCTTTCTGGCTGGCTGGGTCCATTTAAATTTCCCAATATGCTTCCAAATACCAGATGCTGGAAGCCACCGAAGAGGCATGTGCTCTTGTGATGGTCTTCTATCCCACAATACCATGCACACCATTCTCCTGGGGTGCTGTGGAGAATTAGAACCCTGGAGCCCTTTGCATTCAAACCCAGGAGGACCCAACAACCCAGGTAGGCCACCCCCTCATGCTTTCTTGTTCAACAAGCACCATGGATTGGGTGGTTTTAGGTGAACAGCTTCTGGGATGCCTTTGAGTGACCAGTGGGAGCAAAGGCAACATGAGGGGTCAGAGGTCCTTGGCTGATTAAGACTGGGGGTCAAGGACTACAGGGCCTCAACCAGGAACCTCATGGCCTAGAGTTACTTGGGCAGAAATAATGATTTATCTGGAAGTGCCCATTCCCTCTGTTGGAAAAAGCAACTTTCCCATTCAATGGTTATGCCATGTTCTGAAAAACATTTTGTTTAAAACCACACAGGGTAAAAAAAAGGCCAAAGCTACTTACTGCACTGAGTTTGGGGCCCTTTTGCAAAACTACTTTGGTGTTAAGTGTGGAAGGGGAATGACGACCAGTACAGGGATTCCTAAGAAGAATGGCTTCCACCAAAGCTACTCTCTTGGATTCTTCCATGGAAAACGTTGGCAGGCTTCGCAAAACTGTATACGGTCCCTGGGCAACCACCACAGTATCTGAAATCATCGCCATCTCGTCCAGAAGTCATAGAGAAATAAACCAGAGGGATTATCTCTGCAATTTTATAAACTGAAATCTAACCAATTACTTAAGAAATAACCTGAATATTAAACAAATTAATTAAGTTGCAGACTGCAATGTATATTCCCTGCCCCTCCTTTCACAACCTCTTTAAACCTTTAATTACCCATACACACAAATACACATTCCTATGCAGACCTATGTTTCATTCAGTCATTCGTTTTTTCTGTGTGCTGCTGTGTTGTAAACTGCTTTTGAAACAGAAAGACAGAAGTTGAGAAATGTTTTCTTTTTAATCTGGTATAGGTGTGATATGTCTCTGTGTAAGAGTATCCATTCAAGGGGGGGGGGGTGTATCAGATTCCATTGGACAGAAACAAGGCTCCACCTCAAATAGCTTTTCTCTTGAAGGATGCAGGGCCAGCCCTACCATTAAGTAGAGTGGGGCACTTGGGTGATCAAAGTGATGTTTATGTTCTGCATCGATTCCTTCTTTCCATGGGAGCGGCACTTGTGGGTTTTTCTGCATTGGGTGCCAAGTTAACTTGGCCAGCCATGAACGCTGAGTTCTTTGACTTGGGTGGGTGCCACATGCTATTCTGCTTCAGGCAGCAAAATATTTTGGGCTAGCCTTGGGGAAGTGATTAGAATGAGAGTTGCCATGTCTAGAGCATTCCTTATGCAGAGGCTTCAGGGCTGTGGCCAGAGGGCTGTAGAAGACTTAGCGACTTCTCTGTCACATCATGAATCTTTGCACGTGAAAGACAGCAGATCTCCTGGCACATCCTGTTTCCTCTGCACGCTGCAGCCTCTGTCCTCCTCAGTAGGGAGTCACCCACCACCCCCACTTGTCTCTTCCTCCTCTGGGGAGCAACAGGGATCGTTCTAAACACTGTAGGCTCCAAAGCCACCTTGGTGTATTCAGAGGTTTGCAACTGTGGTTCTTGCTCCTCTGGCCCAGAATCAGAAAACAGATTGCTAGCAGGGTAGGAGTTTAGGGCCTCTCACCTGGGCATATTTTTCCCAATCCCTGTATTTGGACCAATATAATGAATTTTCCCTTCTTGCTTATTGGAGCTTATCTGGATATTATTAGGATAGGTTATAAAGGCAGGAGCCTTATGGCTTGAGTACTTCCTTCTCCTTCCTTTCAACTTGCCTTCTCCAGACTGCAATTCCCTTTCTTCTGAGATCATTTCCTTGGAAGGTAGCAAGTGGGTTATTTGCGTACTCATCCATAATCAGTAGCCTTGTATGTGAAGGGTCAAGAATGGAAAATGACTCCTCCAAGTCCATCTCCTCCCATCTCTTCCTCCTCTGGAGGGTGGCAGGAATCATTCTGTGCACTGTACCTTGGTGTGTTCTGAGGTCAGCAACTGCTGTCCTAGCTCCTCTGGTCCAGAACTGGTGTCCAAGGTGAGAGCATGGAATTGTTTTTTTGCAGCTCCAATGATACAACATGGCTCCTGACAGTCCTACTTTGGTGTGCCACGTTCCTCCAGGGGTTCATCTCCTGCAATGGATGATCTTCCTCCTCCTTACAGGCACCTCACCTGTGTTGCTGCTCCAGCACATTCCACTCAGCTCTGTCAAGATACTCCGCATCTTGTCCTGTAGCTGGAAATGTGGCTAGGCAGGCCTCAAGTTGTTGTACCTTCTCTTCCAACGAGGCAACCAGTGCACACTTGCTACAAGTCTACTTTTGCATACAGGAACGCCAACATGGTGTAGGTGCTGCAGGCCCTCACCCTCCATGTCTCTTGGTCCTACACACACCATGAGTGTGTGTAGGGCCTCCCCTCAAATGCCCCCACTAAATGAGGGCATTCACAGGCTCATGGCACAAGCTCCCAAAAGCTACAACCTGCTAAGTCTTAACTGCTGATGTCTCATATTCAGTGTTGTTTGAGAGCTCAAAGAAACCAAAAAAATGAATGCAGTTCTGAAAAGTTCAACTCACCATCTTGAATCAAAATGCTGTCCAATTGTTACCATCCATATACGGAAACCTGCTCCTCAGGAGCCATCAGGCAGAATTTGGTTATAATATATTACGGTAAAAGTAAAGGGACCCCTGACCATTAGGTCCCGTCGTGTCCGACTCTGGGGTTGCAGTGCTCATCTCGCTTTATTGGCCGAGGGAGCCGGCGTACAGCTTCTGGGTCATGTGGCCAGAATGACTAAGCCGCTTCTGGTGAACCAGAGCAGCGCATGGAAATGCTGTTTACCTTCCCGCCAGAGCGGTACCTGTTGATCTACTTGCACTTTGACGTGCTTTTGAACTGCTAGGTTGGCAGGAGATGGCAGTTACTATTAATTAATGCTAGTTTTTTTTTAGCTACTGTCCCTCTCCCCAAAGGGAAACACAAAGCGACATACAAATACTAAAAAAAAGGATGACACAACCAAAACTTCACAACAGTTAGAACCATGGAACTCACTCCCACAGGAGCCAGTGATGACCAACTTGGATGGTTCTTAGGCAGATTCTTATTGGATAAGACTAGATGACCACAATGAACCAAAATGACTTGGCCTCCATAGAAAATTCTTTACAGTAGCACCTTAGAGACCAACTGAGTTTGTTCTTGGTATGAGCTTTCGTGTGCATGCACACTTCTTCAGATACACTGAAAAGCTCATACCAAGAACAAACTCAGTTGGTCTCTAAGGTGCTACTGGAAAGAATTTTCTATTTTGTTTCGACTATGGCAGACCAACACGGCTACCCACCTGTAACTTGGCCTCCATAGTTGGAGTCAGGCCCTTCATGTGCAGGTTGAACAGTTTCAGACTCCCACCTTTGGCAGCAAAATTTAAAGCATAGGAATCAGGCTGTAAAGTATTGTTTTGAGCAAGTCCAGCTATGAAATAAGCTGGCTTCCCCCTTCTAACCCACGTAACAAAGAATCAGACAACAACCTGGGAAGTAAGTTTTAAAAGATTTACTTATACTGTACTCATGCATTGGTTCACAGCAATGGCAGTGGTAAAAACTATGCAGGCAACATACTTATATCTACAGTATAAGCAGCTTCAGGGATGTGGAGCAAGTGGAGGCATGTCTGCATCCAATGGTCAAAGGAAGAGAGAGAGGAACCGCAAGTACTGTGTGCTCCAAGGGGAAATGACATCATGCAAAGGCCTCTCTATCAGTTGTATTTCTATGGCCTCAGCAATACAGCTCTGTGGACTTGGCCCCTTCTCATGCTAACTAGCAAGAATATGCCTGTGAGGTTGTCTGCTAATCTCCCACAAAAGCATATAGAGGAGAGCATGCCATAAACAGGGAGACACCACTGAGATGGGATGTTATAATAGTACCTCCATGTTCATCTGCAGTGTATCTTAGAATAGCCACTGGGAAGCCATGAATGCCGCTGGATATGGGCTGCTGGGAAGAAGTTAGGGATGCTTCCTTGCTGCTCAGCTTGTGGCCTTCCAAGAGGCACCTGGCTGGCTGCGGTTGGGAAGCCGATGGGGCCATATCCACAATCTACACGAACAGCAATATGATGCCCCTTTTGCCACTCATGGCTTCCCCCAAAGAATTCTGGGAACTGTAGTTTGTTAAGGGTGCTGAGAGTTGTTAGGAGACCCCGGTTCTCTTCTCAGAGCTACAATTCCCAGAGCTCTCTAGGAAGAGGAATTGACCGTTAAACCAAACTACAGTCCCCCTTAGTTCTCAGGAGCACCATTTGGCTCAATTTTGTGGACACGCTCCATCAGTTTCATATAGGAAGGAGCAATGGGCATATGAAGCAATGTACCTCAGGTTCTTTTGCTCTTATGTACCGGTAGTTGATTTTCCTGGTATGATTCTTATAATGTTTTAAGCAATTATTGTTGATTTTTAAACAAATAAAATTACCATTAAACTCTTATCCAGCAGTACATTTAATGCTGTTTGTTCTACCCATTGACTTTAGACATAAGCTTACACATTCAGTATTCGAACCTACCGTACAACTTTACTTCTCCACTGAGAAGATTGAGTGGTTGGGATAACAAGGTCTTGATTTTGGTCATTAACACAGTTCAAGAAAGGGGTCCACCTTTTTTTCGAAGGTGTCTCTTTTCGTTATGCCTTTAATTGCCCTCCTGTGTCTGCTGAGAAGCTCAGACATTGCTGTATCCCAAATATTATTTTGCCATATATTCAGGGGCATTTCAGTCTGGTTCTTCCATTGCTGAGCTATCGCTAATCTTGTTGTGGTCAGTAAGAAGCCTGCTGGTTTTCTGTTATGCAAAATGGAGCCCGTTTATGTCCAAAGATCTTAGGGCTAAGGCAGGATTTGGAGAAAGAGGATGGCTTGTAATTATGGATATAATTATGGATATAATACTCTACTCCAACAAGTTTTTAACATGGGAGCGTTCCCACTCAACATGAATGAATGAACCATGTTTTCCACAACCCTTTCAAGGTACTGGGGAGAGGGAGGGATTCATTTTTGCCAGCCTGACCGGTGTCCAGTGCCATTGGAAGGTGACCTTGAATGAGGCCTCCTGTAAGCAAGCAGATGGTTTTAATGGGGTGATTGGGGGGGGGGGGTCCAGATTCCCTCTCATTTGTGATCTTCGTTTGGGTGGCTTAAATCTGATCCCCATACAATCTGAAGGCCTCTAGCACCCCCACTTCATGATCTAATAGGTTGTTGTCTAATTAGGGAAGTAGGATTTAAACAAGGCAAGTGGTGTAGGCCTGTGCTCCAAATGAAGAATGAGCCTGAGATACCTGAAACCAGGTAATGATTTCTTTTAATTCGCCCTTTAAAAATAGACAAAAACTACTACAGTGGTACCTCAGAACTCGAATGGCTTTGTTCTTGAATGTTTTGGCTCCCAAATGCCAAAAACCAGGAAGTGCTCTGGTTTTCTAATGGTCCTTGGAAAACAAATGTCCGACGTGGCTTCTGCTATGCAAAAACCGAGCTGTCAGCCAACTGGAAGCCACACTTCAAAACTCGAATGTTTCGGAAGTTGAGTTCGAGGTACCATTGTACTTGCATTCACTTTTTTCTTTTTAGCAGTCCATCTGAACACACATGCTTTTATTATGCATTTGTGGTACTCAGATGGCATAAAAGTAGAATCCTTTTTAATGTCCCCTGGTTATCACCATAGGTGAACGCACAAGTGGGTGCTTTCAGTTGGAATGACAGAATTCATGATCTGCCACCTTCCCTTTTAAATTGCAAATTTCTGGAACACCCCACATAACGAAGATGACTGTTCAAAATACAGGCCATGTTTCAGTATCCACTCAATGGAGTGAGATTATTCTTTGCATTTGAGATCCCTGTTAAGCTTTGGACACTTCTGCCACTGTGCAGACCAGCCACGTGTCATTGCCAGTGTGCCCTTTGTGAGATCTTCAATTCTTCTTGCTCCCTCCAGTTTCTGAAATAGTAATGGAAGGCTGGATTTCCCCCAACTCCTTTCCAGCCTCTCTTCCCCAGCGCCTGCATGTCTCAGTGCCACATCTGGAAAGGGGGCGGGGAAGCTGTCATGAAATCTATTTCTCTCCTGGGATTAAAGGAGGAAATAGCCAGCATACTTGTGCAAAAAGGCAAAAGTCGAGAGGCCCTAGTGCTGGTTTTTCTGGTGCCTTGGCTGCTCTGTGGGCTAAGGGAAAGCATTATCAGTGGGCCTTTTGGAGAGGCTTCTGATAAAACAGGAGAGAACACCAGGAAGTCAGCCATTTTTTTGAGAGGTGTTAAAGAGTTTTTCAGGATGGGGGGGGGCAATTGAGCACCACCCTCAGAGGAGTTGAGACTAGGTTTGACAGACCTTCAGGGCTGACCCAATAGAGCACTGTTCCCCAACTTGGGAAATGCACAATTAAGCAAGACACACAGTGCTCTGTTGCAAAGGTTTGCATCCGGCAAATTAAGCACAATATTGCATCTTGTGCTGCTGTTTCGGGAGGACTATGTATGTAGATGGATCAACACAGCTGCCTGCTTTTGGGGGCTCTCCGTAAGGATGTGGCTATGGGGAAACATCACAGGGAGTTCCTACACTACATCATTTGCTACACCCCTGGAGAAGAGTCCGATCGCTAGAATCCAGCTGTGCTGGACACAAAAAGCAGACTTATCCTTTAGCTCAGCGCTGGGAGGGGGCAGAGCTGCCCTGCCCATCAGCTTTTACCCCTTTTGGGACATCTTGACTTTCCAGCAAGAACCAGATGCTTTTAAAATCTAAACATTTCAGATGTGTGTTTTTTATATATATAAATCCCCCTTTCCTGCATTTGAGGAGTGACGCATTGGCAACAGGAATAGTTTTACAGCCTGCAAGTCTGTCTTATGTTGCACAGCTGCTGTTATAAACCATGACGCTGGAGCAGCTGTACAGACATTTCAGTTAGAAACCTGAGCTACTAATAAATTATTTGACATGCTACAGACCTCCAATGGGAGAGCAACTGCTGCTCAGCATCAACTGGAATACTCGCAAGTCCCTCACAAAAGTGGCAAACACTTCTCACTCGCATAGGGATGCAGAGCAGAATTGTTGAGGGCATTTACATATAGCATTCGCGAAAGCAGAGCATTAGAAGAGTCGGGATTTAAGAGGGTACTTCATGCAGCAGTTATGGAATTCTCTATGTAACTCCCTCTCGCAGGAGGCAGTGATAGCCACAAACTAGGCTGTCTTTAAAAGAGGACTGGACAATTTCATGGAGGGGGCCGTTGATGGCTACTAGCCAGGATGGCTGTGCTCTTACACCTGGGGCCTGCTTGTGGGCTTCCCACTGGCTGGCCACTGTGAGAATAGGAGGCTGGACTAGATGGGCACCCACTGGCCTGATCCAGCAGGGCTGTTCTTCAAGTTAATGGGGGTGATTAACATGTGAGTGGAACCACCTCATTGCTGGTGCTGGGCAGCTCTCTGGAGTATGTAAAGCAGGGACTGTCAGCCTGGTCCCTACTGCCCACTAGTGGGCGTTTCAGGATTCTAGGTGGGCGGTAGGGGGTTCTATGGCACAAGCTGAATCCTCCTTCCATCTAGCGCTGGTGGGCGGTAAGGAAATTTTACCATCAAGAAAGAGGCATTAGTGGGCGGTAGGTATAAAAAGGTTGACTACCCCTGGTGTAAAGCAAGGGGAAGTGATTCAATCTGAAATGCTCCCCTGGGACAGGCTGGATATAGTTGGTTGGTTAAGAATGTAAGGGGAGCGCTGCAGCAGCAGCAGCAGCAGGGGGGGTCCAGACATTTGGCAAAGGACAAGATGGCACCCCCATTTCATGCACAGAAGCTGGACTGGCAGCTGAATCTTGCCTGGATACTGAAGATGTCTTTGTGAGACAGCTTAGGGAGCACAGGGCAGGCTGCCCTCAGGGACTTCTTATTGCCACTCCCTGTCATATGCCACCCAAGAGGGAACCCCTTCCACTACTAAACACACTTCAAAAATCAGTCCAACTGAAACATGACTTTCTCTCCTCCCCTGTCCACCACCCAGAAACTAAACAGGGAAGTCTTCCTTAAGTACTAGTTCATTAAACCTTTTTTTTCTTTTCTTTTTCAGGTTGCTTTGGTTGTAAATCAGCCAAAGAACCTGGAAATGTAGTTCTGACCTGTCACTATTCCTGAAGCAAGGACAGTGAATGCAAAATGCAGATTTTGATATGAATACACCCCTCACGTTGGTGAAGGAGTTTTTGCCTTTCTTACTGAGAAACTGAGCTATCTTGTCCTTCTAAGCAATGCTGTTCTCTAATGGGGCTTGCCGCTTTTCAAGGCTGTTTCAAAGAGCACAGGGCTGGCATTTTCCAAGAATGATGAGCAAATCTACTGAGTGTCAATTGCTGGGGAGCAAGAGGACTGTGGCGTTCATGCCCAACTTTTAGAAGGGCCATACAAGCAATTGGCAGCAAAATGTCACTGTGTATTCTCTCCCAAAAGGAGCGACCCTACCACAGTCTTCCCTCCCACCTCAGTTTGTTTTCTCTCTTCCCACTGTCACTCTATGTTGCATCCTCCACACCCACCCACCCTTGCCCCCCCAAGCAGGCCGATACCTCTCTCTTATTTCTCTGTAGTCAGGCTGAATAATGTTGTGTTAAATAAGGCATTTATACAAATTCCTCTTCTAAATTCAGCCTGAAATTTGCTAGGGAGAAACACACAATTCATTGAGCTAGAGCACAGCATATATTATCTCTATATAGCATACACTGTACATAAAATTAATCTGAAACTTGTACATAAACTGTATGATCACACAATCCTTTTCTTTAAAACCCAAACTAGGGACTAAGGATAGGAACATGGTTGTTTCTGCCTTAATCTGCCGTTGGGGGTAAATTCCCTCCCTCCCAGCTAGAAGAATGTGCTGCTGGCAACGGGAAAGGAGATTCTTGCTGCCTCATCTGCAGAAACAGCAGGAGGAGAGCAACTTCTACCCTCTTCTGTCCCCAAAGATATCTAGAGTGCGCTCAATTTCCCTTCCTGTGGGGAGAGTTACAGGAAAGTGGCGGGGCTGTTACAGGTCCCTGACTGTTCTCTCGTACCAGGCAGCTTTGCCCAAAGCGGAGATGGGGCTGCTCCTTGCAACAGCAGCACATGCCCTAGCAAACATATAGGCAATTGCCTCCTACACACTGAAAGCTGGAACCACTACTTATAGCGAAATTCTCACACTGAAATCACAAGAAGGTTCTTCTCTTTCCTCCCACATGTGGAAGGAAAACAGAAAAGCTGGTAGCAAAGATGATCAAGGCGAATGCCCTGAGGTGGTTCCAATGCAGCCTGACATTGTACATGCTTCCAAAATGCACTAAGGTGATTTGTTGGCTCCTTGCTGTAATTGCCCTGCTAAATCACAATTGGAATGACAAGGTTGTGGTGGGACAGGCCTCCAGGCTTTTTGGCACGTAGAACCTCCTTCTAGGCCATGCTTGCATTTTTTCCTGGCTCACTGCTCTTCGGCCCCTGCTTCAACTTGTAATCTGCTAAGGCAGCCCTGATGGCGTCTTCTGCCAGCACTAAGAGAGGAAGAACACAAGTGAAATATTACACTGGTTTAACAGCGGAAGTCGAACAAGCAAAATAATTTCAATCCCCAGTGCCAAGGACTCTGGGAGAAGAGCCATGCTTCTGGCTCTCTCCTGCAATTCAGCAGGCCAATTCACATCCTTGGCAGTAAACCCCCACATTCATCTTGTGGTGACCTTTAGGCATTTCTAAAGTGAAGGAGAGATTTCCTATGTGCCCAGATTTCTGAGTTTTGAGGGGTGTTCTTAGGCCAGTTTATGACTTAGCATGGGCATAGCACTTGTGCACAAATCAGTTCACTTGCCTTCTCAGCACTCTTTACAACAGCCCTATAAAGATAAGCCAGTATTATTCTCAGTGTCTCAACCCTGACTCCCTTTTCAACAGCCTTCCACTGAGTTTAACGGCAGGAACTATAACAGGAACTTCCTGGTTCACTCCATCACAACGCTAGCTCCAGAACCAATTTCCAGCCTCCCAAGGTTGGAGAACTTGTAGCTGTACATCATCTGAAGAAGTGTGCATGCACACGAAAGCTCATACCAAGAACAAACTTAGTTGGTCTCTAAGGTGCTACTGGAAAGAATTTTTTATTTTGTTTTGTAGCTGTACAGATGTTGTTGGATTACAACTCTCCTTAGCACCAATCAGAGATAGGCACATGTCCTTATATTCTAGCTCTTCACTTTCTCTAAGAACATACCAAGTACACAGAAGGCATCGCTGTAAAAGAACTTCACTTATATCCACCTTTCTTGTTCATGACTGACAGTTTGCATTTGGGGCCTTGTGGTGCTTCTTTCCAACAACTTGTCTGCAAAGAGATCCAGTCAACTAGCTGAATGGCAACAAAGGACAAAAAAGTTACTTACTGGAGCAGTGCAATTTTACTGGAGGAAGGCAGAGCTCTTTAGCAATGTCTGTGTTTTTGATCTTCAAGGCTTCATCAACCTGAAACATACAAAAATTACTATTTACTGCTTAGCCTTCCGTTTCATACCATGGACTTAGGCACACAGGAATACTGCCTTGCACTACCAGACTTCAGGTCCATCTAGCTTAGTATTGTTTACAGTAACTGGTAGTGGTTCTTTCAGAGAAGAGATCTTCCCAGTCCTACCTGGAGAAGTTGAGGATTGAAGCTAATACTTTCTGAACACAAAACAGGTGCGTCAGCTACAGCTTTTCCATAGCAACTGCTGCTAACTCTGCTCCACAGACACAATTTCATTTTCTATAGGCAGCTTACTACCCCTCTGCTGGAGGTGGTATGCCTCTGAAATTCAGCTGCTGGGAACTGGTAGGAAGGGTGCTGCTGCACTCATATCCTGTCTGCAGGCTTCACAGAATCATCTGGCTGATCACTGAGAACAGAATGCTGGACTAAATGGACTTTTGGTCTGATCCAGCTGCAGGACTCCACTGATGTAACCCACAATTGACTTCCACATTATTAGACTCTTAGGACGATGCATGCAAAATCTACCCTCCCTGGACTGGAAACGACTTTCTTCAAGCAGCCTAAGAGATGGTAATGCAGCATAAAAGGTTTTTTTCCAAAACAAGGCCAATGTATATATCGACAGGCATCAGACTTACCGTCTTGCCCTTCACCCATTCAGTAGCCAAGGAACTCGAAGCGATTGCTGACCCACAGCCAAACGTCTTGAACCTGGCATCTGTTATCTTTCCATTTTCATCTACTTCAACCTGAGAACATTTTTATGAGAGTAACTAAGCATTGCATTGAAACGAAAAAGACACTTGGTCACGATTACACAGAGAATAGAAGGTGAAAGATTGGAAGAGGTTTTATTGTCTCACAGCCTTTGGTGCCTGAAGGCAGCACTAACTTACTTGCAGTTTCATGACGTCCCCACAGGCTGGTGCTCCCACAAGGCCAGTCCCAACATTCTTTGCATTCTTATCCAGGGAGCCAACATTTCGTGGGTTCTCATAGTGATCAACAACCTGGAATTCAAAAGCAAAGGTTTGATATGCATCTTCAGGGGACAAAGGTGAATCTCTGAATGAAATAATCATCCTGGACCCATCCAACTCTGCAATTCTACGATTAGGGCTATTCATGTATCATTTAATGGAGTCGCAAAGTCTCTAAGTGCCACCTACTAGAGACATTTCTTGACTGAGCCCTAGACATCAGGGGTGGTCTATCTTTGGATTTTCTGCATCATCACACAGGTGGCTGGACAAGGCAGCCTACAAGGATCCTTCCAATTGTATGATTTCTGCCACTCAGTCCAGCACAACTTAAAGAGATCCCCAAGAAATGACTAAAACTTATCCCAGTCTCATAAAATATCTGTCCAGGGGAGGGGGAGTGTCTGCAATGCCCTGTGTACACAGCCTTGTAGTCAAATGCTCCTCCACATTATGGGCAGGAGAAACAAACAGCATGGCCATTAGAACCTAGCAGGGAATATACTGGCACACAGTATCCAGCCAATACTCTAATTAACATTCTATGCCAGCTGTATGCAAACCCCCACCACTGTGTGCCGTTTCCTGCCTCTCCTCCTGTGCCTCCTTCCCGTCATATGCCAGCTCTCTGACTATGTTAGCCCTGTTCCTTCTACTGTGTCCTTCCCTCCATGAATCATGCCAACTCCCGCACCCTATCATTACCATTAATAACTCCTAGAGCACATGGATTTCACTAAGCACTGTACACAAGAGCAAGGCAGTCCCTGCCTGCAGGCTAACAATCTAGAAGCCATGATACAAAATGGAAAAGGGATGAGAGTAAAAAAGGGCAACCTCAGTCACCAACTTCTCTATCTACCCACAATCCAGCCCCTGCCCCACTGTGAGGCCTTTCTACATGCCTCCCTCAGACCACCAGCTATTTGTTGAAGGGTCACCACTCAATTTATTATTATTATTTTAAATGAAGTGTCCCATTATTAATACCCCTCCCAGGAATCTATTCTGTTTGAAGCCCACTAAACTGTCCCCTCCCCAAATCTGTGTGGGCTTCCCTTCTCACCCTCTTTCAGATGTTCCACTCAATTTCCAACCACCCTTGTGGTATCAGCCCCAGGTCTACAAAGATCCCCAATTCTACTTCAGTCCCCAAAGTCCTTATCGCATCCCCTCTCCAAGCCACAACCCCCCGTTAGCCCCCAACACCCCTTATGACCACCATACCTGCGCAGCGTTCCCTTACACCCCCTTTCTCCCTTGTGATATCTCCCATAATCCAGCTACTCATTTAGAATGACAGCCGCTGCCTTATAGAATCACGGAGCTGCAGAGCTGGAAGGGACCTCCAGGGGTCCTCGAGTCCGTCCTCCTGGGATGCAGGAGTGACAGCTGAGGAATCCCTGACAGGTGGCCGCCTGGCTTCTGCTTCTTAAAACCCTCCAGGGAAGAATGGTCCGCCACCTTCTGAGGGATCCCCCCCCGAAAACCCCTGTTCTGCTGGGTCCTCCCCCCTCGCCCGCCTTTCTCCTGCGACCCTCAAAGCCCCCCTTCAGTGAGCGAGGCCTAGTCCCCTACTTTCTCGTGGTATCCTGCGGCGAGGGGGGCCTGGCCCGGCCCAGGCCTCAAGAGAGCCGCCGCCCGCTGCGCAACGCTCGCCCTCAGCGCTGCCATCTTGTCTTCTGGGGAACGCAGGCTACGCAGGAGAAAAGGACGGCGCGAGACTGTGACGCCACGCCTGCAGCGCCAGGTGAGGCCACAGTGCCCTGCTGAGGGCAAAACGAAACGGGCGTCATTAGCCACGCCCTCCGGGAGGAATAAATTTAACCCGCCCGAGGACGGAATTAACCTGTTGCTGCCTGTATGTTATTGTCCTTATTGTTATTTGTCTTATTATTATAGTTATTATTATTGCAAGTTTTGATTTGTTGCTTTTTCTGCAGTCCTAATTCTATTTGGGCGTGAATCCTGCTGAATTCAGTTTTGTTTACTTCTGAGTAGACATTACATACATACATAGATACAGTTACAGGTAGGTAGCCGTGTTGGTCTGCCATAGTCAGGTAAGAGATAAGAGAGGGGAGAAGAACCACGTACGCCACCTTCAGCTCCCTACGGAAAAGGCGTGGTATCAGTGTCACACACACACACACACACACACACACACACACACACGACACAACCAATCAGGAAGTTCTCCTGCGCAAGCTCCTTTCAAACCAACGGAACCAGAGCAGCGCAGACACACTCAACATGGCGGCCCCGGCCTGCTTTTCCCTAAGCGATGGAGGGTCCTTCTTGATGCGACTTTGGCGCGCCGTGATTTTGGGAAAGCCCGACATTTATGCCCGTTCGAAAAGAACCAAATGGCGATGCAATTCACCTGCCGGGAGCGTTCCTGTCCAGCAGCCCTTCTTAAGAGCTCTGCGGGACCGACCCTCCACCCACCTCGTTTCTACCAGACGCCTTCGGAGCAGCAGCTGCCTCTACTTTTCAGTCAGGCGGTAGAGCAGGGCAGCCCAGAAGCGCGGCGGGCGAAAAGGCTGGCGGGAGGGGGCCTTTCCTTGAGTGGGAGAGAAACGCGGGCGCGCGGCGGCAGCGGCTGAACAAGATGGCGGCCGTTGGCGGAGCCGCTGAGGAGGAGATGCGGGAGGCGCGGGCCTCGGAAGATGAAGGCGAGAAGGAAGGCGACGGTGAAGACGAAGAAGAGGAGGGGGAGTCCGAGTCCGAGGAGTCCTCCGTGGAAGGCGAGGATGAGGACGCGGAGAAGGAGAACGAGGCCGAGATCCAGCGCCTGGAAGAGCAGGTGAGGGACGCGCGGGGCGGGGCTGCGGCGGAGAAGGCCACGCCCTCCGCCCTGCGGCGCCGAGAGCGGCTTCCCCCTCCCGAAGCGAAGAAGGGGCCCCGGGGGCGAGGACTCTCGAGGGAGGGCGAGGGAGCGCTTTTGGTTTATGGACACGGGGGTCTCTCTCTTCCTGTCAAAACAAAATAAAAAATAAAATTCCCTCCAGTAGCACCTTAGAGACCAACTAAGTTTGTTCTTGGTATGAGCTTTCGTGTGAATATATCTGTGTGCAGGTATCTGAAGAAGTGTGCATGCACACGAAAGCTCATGCCAATAAGAAACTTAGTTGGTCTCTAAGGTGCTACTGGAAGGGATCTTTTTATTTTTTATTTTGTTTTGACTGGCAGACCAACACGACTACCTACCTCTCTCTTCCTGTCTGAGTGTCTCCTATGAGCCTGGACATCCTCCCCTCCCTTCGCCCCCCAGGGCTGTGGCGTTCCCAGGGGTGAAGTTGGCAGCACCAAGTCGACCTAGGAAGCTGCCTGATGCCAGTCAGATCGTTTAGTTCGTTATCTTGCTGCCTTTATATCACACCTTTTCCTTCATTTTTCATTGTTATAACTTACACACTTTTATGCCACCCTTCATCCGAGGATTGAAGAGCGGTTCGCTTCATAGAAACACAAAGATATGTAACAATAACAAGCAGACAGCCACCCCCGTAGATTTGTTGTTGTTGTTGTTCAGTCGTTCAGTCGTGTCCGACTCTTCGTGACCCCATGGACCAGAGCACGCCAGGCACGCCTATCCTTCACTGCCTCTCGTAGTTTGGCCAAACTCATGTTAGTAGCTTCGAGAACACTGTCCAACCATCTCATCCTCTGTCGTCCCCTTCTCCTTGTGCCCTCCATCTTTCCCAACATCAGGGTCTTTTCTAGGGAGTCTTCTCTTCTCATGAGGTGGCCAAAGTACTGGAGCCTCAACTTCAGGATCTGTCCTTCTAGTGAGCACTCAGGGCTGATTTCTTTGAGAATGGAGAGGTTTGATCTTTTTGCAGTCCATGGGACTCTCAAGAGTCTCCTCCAGCACCATAATTCAAAAGCATCAATTCTTCGGCGATCTGTCTTCTTTATGGTCCAGCTCTCACTTCCGTACATTACTACTGGGAAAACCATAGCTTTAACTATACGGACCTTTGTCGGCAAGGTGATGTCTTTGCCCTTTAAGATGCTGTCTAGGTTTGTCATTGCTTTTCTCCCAAGAAGCAGGCGTCTTCTAATTTTGTGACTGCTGTCACCATCTGCAGTGATCATGGAACCCAAGAAAGTGAAATCTCTCACTGCCTCCATTTCTTCCCCTTCTATTTGCCAGGAGGTGATGGGACCAGTGGCCATGATCTTAGTTTTTTTGATGTTGAGCTTCAGACCATATTTTGCGCTCTCCTCTTTCACCCTCATTAAAAGGTTCTTTAATTCCTCCTCACTTTCTGCCATCAAGGTAGTATCATCAGCATATCTGAGGTTGTTGATATTTTTTCCGGCAATCTTAATTCCAGTTTGGGATTCATCCAGTCCAGCCTTTCTCATGATGAATTCTGCATATAAGTTAAATAAGCAGGGAGACAATATACAGCCTTGTCGTACTCCTTTCCCAATTTTGAACCAATCAGTTGTTCCATATCCAGTTCTAACTGTAGCTTCTTGTCCCACATAGAGATTTCTCAGGAGACAAATGAGGTGATCCGGCACTCCCATTTCTTTAAGAACATGCCATAGTTTGCTGTGGTCGACACAGTCAAATGCTTTTGCGTAGTCAATGAAGCAGAAGTAGATGTTTTTCTGGAACTCTCTAGCTTTCTCCATAATCCAGCGCATGTTTGCAATTTGGTCTCTGGTTCCTCTGCCCCTTCGAAATCCAGCTTGCACTTCTGGGAATTCTCGGTCCACATACTGCTTAAGCCTGCCTTGTAGAATTTTAAGCATAACTTTGCTAGCGTGTGAAATGAGTGCAATTGTGTGGTAGTTGGAGAATTCTTTGGCACTGCCCTTCTTTGGGATTGGGATGTAGACTGGTCTTCTCCAATCCTCTGGCCACTGCTGAGTTTTCCAAACTTGCTGGCATATTGAGTGTAGCACCTTAACAGCATCATCTTTTAAAATTTTAAATAGTTCAGCTGGAATATCATCACTTCCACTGGCCTTGTTGTTAGCAAGGCTTTCTAAGGCCCATTTAACTTCACTCTCCAGGATGTCTGGCTCAAGGTCAGCAACCACATTACCTTGGGTGTATGAGACCTCCATATCTTTCTGGTATAATTCCTCTGTGTATTCCCCCATAGATACATTGATTTAATTAAACAAAGGCCTGGGAGAGGAGGAATGTTTTTGCTCAGCATCTAAAGATATGCAAGGAAGGCTCCAGGCAAGCTTCTCTGCGGAGAGCGTTCCACAAGCGGGGAGCCACCGCAGAAAAGGCCCATTCCCCTGTTGCCACCCTCCACGCCTCTCGTGGAGGGGGCACGCGAAGAAGGGCCTCAGGTGATGCTTGCGGGGTCCGGGTCAGTTCCCATGAGGAGAGGTGAGATAGGTTAGGCTGAGAGTGAGTGGCTGAAGCCCTGGTCTCCCCAGCTCTTAACCACTATGCCACACTGGCTCCCGTTGGCCTAATTAACTCAGTTTAAAATGAGCAAGAAGTCTTTCCCAGCCTGGGACCTTCTACATGCAAACCTGGTGCTCTGCTACTGCCCTCCAATGTAGACAGATCCCCTGTGCCTCTGTACTGAGAGAGAGAGAGATCTCCCTGAGGTACTTTTTGAGACCATGTTTTGAACAAACCATGCCTGACACTTTGGGGAAGGAGGCCAGCCCTGGGTGGTGACATGTACAGAGATGTAGTGGAAGCCATCATAACTAGACAGTCGTGTGCATAGATTTCAGGTTCCTGGTCTATGTGCTTGAGCTGGTGCAAACTGCAACTTAGTGTGCTGTGAAGAAATATCAGGGACTTGAGCATGACCTGGGAGAATGGGTGCATAGATCCCCCTAGAATGATGGTGGTGCCTTGTTAAGTCAAGAACACACCCAAGAAAAAAGCCGATGAGGCTTGACTGCTGCCTGTTCTTCCACTAAAAGCTTACAAATAAAACTCTTTTTGTTGTCTTTAAGCTATCCATCAATGTATTTGATTACAATTGTCATCTGGATCTCATAAAATTGCTGCACCAGGAAGGAGAATTAGTCAAACTCCGAAGAGCTCGTCAGAAGATGAGTGAACTCTTTCCCCTTACAGAAGGTAGGCTGTCTTTATAGCTTGATTTGCCATAACCTTATGCTATTTATTTTATTTATTATTACATTTATATCCCACATTTTCTCCAGAGAGCTCAAGGGGGCATGCACACTGCTCTCCCTCTCCATTTTATCATCACAACAACCCTGTGAAGTAGGTTAGGCTGACAGACAGTGACTGGCACAAAAGTCACAAAGTGACCTTCATGGCTGAGCAGGATACTAGTCATAACGGTTATGTGCTACCTCCAAGTTGAAAGGCTGTATGCCTCTGTTTACCTGTTGCTGGGAAACACAAGCAGGGAAAATGCTGTTGTGCTCGTGTTCTGTTGATATGGATGTACATATCCTGTATACTGCAGAAATCTGGCTAGACTGGCTGAAGGATGAGATTCGGATGGCTTCAGAAAACTCGGAGAGAGACAAGATCTATGATCTCTTTGAGAGAGCTGTGAAAGACTACATCTGTAAGTTTTCACCTTAAAAAAACCTAACACCACAAAACATTGACATGTTCCTAAGCCAAAACAGCCTAAGCAAGCCACCTAAACTGCAGGATGCTAAATTGTAAGCCAGGCAAGTGTAAACTGAAGGCTGATTGACCGACTCATTAACTATTCCTAGCAATTTGGCTTGCAAAGGTCTGGGTTTCATATATTTGCTGTTTGTTTCTGATCTGTACCATGTTGGAAAACATGGTACATGGTGAGAATAATCAGAATGGGGGAGAGAATGAATTCAGGTAGCTCCAGGAGAAGAGCTGAGGGATAGGCAAAAGTGAGGTCCATTTAGGCTGGTTTGTCTTCTTCTGCCTTCGCTCTCCCAATACAGAGATAATTTAGATCCAGAATGGGGAACCTGTAGTCCTCCAGATACTGTTGAACTGCAGTCCCCATCATCCCTGTCCACTGGCTATGCTACCTGGGGCTCATGGGAGTTTGGAGTCCTGCAACATCTGGAGGGCTAGGGGTTCCTGATCTCTGGTTAACTTCCCAAGACTCCCTTACAAATGAGTACAAATGTTGACTGTTGCATTTGCTTTTATCCATGTTTATGCTTGAGCAGTGAAATCTATAAGTTCATCTTTAAAATAATTGTTTCCACACTCTTCACATAAAATGTATTAGGGTGGTGTACACATAAATTCAACAGCAAAAAATACAGTACAGAAGTCAAGAATGAAAAAGAGCGGGTAGAACCCAGTTAAAACCAATCACAGTTAAGAGATCTTAAAGCTATACTTTTGGAATGAATTGCTTGCAGACCTGAGTGGGCAGCATTCTGGTGCTTTTTTCTAGGTCCGGAAATATGGCTGGAATATGCCCAGTACTCGATTGGAGGCATTGGCCAGGAGGGAGGCATTGATAAAGTTCGTTCAATATTTGAAAGGGCACTAACTGCTGTTGGCCTTCACATGACGAAAGGAGCTGCCATCTGGGAGGCATATCGGGAGTTTGAAAATGCCATCCTGGAAACAGTGCAGGTAAAGGACCACTGTAGTCTATGCATTGGTAACCTTGAGGCTGGATTACTGCAATGTGCTCTATGCAGGGCTCCCCTTGGGCCTGGTTTGGAAGCTCCAGCTGGTGCAGAATGGTGCAGCCAGATTGCTGATGGAGCAACATTGCTCTGGCTGCCATTGAGCCAGATTCAAGGTCCTTGTATTAATTTACAAAACCCTGAACAACTTGAGTCCAGGATATCTCTGGGATCGCCTGAACCTTTATATCGCAGTTTGATTACTGAGATAATCTGCAGGAGTGTCATTGGCCCAATCTTGTCGGAACACTCTGCCAGTAGAGATTCAGGAGGTGCCTTCTGTGCCAACTGTTTATGTCCAAGCTTATGCAGGGAGTTAAGAATACATAATTTGCTTTATGGTTAGTTGAGCTTAAGTTTGTATGTGTTTCTAATCTAATATATATATAACATTCTGATTTTTTAATGGTATAGCAGTATACAAATACCTTGCTTTGCTACCCTTAATTTGTACTTGTGCGTATGGCAAATCTCCAAGGAGGAGCTGTATTCTGTTGAGGCAAAAGGCTGACTTATTGACTCTCTGGGGAAGTGGGATTTCCTGGTTCCCTGCAAACTCTTTTTGAACAATTGGCCACTAAAAGGTGCAGTGGGGTGGGGGTCAGTAGCCTTCTGAGGGGAGGGAGCCTTCATCTGGGGAGGAAGGTCTGCTTTCTGTCCCCATTCCAAGCCGGGGATGATGGTGCAACTTAATGGCCTCAGTTGCTTGGGACTTCATTTTGTGTACGTGCACATTTGTTTCTGATGAGGCTGGCAGGCTTCCAGAGGCCTTCCATCCCTTGCTGCGTCTGGTAGCCTTGTCTGATGTTCACCAGTTGTTTTCTCCCTCTCTCCTTGTGCAGCCAGCAGCCGGCAGCGTTCCATCTGCTGAGCAGCAGCAGACAGTCAGCGCACAGCTTGGAAGGATTCATGTGCTCTTTAGGCGCCAGCTGGGGATCCCACTGCTTGGTAAGAACCTGTGAGCTTTAGTGGCTCCAGTCTGGTGGAACTGCATCTGCTTGGGGTGTGTTCAGTGTGCACCCCGAGACAAATCTGTGATTCTGATCTGGGTGCAAATCTCTGAGTGCCTTCTCTGTTTGAGCTTGTGGGGGACTGCAGGCATTCCTTTTGGCAGTGGCACAGAAAGGACTCCTGCCATTAAGGAGGTGTATTGTCCAGAGAGCCTTTGAACACGACTTTCTCTTTGGAATGTTTTCTTAAATGGGTCTTCGGGATTTAAGGAGGGAATTGAAGGGGGAGGGGGGAAACAGGTAACTTCCAATGTGGCATGCGTTTTCAAAAGAAAAATAACTTTTGCTATTGGTTTCCTGTGGCAGAGAAAAAGTCTCAAGTTGGTTGCAATATAATTTTTAATCCTCATGTAAAGAAAATCTCATTTCAAATGCTGAGAGCCATGCTAAGCAGGTAGGAAACATTCTGAAATGGTTTTTGTTATTTATGCCAAGATATGGAGGCTACATATGCAGAGTACGAAGAATGGTCTGACGAGCCAGTCCCTGAAGCAGTGATCAGAAACTACAAGAAGGCTTTGCAGCAGATGGCTAAATGTAAACCGTATGAAGAGGCCCTGGTAATGTGCTTCTTTGCTGGGTGGATTGGGGCTGCTCTTTACCAGCAGTGGAAATAATAGAAATGTAGAGCTGGACAGGATCCAAACAGGTCCCGTCCAACTCTACAGCTCCTGCAGTGTAAACTTATTTACAGCAAACTTGTATTAGACAGAGTCTCTGCTGTCATTGAAGCTCAAATACAATGTGTGTTTTATCTGGCCTCTGATAATGAATTTCTCTCTCTCACATACAGTCATGGGAAAGGGAAAGTGCACCCTCTTTGAATTCTGTGATTTTACATATGAAGACATAGTAACAATCAGCTTAAAATGCAGCCTCATTTTAGTAGTAGCCCAGAAATCAGGTGGGGGTAGACACTACAGGCAAAGGGTTTTGAGATGCAGCGATGCTCGAACCCCTTCCAATTGACACCCTATCCCGAGGGATGAGGGTAGGGTGAGCAAGGATTACCCACCTCTGTCACTGGTGTTGTGCAATGCCAGGTCTATAGGCAATAAAACCGCCGCCATGTGAGACTTTTTTTATCTCGCTGGGGGTTGTCCTGGCTTGTGTGACGGAGCCCTGGGTGCATGGAGGCGAAATAGTCGCCTTGCATGAGATGGCACCCCTGGGCTTCTCCGTCCTCCACCAGTCACAGTCGGGGGGGGGGGGCGTTTTTAATCTGGGAGGATTGCTCTTTCAGGGCTCTGCCAGCACCATCGATCTTCGGCATTGAATGTGTTGGCCTAGTGTGGGGCACCAAGGAGAGCTTGGCTGTCTGTCTGGTGTACCAACCACCTAGCGCACTGGCAGCCACCCAGTCAAGCCTGCTGGAGGTGGTGGCAGGCTGCGCCTTGGAGTTCCCTAATCTATTGGTTCTGGGGGACTTCAATGTCCATGCTGATGCCACCCCGTCCTCACGGGCTCTGGATCGAGGCGAGTTGGGACTGTTGGTTCTTTTAGATTTGTCAGCAGCCTTTGATATGGTCGAGCATGAATTTTTGGACCACTGCCTTGCCGACGGGATTCAGGGCACAGTCGGACAATGGCTGCGCTCCTTGATGTTAGGTCGGGGACTGAGGATGGTGCTAGGGAAGGAGTTGTCGTCGCGGCACTCCTTGGTGTGTGGAGTGCCGCAGGGTGCAATCCTTTCCCTGGTGCTTTTCGACATCTTTATGCGCCCCCTCGCCCATATTGTCCGGAGTTTTGGGCTGGGTTGTCATCAATATGCTGATGACACCCAGCTTTATCTGTTGATGGACAGCCGCCCTGACCCCAAACACACTGACCAGATGCTTGGAAGCTGTGGCTGGATGGTTGCATGGGAGCCGGTTGAAGTTAAATCCTTCGAAGACAGAGGTCCTCTGGCTGGGTCTGGATGACATGGGGTTGGGGGCCAACTCCCATCTCTTGCGGGGGCTCAATTAGTGCCAGCGCCTTCTGTCAAGAGTTTGGGTGTAACCTTTGACACCTCCCTCTCTATGGAGGTGCAGGTTGCAGCTACAGCAAAGGCGGCATTTTCCCATCTCTGTTGTATTAAGCAGTTGGCCACAGTGATCTATGCAACCTCCAGGCTTGATTATTGTAACTCGCTCTACATGGGGCTGCCCTTGAAGCTGCCCTAGAAACTCCAGCGGGTGCAGAATGCCGCAGTGAGGCTCCTTACGGGGTCCTTGCTGTGGGATCACATTCATCCAGTGCTTTACCAGCTGCACTGGCTCCCGGTGGATTACAGGGTCAGGTTTAAAGGCGTTGGTTTTGACCTTTAAAGCCCTATGCAGCCTAGGACCCTCCTACCTATGGGACTACCTCTCCCGGTATGCCCTGAGGAGGACCTTAAGGTCCATAAATAACAACACTTTGGAGGTCCTGAGCCTCAAGGAGGTTAGATTGGTCTCAACTAGGGCCAGGGCCTTTTTGGCACTGGCCCCGACTTGGTGGAATGCTCTGTCACAAGAGACCAGAGCCCTGTGGGATTTGACATCTTTCTACAGGGCCTGCAAGATGAAGCTGTTCTGTCTGGCCTTCGGCTTGGACTCACTCTGACCCCATATATGGGATTTGGTATATAAATTTTCCCTTGGCTTTTTTGCTGGTCCATGTAGGACCAGCATGGATAGCTGGCTCGGGTGAATATCTGGTGTTTCCTCCTTTTATGGTCTTGATTTATGGGCTACTACTAAAATGAGGCTGTATTTTAAGCTGTATTTTAATTAATGGTTTTCCCCCCCTTTTTCCTTTTTTGTATTACATTTTATTGTAATTTATATTCGGTGTTAGCAGCCTTGAGCCAGGGAGGGTGGGGTATAAATAAAATTTATTATTATTATTAACTTAAAGATTATTCAAAATAATAAAGTGTTCACTCCAGGATGGTATCCAGCTATTTTCCAATATAATATCCAGCTGCTCCTCATTCTGCTAGGCAATGTTTTCCTGATCTTCAACCCTAGACACCCCAAGTTAAATCGGGCTCTCCAGTCAAACTAGTAAATAAATCAATTCCTTTCTCCACTGGTTGTTCCTATTTTATTTCTAAGCCGCCTTCAGTCCCTGTCAGGGAAAAATGTGTGTGTGTGTGTGTGTGTGTGTGTGTATATATATATATATATATATATATATGCTGCTACTACTAATGATAATTTCATAACATCCTGAAATGGTTCCCTTCCTCCCCCCACCCCCTTTAATTTCAGCTAGTAGCTGAGACTCCGAAGCTGGCAGAATACCAAGCCTATATTGAGTTTGAGACGAAGGCCGGCGACCCAGCTCGCATTCAGCTGACCTATGAGCGTGCCCTGGCGGAGAACTGCCTTGTGCCAGACCTCTGGGCTCGTTACACGCAGTATCTGGTAAGGAGCCCTGAGATGGTTTCTCTGAGCCTCCTGGGAGGCACCATTCTTGTAGTCTAAGGACACTAGTTTTAACCAGAGCTGTGTTGCTTGCTATAAGAAATTTAAAATGTTTCTCCAAAGAGATCCAGGCCCAATGAATTTGCAGTGCAGGTTTGCATGACTGCCCTTGACTCTGCATAGTTTGTTCTGATTTTGCTCATTGTGGGGAGGGGGCTTCTGAATCACAGGCATCTTATTTTAGCTACTTCTTTGGCTTAATGTGGTTTTAGCAGCTGTCCCCTGTTTTCACGTGTATCTCCTCCATGTGGCCTAGAATCTTGAGCAGAGACC
This sequence comes from Lacerta agilis, assembly GCF_009819535.1. Classification (NCBI taxonomy): domain Eukaryota; kingdom Metazoa; phylum Chordata; class Lepidosauria; order Squamata; family Lacertidae; genus Lacerta; species Lacerta agilis. Next base: position 50,014,537 of record NC_046325.1, on the reverse strand, counting down.
TTCACAAAGCAGAAGTTCAAAACAGATTGGGAAACATCCGTCCTTGAGAGATTAACAAATAAACTAAGTGTGAACAGAGATGGCTTTACTCTGGTGCGGTTTAATTCCGTAACATATGCCAGTGTTCTAGGAAAAAAACAATCCCTCCCATCAGTATTTTGTTCAGTTTGGTTTATCTAAATTTAAATTTAAACATAAATTATTATCCTCACTTTGAACACCCCTTCCACATTTATCAGTATACCAACACTTTATATTGTTTCACTGGTAACATAAGAGGAAAAATGACTATTACTCTCTCGCTTAATTTGAGCACAACCACAAGGGCTCCTGATTAGGCTTTTAGTTATGTGATGTTGAATGTTATGTGTTAACTCAGTTTTATCCTATTTCCCCTTTGTTTTGGTTTAAACCAATTTGCAAATCAAAAACTTACACATTAACCACTAATAAAGAACCATATGCTGTAGATATTATTGCAAATTTATGACACTATTTTTATGATACACAAATGACACGAGAAGGCTGTTTATGTGTATCCTTTATTATTTCTATGATCCTTGTTTATAAAACCCATTAAAAAGTTATTCATAAAGCAGAAGCTGATACCCAGAGGCCACGTTCTGAGCACACATACACTAACTTTGGAATCTGCTTTGTCTTGCAGGATAGGCAGCTGAAAGTGAAGGAGCTGGTGCTTTCCGCCCATGAACGAGCCGTCAGGAATTGCCCATGGACTGTCAAGCTGTGGAACCAGTACCTCCTGGCCATGGAGAGGCATCATGTTGAGCATGAGCTGATTTCAGGTAAAGAAGCACTCAGTTTAATGAAACACAGATGTACATTGCTACCTTACACTGGATGTTAAACAAGCAGTGACGATGGTTCACACAAGGCCTCTGTCCATTTTGTCTTGGCTGTGGTGCTTCACTTGTGAGAATGTATTGCCCATCCTTTGGTGCTGTATGGCCCTGGCGGAAGGGCTCAGTTGGTAGAGCATCTGCTCTTCTGGGAGAAGGTCCCTGGCTGCCTCTCCAGGCAGGACTGCCTGAAGCGCTGGAGAGCCACTGCCAGTTAGTGTGTGCAACACTAGGGTGTAGATGGGCCAGTGGACGGACTGTCTGGCAGTTTCCTGTGAGAGAACGGAAGGCTCCGGCTCCGAGGGAAGACCTAAGCTTGGTCACTCCCAAATGCAGGAGCTGCACTCCAAATTTCATCTTGCTACCAATGGGAAGATACAGTCATAGAGTTGGAAAGGACTCAAAGGGTCAATTAGTTCAGCCCCCTGCAATGCAGGAATTAAAGCTAAAGAATTGACCAGGAAGGGTGGGGTGGGCAGATCACAAAAGCCCCATTCATGCCACTTGCTTTTCTTCCTTGTGTTTAGAGAACTTTGAAAAGGCTTTGAACGCTGGCTTCATTCAAGCTACAGACTATGTGGAAATCTGGCAGGCATACTTGGATTACCTGAGGAGAAGGGTGGATTTTACTCAAGGTAAAATTTAATATAGTGTTGGAGAATCTTCTAATAGTCATTTGGGCGATTGCTGTATTTCTAGACTTAGCTCCTACAGCCAGTCAATGAGGTAGCCATCCTGTCTCTGGTTTCTGCCACTTTAGTACATAAAACAGCACAGCAGAAAACTCTTAAGAGCATTTTGGTCTCTGAATGGTGCTCTTCTTTCACTTGGTCTTTTTCAGACTCCAGTAAAGAGCTGGAAGAACTTCGGTCTGCCTTTGGCCATGCAATAGAATACTTAAAGCAAGAAGTGGAAGAACGTATGTTGGGGCTTCTATTTTTAAAAAGGATATGTATATTTTGGGGCACTGAAAGCTTCTGATGCAATTTGTGACCCCTGCTTGCTTGCCTGCCCAAGCCCTTACATACCCTCTGGGGCCCTCCTGATAGTTCCACCTCCCTCGGAAGTTCAAGTGGTGGCGGCCCAGGAAAGGGCCTTTTCTGTGGCAGCCCCTCAGCTGTGGCATTCTGTCCTCACTGAGGTGCATCTGGTACCTTCACTATACAGCTTTCAGAAAATGGTGAAGAGGCATCTCTTTACCCTGGCTTTTGACACTTGAGATGTATGCTTTCAGGACCCACCCTATTCTTGTGAATGCAATGTGTTAACAATTCCAAATTACCTGCCATTGATGGGTGGGCAATCAATTTGATAATAATAATACTACACAGGACATTTCCTTATCAGAGATTTATTTGCCACTTCCTATGCTGTTCCAATCTTATAGGAATCATACTTTCCCCACTTTGCCCACAGGCTTTAGTGAGAGTGGGGATCCTTCATGCACCGTAATGCAGACCTGGGCGAGGATTGAGGTAACCTTGGCTTATTCCACCATGGTGTATGTATTGCTCTGCTTTGGGGTTGGGGGGTTGTGAGTCTAAAAGGATGTGCTATTCTTATCAGAGCTTTAAAACGCTGCCCTTTCTTTGGATGTTGGGCATCCTCTTGTTTCTCCTTGTTAGGCTCGCCTGTGTAACAACATGCAGAAGGCACGAGAACTCTGGGACAGCATCATGACCAAGGGCAATGCCAAGTATGCCAACATGTGGCTGGAGTACTACAACCTGGAACGGTAAGAGATTTAGCAGCTGCCTTCCTGGGATGCTTCAACTCTGGCCCTGGACCCATTTTATGGCTTCCCAGGTTCCTGTTCAGAAACCTTACAGATAAGAAAATAATCATTCAGATCTCCCTAGGTGTGTCAGACAGAAACAAACCATGCAAGCCCTTTTTGATAGTGGAGCTTTTTTTTTTTTTAAAAAAAAAAAAGAGTGAGATGAAGATGCCAGGGTTTTCTCTTTGGCAGCCTTCCCTAACCCTCAAGTTTTGTTTGTTTATATTATTTATTTCATACAATTTATATACCACTTGATTGTAAAAACAAGCACCCTCAAAGCAGTTTACAAAAAAGATAAAGCAATATAATCAAGAAAACACTTATACTTTGTAACATAGGTAAAGGTAAAGGGAGCCCTGACCGTTAGGTCCAGTCGTGGACGACTGGGTTTGCGGCACTCATCTCGCTTTACTGGCCAAGGGAGCCGATGTTTGTACGCAGACAGCTTCCGGGTCATGTGGCCAGCATGACTAAGCTGCTTCTAGTGAACCAGAGTAGCGCATGGAAACGCGTTTACCTTCCTGCCTTTCGAACCGCTAGGTTGGCAGGAGCAGGGACCGAGCAATGGGAGCTCACCCCGTCGTGGGGATTTGAACCGCCGACCTTCTGATCGGCAAGCCCTGGGCTCTGTGGTTTAGACCATACTTTGTAACATATAGAGGTTAAAATACTAAAACAGATTAAAATTATCTCTACTTTCCAAGCATCTGGGTACATTTGTTAAAACTATATTCTTAGCAGGCCCTGAAAAGAGTACCATGAAGTCACCTGCTTGATATCAATATCAAGGAGTTCCAAAGTGTAGTTGCTGGCACACTATGATGTTAGACGATGAGGCCAATAATCGCTGCCATTGGCTGGAGCTGATACGAGTTGGAGTCCAGAAGGATCTGGAGGGAACCAGGTTGGGGAGGACCTGAATATACAGGTGAAACTCGAAAAATTAGAATATCGTGGAAAGGTTCATTTCTTTCAGTAATTCAACTTAAAAGGTGAAACTAATAAATGAGATAGACTCATGACATGCAAAGCAAGTTGTGTCAAGCCTTTATTTGTTATAATTGTGGTGATTATAGCGTACAGCTGTTGAGAACCCAAAATTAACAATTTCAAGTTTGGGGTTTTCATCAGCTGTGCGCCATAATCATCACAATTATAACAAACAAAGGCTTGACATATCTTGCTTTGCATCTCATGAGTCTATCTCATATATTAAAGTCAGTAGCTAATGAAAACAATTGCTTACATAAATGGACTTTTCCACGATATTCTAATTTTTCGAGTTTCATCTGTAGTATTCCCTTTGTGTGGGGTCAAAGTACTTTTGGGTTTTAAGCCGTGTCCGGAGCTCTCCAAGTGTTCTTGCACAGGTTCTCTTTGTTCCCAGTGTGCCTTTCTGGGCTTTGGGCCTCTCCCAGGTGGAAAGCTTGGGTCCAACATGAGTCCACAGGCTGTAGCTAGTGAAATTACTTGGACGCCACTCATGAAGCATAAATGTGCTACAAGAACACTTTGGAAGTACAAACAGGCTGTGCTTGATGTACATTTGCAGCTGCCAAACCCTTCTTTCGCTCCGATTCCAGGGCACATGGCGACACCCAACACTGCAGGAAGGCCTTACACCGGGCCGTGCAATGCACAAACGACTACCCAGAGCATGTCTGTGAGGTGCTGCTCATGCTGGAGAGAATTGAAGGTCAGCTGCTTTTGTGAAGCTAATGTGTGTATTGCGTTTGTAGTGGCTAAAACCCTGATTGGCTGGACTGCTGTGGTGTCACAGAATGTTCTGAAAGCTGTTCACTAGGGAAGCAAGGGGGCTTCGGGTCTGGCTTCTTCTTTCTCTTGGTGTGATTTGTTTGTTGTTTTCTTGTCAAGAGCCCTTCATTAGAAAATAAATTAGACCCTGCAGCAAAAAAATCTCCACTAGTTTTTCATGTTCTCCCTCCCAGTGGTTAATATTTCGTGCCTACTGAGCATGCTCAATCTTTATTGGCCTGTTTTCTCACCCTGCCACATAGTTAAGTTTCTTGCTCGCTTGTGCTGGGACATACTGTGCCCTAGCCCCCAACCACATTAAAAACTTAAGATTTCTCCAATAATTTCTGTGGGTTGCCTTTAACTTCCATCTCTGGTGATACTTTAAAAATGGCTTCTCAATGTGAATCAGGAAGACATCTCCCAAGACATTGAGATGGTTTTTTTCTCTACTGTGTTTCTTCCTTTTCCAGTCCCTGCATTCTGTTCCCTCCTCCTACAGCATTCTGTGCCATCTAGTTATTACCCGACTCTTTTGGGGTTTTTACAAACTTCCTTTAAATGATTTTTTTGCTTCTCTGCAAATCTCCCCAAGTCTGTTGATGCCCTTTTCTTATGCATGAGTGTTGCAGTTTTGGCTACATAAGCTCGAGAAGACTAATTTTATTTATTCAGGCTATTTATATACCGCTTTTCAGATAATGCCTCACAAAGTGGTTCACATAATTATAACAATAAATATAACTTTTTTAGCCATGTATCTTCCCACCACAGCGGTGCCTATTTATCTACTGGCACTGGCGTGCTTTCAGACTGCTAGGTCAGCAGGAGCTGGGACTGAACAACGGGAGCTCACCCTGTCATGGGGAATTGAATCGCCGACCTTCTGATCAGCAAGAGGCTCAGTGGTTTAGACCACACGCCATCCGCGTCCCTTGGATATTGGCGATGTATACCCAATTCTGAAGGAGGGGTATGCAAAATTGGCAGATGGTTAAAAAAAACCCTTCTTCTCTTTCTCTCAGGCACTTTGGAAGACTGGGATGCAGCTGTTCAGAAGACGGAAAACCGGCTTGCTCGAGTCAATGAGCAAAGAGTTAAGGTCAGGATACATGCATCTTTTTAAATCTCCTATTGTAGCTTTTCCCCAACCTGGTTCCTTCCAGGTGTTTTGGACTATGAATACAATCAGCCCCATCCTGCACCTGGTTGGGAAGTCTTTCTTATTCAAACATAGTGCTCCTCCCTTGCTTGCTTTTTAAAGGCATATTTTTAATTGCAGACCCTGCAAATTAAGCAAAACTTTCACTAAACCTTGGGTGGGATGTGGTCTCCTGTGGTTCAGGTAGCGACAGGGTTTTCTTTCATTTATCTGTTATTTATTCATTTTATTTTATTAATTTACAGTATATACTGGCCTTCATCCATCATTGTTGTTCAGCAGCTCCTTGGATTAGTTCAGTTGGGTGGGAAGGAATCTGGATCTGAAGGCGCAAGGCCTGGGGGTTCCTTTGCTTGTTAGGGCACAGGAGTCTGTTAGGACTGGAACGTGTACAGAGGAGGGCAACCAAAATGGTCAAAGGCCTGGAAACGATGCCTTATGAGGAACGGCTTAGGGAGCTGGGTATGTTTAGCCTGGAGAAGAGAAGGTTTAGGGGTGATCTGATAGCCATGTTCAAATATATAAAAGGATGTCATATAGAGGAGGTGGGTAGCCGTGTTGGTCTGCCATAGTCAAAACAAAATCGAAAATTCTTTCTAGTAGCACCTTAGAGACCAACTGAGTTTGTTCCTGGTATGAGCTTTCGTGTGCATGCACACTTCTTCAGATACCTTCTTCAGGTACCTGAAGAAGTGTGCATGCACACGAAAGCTCATACCAGGAACAAACTCAGTTGGTCTCTAAGGTGCTACTAGAAAGAATTTTCGATTTTGTTTTGAATATAGAGGAGGGTGAAAGGTTGTTTTCTGCTGCTCCAGAGAAGCGGACACGGGGCAATGGATTCAAACTACAAGAAAGAAGATTCCACCTAAACATTAGGAAGAACTTCCTGACAGTAAGAGCTGTTTGACAGTGGAATTTGCTGCCAAGGAGTGTGGTGGAGTCTCCTTCTTTGGAGGTCTTTAAGCAGAGGCTTGACAGCCATCTGTCAGGAATGCTTTGATGGTGTTTCCTGCTTGGCAGGGGGTTGGACTGGATGGCCCTTGGGGTCTCTTCCAACTCATTGATTCTATGATTCTAGGCCAAGGCCTCAGTTGGAACTTTTTGCTCACATTGTTGCATCTGTGTGTAGGTTGCTGAGAAGGAGGCTGTCCTGGCGAAACAGGAGGCACAGCGAGCCGAGCAGCAGAAGCCATCGCGGGCAGAGAAGAAGAGGGCTGCCAAAAAGTCCAGGAAGCTGAAAACTGGAGAGAAGCGCAAGGCCGACGGTGATGATGGTGAATGGGGGCGGGAGGAGGAGGAGGAAGAAGGTACTGGCTCCACCCATTTTTATTTATTTCACAAAACGTATGTACTGCAATGCATTTTATGTGGGGCTTCCCTCGCACTTGATCCAGACGCTGCAGTTAGTGCCTTCCCCTATATGTGCCCACTCAATTGCTTTGGTTGGCGGAACTGGCACTGTTAACGGTGCCACAGAATTACCCGTTCAGCATTTGTAAGAAATTTTTAGTGTGACAGCACCTGCGCTTGCCTTCTCCCTGCCTATCCCTATCAAGCAGGCAGCTTCATGGTACTCTTTTCAGCACCTGATAAAACCATTTTAGCCTCCGCAGGTGTCAGGGTGGATTTGATTTAAATCATTTTTTTTACAGAAAGACTCATTTTTGCTGGTATAATCTTAATACTTACAATCAGATGTAGGTTTCATTTTGGAATAATTTTCATAGTGATTTTTACAGTTGTATCAAAAATTACTGATTTGGTTATACTATTAGAAATACATAGACAGATAATTATGAAATGATTGTGAGGTTTTATAAGTTAACTTTATATTTCTACAACTGTTTTGCTGTATTTTATTGGAAGGAGAAAAATATTCATTTCCTTAATAACAATTTAAACAATTTGTTTAACTAAAACAATAACATTATAGCATATGTATCCATATTTGTTAGCTGATGTGGTTAAACATTTTTAAAAAAAACAGACTGAGTTTTAGCACACATGAAAAACTTAAAACAAACCCTTATTTCCTGATGAATAGCTTTTGGACTATAATGTAACTTAAATAGAAAACTATCTTTAGAAATATTCCCCCCCCAAAGCATTTTATTTTAAAAATCCAATTTAAATTTTAAAAATCTGATTTTTTTTAAAAAAATATTTTTTTCATTGATTTTTATTCACCCTGGCAAGTGTTCAGGAAGTTGATACAAGTTCTAACTTGTTTTTAGTCTATTGTTATTTTAACTTTTCATATGTCTTAAATTATTGTTAATTTTTCTAAGTGATAAAGTTGTGTATAAATTTTATGAGTAAAATAATTGCACTACTTGAATGATTTTTTTAAAAAATCAAAACAGTTTATAAAAGGATAAAACAAAATTATCTGTAAAATCAAAATTAACCATTTAAAACATTTGAGAAACTAATTAAATTGTATCCTGTGCACAGTTGCTAGGGAGCTGGTGCTTTGAATTTGGTAGAACATCTGAGTAAACATAACAGATTAAAGTAAAAAAGCATCCTGCACCTTTCCCCTCTCCCCAATAAATTGTGCAGCTTTGCTCTTCTGCGTGGAATGCCCTAAGCAGCAACTAAGTCTTCTACTTGGCAGAAGCTTTCCAGCCAGTGGGAGAGACAGAACCATTCCTCTCTTCCTGGTCGTTCTGCCTGCTTCATTAGTGTTTTCAAGTAGTACCATAGGGCATAGGGATGCAGGTGGCGCTGTGGGTTAAACCACAGAGCCTAGGGCTTGCTGATCAGAAGGTCGGCGGTTCGAATCCCCGCGACGGGGTGAGCTCCCATTGCTCGGTCCCAGCTCCTGCCCACCTAGCAGTTCGAAAGCACGCCAAAGTGCAAGTAGATAAATAGGTATCACTCCAGCAGGAAAGTAAATGGCGTTTCCGTGCACTGCTCTGGTTTTCCAGAAGCGGCTTAGTCATGCTGGCCACATGACCCGGAAGCTGTACACCGGCAAGATGAGCGCTGCAACCCCAGAGTCGGACACGACTGGACCTAATGGTCAGGGGTCCCTTTACCTTTATAGTGCTGTAAATGTATGGTGTGAATGTGGCTTCAATGTATGGTGCCCACTGGAGCGACAAGGCCAGTGGCTGCCCCCTCCTGCTCCTTAACCCCTTTTTTGAGTGGCTTTCATAAATTTGTTCCAGTATGTGCGGTGGGATGTGAAGCAATAGCCTCAGGTGGTGCTTCCCCCTTCTCTTTCATAGCCTCTGCTTAATATTTTGTACTGTAAAAGCCTGTATGTGGCAATGGAGCCACTTCAGTTAGGAATGTCTCAGTTGTTTAATGTCTCTTTGACCAGCTGAACAGCCCAGCAAGAGGCACAAGGCAGGGGGCGGTGATACTTTGGCCGAAGAGGAGGTTGAAGACATGGAGATGGAAACAGGGCTCTTCGGAAAGAACATGCCCACAAATGCAGGTTTGAGACCCAAGGAGGATGCGATGGTGGCAGCTTCCAAGTGGAAAGACACCCCCAAAACCTTTCATGACAGTGAAAAGGACAACGTCACTGTCTTCGTCAGCAACCTCTCTTACAGCATGTCAGAGCCTGAGGTGAAGCTGAAAGATCTCTTTGCAGACTGTGGGGATGTGGTGGAGGTCCGTCCCATCTTCACCAACAAAGGGATTTTCCGGGGTTACTGTTACGTGGAATTCAAGGAAGAGAAGTCAGCACTGAAAGCCCTCAGCCTAGATCGGAAAAATGTGGAGGGGAGGCCCATGTTTGTCTCCCCGTGCGTCGATAAGAACAAGAATCCAGAATTTAAGGTACACCTGCCTCCTTCCTTACACCGTTGCTTGTCTCTGGGTATCGGGTGAGAAAGTCAGGTGGGGCAAAGACCATTGTGATGCAGCTGTGGCAGGATTGGGGAGCATGTAGCCACTCACTGGTCATGCTGGCTCGGGTTTGTCAAGGACTGCTCCCCAAACCCTGGGTACCAGGCCTTGGTGATTTAGCTGGATCTGGTTTTCAGAGTCTACCACTCACCCATTCAGCCAGCCTGGGTCAGGGAGACCCCCAGACCTTATCGGACACCACTAAGATTTCTAGAGTAGCAAGAGCTGAGGAGGAAGCTCTCTGCTCCATGAACCCCTCAGGGTCATCAACTTACAAGCAAGCAAGAAGTTAGGAACTGGACTTTAGTACCCCAAAGCTTCACCCAAGTAAATCAACACCAATTTTAAGTTTGGTAGATTTATTAAGAAATAGTAAAATAAAATAAAAGGTTGTTGTTGTTGTTTAGTTGTTTAGTCATGTCCAAATCTTCGTGACCCCATGGACCAGAGCACGCCAGGCACCCCTGTCTTCAACTGCCTCCCGCAGTTTGGTCAGACTCATGTTGGTAGCTTCGAGAACACTGTCCAACCATCTCTTCCTCGGTCATCCCCTTCTCCTTGTGCCCTCAATCTTTCCCAACATCAGGGTCTTTTCTAGGGAGTCTTCTCTTCTCATGAGGTGGCCAAAGTACTGGAGCCTAAACTTCAGGATCTGTCCTTCCAGTGAGCACTCAGGGCTGATTTCCTTCAGAATGGATAGTTTTGATCTTCTTGCAGACTCTCAAGTCTCCTCCAGCACAATTCAAAAGCATCAATTCTTAGGCAATCAGCCTTCTTTATGGTCCAGCTCTCACTTCCGTACATTACTACTGGGAAAACCATAGCTTTAACTATACGGACCTTTGTTGGCAAGGTGATGTCTCTGCTTTTTAAGATGCTGCCTAGGTTTGTCATCGCTTTTCTCCCAAGAAGCAGGTGTCTTTTAATTTCGTGACTGCTGTCACCAAATAAAAGGTAGTAGCATCAAATGGGCCCATAAGGGCCATAAATGTACACTTAGAAATCTAATTGACAAAGCAGTTGGGAATAAAACCAGAATAAAATAACAAAGCTAATATCCCAATTCCAAACATTCTGTATAGTATTGAATTTCAGTTATAATTCATTGCATGGGGGTGGGGTGGGGTGACCTCCCAGGTGTTGCAAAGAGGCAGGAAAGGGAAAGGGAGTGCCCCAAACATGAAAACAGTAAGAAACATGGTAATGGGCATCTCTCTCAGGCCTGCTTTAATTAACTCTCTAAAATGAGGGCAGCCAATGTGTCCCACCGGATGTTGCTGGATGGCAACTCTCCTCATCCCTCCCCTTTGGCCATGTTGACTGATAGGATGGCATTGGCTCCCCCTGCTCTAAACCCCTTTCTCTTACCTGCATGTAGTTTGCTTTTCTTCTACTTGTTCTTTTAAAAAAACAAAACACATTTGCAGCTTCCTTTACTCTTTGTTGTCAACATCTCCCTAACTGCAGTTAGTCTGCACTAAGATGGCTCCTGTAGGGAGCCTGTGAAGAAAGGCAAGCTGGTTGCCAGACGGGGACACACACACACACAATATATATATATATATATATTGTGTATGTGTGTGTGTGTGTGTGTGTGTGTGTGTGTATATATATATTGTGTATGTGTGTGTGTGTGTGTGTGTATATATATATATATACACACACACACACACACACACACACATACACAATATATATATATATATTGTGTGTGTGTCCCCGTCTGGCACAGTCGATCCAAGATGGACGCGATGCACAACACCCCTCCCGACCGGAGAAAAAGGTAAGCCTTTACAGTTCCCTGTAATGGCGCGGCGCCGCGTTTTAAAGCTGCAGGGAGCGAACAGCAATGCTTCTGTTCGCTCCCTGCAGCTTTAAAACACGGCACGGCGAGGCTCCGGTGCGCGGGGGGGGGGGCGGAGTGGGATCGCGCCGCCATTTTGGATGGCCGTGCGCGATCCGACGCCGCCTCTCCCCACCGGAGCCTCATCGCGCCACGTTTTAAAGCTGCAAGGAGCGAACAGCAGTGCTGCTGTTCGCTCCCTGTAGCTTTAAAACACGGCGCGGCGAGGCTCCGGTGACGGTCGGAAGGGGCCCCCGGACTTTTTTCCCCATAGGAACGCATTAATTAAATTTTAATGTGTTCCTATGGGAAACGGTGCCTCGCAAGACGAAATTTCCGCAAGACGAAAAGTCTTGCGGAACGAATTAATTTCGTCTTGCGAGGCACCACTGTAGTTGGGCAATACATACCTGGGACAAATCAAAATGCCACAAAAGTTTGGTAAGCTTTCGAGTTCTTCAGCCAAGATGTAAACTTAAAAGTTCTGGAGATCTCAAAAGCTTAGCACACTTAGTGGTACTTAGGTATTGCCAGCGATGGATGTGAGCCCCCCCCCCCGCCCGATCAACACAGCTTCCTTCCGTTTTTTGAATTTTAAGATGTGAAACTGAAATCCACACAACTTTGAATAGATTGGATCTTTCCTTCTCAAACACTGCTTGTTTTGGGAGTCTTAGAAATTCTCGTTTGCCTTTCCTCAAGGTGTTCAAGTATAGCACTGTCCTGGAGAAACACAAGCTCTTTATCTCTGGATTGCCTTTTTCCTGTACTAAGGAGGAGCTGGAAGAAGTGTGCAAAGCCCATGGGAGCGTGAAGGAGATCCGGCTGGTCACAACCCGAGCTGGCAAACCCAAGGTAGGCCTTGAGAGAGACCATATTGGGTAGTGGCTTTGTGGATGCAGCTCTTGCTTTTAAAAAGCTTGGTTGGAGAACTGTATTTGGATCATTGTCCAAGTTGCCTATTAAGAGGAACAGGAAATGCAGTGCGCTGCTTTCATAGCACATCTTGTCTTTACTGTTAGGGCCTAGCCTATGTGGAATTTGAGAATGAGATGCAGGCTTCCCAAGCAGTGCTGAAAATGGATGGCCTGACAATAAAAGATCAAGTCATTAAGGTGGCAATTAGCAACCCGCCTGCCCGAAGATTCCCTGAGAAGTCTGAGCCAGCAGGGAGAGCCATGGGACCCCGGCAGATCTATGGCGCGTGAGTATATTTTGGGTGTGGTGTTCTCCTTCACCCTGCACAGCAGCACAACATCTTCTAGGATATCTCTCTCTCTGGGCTGAAGAATAGTGAATCCAGTGGTGCCAATGGGTAATTCTCATAGTAGTCAAGACTTCTGTGTTGTGCAGACGTGACCAGAAAATGAACCTTTTCTATTGCGGTGCCCTGTGTCTCCTGCAAGCCCTTTGCAGAGAGGCTCTTACTGGGCATCAAACAGAAATAAATGATGGCATCTTTATTTTATTTTCAGGACCATGTAAAACCTTACTCAGGCACTTGGGTATTAGGTGTGGCTTGTCTTCTCATGGCTAGACATAGTAGTAAAAGCGGTTGAATCTGCACAGTGAATGCAAGGCAAAGAATTTTAGCATGCAGTAAGCAAAGCCCCCAAGATTTATATCTTGTTTAATCTGTTCTTTCAAAAGCCGCGGCAAAGGGAGAACCCAGCTCTCGATGGTCCCTCGTGCTCTGCAGCGCCAGAGCACCCCCATGGCCAAGGCAGAGAATGGAATGGCCCAGAACCCAGCAGTGCCGTCCCTCCCCCTGGCAGAGGAGCCTAAGAAGATGTCTAATGCAGACTTTGCCAGGCTGCTTCTGAACAAGTGAGCAAATTGGGGGGCGGGGGGTTGTGTGCGCCAGTGAGAAAAACAGGCAGCTGGTGACCACCCCTCACTTCTCTGGACTTCCACACCTACCAAGCTATACAGAGCAGGCAGGGAGCTGCTGATATGGGAATGGTCTGATTTTTCTCTGAGAATCAGGTGGCAAAGACAATGTACTTTGGGGGCAGGAGGGGAAATCCTGGTTGAAATGGCTTTAAATGCTCCCTCATATTGAGGGATGTGATGAGGGATGTAAATTCACTTTGGAGGTGGCTCATGATGCTTCATGGAGCTTCTTTCTTTTTTTAAGGGAAACTTTTTGACAAATGAGAAGTTTATAATGTGAAAGCGTATGGCTTTAAGTTTATACAAGTCCTATGGCAGGCTCAGATCCAGTTTGTTGGGGCAGCTTCTATGTCTCACCTGCAAGTACACTTTACAGGCACCCACACACCCTCAGATCTGTGGCATTACTCATCTCCTCCTGTGAAAAGTTATAAATAGCAGATGCTAGTAACTTCACCGTAATGGCCTATTTTAGTACTGGGGTGCAGGGGTAAGAATTTCTATTGACCATTTGCTCAAGTTGGTCTGTTTTTTTTAATAGATGTATCTATCTAAATATTTGAGTATTTGTAAAGATGTGCCAGACAATTATTTTTCAGCTTTGACACGATACTAGAAGGATCACTTGTAAACTCGGATGTGTTGCCTCTGTGGACCATTTGGCGTTTTGTTTGCCAAAGATCTGTACTTGTCTATGTCTTGTTTCTTGGCTTCAGACTTTTGTTTTGTTTTGTACACCATGTGAAGTGTGAGACTATGTTCCTACTCCAGGCTCCATTAAAGCAAGTTCTTGAAAGCTGCCTGGGGCCTCTTGCTTGTGTGGCTGTGAAGACACTGCCTTTGTGCCTTAGGCTGCAGAAGATGGGCAAGAGCCCTTTCAAGCAATACAGGGGCAGCCAGTGTTGTCCCCTCCATTGACTAGGGCTGATAGATGTCCAACATTGGACAATGCCCTGTTTACAGATTTAATGGAACTCTCCCTTAAGCGACCTGTAAGAGCACGGTGGACTTCAATACCAGTTGAAAGAAATGGGTTACTTTGCAAAACATGCTTAACCACCTGGCAAGGAGGAAACCAGAAACACACACTCCAAATCTGTCAATGAACCAGCCTGCTGCTATTTTACTACAGCTTCCAACCGCTGCAGTCTCTGGAATGTTGCCCAAAGCATTTAGAAAGCATCAGGTTGACAAAGATGATTTAGGAAGCTAATGCAACATCTGAATTTCTCCCTATCCACTTCCTGGCAAATGGAAGTCAAAAGTTTGGACTTTGTGGTAGAGTGGGATCTTGGCACCTTTAGCAAGAATGGTGAACATACTTACAGCTCTACCCCTTCCCTCTAACAATCCAACAATGTTACTACTGCTGACAACGTTGCTTAAAAACCTTCCAACTGTTACACCGCAATGGAGCTTGGCACTGTCTCACTGATCCTCCCCTATCACAAGTGACAATGGGGGTGACTTGTTCTTAAGCAAGGCCCTCCACATTACCCGAGACCACCTGGCTGGAAGCCACACAGTCCAAGTTACCTTCAATAAGTGCTTATGTAACTATATGCTGTGTAACCCACAACCTAACTCTAACCCCCTCTGTCCCCCCACCATCATACCCTGTCAATGCTACCTACTAGGCCCAACACTCTAGAAGCAAGAGACACAACATCGCAGGTGGGTTGACAAGGAAACACCATTCAAAGTGGGCAGACAAGAATAGCTACCTTAAAAGCAATCGCACAATGGAGGGGGCCAGGGAATCCTATCCAAAACAAAAAAAACTGCATCACCTCTTACATGAGCACCACATCCCACCTAAAGGTAGAAAACTTCTAAATGTATCCTGCTTTAGCCAACGAGTGTCCCCTGGCTCAGGAAAAGCATGTGGAGGAGCCATAGTGCTCAGCAGAGACCTAAATGTTAAAGCCACAACAATACTAAAAGGCAGATTCATCTTTTCCAAGAGAACACTAGGTGGCAAAACTAAATTGCCGATTGGCTCCATATATGATCCAATTTCAAAACAGACTTCATCCAGAAAACACTAAATAAATCCATCTCCTCCAAAAGGCAAACAATCCTGGGAGGCACCTCCTTGAGAGACATCTGCCCCACAACCACATGGGCAACTTTCCTCCAAGGGAGACCCAAAAACAGACTCTCATAGACTACTACAAAGGCTAAAAAATTGAGGTCTGTACAATATATGGGGTGAAAAGAACCCAGGCAACACCAGCCACACATTCTCAAGTCTGGGCACCATGCCATAATGTCCAGATTGGCTAGCATTCTGCTCACCAGGCCTGATCCCCTTGGCTGGAACAACAAATGTTGATAATGTTAAGATCACAGACATGCCCTCTCTCAAACTAGGAGAGAAAATACAAACCACCTCATCATGGTCCTTTAGTCCCACACTGAACACAAACCAAATGGCGAGGGTGTCTCTCTCAAAGACCCTACAAAACTACTTTGAGGACAATGGTGTAGAGAATATTAACCCCCCTCAGGCATGGCCAAACTTGGCCCTCCAGATGTTTTGGGACTACAGTTCCCACCCCCGACCATTGGTCCTGTTAGCTAGGGGTGATGGGAGTTGTAGCCCCAAAACATCTGGAGGGAAAACTTTGGCTATGCCTGACCCCCCTCATCTGGGATGCAATGAAAGCAGTTGTCAGAAACCTGTATAAAAGAAAAAGCATCCCTTAAAAGCAAACCACCTCAGAAATTAACCAACAAGAACAGGATATCACAACCCTCTCGACACACTGCAAACAAACAGGAGCCAAAAAACTAGAACAAAAAAGAAGGGAGTTTGACATATCTGGTTGGGGGGGCTAAACCTAGCTCTTTTAGTGCCCGTGAGAATGCTGCTATGAGGTTTGATTCACTCATCTACCCTGATTCAAAGGCATATGTGGTTGCATATTCACACATGAACTCCTGTGGCATGGGCTCAAATCAATGGGAAGTTTCCATCTTGCTGGGTTTGTGTGTGAAGGAAGTCGCAAGACGGATCTTAAAGAGGCAGTTGTGACATGTGTTGTGAGAGCCAATTATAAACCAACACTAGAAAGTCTTCATAAGCATTACATGCACAGGATGTGTCATACTGTCAAAACAGAATCGGACAATCTTCAAAATATGGGTAAGTGCACCAAAAATATTTTTTTCTCTTTATGTTTTATTTATTCCAGATTTTAAAAATAAAAATCAGCTTAAAAACCATCCATACAAATTGGATTTCATAACAATCGTTTTAAGTAATAGAAAATAATATGAAAATATTTACTGTAAACGTAAAGGCTGCTTTTGAAGTCAGAATAAAAAACTACTTCCTACAGTGAGGCTCAAGCAAAGTCTCCGCTACTGAAGGAATACACGATACATTAAAAAAGCATTGCTCCAAGTGGTGCTGCAGTAGAAACCCCATTCAGTTCAGGGCTTGAAAGGAACTTCTGTCCAAGTCCTATCATAATGAACATTGCCTTCAAATGTATGCTGAGAATTAGAATACTGTACAACAGAGATGCCTGCTTTGCGCCACAAGGGTTGAGAAACCTGTGGCACCTCCAGATATTGGACTACAACTCCCATCGTCCTGACCATCAGCCTTCCTGGCTTGGACTGATAGTAGTTGCCATCCTGCAACATGTGGAGGCACACAGGTTCTCCACGCCTGCTATAAATAGTCTTGACTACAGCAATATATTATAAATTATACAGAAATGTTCTCTTGTGTGCTTTCCCCCTCCTTTTTATCCTGCAACCATGAAAAGAGTTACATTCCCTACTTAAATTCTTCGTATAAGAAGCAACGTGAAAATAACATGACAAACATGCATTGCATTTTTCTTTTTTAACCAGTCCCTCCCATTTACCTTCAAATAAATTAAAGGCACCCCAGCTTCCTTACCCTTCTAGTTGCAGTCCAGAAACCTCTCTCCCTCTGCACCATCCCAAATAAATCCGCACCAATTTCCTCTGAACATAACATTTTTCCATTTAAAGTTTGATTGTTATGTGAAAACAAGGGAAGAGCATGGCTATGGCTATCATCAATGAAACTACAACAATTATTTACAGGTGGAAATATATGTTGTATCAGCAAATGCATTTCCAAAGCTGAATTTGCTGAGATGACACTAATGCAGAGGTGGATACTTGCAAAGGAGAACTACAATTATAACCCAGACTGTAGCTACCACTTGTTCCCTACAAATGCACCCAGAGGCTGTTCTCTTTGTGATTTCATATTAAGTGTAGTTCTGCCCTTGATTGTGTGTTTCCTAGCAAGAATTCCAGCTAAAAGCAATGTGTCTCCCACCTTCCATTCTACCTGCATGGCAGGGGGTTGGACTAGATGACTCTCGACACCCTTCCAACTCTACAATTCTATGAGTCTAGCCCAATGTGGCGAAAAATCAGAAAGCCGCACATGAAAAATACTATTGGCTCCCTTGCTTTAAGTCTTTCTTCCAAAATTTGTTCAGATACGGGCTTTAGGGATCTTGCTGACTTCTAACTCCCTTCTTTGCTTAATGTTGCACTTGTCAAAACCTGTCAAATGGTCAGGTGATGTTACTGAAGGCACTCCTTGGATGTGGAATTTCGTCCTGGGAAACCGCTAGGTGCAGGCTGAGTGGCCATAATCTCACAACAGTTTGCCTCAACATCGTTCCTGTGAGTTCGTCTGCAGCACTCAGTTCTTCTTCTGGGAACCTATCATGACCTTTGAGACGAAGTTTACAATGGCACTGGCAGGTTGCTCTGGATCATTCTCTGCAAACAAGTGGCATACATTGTCTGCAGTGTCACCTTGTTTCCTTGCAACAAACCCAAACACCCTGTAAGCAAAGGAAATGCGCATGAAAAGAAAGAAGCATCATGCCACTGAGCAAATAATGGAATTTGGAGGCCAGAACTAACTTAAGAGAAAGCAGTTTGCAAACTTGCCCCCCACTCCCAGCTGTCTTCTGCGACTACAGGAGACATTAGGTCAGAGCTCACATGGTGTTCACTTCCTCCAACCTCTCCTGTGTCCCCAAGGGTACCTCTTACAGTTGGGGGGAAAGTATTTGATCCCCTGCTAAATTTGCCCATTTGCCCTCTGATGAAGAAATAACCAGTCCATAATTTTAATGGTAGGCTTATTGTAGCTGGGAGAGACAGAATAACAACAGGAAAACCCCCAGAAACCCAGAAGACAAAAGTCAGAGATTGATGCGCATTATAATGAGTGAAATAAGTATTTGATCTCTTTGCAAAAGATGACTTGGTACTTGGTGGCAAAACCCTTGTTGGCAATTAGAGAGGTCAGACGTTTCTTGTAGGTGGCCACCAGGTTTGCACACATCTCAGGAGATATTTTGTTCCACTCCTCTTTGCAGATGCTCTCCAAGTCAGTAAGATTTCGAGGCTGATGTGTAGCTACTCAAACCTTCAGCTCCCTCTACAGATTTTCGATGGAATTAAGGTCTGGAGACTGGCTAGGCCACCCCAGAACCTTAATGTGCTTCCTCTTGAGCCACTCTTTGTTGCCTTGGCTGTGTGTTTTGGGTCATTGTCATGCTGGAATACCCATCCTCGACCCATTTTCAATGCCCTGGCTGAGGGAAGGAGGTGCTGACCCAAGATTTGACGATACATGGTCCCATCCATCGTCCCTTCGATGTGGTGAAGGTGTCCTGTCCCCTTAGCAGAAAAACACCCCCAAAGCATAATATGTCCCCCTCCATGTTTGACGGTGGGGATGGTGTTCTTGGGGTCGTAGGCAGCATTCCTCCTCCTCCAAACACGGTGAGTTGAGTTGATGCCAAAAAGCTCTATTTTGGTCTCATCTGACCACAACACTTTCACCCAGTTCTCCTCTGGGTCATGCAGATGTGCACTGGCAAACTGCAGACAGGCTCTCTTGAGCAAGGGGACCTTGCGGGCTCTGCAAGATCTCAGTCCTGGTAGTGTGTTACCAACTGTTTTCATGGTGACTATGGTCCCAGCTGCCCCGAGATCATTGACAAGTTCCCTCCATGTAGTTCTGGGCTGCTTCATCATCATTCTCCTGATCATTGCAACTCCGTGAGATGAGATCTTGCATGGAACCCCAGACCGAGGGAGGTTGACAGTTATTTTGTGTTTCTTCCATTTGTGAATTATTGCATCAACTGTTGTCACCTTCTCACCAAGGTGCTTGGCAATAGTCTTGTAGCCCAGTCCAGCCTTGTGCAGGTCTACAATCTTGTCCCTGACATCCTTGGACAGCTCTTTGGTCTGGGTCATGGTGGCTACTTTGGAATCTGCTGGATTGATTGCTTCTGTCGACAGGTGTCTTTTCTACAGGTACTATAACAAGCTGGGATTACAGGTAAGACCTCTCCCTTACAGCAGGTGCTTCTAATCTCAGCTCATTACATACAGTGAAGATACCAGGTAGCCTGACACCTGGCTGGTTGATAGGGGATCAGATACTTATTTCACTCATTATAATGCACATCAATCTCTGACTTTTGTCTTCTGGGTTTCTGGGGTTTTCCTGTTGTTGTTCTGTCTCTCCCAGCTACAATAAACCTACCATTAAAATTATGGACTAGTCATTTCTTTGTTAAAGGGCAAACGGGCAAATTTAGCAGGAGACCAAATACTCCCCCCCCCCTCACTGTACACAGGTAGATCTGATCCAGGGATCTCCAATAGTTAACACCTACCACAGAAACACCATTCTGCCCAAAGCATTTTAATATCTCAGGACTTCCGTTTTAGAACTACTTAGAAATTTAACTGAAGTTGCATATTTAGAGCTGGGGAGTCACTCAAAATGCCTAACCAAACTCCCCACCAAGCAAATGCTATGGGGCCACATCAAAATTTCCCACATGCACCCGAAGCTAGTTTTGCTGGAGGAGGAAGGAACCAATATTAAGAGCACACCTCTGAAAATGTCACTCATTGTTTAACTGCAAGTGCCATCTTCTTCAAAATAGTCACAATCCCTTGACCAGCATCTCTTTGTACTTTACCATCTAAGCCCCATTTTGAACATGTCATTGCTGGCCTTCCAAAAGCCTTCACATGCTTGCCAGACTCTGCTTCACCCAATCCAACAAGACTAGACCATCGCTCCTCCTACAACTTTCTTCCTTGGCTACAAATACTTCTTGTTGTTCAGTCGTTCAGTCGTATCTGACTCTTCGCGACCACATGGACCAGAGCACGCCAGGCACGCCTATCCTTCACTGCCTCTCGCAGTTTGGCCAAACTCATGTTAGTAGCTTTGAGGACACTGTCCAACCATCTCATCCTCTGTCGTCCCCTTCTCCCTGTGCCCTCCATCTTTCCCAAAATCAGAGTCTTTTCTAGGGAGTCTTCTCTTCTCATGAGGTGGCCAAAGTACTGGAGCCTCAACCTCAGGATCTGTCCTTCCAGTGAGCACTCAGGGCTGATTTCTTTAAGGATGTATAAGTTTGATCTTTTTGCAGTCCATGGGAATCTCAAGAGTCTCCTCCAGCACCAGAATTCAAAAGCATCAATTCTTCAGCGATCAGTCTTCTTCATGGTCCAGCTCTCACTTCCATACATTACTACTGGGAAAACCATAGCTTTAACTATACGGACCTTTGTCAGCAAGTTGATGTCTCTGCTTTTTAAGATGCTGTCTAGGTTTGTCATTGCTTTCCTCCCAAGAAGCAGGCGTCTTTTAATTTTGTGACTGCTGTCACCATCTGCAGTGATCATGGAGCCCAAGAAAGTAAAATCTCTCACTGCCTCCATTTCTTCCCCTTCTATTTGCCAGGAGGTGATGGGACCAGTGGCCATGATCTTAGTTTTTTTGATGTTGAGCTTCAGACCATACTCTGCGTTCTCCTCTTTCACCCTCATTACAAGGTTCTTTAATTCCTCCTCACTTTCTGCTATCAAGGTTAATTCTGGCTTGGGATTCATCCAGTCCAGCATTTCGCATGATGAATTCTGCATATAAGTTAAATAAGCAGGGAGACAATATACAGCCTTGTCGTACTCCTTTCCCAATTTTGAACCAATCAGTTGTTCCAGTGCTTTCTAAGGCCCATTTGACTTCACTCTCCAGGATGTCTGGCTCAAGGTCAGCAACCACACTGCCTGGGGTGTACGAGACCTCCATATCTTTCTGGTATAATTCCTCTGTGTATTCTTGCAGCTCTTCTTGATGTCTCCTGCTTCTGTTAGGTACAAATACTAGCAAGTTGCAAATGCCATGATTCCCAATTCCTGCAATGCTCGTTGAATCAGAATGGGGAGGAAAGGGGGCTGTTAAGAAGGGCAGCAGATGCCATTTGTATGTCTCTGCTCTTGTCCCACTAAGGGTATCATTTCCAGGACATGAAGATTGTTCCAAAAATTGTAGGAAATGTGGTTAAATAAAGATGCCATGGGTCACATTGGTGATTCCAAATTGCCACCTGATAAGATTCCCCAAGCCTTGCTCAATAGTCCTGATTTAGAGGATATCTGAAGGAAATGCAGAGTCCTGGACATGGTCTAAGCTGTTTGCAAAGGTGGTTGGATAGTACAGTAAGATACATGCTGTTACTTACTTTGCTGAAAGGCTCTCTTTCATCCATCTTGTTGCATACAGAAGAGGTAGTGGGAGGCAGGTGGGGGAGAGAAAAGATTAATGTTTCTATTAGTGTTTTTTGTAGTCTCACACAGTATTATGAATGTTGAATTAGGAAAAGCATTTGCCATCCTTACTTCCTGTCCTGTGGATCCAAAGCACAGAAAATAACAGTGTTGACCGGATAGTGCCTCCTGAAGAAGAGCCTGAGGGAAAGAGAAAATATGACAAAATACATTTAAGAAATGTGATCGTTTTATGGCTACATAAATTTATGTGCTTACATCTCAGGTACATTCTACCGGGGGTAGTTTCCTGAGGGGATAGGAAATTGCAATACAATGTTTGTTGTAGGGACAAAATACATTCTGCATTAAACACAACTGGCATTGCATGATTCTTTTATAAGACTTTAACTGGCAGTTGCGAAGGTGTCAAGGAACATGGTGCATGAGGATGTTAACCCTTTCTTCTCATGCTGTTATGGCTGCTATTTCACATGTGAGGAAGGCTGCTGTTTGCATCAATGGTAATGCCATTGCAATGCAGTGGCAGCTACTGGAGGACGCGATTTCCACTGAAATCACAGCATAAAAGCTTAAGAAAAACCCTCACTACTGAAGAGGTAGGTCTTGGTTAGGCCCTTTATCATGGCTGTTGTTCCATGTTAAAAAAAGAAAGAACCTAACTAGGCATTAAACAGAATGTGTACTTTGGAAGCCTGGCAGAAAAACAGCAGATAAACATTGAAACCAACTGAAATAATCACGAAGCATTCTAATAGGTTCATACTTGTTTAATTAAAATATATATCAATAAAAATAAATTTTAAATTCATATTGTCCATGGTCTCTGTGCCTTTAGGGAAGGAGTCACTCACTTCAGGCTGGGCATGCAGCAAAGAGACTGAGGGTTTTTGGTAGCAAACACATCTGTGGACCTCTGCGTGGCAGCCCACTATTCAGGGATGGTGGACCAAGCTCAACTTGGTGTGCCACAAGATATGCAGGTCTAAGCCAGAGGTTTACTCCCTCCCCTTAATATCCTCAAGGGAATCTGGATTTCCCCCACCCCCCACCCGCCCGCTTTACAAGTAGGCAACACTCCATGAATTGCCATGGACACAGCTGGGGGCAGTCAGCTGCTATACTTTTGAGTAATATTTTTGAGCTCCAACCCAACATAAGGTACAATGAAGAGTCAATGTTACTAGCTCCAATGTAATCAAGAAAATGAATGCTGCTAGTTGTATGTATCAAAACATGAATGCCCTTCATCCGAGGATCACAGGGCTGTTGACAATATAAAAACACAAGAATACGTAACATAGCAACAAACAAAGACAATACACGAATGGGCTTCCTTCGCTGTTCTGCATATTTAACCTGATGAAAGCACTCCTTCACCAGGCACCTGTCCTGAATTCAGTTCACTCAGAGTATCATCATCTGAGTACAAAATGCACTGCCAGTTTAGACATTCCTGAAAACTCTCGCATGTTAGTGATCTATATAGCAGGAAGTAATGTTTTAACAAATGCCCCTTATAAGTGTGCTGGTCTCGGCATGGGAAAGGCCACATCTCAGCTGCAGACCTCATGCTTTGCATGAAGAACATCCCAGGTTCAGTTTTTGGTATCCCAATTTAAAAAGATCTCAGCTATGAGATCTCAGGCTTTGAGGACTTGGACAGTACAGAGGGACACAGACCGGTGGTCTGACTCCATATCAGACAGCTTCACATGGTCACAGAGTATTTGCATTAGCTCAAGCAATAGGGCCACATTGTTTTCCTACAGTGGCTCAGTGCAAATAACTAGAAAGCAGAAGCAACTCTGCCCCTTTTTCCAGGTTGGCCACGATCCACCATCAATATCCGCAGCATCTTGCCCCTGCCTACTTGGCAGTGCTGCTGCTGCAAAACCAGATATATGCATTTTTGCAGGCTCCAATTTCCTCACACACGCACACACACAAAAAACCCAGACTAAAACTGGACTTAAATGCCAAATGTATTTTTAAATGGCTGTAAGTTCCTATCACTTGTAAAAAATTCCTGTGTAATGGATGCAAATAGTCCTTAGAAAGCACAAATCCAGTATTAAAAAAGAAATTCTTTTGAAGCCTCCAACAACCCCCAAAGCCAAGCATATAGCAGTGCCAGGACTCACTTTCTCTGGTTGTCCGTCAGTGTGATGCCCTGTGCAGACACTTTGAAATGCACCACAGTAGAGACAGGAGGCGGCTCTTCAGCCAGGGTTAAACTCAGGGCCTTCTGCACTGCCTGATAACCAGTGAGGGACTCCATTTCAACCGAATTCAGGTACCAAACATTGCATGCTGTTCATGAAATAAAGGAAGAAAGACAAGGAAAGAACTCTTAACAATGAGCAGGATCTGCACAGAAAAATCTTACTTTGGTTCTGATGGCAGACATATTGCGAAGCAGACGCAGGAACTTCCTTCACACAACTGTTTATGTCGGGGGTTGGCAACCCGCGGCTCCGGAGCCGCATGCGGCTCTTTGACAGGTTTGCTGCGGCTCCAGGCAGGGCCGGCGCTTAGCGCCGAAATGTATGCGGCGCCGCGCTGCGCTGCTGGCCCGCCTGCGCCCACCCACTTGCCGCGCTGCTGGCCCGCCTGCGCCGCTGCCCCGCCTGCGCCCACCCACCCCGATCGCGGGGGATGGGGGGAGGCGGGCAGGAAGCGACGGGGATGTTGCTGGATCGTGTCAGCACCTCCGTTCGCCGAAAGAAGCTTCTTTCGGTGAACGGAGGTGCTGGGCACGATCCAGCAACATCCCCGTCGCTTCCTGCCCGCCTCCCCCCATCCCCCGCCGCGTTCGGCGGGAGGTGCGGGGAGGCAGCTGCGATGCCTGCTTTTGGGATCGGTGGGCGGCAGGGAGGTTGGTGGAGGATTTCCTCCACCACCCCACGCGCTGCCCTCCGATCCCAAAGGTGCGGGGTGGTGGAGAAAACAGCGGGGATGCTGCTGCTTTCTCCACCACCCCGCGCCGATGCCAAAAGCATTCTCATCCCCGCATGCTTTAAAGCAGTGGTGGCGAACCTATGGCACGCGTGCCAGAGGGCACTCAGGGCACTCTCTGTGGGCACGCGCGCCATCGCCCCAGCAGGGATGTAGTAGCTGGGGGTTGACAAAGTGGGCAGCTGCTCCCCCCCATGCCACTGCGGGCGGGAAACGCTTCCTAGAACGCACACCGCCTGCAGTCAAGTCAAGGAGGAGGAGGCGGGGCTGGGGAAGAAGGAGCATCCAGCAAGGCCGCGCAGACCTCTGAGATAGGCACTGGGTACACTGAGGGAAAGGCTGCCAGGTCGGGATGTGGAAGGGGAGGCTGGGGCGGCCTTTCTTCTCTCGCCGCTCGCCCGCCCACCTTCCCTGTCTCGTCAGGCGGCCAAGGAAGGCCCTGCCGCCGCCGCTACAGCGGCCTCACTCTGACCCTCTTCCTGACCCAAAATGCTGCCGCTCTCTATGGGTACGTGGAGGAGGGGGCTCCGTGAGGGATAAAATACCGACTCTGGCTGCGCCTTTGGTGAGATTGCACTGAGGCTGAAGCACCGCGCAGGAGCCTCTCGCGTGGGAAGAGCTGGGGCAGGTGGCGCCTGCAGAACTTCCTTCGCTCGCAGCCTCTCGCTGGCCCTTTTATTTTCCTGTGGACGCGGTGAATGCACACAGAGAACACTAGCTTCTGGAGCTGCCAGGCTCAGGGAAGGATTTAGCCTGAGTTTTCGTTTCTGTCCCCTGTCCCCCACGCATGCACCCACCACCACGACCCAGGTGGTGTTTTGAAGTCCCTTCCTTGGGAATCAGCAGCGACCCAGTTCGGTGCACTCGTAGGTCTATCGCTTTCACAGCTAGTTTGCTCCTGAAATTAGCCAGTATGCCTCACACAGGCATAAAAAGGGACTTGGGGGGGAGGGAAGTTTGGGACCCCCTCCACCCAGCAAGACTGAGCAGGAAAGTCCCTTTGGAGAGGAAGGGTGGAATGTAAATTCATTTAATAATATTAATTCATTATAAAAAATAAAAAAAATCCTTGCAGTAGCACCTTAGAGACCAACTGAGTTTGTTCTCGGTATGAGCTTTTCGTGTATCTGAAGAAGCGTGCATGCACACGAAAGCTCATACCAAGAACAAACTCAGTTGGTCTCTAAGATGCTACTGGAAGGAATTTTTAAATTATTATTATTTTGTTTTGACTACAGCAGACCAACACAGCTACCTACCTGTAACTGGAATTAATTCATTAGTAACACATATATTATTTATACCCCTCCCCCCAATCTGGCTGGGTTTATTTATTTATTTACATTTATTTGTATGTGCACATGCAGACAATCATTATTATCCCATATTAAATCCCATAGTGTTGGCACTTTGCAATAAATAAGTGGGTTTTGGGTTGCAGTTTGGGCACTCGGTCTCTAAAAGGTTCGCCACCACTGCTTTAAAGGGACATGGGGAGGAGGGGAGAAAGGGAGCGTTCTCCCCTCGTCCCCATGTCCCTTTAAAGCAAGCGGGGATGAGCCGCTGTGAAGGGCTCCCCCTCCAGTGCACCCCTCCCTGCCTTTTAGAGGAGGAAAACCAGTTTTGATCCTGGGTACGCCCCTGAGTCAATGCAAAAAAGTAAGAACTTATTCTTGTTGTTTTTACTAATTATACTTTGCATTGGCTCCTATACGTTATTTATTATTATTGCATTAAGGTAAGAAACAATATATGCAGCGTTATATTTGTTTTAAATGTCGCAATGGTTTTGCGGCTCCCAGTTTGTTTGTTTTCCTTTGGGAACGGGTCCAAGTGGCTCTTTTCGTCTTAAAGATTGCAGACCCTTGGTTTATGTAGACATTCAGGCTCGTATGTATACAAGCTCACAGAATGCCATGCAGCAGCTATTAGCTCGAAAATCGAGACCCAGTGTGCACTAATTAAACTTTTTATTTATTTTTACCCCACCTGTTCTCTCTTAGGAACACACAGAAGTTTCATATAACGTTCACAGGCTACGCCAGCAAGATGAAACAATGACTGGTTTTATTTCTAGGTTTCTCTTTAAAAGAGATTTTAACAGTCTATAGCCTTTAATCACAACTCACTTGGGTGCTTATGTGGCATGCAAAGCCTTCTAATATTGATGTGCCAATAACGATTCACTGACCTGCGCCTTGCTTCAGAAGCTCAGCAGCAGAGTTTGCAGCCGTCTGCGGAGAGTTTTCAGGTATCTCCTCCAGGGGGTCTGCAAAGAGAAATGGTAACTTGCATATTCCATATAAACTGGATTGAGAAATTAGTGAGATTCTGTGTGTTACATGACACCTTACTGGAGCTATTATAAGGTCCAAAGTACACTCGCCCCTTCAACTATGTATGAGAAGAGAGGAGAAAACTCTGGGAACAATTCAAACTCAGTCAAGCACTTTTAAGTCCCATTCATTTCAGTGAGTGCATGGTATTTAAAAGTGCTTGATTGTAAATAAAGCAAACAGCTACTTTGCAGCGTCTTGTAGTACAAGGTTGAAAATTCAAGCTTGCTTTTTATATATTTGCTTTGGACAGCTAAAATAGTGTTTATTTAACTGTCAATATATGATAACGGAACTGAAACTATATTCATTTTTAAACACTGTATGCTTTATAAGATCACATGATGAAAGAAACTCAGGTTTTTGAATTACAAATCAGCTGGTGATGGATGAAAATACAGCACCACATCAAGTCTATACAAGCCAGACTGTATTGTATATGGGACGGCACATCGCTTCCATGTGCTTCATTATTTTATAAACAATAAAATCATACCAAATGGCATTAGAATTGCCACGTTTCTTTTGCCCGATTGTCACCTTTAACTTGTGAGGCTGTTTTCCTAGTAGCACAGTTTGCTTAACTATATTATACCACTGACAGCAAAAAAGCTTAAAGATTTCCGATGTCTGGCTATGACTGTATGTGCTGCAGTTAGCGAGCATGTTCTGAGTTCCTTACTTCTTAATTGCTCTGTTTCTCCTTTATATAAATTTAAAAGAGCCAAAGGAAGAATTATAGGGACGTTTGGGCACGTGATAAAAACATTTCCTGAAAAGTATGTTTCCAAAATGTTTCTATTTTTGAACAGTCCAAGCACTTCTTATGTCAGTGTGTCCCAAGACTGGTGGCACATTCTGTCCAGCAGAGAAGAGAGCTATTAGGTTTTAGGTAAGATAGCTTCCTAGGGGCACGATAGCAGCCCTGTTCTCTTGGAAGAAACTGACCTATAAAGCATTTTCCACATTTCCTCTTCTATTTCTATGTCCCAGTTAGATTCCCACAATTTGAGATTCTGCTGAGAAGTAAACTGAATATCCAAGAATAAATTTATTATTCAATCAATATACATTTCAGACTAGGGCCATGTCACTTCAACTTCAAACTTATCTTAGAAAACAGATTAGTAAACTAACAGGAACTTGAGCGAAATAAGCAAAGGACTAAAAGCATTACAGTACTTACTCAGGAAGCTCCCTCCTCCCTCCACAGTTTAGCTGGTCTAAAAATGGCATTTAAATTCCAGATATTCAATGGTTGGCAGCTCATAGGTCTGACAGTACCCTGCATTTTGCTCTGCAACCTCAAGGGTATGTGGACCACAGACCAAGGAATGTGTGGAAGACACTTGTAGCCTTGCCAGCGGCAAAGCACTCTAAGGGGACAGTTTAACACCTATGGAGGCCAAAATTCTCTGTTCACAACTGGATCAGGCTCACCCACTGCTCCTCTCCTTTTTTCTTTCTCTTACTGTAGTAAAAGGCTACACTCGTTCTTCTGTTCTCATAATTAAAAGTGTGTTTGCTGTATGATTTGCTGCCCACTTGCTCTCTGAAGGAGCCTCCATAAACTTTTTCTCTTTCATTTCCATGTAATAAACCAGCCTTTCTGTATTCCTCCGGTGTGTCCATAACTGACTCTACACAGAAGTTCCTAGTCCTTTCGGAGCTGTGTGTTAAATACACGAGTGTGCTGGACATGAATATTGGTTCAGACGTTTACACAAGACCTGGATTAGGCACAGCCTGTTCCTTTTTTAATGGGAATACCTTGGTCTGGGATGAGCAGCTTGCAGGGCAGGGCCAGAGGAGTAATTGAATGTTGATACACCAAGGCTGTCAAACTCCCTGTGGTTAAAACAAAGGAAGGCATCAAGTTAACTTCTGGCTTGTGTAACAAGTTCCTTATTTAGCTTTAGTTCTAAAGCCAACAGCTATCCTTTCTCAACAGATTTCTCTCTGTGGCAGCACAGAATTGGCCTGCACTGGGTAACTTACTTCTATCGGATCGTCTTGTGGGCTTCTCAATTCAGCAAACTAACCCAGGATCTCACTTGCCAGATCACTCTTTAAACACTTCCATGCATACAGAGTTCTCATCTACTTGAATTTCCAATATGGAATACCAAGTATGAAAAATATTTACCATCACATGTAGAAGCAGGGGTGGAAGGAGGCCATGAAATGCTAGTGTCTCATCTTGTAGTTTCTGTATATATGCCAGGACTCAGCTGCCCTTGATTTAGCCTGATCTGAAAAGACTTTGTATGGAGTCTTTGGTTTAAAGTGGCATCACATGTCTGGCCCCCTAAACTGAATTGTGCTTTGCATTTCTTCTCTGGGAATCTCTACATTACTAGGGAAAGTTATGGAGGACAAACTGAGTAGCTGCAACACGTTATGCAGAGGATAGAGTGAGGTGCACAGAGAGACTGAGAGCTCCATTCCTGGGAGGAGCTGCCCACTTTCCAGTGGTGCTTCCTTCTGCCAAGGCATAAGTGTGGATGGAGGAGAAAAGGGGAACTGTAATGAAACTTTAAAAAAAAATCCACTGAAAAAGGAGAGGCAAGGCCTTAAATGGTATTCAAAAGCAGGAATTTAAAAATTGCCCAAGTTTCATTCATCACCTCCCTAAAGCCCACTGTACTCTTGCTTATGAACTATAGATAGATAAAATATCCTTACCAAAATATGGCTCATTGAGGCATCCTTTCAACCTCACTCCCTTATGGGTGCACTCAATCAGGAAATGCCTGACAAGTTCATTGGACAGATCTCCAACTGCGGCAGAAAACAGCAGAAAATAAAGTCATTAGAGCAAATGAATGACTGTGAAGGAAAATGGCATCAACCACAAGTACAATGGTACCTTGGTTCTCGAATGTAATCCGTTCTGGGAGTCTCTTCGACTCCCGAAACTGTTCAAAAACCAAGGCGCGGCTTCCAATTGGCTTCTGAAAAACGTTCGCAAACCGGAACACTTCCGGGTTTGTCGCATTCGGGAGCCGATTTGTTCAACTAAGTAGTTCGAGAATCAAGGTACCACTGTGCATGCCTTGGGACCGACTGCCTATTCACAGTACACAAGAAAAGGACTACACATGAGGAGCATAGCACACGGATTGTGCTGTTGGTTCATCTGCATTTGCAGTGAAGGGGAAACTTGCATGTGGCAAAGCACAAGGACATGAGAGGGCCGCTTATTGCTCCACTCCCTTTGTCAAGGGCTTTCTGAGCTACCCCTTCAAACCCTGCTTTGGGGTCCTCTCCTCCCTATTTCCTCTAAGGAATTGCATTACTGTCTCCAGATAAAGCTGGAATTCCTATATGTACAATGGCATCCGGCTCTTTCCAGGGTCTTAAACAATTAGGGAGGCTCAGAGAATGAGGCAATACTTTGGACAGGCTTGTAAACAGCATCTGAGCTCCAGGCAATCGGGTAAAGAAGCCCAATACAAGTTGGTTAGTTTAAGTATTTTAAGCCACAAATAACTCATCTAGTGTGTGTGTGTGTGTGTATCTGTGGCGGTGGTGCAGTTGGGAGGCTAGTTTCATTTGTCTTTTTAGTTGTGTGGACTTATTTTCGAAGTTGCACTAAATAATGGAGAACTTGCCAGTTCCCAGCAACTGCTAAAAACAAATGCCAAACACTAACTGGAGAACTGGAGGAATTTGCTGCCAAGGAGTGTGGTGGAGTCTCCTTCTTTGGAGGTCTTTAAGCGGAGGCTTGACAGCCATCTGTCAGGAATGCTTTGATGGTGTTTCCTGCTTGGCAGGGGGTTGGACTGGATGGCCCTTGTGGTCTCTTCCAACTCTAGGATTCTAACAGCGATGGGGCAATCTCAAAAATGTGCCTCTTACGTCAGAATGTAACGGGCAAAGAATTTTTCTTCAACTTTGGAGGTATAGATCCCTTCCCCCAAACTGGAGAGAGAAAACATATCGCACCTTTCTTGTTCAGCTGCAACACTGAAGGAGGAGGTATAGCCACTTTCATGGCAAGGCCATAGGCTCCCCTGAAAGAGTGGCTGTCACGGACAATGAAGGATCCAGGCTCCTTGTCCTTTAGGACAGCAATGGCTGCATGAGGGAAGAAAAAAGAAAGAGAAAAGAGTGAGGGAGCCAGTTTTGGAAAGAGTTGCTTTTAGGCAAGTAACAAACAAATCCGACAGGAAAGTGCTATAAAACTCCTCTCCTAAAACAAGGCAAACAAAGTTTAAAAGGAGTACCTCATTTTTGTTTAACTGGGTCTATCTATGGAAGCCTTACTCACAACCCCTGGATGGTCTCAGTTCCTTATTCTCTGAAGTCAGTCTAGTCTCCCTTGTGAAAAGGGGGACCCCGACAATGGTGGGTGCCCAGCCATTGGCTAACCTGGAAATGGCACATAGGCATTTAATTTCCCCACAATACCCCAGAGTGATGCTGCATCAAGGATATTATGGGAAATTTAATTGACCACCCACAGACTGCCAGGTGAAGAGGTCAAAAGTACCAGAAATGAGCACACACACTTCTCAGTCACTTCTGAGTTCCAGAAGAACCTACTCACTTGTCAGGCAGAAGTATTAACTGTAAGTCTGTAGGGATATTAAGGATAAACTGTGGTTAGCCGGAACCACAATTTGCAAAGCTACTTGCAAGCACCATTGCAAACTCTGATTTGAAGCCAAACATGGTTAGCCCTCACATATGAGGAGGAAGAAGAAAAAAGCCTACAGGGTGCTTTTATAATATCTTAAACATGGTTGGGATAGTAAAACCTTCTGTCTGTACCTGGCTAAAGCAGCAGGATAATGAGAGAAGCAATAGAAAACTGTTTGGTCCACAGCCAGTTATTCAACCTTTACAACCTTCCCTGTAACAATATTTGATCTCTAGGAACTAGCAATACTTCGCTGCCCGGAGTCAATTTTCCCAGAACCATCTGCATCCTCCCCCCCCCCCCCCCCCCGGACAAAGGAGAAACCACATTTTGTCTGTTAATTGTACAGTATTTTACACTCAGCTTTTGGGTTTGTGAATCCAAAGCAAACAAGCAGGTGGGTTCTCTGATAATCTTTTCTACTCTGTGATCTGGCTACACCTGCAGCAACCTGGCAGTTTCAGAAAACCTGTATTAAAATAGATCTATTGTTTGCCAGCAGGCAGAGTGTAAATTGGACAAAGTTCATTGAGGATCTGTAGAAGTGTCAGAGGACACCAACTCTGCCCCCACTCCATGCATGTTTTAAACAGATTAACTTTCCCCTAACACTTGTAACACTTGCTTTTTTACTTTTCTTTATGACCAAAGATATAGGCGGTACTGTGCATAGTGATATGCGATCTAAGACGAAGGGGGTGGAAGAAGAGAGAGATTGCTCCTGAAGAACTATCACATGCTCCCTGCATTCTTAAAATATACCTCTTCCAGCCTACTGATAGTCCCCACTAGAAGCTGGGAGTTTTTTCTCTTTGGGAGTGAAAACTGAAAAGGAACCCTATGCAACTCACCCTGCAGCACCAAGTTAGAATGAATCAAAAGTATTTGTAAGTAAATACAAAGAGCTATTAAGCTACCTCCTTGTGGAAGGTGTTTAACTTGGCACGACTTGACAAACCTTGCTCTCTTGAAATCTCCGGTTTGTACCAGAACTTGGAGGTGTCTTGGACAAACTTCACAGTCACCTGCTTGTCGCCTGAATTTTCTATGGGGTAAAAAGAGAAGTAAGCCCAAGAGAAGTGAAAAGCAGCAGCACACCATGGCTGCCCTGGGATAAAGCTGCACCCGGGGAGCTTGCTGCATTCTGGTCTATACATGCAGCAGAACGGAAATGCCCAGGTGGCAGGATGATGCCCTGCCCCACTTCAGAGCACAGGAGGCAAAGTGCTGAGCTGGAACCTCTCCCTCTGATCCTCTGGCTTTCTATCTGCAGACAAATTTCTTTTACACACGAGGAGAACATTCCAAACCACAACCACACCTGCAGTCTGGAGTGGTGCAATTCACGACACCACCTCATTTGCGTATCCTGTGGGTGCCAACACTACCAAACTTACTCACTTACATGCAGAGGTGAACGGGGAATACACTTGGCAGCCACACTTCCCTACGGACAGTGCATTCAAGGAAAATGTGAGTGGATCCTGTGTGTGCACCTCATCTATGCAAGCAGAAACCCTGAGTGGCCCATGCTCAAAGGCCCATACTCCTTCATACTTAAGCCAAACCTATGATCAGTAGGTTGCTGGCACATTGATTTCAAAGGGGTGTGTGTGCAGGTGTAATCCTACTCATCCTTCACTCAGTAAACATGGGGGGGGGGCAGCTGTCTCAACACCCTTCTTAGCCCTAGCCTAGAGTTTCCCAAAGCTGGATCTCCAGCTGTTTCTGGACTACAGTTCCCATCATCCCTGACCACTGGCTCTGCTAGCTAGGGATGATGGGAGCTGTAGTCCAAAAAGAGCTGGAGACCCATGTTTGGAAAACCCTGACCTAGCCCAAGGTTCGTTTTCAGATTAACACAGTTACTCTTCTGGAATTCATTCTGATGAGCACAGAGCATACCTGGCAATGGTGAAGTGTTTAAAACTTTAGAGAAATCTGGGAGAACATTTGGAAATGGAATGCTGATGGTGCTTCCACTGTGTGGGCTGGAGAAGCCACTCGAAGAGGGTGAGATGGAGCTGACAGAACGTTCTCCCTCCGACGTCCTCTTCTTCTCTGGAAGAGGGGGCTGAGGGTGCCTGTTTATTCCATGACTTTGTTGATTTGCACTGCTTTGGCTGTTGTGTCCAAAGGTTGTTGCAAGAAAACTGTGCGGCAAAATGTCACTGTCCCCTGGAGATTTCTGAGTTTGGGGAGACACATTATTGGCATTTGATGCAAAAGCAGGTTGTATCTCCACCAGTGGCTGGCAGCTGTTGGCGCTGATCCCGCCATAAGTGAGGAATGTTTGGGTGTTGGTATTCATCCCAGGTTCCTGCTGCTGCCCCAATGACAAATTTTCCTGGCTGTTAAATGACCTAACTTGAAGTCCCTTGATCTGGAAGTGAGACAAGTGTGAGCAATCTTGAACAGGAACAGAAAACTCTGGAGATGTGAGATAATTTCCTATAAACTTGCTGTCGTTTACTCCAGAAAACTGGGGCGTTGAGGAGGATTGAGAACTCTTTTGCTGCCAAACTTGTTCAGGTGGACTGTTTGAAAAAGTGAAAACAACAATCAAACCATTTCAAAAATGTACTCTAAAACATTTGAATATGCAGCGCTGCGTTTTAGTTTATGGTACAATGGCTATTTCTCACATTATGTGGCAGCACACTCGAGTTTGCTACCGAATGTACACTCAAAAGTGTTCTGTATTCAGTTCCAGATCCTTGACAAACGTAACTTATATTTGCTGTGTTCACTAATACGTTCAAAGACATAATGTGAGAGGTGTTAAGTTGCTCGAAAAGACTGCAACCTTGGGCACATTCTAGGGAATTTTCATTTCAAGAACACCAGCACGGTCTGTAGTGTCCACATAATCATCCATTTTGTGGTCACTTAAAGAGGCAACTTGACTCAGCTTTCCCTACCAACTCTGCCAACCTACACAAACCAAGTTCTTTTGGCAGGGTTGGGGGACCTCCTTAATTGGCTTGTGAGGCCTTTTTGGATAAGTCACATTCATCAGGTTTTGGGACAGGTCAGGGCAGCGCTTGATGGAATGGGCTGGTTGTTGGGTGCTTGAAAAGCCCTGTGCAAAGTGCAACACCTCCCAAATGGAAGGGGCTTTCCAAATACCTTTGGCAAGAAAAGAATGCTTCATTCTTAAAAGGACCCTCCCCCATGAAGTAGTCTGCATTCAGAATGCTTCCCCCAGTGCTTTCCTTGAACAGAGAAAAATGCTCCCATTTTAGGTGCATTGCCCCCCTGCGGAGACTTCAAAGGGGGTTCCCTCCAACCAACCACTGGCTGCATCTTCAAAGAAGGTTGCTGAAGAACTGAAGGGGAGAAAATAAGAGGCGAGACGCATGACATGGATTGAATTAGGGCCACATTTGACTGAAGGGGGAAATGAACAGTGAAGGCAACCAGCCTAAATCAGTGCCATAGCCTGCCCTTAATGTGAGCCCTCCTGACCCTTCTTTGGAGGTCTTTAAGCGGAGGATTGACAGCCATCTGTCAGGAATGCTTTGATGGTGTTTCCTGCTTGGCAGGGGGTTGGACTGGGTGGCCCTTGTGCTCTCTTCCAACTCTAGGATTCTATGACCCCACCCAAACCTAGGCCCCACAATTTCAGACAGGTGAGGTTAGCCTCAAAGATGCTCCACATCTGGCTAAGGGCTCCTAGCAGCTGGCCTCTGGAAACACTCAACACCTTTGAAGGTGCCTAAGGGTGCTCACCAGCACACATTCTTCTCCTTTAACTCCTGCACTTTCCTGTCAAATGTGACCAACTGACCTATTTAAGGGTTAATTTAATCTACACCTTCTGGCATGGCAAGGCCAATCTATGGACAGGCAAAAGAAATCTTACTCAGCTGTGAATACCCCTGTCCTGCAACCACAGGTACTCTGGGCCTGCACCACAAGTCCAAAGAGCCTAGAAAGGGCCTGCGTCAGGATTCAATGGCCCCAGAGGCCCTCTCAGGGTCCTTGCTTGTGCTCCTCCCATTGGACCAGCTGCAGAAGATGCTCCCTGACCATGGCACTGCACATCCTGGAGTCTCCGCTTTCTCAATTTAAATTAACTTTGGGAACAATTCACAGCACAGTTCTCAGGAGAGCTCCCTATTCTGTTGAAAGGTGCAGGAAAACATTTTGGGTCTGTAGGGCTGCAACAAACAGGATCCAGACAGGATGGAACTACTTCAGGGAGACAGGAAGTTATCTAAACTGGCTCAATCTATTCCCCCTTCTATCTGCATCTCCCATGCCTTCCTTCCTGTCCACTTGCTGGTCCCCCTAAACCGAGATGTTTAGGCTGCAAGCTCTGCAGAGTAAGGACTTGCTTTGTGCTCAAGTTACTGCAAAAAGTGTTGTGTATATTATGCAGCTATATAAATAACGATGGCAGCTTCCCATTTAACATTTAGACGCACTGAAGCTATCAGCTTAAACATTTACCAGCAAGTTAATTGTGGCAGAAAAGATTATGGGAGCAAATTAAAGGAAACAGACAACAAGTCTTTACTAGAGTGTTTCCATATTGCCAAGATTCAAGCACAGCTTGTTTTTCCTCATCCATCTCAACACTGCATCCAAACACTGGCCCAGGGAATGCATGGCAAAATCTGGTGAGAAGGGATCTGATCTACACTATGATCCTATGCAGATTTTTTTTTTAAAAGTCAGATTAATGTGGCAGTAGAATGTGACAGATTTATGAATAAATGTGAAATTGACATGGACCAGAAACAGGATAATCTGTTCCTCCTGACTTTCAAACCAAGTATGAAAAATGACCTTTAAGCACTCAGAAAGGTTGCCCCAGTGTTACCCCTCAATGTGACACAATTCAGGGTTGGGTCTATAAACTGTTTAAGGAATTATTCCTGGAATCAGATTCCTCTACACCCAAATGAGGTGGCTGAAAATTAAGAGACGCAGAAGTTGTCTTACCTGTCTCCTTGCTGGGCAGGGCGATGACACGGGACTGAGCACACAGCTGCAAAAGGCTGCCGGCAGGAAGGATCCGTCCGCAACAAAGCAGGATTTGGGTCTGCGGGGCTTTCAAGCTTCACAGTGGAATGACTGAGGCCTTCCACGTAACTCTGGGGTTCTGAAGAAGTGAAAAGAAGGAAATCTATCTTATGGTCCATAAACTTTCAATGGTCACCAGTCTAGTTATGCATATTAGTAGAAATGGAATGTGCTGCAGCCAAAAGGGGGGAAGAGGAGGAAACCGGGGTCACACCTGTACATGCTCACCACCCATCTCCACCTCGACAAGGAACTGTTGTGCATGCACTCAAGCGTGTGTATTTAGGTCCCCTACATGAAACCTAGGAAGGTTCATGGAGAGAAGGGAATGCATGCCAGCTCCTGAGCAAGTAACATCTTGGACGCATGTTGCTCAGAGGCAGAAGGCGCCACCATCCCTCTTCCCTTGCATGGATTCACTTCTTCACAAGGCCAGTATCATTCTGCTGCACAATCTTGCTATCCAGGGTACGAAGCAAACAATATATGGCCACTTCAGCTGGAAATAAAATAAAATAAATAATAGTTGCAGTGCATTTGTTACCTTTTGCCTAAGCAAAAGAACAAATGAAGATGAGAAATGAACGTATTGTATCCCATTTGGGCCTAGAAACTAAAGGTGTTGAGTTCTTTACTGAATTCTTCCCAAGTTAGATTCACACACAGAGATTTCATCACTCAACTGAACAGCCATCATAGAACAACTTTCACTTCCTCCTTATTTTTACTGAATTTTAATGGAAGAGGCTACAGAAAAATGAAACAAGAGGAAACTTGTTTGTTTTTCTAAAGGATTAAGTTGACACAATTGCTAATAAAGAAATATAGGATGTAGGTATGCAATCTACTAAATCAACAATAAAACATACCAAGAGGAAAATTACGTGTGGTCCAATGCTTAAGTGCAAAAGAGGAGGATAGGGAACTAAACAGAACTAAACAGAGGATCTGTACAGCTGCAATGCTTAAATGTTCACAGTTATCTTTGCAATGGCAGAAGATGGGGAGAAAGCCTGAGTAACTTGGTCTTGCCTCAATTATTTCATTGCCCCCACATTCAAGACTTCCTAGCAGCCAGGCCAGATCACTGACCACCTGTTCCTACTGACATGCACACTCCCCAATTTGAGCCTGACACTTCCTTTTTCAATTCCTGAAAGAGACCTGTGTTTCCTGGACTTTCCAGCTATGCATTATTATTTTTTTAAACACAGCATACAGTTTAAAGCTAAATCCATGCCACTTTTTCAACTGAAAGCAAGGCAAGATGCCCAAAGAAACATCATCTGTGCACCAGGCTCTGTCTCGGCACTCTTTAGATTTTTAACTTGGCTGAGATCACATTAAACACAGAACTCATAGCCACTCTAGTAATAGTAATTAATAATAATAATAATAATAATAATAATAATAATAATAGTAATACTGGGTGGCCCCAGCCACTCCGAACAGCTGCCCTGGACACAGAATTGACCTGTGCCTCCATGGGCAGCTGCGAGTCCCAAACTTCCCTAAGGCTGTGCACCTGGTTTTTCAGGGGCAGTTACCCCAGCGAGTCCACCACAAACAGTTTTGTTGGGGTTCTGTCTTGTTGGGTTCAACCTCAATCCGTTGGTGGCCATCAAAACAAAGCTAATAAGGACTGATTAAAATGGTCCCTCCTCTTCCCATCCTTCTCTACAAATACTTCAGACATAGTTGAGGGACTACGTACTGATTTCCCCCACAATTTTACTTGGCTGGTAGAAGACAGAAGAGGTGCCAAAATTACACCGGGGGCCCTGGTAGGTTTACTACAAGCCCGTTTCGCTGTCACACATCATGTATAGCCCGTGGCTCACAAAACATAGCCCAGTGTCACATACAGGTGGTAACCAACCACAGCCCTCCCTAGAGTTCACACATTAAGAGGCACCAGAACAAACCTTACTACGCCGAAGTGGCATGTGTGAACAAAGACTGAATGCAACAATACAGTGGTACCTCGGTTTTTGAAAGTAATCCGTTCTGGAAGACAGTTCGAGTTCTGCAACATTCAAAAACCGAAAACTCAATATGGAAGCTGCGTGGCATGTTCGACTTTCAAGGTGTGTTTGAAAACCAAAGCACTTACTTCCGGGTTTACGGCATTCGAAAACCAAAATGTTCACCAACAGACACATTCAAAAACCGAGGTACCACTGTACCATTTGTTTTGATCTTCAAATAAAGCAAAGATAGAAAGTGCTTGGATGCATCTAATGGTGGGTTGTGTTGGCATAAGAGTTACAGCTGCTGCTGCTGCTACTGTCTCTAGAGCAGAAAAATGTTCCTTGTCCTGCAGAGATTTTGGGTCCCAAAATTTGGCACCTAAATGCATTCTAAAATCATTCTAAGTAAGCACTGGTCCTTGTTTTTGTAGTCGCACAGGTTGTTCTGAGTTGCTCAGAGTGGTTTGTATATGTGGCTCTCCAGGAGTCTCCTGTCCAGGCATCACGGGGCCAGATCCACTTCACGAGAGTCATCAGCATTCAGAAATTGCACTGGGTGTAGTCCAGCATGGCCCACAGATCAAATTTCCTTTCATGGCAGAAAGAAACCTCTCTATGTGTGCAAAGACTCCTACAAAGAAACAGCC
Organism: Lacerta agilis; assembly: GCF_009819535.1. Lineage (NCBI taxonomy): Eukaryota > Metazoa > Chordata > Lepidosauria > Squamata > Lacertidae > Lacerta > Lacerta agilis. Next base: position 49,975,177 of record NC_046325.1, on the reverse strand, counting down.
TCTTGGTGTGTCTGTGTAGGGAATAACGGAGCCCTTCACCATCTACTTGCAGATGTTTTGAACCACAGCTCCCTGACCATAGGCCACACTCACTGGGGCAGATGAAAGCTGTGGTATGAAACATCAGGAGGTCTCAGCTTGGGGATGACTGAATTACAGTCTGCGCAACAAGACTCAGGAACCAAATCGGTCATTCTACTCCACTCTTTCCCCCCAAGACTGTCTCTAAAATGGTATATGAACACTGCACATGATAACCACATATTTCTTTATTTTTTAAAAACACCTTCAACACCTTCACCCGCATTCCTGTGTTTTTTAACCCTACACTTGGGACACAGCAGATGAAAAACAACACTTTTCTGGGCTTTAAATACCAGCTGTTATATTATTTATTTAAAAAAGAATGATTTTGTGATTTGGAATTACTAATACACCGCAGTTCAATGAACCTTGAAAGCCCTTCAGATGACAGAGGAGCTTCATGTTCACAAAGAAGCTGCAATAGCTCCACCAGCAATTCTGGGAGGCTCCCAAAAGTTGCTTTGGCAGAAATTCTTAGATGATAGCAACTTGCATACTGCTGGTTAGGACACAAAGGAGATAAATGGGGTGAGGGATAATTCTGCCAAAACAGCTACGTTAATTAGGGATCAAACTAAATGGGGAGAGACACCCACTGAATTACCCCTCTTGGCCACACTGGGATGTCAACGGTGACATTCACACTAAGAGCAAAACTAGGAGTGCTCTACTTTTATTTTCAAATGAGACAAATATGCCTTCCGTTTGACTACGGACAAAAACAAAGTAAGCGAGGATGTATTTTTAATCATACGCCACCAGACAGATACAAGTCTCTTTGTGCACTCATCCTGGCTTATTCTGAAATATTTGGAAGCAATTACAAGTACAGTCATACCTCGGAAGTCGAATGGAATCTGTTCTGGAAGTCTGTTTGACTTCCAAAAAGTTCGGAAACCAAGGCGCAGCTTCCGATTAGCTCCAGGAAGCTCCTGCAGCCAATTCCAGAAGCCGCGGAAGCCCCGTCGGACGTTCGGGTTCCAAAGAACGTTCACAAACAGGAACACTCTTATCATCAACCTCTTATCATCAGTCCTGTGCGACTTTGTCCCAGTTCTCACTGGTAATAAACCTGTCTGGGTTGAACCACTGTAAGAAGGGGTCGTGAATGTGACACCCCACAGGTAGGACTAAAACTCCCATCAGAAACATAAAAAGAACTCATAGAGGAGACAGAGGTGTACCCTTGGCAAGGAGATGGATCTGTGCCTCCCACCATGTCCAGAAACAAAAAAGAGACATAATTAACACCATCCTATAAATGTCTATTCAAAAGTAAATCCCACTGAGTTCAATGGGGCTTACTCCCAGGAAAGTGGGTACACAGGACTGCAGCCTAAGTCTGGCATGCCAGAGGCAAGAACTTGGCTTTTCCTTACTTCTGAGGAGGCACCAGCAGAAAGGCACTAACTTGGAGGTTGCCCCCCCAGTGCAAACTTTACTCAGAAGTAAGCACGCTTGCTGGAAAGAAGCCAGCAGTGGCAGTGCCAACACAGAGGCTGGCTGGGGAAGGGGCTCCGCAGGGCTGCTGTGAGGGCCCACTCATTCCTCCAAAAGAGGTGCAACTTTTGTGCCCTCTAGGTAAGCCTCTGAGGAGAGAGAAGCAAGTGTTACCTGGCTACTGGGCAAAGTAGATATCTGCTTGTTAACACTTTTATCTGTGAGACTTTAGCAACTCTCCCACTGGCTGATGGTGCCCCCTGAGATTGTTCCTGACAGCAGGTGCCTTAGTGCAAAACAGAAGGTCTTATATTATGTCTGTCAAGAAGAAATGAAGATTCTGGAGCCAAAGAGGCACCCTCTTAGAGAGAAAGCAGGTTTAAAATTCATCAATATGTTAACTTCCTTTTCTTACTATGAGGATGGAAAGATGCTGTGTTTGGAGGCAGGAGGAATCCTCCCAGGTCAGGCATAGGCAACCTTCGGCCCTCCAGATGTTTTGGCCTACAACTCCCATGATCCCTAGCTAACAGGACCAGTGGTCGGGGATGATGGGAATTGTAGTCCGAAACATCTGGAGAGCCGAAGGTTGCCTATGCCTGTCCCAGGTGATCTTGTTTACCATGTTTTCTAGCCATTCTCTGAAGTTAACTAAATCCCTAGGGCCTTGCACCCAGTGCATTCTTATGCTGATCCCAGTAAGATTTATTACTTCCAGTCTACGCTTTGCCCAGTATTTTGCATGCAATCTCTTACCGAGAGAGGACCTTGCCATTTTCCCCAGGCCAACTTCTGAAGTTGCAAGAAATAGGACAACTTGTTCCGTTCTTGCGGCTTACGCAAACCAAAAGCAATCCTAACTCTTCATATTTGGGGAAAGAGCCCATCCAGGATGGCGCGCACTCCACGGCTAATAAAGGCGAGCTTCCATCCCCGACGGCAGGCCATTCTCCTCTTGGTGGTGATCGGGGCCCGGGGTCCCTGTCTGCTCTGGGGAAGCCCATTTAGAAAGCCATTCCAAACAACGGGGCCGCCTCCGTGCAAGCTGCTCGGCTTCTTACTTCGAGCGGAAGCGCAGCGGAGGATCCGCCCGCCCGCCCGCCGCCGCTCCCGCCCCGTCCAAGGCCTCGGGCTCACCGGGGCCGTTGCTCGGCCAGCTGCCCGCCTTCCCGCGCGCCCTCCGCCCCGTCCAGGCTCGGCCCCTCGGAGCCTCTGCCGCCTACCTAGCGACGCCGCCATGGCCGAGCCCCGCGCCGACGGCGCTGCTCCCGACGCCCCTCCGGCACCGAGCCCCGCTCGGCGCCCTCTTCCCCCGGGGAAGCCTCCCGGCGAGACGCAGCCCCGGAGCGCCGCCCGATGGCTCCTCCCGGCCGGCAGCGCCTCTCGCCGCCGGCTCGGAGAGACCCCCTCCTCCGGAGAGACGCGCCCAGGCTCCACCTCCAGCTGCCCGGCCGGCCAAGGGGGCTCCGGGGCGGCGTCTCGCTCGCCTGCCCGCCCGCCCGCCCGCCCGCCGCTCCTCCCCGGGCCAGAAAGCGCGAGAAGCGGACAGGCGCCGTCGGGGGCAGCCGGGGAAGGAGGAGCCCGCGAGGCTCGCCGCTCGCTCAGCCGCCCTGGGAAGCGCCGTCTCGGGGGGGGGGGGGGGGGGCTCGCTCTGCTCCGGCGAAACCCCGCGGAGCCGCGAAGAGCCCGACTTGCGCTCCCATGGCTTCCCCATCCCAGTTATTTATACCCCGGGGACTCCAGGCAGCGGGGAGAGGGGAAAAACACTGTCCAAAATGGCATTTTGCATTCTCGCAGAACCAAGAACTGGCACAGCGCGCAAATAGCACGGGGAGCCTCATACGGTATCCTAAAGATGCATAGTTGGCATTCTTCACCAGTGTGGGCCACCTTGAGCTGACCACTGGGCAATTCCTGAGAATGGGCTGCTGCCCTACCAGGCATCTTGCAGGGAGTCCCACCGGCTAATTTTACCTATAGATGCCAATTCACAGTTTCTGTTTCTGGGCACACATTGCCTTCCCTCTCCCAACATACATCATCAGCACAGCCTCTGCCCTGACTGACATGTGCTATGTTAGGGAGAAATAGCAGGAAAAATAGCAGCTCTCCCTGTCAGATCACCCATCACTCTGACGGGCATTTCATGAGTACAGGAAGATGGCTGCTAGGAAAGCAGTTTTAAGGTTCTAGATTCAGGTAGGTAGCCGTGTTGGTCTGACGCAGTTGAAATAAAAAAAAAATTGTCCAGTAGCACCTCAGGTAAAGGGAACCCTGACCATTAGGTCCAGTCGCGGACGACTCTGGGGTTGTGGCACTCATCTCGCTTTATTGGCCGAGGGAGCCGGCGTACAGCTTCCGGGTGATGTGGCCAGCAAGACAAAGCTGCTTCTGGCAAACCAGAGCAGCGCACGGAAACGCCGTTTACCTTCCTGCTGGAGTGATACCTATTTATCTACTTGCACTTTTGATGTGCTTTCGAACTGCTAGGTGGGCAGGAGCTGGGACCGAGCAACGGGAGCTCACCCCATTGCGGGGATTGGAACCGCCGACCTTCTGATCGGCAAGCGCTAGGTTCTGTGGGTTAGACCACAGCGCCACCCAATATATCAAGTAATACCCACAGTGCCACCCATGTCCCTAGCACCTTAGAGGCCAACTAAGTTTGTTCTGGGTATAAGCTTTCGGTTATAAACTTATGATCATAGGTAGCTAAGGACTCCAAATGGGGAGTCAGGAGAGCTGTGACAAACCAATTTAGGTTACAGAAAAGGAATCCATATGACCGGGGAGAAAGACAACACAACCCTCTTGAAGAAACATTTGAACATAGGATGGAAAGACAATGCAGGAAAGAAACAAACACTGCTCAGAGAGGTCACTTCTCTTTGAAGGTGTTGGCGGTAAACTGCTTATTCATCCCATCCTGAAGAAACAGAAGAAAGCCAAGAATGTTGCACAAGAGAGAAACCAACCACCATCACTTCTTCCTCAGAAAGTTCACCCTCCACCCCAAGAGGTTTAGAGGCTGAATGGTCAGATCCAGACTGTGCTCCTTCTTCCTTACAGAGGATCACTGTGGAGAGGCGAGCGCATGAGCAAGCGCACCCTCTGCCCCCTTAGCTGGCTGCATGACAACAGGAGAAGAACCATCCCTGGAACAGAGGAAGAAAGGAGACCTCACCCGAGAGAGCTCTGCAAGGGCCTCTTTTATATACCTCCCGGGTGGTGCTCCTAGGAAGAGGACCTTCCCCTTCTGTGTTTACTATGAGGGAGGGAGAAAGGAGACTCCACCATGACAAAGCGCCCCCCAACATGACTGTGAAAGGCAGGGTGGCACTGAGCCCACCTCTTGGGACATTACAGAAAGTACAATACAAAGATATTCCCCCTGCTTAGGGATGTTCACGGCCAGAATTATAGTAAACGCAGGTGGAGTATAGATTCCTCCTTTCCCACAGAATATGGCCAGGAGCAATTATGGTGCATTACAGAGGCAGCAAAAAAACAAGTTAAAAAACCTCCCAAAATGCAGTGCAGGCGGAAAGAACAGGGACTCTTCAATCTCAAGATAGTGTGGGACCTCCCTGTCCTAGGCTAGCAGATGAAAGGCAATGAATCTCCCGCTCAAAGTGAATTAAGAGCACTGGTTCCTGCCAAAAAACAGTGACCACCCCGCCAACTTCTTAAAGGAGATCCTGCTGCTCGACAAGGAGGTTTGCACCAATACCAGGCATGCTGCTGTTGGAGCAATGAACTCTGCAAGAATAGCAAAGTAGTCCGAGCAGGAGAAGGCAGGAGCATTGCAGACTTCATCTAGAATGTCTCCCTCCTCCACTCTCTCTCTGAGACAGACTTAAGACTGTGATTTGTTTCCTCCTCCCCATAGCTAATAACACAGAAGGCAAGAAGCCAAAAAGAACAGCCCTGGGAGGAAGGACGAGTCGCTAACTCTGTGTGCCAGCACCAACCCATGTGAGCCCCAGGTGCCAGGCACAGTGAGAGAAAGCTTTGGGCTGGCGAGATGTGCCAGGGAAAGAAAAGGAAAAAAAACCACAAGAAAAACACTGTAAATTTAAATACCTAAGGGAAAAGGAGGGCCCCTGGAAGAGGAGGAGGCTTGCAAGGCCTGTCTGGTCCAGGTGAGGAAAAGTAATCCCATTGTCTTCCAATCCACTCTGGGAAAATATAACCTGCTAAAAGAGCCAAGCACTTCTGTTTTCACAGCCGTTTCAAATTAAGCAGCACTACCACCTGTTTGTGCCATTGCATCGTGCCATTATCTCAGTGTTTTTGCCAACATTTTAAAAGAAGCCCCATTTCCCACAAGAAAGTAATGTTGGTTAATTTCTTTAGATTACATGTCTGCTGCTGATGCCTCTCAAAAGGACAAGAAAGCAGTCCCATTTTCCCGGGGTGTGTGGAGAGGATATTTTCCACATTAAGAAAATGAGACACAAGGAGGAAGTGGGAGACTCCCCAAACATGATCTGTTATCTCTCCGTCCCTCTCAGCTTTCAGATGGTGTTTCCCTGTTCAGAAGAAGCTGAACAAATCTGCAGTGAAATGGGACATTATTGTATAAAATTACTTTCATAAACGGGCCCAGTAGTCAAACATGGAACACTGAGGCTAGAAATGCTACAAGAATATAAATGAGTAGCCAACACTTGCAGAGTTGGAAAGTCATGCAGGCTAAAGCTCAGAATGAGCTCAGGCTTGCAAGAGAAGTTAATAAAATAGAAAATGGTTTTTTCACTTATGGCTGAAGAAAGAGAAACACGAAGGAAGGAGAAGGTCCTTTGCATGGAGAAGATGGAGAAAGGCTGTTGGGTGATTGAGAATGCAGAAGTGCTCATCACCTACTTCCAAGTTTCATAGAGCAAAAGATCCTTTCCCAGTGCCATCCTTTGCATGCTTGCTCACATGCAAGTTCCATTAAACTCACTAAATTTATTCCATAGTTTAGGATTGCAGCCTCAGTGGAGTTTCCCTCTCAGAGTGCACTCTTAAGCAGTTTGCCATGCACCCTGGGAGAGTCTTACCCGGACAACAAATTATATACCTACAGTTAGCATGAAATGAGTAATGGCTGTATTGTAAGCGGAGACTTTAATTGGCAGCAAATAAAGTTCAGTGTTTGTTTCCTTGTATGTATGTATGTATGTATGAGTAGACAAATGAGCAAACATTCTTTACTTCCAACATTTAACATACAGAATAAACCACCAGTTTTCAATACCTTGCTTGGTAATAATATGAACATTTGGACTCTGGATCTTACTGGTCAGAAACAGCCAGGATTCACTCCTTCCAGGAGAGGGGAGAGAGACAATAATGTCTCACCCTGAATGTTAAGTGACCTCTATGAAGGACTCCGTGATATGAAAACAGACGCTGCATGTACTTTTGTTACTTAAGAAAAATCCTAATAAGCACATTCACACACATACTGCTGAGCTGGAAGGAGTTCCCTGCAGTCCAGACTGGACTTTCTATGAAGCTGGCTATCTTTGCTGCTTACTTGTGAGTAAACCAGAACACCTTTCATGTAAAGAATAGGCTAGGAAGTTTAGGATCAGAATTGTAAGAGACCAGCGCGCTCTTCCGAGACGTGGGAGAGACTCGGGGAGTGTAGGCTACTTGTACACTCGTGAGTAACGAGGGAGCTGCCTGGGAAACGCAAGGCGCGTTGGTCTCCAGGGTCTGCTGGGGAAATGAACAAGCTTCTTTGATCTTGGACAAGGATACGGCAGCTGGAAGCTAGCCTTGCTTTCCCCAGCGATCTGTGTCAAGGTTAAAGTGAGGAGTGCCAAGTACACTGGCTTGCAGCCTTTCCCAAAGTAACCTGTTTGGTGCCCCCAGGTCCCCTCCCATCAGGGTTGCAAGAGTAAGCGAGAAGCTGGTGGCAGCAACTACCAGAGAGTAAGACACTGCAGGACTGTTGGGTTGCAGTTGGGCAAAGAAGGGGGTGGGGCAGAGCTTTCCCCCACCCGGTCCCAGCTCTATCTTTTATCTTGATTTTCATTGTCTGCATGTGTTCCATATTTTAACTTGTAAGCCACCCTAGAAATATTTATGCAGAAGGGTGGCCTACCAATTCTTAAAACAAACAACCTTTTAAAATCTAGTCAGGAAAATCCAGCCTGCTGCATACTGAACAAGAGACACACATGTTTTGCTTTGTAGCAAATATTTATCTTTATCTGCGATTACGAATTTTAGGGTACTGTTGTTGGAAGCTAAAATGGTATCCATCTCATCAAGTCCCTTCCACCTGAGTTCTGAGATCCACAAACTCTTGGAAGTTCAGTGTAAACACAAGAAACACAACAATGCAAACATCTGATAGCAAGAATAATCCAGGACATCCTTGAGGACAGGAATGGGGAACCTGAGGCTGAAGAAGTGTGCATGTACACGAAAGCTCATACCAATAACAAACTTAGTTGGTCTCTAAGGTGCCACTGGAAGGAATTATTTTATTTTTTATTTTGTTTCAACTACGGCAGACCAACACAGCTACCTACCTGTAACTACAGCAATGAAGTTAGACAAGGCACCATGACCAATTGGGGTTGGCTTAGACCCAAAATGAATAAAAAGCAATGCTACATTAGATATTTGAAGATATTTCTTACAAGAACCCCACTGGTAAGAAGTTTTCAATGGAAGCCAGAAGGGCCATTATCAGGGATGGATGGAATGGGGCAAATTTTGCTGGTGGGTCGCTTGGAAAGGAGGCAGAAAGAGACTACCCCTCTCCTCTCCCCATCCACAATCACAACACAGAAATCACTCCCCCACCCACCCTTGCTTGGACCCAGGAGCCTTAAGAAAGAAGTTTCCCTTGCTATGCGGGCTGATCTCTGTTTGGATCATGGCCAGGGACTGAAGAGATGGGCCTCACTGCCTGACCTATAGAACCTTCCCCACAAGAACTGTGCTTCCCAGTGCCAGTAAGAGAAAGATAGCAAGTGAGTAGCAAAGGCATATTTCGCTTTCGGTCATGGGTAGCAACGAAGGAAAGAAGGAAGGTTGCCTGGCCCTTACTGTCTGCACATAAGGGACACACTTTTTGCAGGTGTGCAATAAGAGGGAGGTGAAAATTGAAACAGGCTTGTTCCCTGCCTGGTGTTCAGTTTGCTTCTCAGAAAGGCCCTGACACGGCATACAAGGCAAGAGCAATGGTGCTAAGGAGAACAGCCCACTTCTCTTCCTCCTTGTGAGCCTTTCTTCCTTAAGGCTCCTTGAACTAAGAGAATCATAGAATCATAGAGTTGGAAGAGACCACAAGGGCCATCCAGTCCAACCCCCTGCCAAGCAGGAAACACCATCAAAGCATGCCTGACAGATGGCTGTCAAGCCTCTGCTTAAAGACCTCCAAAGAAGGTCTTTAAGTTTTAAAAGAAAGAAAGACAAAAAAATGCTATTTCGTGGGGTGTTTTGTGAGCCCAGTTACAAACTTCCACAAAAACCTGTGGCTTACTAGCCAGGCCAGGCCTCTTCATAGCCTAGCCATTTGAGCCTGCCGATAGCCAAGAAAAATGGCCCTCCAACATGTCCTGACTATTCCCCCTTGGTACGCTGGGACAGTTTTGCAGGAGTGGGTTAATATATGGGCTGGAGATTTTGAAAGCTGGACTGAAGAAACCTCTCTCTCTGGACAGTTTTGGCTTAATGAATCCAGTCTCTGTGTCAGCTTCTGCTGACCTTTGAAAATTCTTTCCAAGTCCTGTGATTCTATGGCAGCAAATGTTCAAGCACAGAACATTTGTGAGACGCAGCTCAAATCTCTGGCAATTGGCTTGGCGCAGAATGTTTTAGCTTGTGTAATGCAGCTACACAAAGGGACCTCAATTCACTGCTTGAGGCATAAGACAAGTGGGTCTTTATAAGTCCCAGAGTGGGATACACAGAGCATTCTTGTTCCTTCAGAAGCACACAGGAACCCTCCATTGCAAAACTAGCTGCCCTCACAATGCCAGCTACTGAGTTTCCACTGCTGGATGTTTTTGATGTTTACATTTAATTTGAAAAGCCAGGGGGAACTACATACTGCTTGAAGAAGACTACCTGCTTTTCAAAATGGGATTAGCTGCTTGTGGGCCAGATTGCTTACCCGACACACAACTTAAAAAAGTAGAGGAAGACACATTTTCACAGTGCTCTTTTGTGCAAACAAGGACATAGCCTCAAATGGACAAATGCAATATGTAAACTGGCCAGTTGTGGATATCTTCCAGAGCAACTCCTGGGATTGCAGCAGTAGGCCTATATTGCTCTGTATTTTATAATTTTATAGTACAGTGGAACTTCGGTTTTCGAACTTAATCTGTTCTCGAAGACTGTTTGACTTCCAAAATGTTCGAAAACTGAGGAGCAATGGGCAGTCAGCAAAATCCATTGAGAAAAAAGAAAAACATGCAGCGGAAGCCATCTGGCGTCTGAGGCACGTTTGAAAACGCAAGCAATTACTTCCGGGTTTTTGGCATTCGGCTTCTGAAACGTTCGGCTTCCGAGATTCCACTGTATTATGATGTTTTAATGATACCAATGTGGTTTATAATTATTCTTATAAATAAATCAATAACATAAAATAATCCCAGGAATGCCCAAATTGTGAACCTGAATCTTCCACCTCACCTAAGACAGGTTGAACCCCCTATTCCTTAACCTATCTCTGCCTTGCCCATTCCCAACGTCAGAACTTGAAATTAGAAGGTTGCAGGTTCCTGCCTTATGTAGTCCATTCCAAGAAGCCTCATGGACATAAATAACTGGGAGGGGTTTACAAACATGCCCCATTTCTCCAGCTAGCTGTTAGTAATACATACCAGAACAGCATGCTTATCCAGGATTAAATCCTAAATGAACTATGTTCCACTGGCATTGAACAGCAGGAGCTGAAGACTCAAGGGAGCTGCTGATTCAACAACCAGGGGTGCTCCTGGACAAGAGGAGGCAGCATGGGGCTGCTCAGTTCCCTTTCATGGCCATTCGCATCTCCACTGCCATAACTCCTTCTGCTGGAGACCCAGGCATCAGTGGCAGGAGCACCATCTATGTGGGGCCGTGGGGCATGCTGCTGACATCATACGTACATGTCGTGGGGAGTGCACGCACGCGTGTGGTGACATTGCATGGCCCCAGACCCCTCAATTATGGGGCCTGATCAGTAGTGTCCTGACCCTCAATTCCACCAGTCCTTCATTACCTGACCCACAAACAGGTAAGAACACAACATAAGAACAGAGGCACCCCGTAAATGCAGAATTTAAACTTGCAGACAAACATGATAAATAAATTAGCAGCAAAGCACACAAAATGTACCTTACGATAGCACAAAATGCAGGGTGCAGAAAAAGCAGTTTGTATACCTTTGCAGTTATTCTCACAGCGACATAGTGGGGGGGGGGGGGGAATAGCACAAGGCAGACAGAAAAGTGGCTTCCCCAAGACCAGCAAGGGAGATTCTTGGCTCAAAGAAGACACTAGCTCAAGGCAGACTAGAGCCCTTCATTTACTGTAGATATAATGCATGGATATGGGGGTGGGGTGGGCAGGATCTTGGGGGCAGGATCTGCCCCAGATCTACACACGATGTATTATAATGTGCTCAGAGAGCTGCAGCATTTAGGCTTACTGTCAAGCTGCCTTGGTCTAACTGAGGTGAAAGGCAAGGTACATTTTTAACACAGAGATAAGAAAACAGGAACATACTCATGGAGTAAACATTAAAAACGAACTTTTCTTTAAGGTGCTATCAGTGGCTTCTGTTTTGTAGTTTCTAAAGAGGAATCTCACAGCAGTTTAATCAAAAATTTGGATGAACCTAACCAGCCAAAGAATTCTGGGGCATGTATCTGACAGATCTTCATAAAAATATTCTGGTTGCAGATCATTTGTTTTTTCCAAGTCATTTTCACTAACAGTGACAACATATTTTGGTATGCAGAAACAGAACGCCCCCGGCTTGACTGAACATGCACAGATCACAGTCCTCTCCGACAAACATGTTTTTGTCAAGGAGAAATGGGAAAAATACCACCAGAAACAGTTCAATTACAAACATGCCCAATAATAGAAGCTACCTCTGAGAAGTTCTGTCCAGTTCTGGGACAATTCACAATCAATGGACACACGAGAAATAGCACAAAGGATGGCAACTTATGCTCAATTGGCCCCATTTTGCTAAGAGGATACCCAGACTTCTCTTACCTGCCCCTAGTAGGTCTCACCACCTCTGTTGTGCTGTTTCTGTATACAGTATATATTATTAAGATTAGATCTGGCCCCTTCTCTTTGCCTAGGTGGGAATATGGATGATTCTGTGGTCTTAATCTATTTCATGCTGTTTTTATATAGCCCCCCTCCAATGTGCTTCCCACTCCTGTGTGACTGCATTTACAAAATAAATAAATACATAGATTGTCCTCCCTCCCCTCGCTGGGGCTGCAGCGCAGAAGCACCAGGATGTGGGGGGGGGGAGGACAGTGGCTGCTCTTGGCTGCCCTCTTGCACAGCTTGCAGCAGGACGCCACAACTGAGATGGCTTGGCAGCCTCGGGGTGGAGCCTGCATGCACCCCAATCCCCCAGTTGGGAATGAGGTGCCTGCTCTGCCTGCCCTGGAGGGGAGGGGGAGGGAAGGTCAACCTGCCCAGCTTAGCCTCAACCCCCTATTGCTCGCCTGGTGCACCTTACTCCCCCCCCTCCATGCGCTGGGGATGGGGGGGGGGAAGTTGCCAACTTCCAAGCCTCTCTACTCCAGAGACACTTGTCTCTCTTTCTTCTCTCTCTATTAAAGTGGAGTACACAATTTCACTTACACACACAAGCTCCTGGAACGTAACCCCTGTGTAAGCGGGGGGGAGGGGAGGGATGGGGGGTGCCTGAAATAATAATTAAGGTGAGCATGGATTCGTGTGCAAATTCACACTTGGACACCCCACACTCCAAAAGCCTTCTGTATTGAATAGATTATATAACTCTCAAGGCAGTGCTTTATTAAGATATCATTTGTGCAATGAAATGTTTCAGCATAGTGACACTGCTCAAGCAGCCAAGTGACTGAATTTGCAGGCTGTCCACACCAGTGGCGTCGCTAGCCTCTGCGCTGCTGGGGGCGGCGGCAGCGCAGAGGCACCCCCTGGGGGAGGGGCACGACGCGCGCGCCATGACGTCATCATGACGTCACGACGCACGCGTATACAGAAAGGGGGGATTTCCCCCTTTCCGAGGCTTTTTTTCGGCGGGGGGTGGTGACCAGCGAGGAGGGGGTGACAAGCGTGACAACCCCCCTCGCTGGTCGCCCCCCCCCGCCGAAAAAAAGCGGCAGAAGCACCCCATCCGTGTGCTGCTGCTCCCGGGGTGACGGAGGGAGCGGCGACGGCGCGTGGGAGTGGCGGGAGGGGCCGCCGCTTGTCACCCCCACCCGCCGCTGCTCACCCTGTCACTGGGGGCGTACCGCCCCCACCGCCCCTCCCCAGCAACGCCCCTGGTCCACACCAATGTTGGCAGCAGGGAAAATATTCTATAAATTATTTGTTCTCACGAAGTGCCAAACTTCATCAACCGTGCAGGAGAAAATCTACTTAAAATGCCGCCTATGAGCAGAGTCCACATTCAGGAATACGTGAACCTGGATTCTCTGCAAATGATTAACTGTTTTAGCTGACAAAACATGCAAAGCTATATATAGCATCTGATCCAACTCAGGCCTCTTGCACTTCAGCAATTTTATTGTTGTTAATGCTGCCATAGGTCTGGGTCTCTAGGGTGATCAAATGCAAAGAAGAACCAAGCCCCTGTATTTTCAACAGCTGTACAGAAAAGGGAATTTTGGCAGGTGTGCCTTGCCATGTGAGAGTCTGAAGTGCACAAGATACCTACTTTTTTTATCTATTTATACTCCCTGTTTTGCTCCCCCTGTTATTAATGTTAAGCAAACAGTTGAAGAAGCTGCAGCTATTTTGCAAAAGGAAAGTCTAGTCTGTACGGTGGAAGAATTCTAACAGTTCTAAGAGCACAGCTCTGAGAGGCCAGAGCTCTGAGGACAATGGCAATGGCACCCACCTGAGAGGCGCCAGAACTGAGTTCCCGTGAGTTCTGGCTGAAAAAAACCCTGGTTATAAGATACAGAAGCAAAATACAAAACATGCTGTCTCACCATAGGGAGTCTCTGGTGATACTGGAAATGCTGGAGTAGTTTGGAGCGTTTCATTCCCTTTTTTTGTTGGTGAGAAGATACTGCTGTCTGCTTCATCCAGGTTTTCCTGATAGTGTTCAATACTCCTCTAGAATATAAAATAGAAAAACGGAGGAAGCGCATTTTTCCCAGACATGATCAAGTCAGCCTACATAAACCTTTTGCCCCACTTTTAAAACAGAAAGATCTCAGCGCTCCTAAAGCCGCAGACAAGTGGACACATGCAGCCCAGTCGCAGTTAATCTGGGGAAATGACCACTGACCCCATTGCCAGATTTACATCTCCTGGGTCCAAAGTGGTAACTACAACAACAGCACAGGGCTGGTTCCAAATCTTTGTAGGCATGCAGACAATCCCAAAAACAGTGATAGATTAGGCATTCTTACTCAAGTAATACTTTCTTGCCTGGGGTGTATGGGGTGTCAGGGGAGGGGATGTACCTCTGGTGGGGGACACGCAGCGCTCCTTCTTGGGCAGTTTGCTCATCTTTGGTCCCCACCCTGCACTCAGCTCTCACCTGTGGCTCCTAGAAGGTGTCAGCAGGCGACAGCAGACACACCTGGGGGGAAGTGGCTTCAAATGCCTGGCTAAACAGGTGAGGTTGACTGATGGGTCTTAAACTCTTGGTGAGGTAGGGACATCCCTGCATGCAAAGACAGGCTCTGGCAGATTGAGGGGACAAGACCAATACTGGGTCCAATGGTCGGTAAAGCGCTTACTGCACCTGCTGCGGAGGGAGCCTATCCAGGACTATGCTGATCCTAAACCTCCACTGCCTTGCAGCCATACTCATTCCTGAGAAAGGCTTCAGGAGTAAACCCTGAGGAACAATCCAATCCAACAATCCACTGCCTTGCGGAACATCTTTGGGAGAAGAAAAGGTGAAGGAGTAAACTCTACACAAATCCGGAGTGGACTCCCTAAGGCAATGGAAACAATCTCCTTTGTGCCTAGCAAGCTGGTACATCAGGACCATGTGTCCTGACTTGTCCACCAGCCTGTTACAGGTCAGTGACTCATGGAAGACTGAGCTGAAAAGGCTCAACACTGACCTTGCCACACTACAGGACACCAGACTCACTTTGAATGGCAGCCTCTGAGAAAAACTACACATTTTTCCCAGTGAGGAACTCTCTTCTGTCTGCGATAGAACCACCAACCTGAGGGCTCAGAATGCTTGCTTTCCCTCCACCTCTCAACAACCTCCGGTCTGGTTAGCATCTTGAGTGTCTAGGCTCCCACTTTGTGCTCTGACATACAGACCAAGGACCAGTTCTAAGAGGATCGAGACCAGGTTGTCAGGAGGGTCCCAGCCTGAGAACACCTATTCCTGCTGAGAGAATTCAGTGCTAGAGTTGGGAATGATCACCACACATGGGACTACTGCATAAGCCGCTTTGGTATTATTGGCAGCATGAAGGAAAATGGGCAAAGGAAGGCCTGCTTGGACTGTGCACAGTCTCTGCACCAAGAGCACGTTCTTCTCTACCGAGGCAAAACACTTGAGTGTCCTGGAAACAGCCAATATCAGGCCACAGGAACCAGCTGGACTTGATTGTCACCAAGCAATCAGCACTGAACTGTGTTCGTGTCACATGGAGCTACCACAGTGCTGACTGCGACACAGGTAGTCACTCCCTGGTGGCAAGAAAGATCCGTCTCCAGCCAAAGAGAGCCCAGAGCACAAAGCAGAAAGTGTGGCATCTAATCAACAACGCCAGAACAGTCATGCCTGAACTTTCTGAGGGCTTCCCTGATTTTGTTGAACAAGCTCTACTGACCTGGACCAGGCATAGTGTTGAAGCAAGGTGAGACCGCATCCAAGAGGCAACCTACAACACATCTATGTCCTCCTTGGGCAAAAGAAACCAACCAACTTTTGACTGGTTTGAGGCTGGCATTAAAGGACATGAGATCTGTTATTGCTGCGAGGCTCTCCTCAACTACAAGTGTGAAAATACACTTGCTACACTGAGAAAGGCAAGGAGTGATGTCCAGCGGATTGCCAGGCGATGTGCCAATGACTCCTAAAGCTGTGCCAGAGCATCCAACTTGCTGCTGACACCAGCAACATTCGCCAAGGATGTGCTCTATGGGGAGCTGGCCTCATGCATCAGACCCATTGGCAGACCAACTGTGTTACACAAAGGTATCTGGAAACATGACATGAAAGCTGGCAACATCAACCCCGTCATGTGGGAGTCCCTTGCAGACAACCGCAGCACCTGGAGACAATCACAGTCAGGTCACGTATTGACAGCAGTGACCAGAGGAGGAATGACTGCTGAGAGGAGTGCAGAAGGAACGCCATGGTACACCCGCATCAGCACAACCGGATGCCTTCCTCTACCCCAGCTGCAACAAAACAAGTCTCTCCCCTATCAGTCTCTACAGCCACAGCAGGTGCTGCAACCTTCTAACAGCTTGACCTCACCCCCAAAGGCACACTCTTCCATTGTCTCTCAAGACAGACAGATGCCAACCAACTTTCTTACCTCATTTGACCCCCCTCCAGGCCTGTAGGAACCCAGTCTTTCCGCAGAAGGCTCTGTCCATTCACACTTTGGATATAATGGCTGTGCTGAGACATTGTTCTCATACTGTGCCAGGTTTAACTTCTTGTTTAGTCCACTCAATATGCCATCTGCTTGAGAGCCTGGAGATACAAAAACACAGAGAAGCTCAATCTGGTTGCATGTTTGTTTGTTTGTTTTGGATTTGATATCCCGCTTTTCACTACCCGAAGGAGTCCCAAAGCGGCTAACATTCTCCTTTCCCTTCCTCCCCCACAACAAACACTCTGTGAGGTGAGTGGGGCTGAGAGACTTCAGAGAGAAGTGCGACTAGCCCAAGGTCACCCAGCAGCTGCATATGGAGGAGCGGAGATGCGAACCCGGTTCCCCAGATTACGAGTCTACCGCTCTTAACCACTGCACTACACCACACTGGCTTGTCCATCAGCCTGTATTAAACAATACTGTGCAGCAAAATCTATTGGGCAATATAAAAAGTGACCACCAGGTAAAGTGAGTTTGCAGTAAAGGGATGTAATTCATTGCCAAGGATAAAATCAAGTAGATTTACTTAAAATGGCATCACTGACTGCAGTGTTGTCAGCAAACCTAGCCAAAGTAAATTCTAACATTTTGCATTCCAAGTGAGCCCTGGTCGATATTTACCGTATGTAATCACTCTACTGCCTGTTTATCAGAATTCTTCCTTGTTTATCAGAAATGCTACAGCTGCCAGCACATGGGTGTCTTCTTACGTAAGCGTGGCGGGGGGGGGGGAGAAACGGGGAAGACATAGCAGGGGGGTAAATGGAAGCTTCCCTTTTTAAGCACAGCCTGTGGGAAAGTTAGGCTAAAAGCCCCTTTTCCATTCTAAAATATTTTCTTTCCAGGTAACAGGCAAAAAGTGGTCTGCTTCTAGTACACTGTTTATAATTCAATTTATTATTATTTTTAATATATTTTATTAAATATTTCTTGGTTTACAAAGGTATGTGCAATGTCTCTTTTATCAAGTTACATTTTCTACAGATCCGTTTCATTTGTGGAGACATTAGTGTTACATTAGGAAGAAAAGGGGGAAAGAGGTGGAGGGGGGAGAGGTGAGTGGGGTGGGGTTGGGTGGCGATGTTTCTATTCTACTTATTTGTGGGGTGTAGTTGTGGGGTTTTGTGTCAGTGTCGCTTTTGCAGGTTCTCTTTACTATTCACTTGTATCCCTTTGGTGGTGAGAGAGGTTGGGGGGTGGCCTAGGGTGTGGTTGTTTGTGTGTGTGTGTGTGTTTTTGGATCAGGTTAGATAGATTGATTCGAATGCTGTTGGTGGGTTCTTGTTGTCTTGTTGGGCTGTGTATGTCATGAAGAAGTCTTCTTCTATTTGTCCCCGTGTCAGTTTCAGTTTGTTGGTTAGTTTTTCTAATAAGGCTGTTTCCCATACTACTTGGTACCATTGGTCCATGCTTGCTCCTGACAGGTCTCTCCAATGGTTGGCTGTGATGCTTCTGGCTGCTGGCCACAGTCCCCTACCCCCCCCCCCGGCTTATGCAAATAACCAATAAGATCAAACAAATTGGCCTAAACCCAGAATATCTTCTTAACGGAACTTTAAATAAGGCAAAAATTACTATTACTCAGAGACTGCATGATGTCGAATTACAACAAGAAACTGCCTTACTCCCAGAGAAGTATAGATGTTTAAAATCTTGGCCTAACTTTGCAGCGGCCCCTTATTTAACTAATATCACTAATGAAGCCTATAGATGGGCCTTCTCTAGAGCCCGTTTCGGCAGTGCTGTATGGCAAATTTATGAAGGTTCCAATGCATGCGCGTCTCTGCCCCTGCATGTCTAACAAGGTAGAATCCGTTACTCACATCCTTTTATTTTGCGAATTCTATAGTGAAGAACGTGCTCAATATATTTTACCCCTTTTAACAAAGTTTACACCCTTACAACACTATTTGGAATCCTCCCCCGAAATTTTACGAAAATATCTTCTGGAGGATTCTTCAAGTCTAGTATCATATGATGTGGCTAAATTCTGCACTTTAGCTATTGAGAAGCGTAAATCTCTTTTATTGAATAACACATTGTAAAGTTCCTTTGTGTAATTGTTTTATCTCTGGTGATGTTGTTGCCGATTTTTCTCTGTTTGGATTTATGATTTTCTGTACTGCTGGCTTTTGCCGTAATAAAACTGACTGACTGGCTTCTGGCTGCTGAGAGTAGGTGGGTTATGAGTCCTTTGTGTTGTGAGTGGGCATTATTGTCTTGGAAGATGTTTAGTAGGGCCAGTTCTGGGGTGACTTCTAATACTTGCTTAGTTATTTTGCATATTTCTTGTATGACTGATGTCCAGAAGAGTTGGGTATTCATAATTCAAGTTATGAAATATCTTATTACCACAGAAAACTTGGATGATCCAATTTTAGAAATAGCAGGTCTTGTGGTAATTCTACAATAACTGGATGAATTTAGATGAAACCTGTTAAGTACTGTCCCAGTAAACATTTGCCACTTTCCTGGCTGGAGGGGAGAACTGGGTTGAAAGGGAAGGGAAACACCTGAGAGACATCAGCTTGAACCCTGAGATTGTGTTTACTTCTGCTCCCGCCAGGTATTCAGCTGAGAGTGGCCTGGCCAGAGGCATTAGCCAAAGGCCTCTCAACCCATGGATCAGCTGTGAACGAAGCCATTTCTGTTGGCCTTAAACTGGGAAGAGCAGATTCCTCCTCTACAAACAGGGCAGAGAACATAGCTGCTATTTTCTGAGATCTGCTTTTCATCAGCAAGATTATCCTAGAGATGTTTCAGTGGCCTCTGAAAATACAGTACATTTGCATCTTATGTGGGGGTGGTGTTTGGGGGATGGTGCGCATATGCAAAAATGAGTATACATGAGTATGCGTCCCCTTGGAACTGCCCCTGTGTGAGCATCCTTACCTTTGCGGAGCTGCAGGAGGGCCTTCTGGCGGTTCCCTCCCTGCGAGAAGCAAAGCTACAGGGAACCAGACAGAGGGCCTTCTCGGTAGTGGCGCCCGCCCTGTGGAACGCCCTCCCAGCAGAGGTCAGAGAGATAAACAACTACCTGTCATTTAGAAAATACCTGAAGGCAGCCCTGTTTAGGGAAGTTTTTAACTTGTGACTTTGTATTATATTTTGGTATTTGTTGGAGGCCGCCCAGAGTGGCTGGGGAGACCCAGCCAGATGGGCGGGGTATAAATAATAAATAATTATTATTATTATTATTATTATTATTATTATTATTATTATTATTCCAGCTCTCCACCTTGCTTACCGGGCAAGTCCCGCTCAGCACGCAGGGTCAGCGATGCTCTCGCAAGACCTTAAAGATCTTCCTTGTTGAGCCCAATTTTGATGTCACAGCCACGGTTAAAGGTGGGGGAGATTTACAAATGCTTCCAAAAGCCTTTCAGAGGCTCCCTCTTTAAGACTGCAGTGAGATCTAGCTTAAAAGGGACGGGGAACACGAACACACACACACGAAACACTACACTCAAATTCAAAGCACTCCCAATGTTTGGTGCTTTCCACATGTCTCATTATTTATGGTATTTCAATATTTTGCTGGAAGCCACCCAGAGTGGCTGGGGAAACCCAGCCTGATGGGTGGGGTATAAATAATAAATTATAATGATGATGACGAACTTTTACAACTTGCTTTTTTTTAACATATTGCTTGTATTTTGAGAACTCTGTTCATAATTAAAAGGAAAGAGTTATACAGGGAGACTTCCATAATTCTTGTCTCATGAGATTCTCCTAAGGGGGAAAACGGCAATGAATAATGACAATTTCCCCCCATAAATGGCAAATCACAAGTAAAGTACCTGCTGCATTATAGACAAAATAAAAAAGTAAGTCTACTTCTCCTGGGTCTATGTATGCTGCTAAGGAGACAAAATGCTGGGCCAGATAGAATATTACCAAATAATTAAGATTTATTCTAAGCAGCCCTAAATCTTGCTTCTGACCATCTTCCCATTGCAGTCCCCTTGACTATATACAATGTGGGGTTATTTGTACAATCACACAAATAGGATATGCTCATTCCAGCTTGGGGGGAGGACTGGCCAGATAACTCTGAGAGCAGCTCTTTCTTATTAACTTGGAGGTGCCACTGTAACTGTCTCCAAAATAAAGGCTGCTGACAATTCCAAAAATGTTCACAAATCTAGATTGTCTTTAGACTATTACTGCACACCTTTAGGTGCCAGGCAAAAATGTCTCTCTTCAACCAGGCCTTTGGCTTGATTAACATCTTATACCCTTTTAAAAATGTGTTTGTGGGAGGAGGGAGGGAGGGGAGTTTACTGGTTTGTGCTTTTTTCTTGTTTTTCTTAGATATTTTGTGAGAGCTACAGATGAAGGGCGGTACACAAATTTAACAAATAAAATAACAATAAATAAATATTTGAATATACTCTCCCCTTACTCATCTGTCTCCCCAACCTGAACCCCACAGAACTAAAGCATATATTGTGGCCAATGCAGAAGAATGAGAACTACTTGACGCATCGCCTGCCATTCACACCCCTCAACACCTTCTCCTAGGGAGGATCTGGCAGGAGAAGTGACACGAGAGACCCAAATCATAACAGGGAAGATCTGATTGGCCACTTTGAATCTTGGGAGTTCATGGTCCATGCATGCCTCTTTGGGTTTAATATAATGATTGAAATATAAAGATTGAAATTATTTTGATATAAGGTGAAGAAAAAAACATATTAATGAAAAAAGATAAATGACTTCAGTTCCATCCCAACGTTCCAGAGATCTGTAATAAGGAGGTATTGAGATACTCCATTTCTCAGTGACATACTTTTAACATATTCACGCTATGCAATGGCAAATGGAAGCTATTACCACTGAAGAAAAACACATTTCATTGATGCATCATGAAGAATAACTCACCCTGCTGAGGCAGGCTTCTGTCCAGGACCTCTGCCTTCCCATGGAATCTGGGGCTCATCCCAAACCCTCCCAGGTCCATTTTAGGGCTTGCAAGGCCATTCAGCTGACTTGTGTTGTCTCTGCTGATTGTCTTGATACATGTGGGAATAGGCTCAAATGTTGGGTCCAGTTCTAATATTAACCTATTAAGCTGCTCAATGGACTGATCAATATCCAGGGTGGGGGAGGATGGCAAGCCTGCTGAATCGTTTCCCGTGTTCAATCCCAGTTCAAGATTGTGTTGTAATTTTAAAACCTCAGGGCCAGGGCTTTGTGCTATCTTGCTGGAGGGTAGCATACTCCCAAGACTCCTCTGCACAGCATCTCTGCTGCTGGATCCCCGGGCAGGGGTATCTGGACCTCTGGCTTGGCTGCGCAGGTTGCCTGAGTTCTCAGCCACACCACGAATACCAAGCCGTACTTCATTCTCTGGGCCGTAAGCGTACTGGTGAGCGATGACCAGTTGCTGTTCCCGCACCCATGTCTGTGTTGGGTAGCCACTGAGGCTGTAGGCCTGTGGCTCGGTGGAAACGGCAGTATTCCTCGCCAGCTGCTGAGACTGCTTTGGGCCGGTGCCTCCAAAGTGCGTCTCATATCTGGGGTATCCATCAAGGTCCAAATCTGGGACCAGAGTGTTGCTGTACTCCTCCTCCAAAGTATTACTCCCAAAGCCATCTGACAGAAGAGAATTCTGGCTGTTTTTGTGGCAGCGGAAGTTCCCAAGGTGGTTGGAATGCTGCCCTTCGGAGGAGGACAAAGTCCCAAGGCTGCCCACGCTGTGGAGGTCGTGACTGGGCCCCTCATCATCCAGAATGTCTGTTTCCCTGTCCTTGTGCTCGACTCCTCCATTCACATGAACCTGGGCGGGCACTATGTGGCGAGTCCCACTGAACGTGCTTTGGGCATCGGTCATATCCTTAGGAGGACTGGCTGAGCTCTGTAGACCAAGGCCACTCAGCAATTGCTCCAGCCCCTCTTTCTCTAGGGGGCTCAGGACACTCTTGGCTTCTGGCAGGGGACGCTCTTCAGTCTTGTCCGTCCTTATAGAGGCTGTAGAGTGTCCCGAGTCGCTGCCCACGGACAAGGCATGGTCGCTGGGGTCAGGGCCGGTAAGTGCAGCAGCCGGGGCCCTGCGGGGAAGGCGGCTCTCACAGCGGCTTTTCTTCCTCGCTTTAGCATACAAGTTTCCCCCCGTGGGGCCCTGGGTGGGCTGCACTGCAAAGAAATACAGCAGGGATTATATAAGACAAAACAGAGTAGAGTTGGGGAACGGGGACAAGAAGAAACTATTTAATATTGTTTATTATTATTTATTAAATTTGTTAGTAGCTTTATCTTGCCCAGGGCAGCCCAGAGCAACTCACAACCAAACAGACAGAAAGACAACCCTCCCAGCCCCATGTTAAGGAAAAGGAGGCTGTGAGTAGGCAAGTGATCCATGGGGCCAGACCTACCCGGGATGAGATGCTGTGCTCATTAGGTCTGACACTCAACCAAGTCTGAGAAGATCCTATTTTTGCTAATAATGAGTTGACTTCAACTCTGAACAGTGTGATTACTGACCTGTGACACAAGGCCACCTGAGCCTCAAGCTACAGCAAAGGATCCAGAAGGAACTGCTGGCTGCATACCCACTCCTTCAGAGGAGGCATCCTGCCAGCCATCTGGTCTAGGACCCCCCCCACACACACACAGCGCCTCTGTCTTATCTGGCCTGAGCTCCAGTTTATTGGCTTTCATCCAGTCTAATATTGAGGCAACACACACAACATACACACACTATAGTTTTTTTGGGGGGGGGACCCTCCTAAACCTTAGAAATTAGTAAATGGTGGGATTTTGATTATTTGGAATGTGAAGGGAGAAATGCAAGCTGCAAGGAATTCCTGGTTTAGCCTAGCAAAACAACCTGGCCAAGCAAGCCCATTAAGAAACAAGAGGGGGCCATTGAGAGCCCTTGGCAATGCAAGGGAACTGTTCTCCCCACTTGCCCTGAGGTGTGAACAGAGACTGGGGGGTTGGAAGATTGCCAGGGTAACTGGCAGGGGGGAAAAGTCTTGAGGAAGGGTTGCTGGGAAGTCTTGAGGAAGACTGGGATCCATCTTGGGTAGGCGGGCTGAAAGTGGCTTCACCGCTGTGGGGGACAAGCCCCTCCTTGAAATGACTATGCTGTAAGATCTGGACTCCCCCCACACAGACTGAAAGTGTAAACAGGTGAATAAACCATTTTTCTTAAAGCGACGACAATCTCCTCCATGTCTCAATTCTCCAAAGGAACACAGACCCTGGGTGAGTGCCAGGAACCCCCTGGGGTCTTGCAGGGAGGGAAGGTGGCACACAACTTTTGTAGCAATATATATATTATAATAATAAAAATAGCAGCAGACAGGGCTATCATTAACTGTGCCAGAATGGATGGTGAAATCACAATCATTTTACTCGCCTGATACAATTAATTCTGTAACAAGACTCACAAAAACAGAGCATTGCATGAAAGGGGTGAAAAGCACATTTCCCTACTTTGTTTCTGAAAACTCAATTATTCTGGTGCAATAGCAAAGCTGCATTTTTACATTGGCTCCACAACCTACAGTGCTGGCTATTTATGTATTTATTTATTTGCAGGTGTATAGCCCTGAGGTGACTAGACTTCTGCATCAGCTCTATGAGCAGCCCAAGTATGGGAATGATTTTTCTACATTGTCCAACTTCTGTTTTAGAAAACAAACGAATGAAAAATACTTGTGGAGGGAAAGAGGTTATTCAATATTTTAGAAGGTGATACTTTACTTCCTCATTAACAATACATACAACATCATACAATATAGAGAGGGGTCTTTAATTCAAGAGTATTTCACTCAGAACATCATTTTAGCGGCCCACAGAAAATAATTTAAAAACCAATTACAAACCACGGTTTTAAAGAGGAGAGAGTAAGAATAAAATTCTGGCTATCCCCCACCCCCAAAATAATTACTTCAATGTGTACTCCTGATAATCCACTATCTCATGAGGCCCTTAATCTCAGGGTCATGGGTTTGAGCCCCGTGTTGGACAAAAGATTCCTGCATTTGCAGGGGTTTGGACTAGATGACCCTCATGGTCCCTTCCAACTCTATAATTCTATTTCACTTGTTTTAAAAACCACAGTACATATCCCAGCTGACGTTAAGGACATCCTTACTCCAGGGGAGGCAGACAGCAGCCAAAGGCAAATGGATGGGACAGAAAGGATGGTGAGTCTGTTTCCCAGCTTCCTACACATACCAACTGCTACTGCAGGTCTTCTGGCACTGCCTGTCCCTAATGGGCATAAGCTCCACAAATGCTCATCCAATTTGCAGATGACACCAAACTGGGAAGGGTAACCAATGCCACAGCAGATAGAATTGGGAATGAAGATGACCTTAACAGATTGAAGAACTGGGCCAAACCTAACAAAAAGAATTTCAATAGGGACAAATGTAAGGTTCTGCACTTTGGCAGGAGCTTAACATGAGTCATCAGTGTGAGGCAGCAGCAAAAAAGCTAATGCAATTATTCTAGGCTGCATCCACAGAAGTCTTGTGTCCAGATCAAGGGAAGTCATAGTCCCACTCTATTCCAGACCACACCTGGAATACGATGTCCAGGTCTGGGCACTACAATTTAAGAAAGATGTTGCCAAGCTGGAAGGTTTGCAGAGGAGGGCAAGCAAGATTGTCAAGGGTCTGGAAACTAAGCCTTATGAGAAGCGCTTGAAGGAGCTGGGTATGTTTAGCCTGGAAAAGAGAAGACTGAGAGCAGATATGAGAGCCACCTTCAAACATCTCAAGGCCTTACAGATAGAGAATGGAGCAAGCTTTTCTTTCCTTCTGCTCTGGAAGGTAGGACCTGAACCAATGACTTCAATTTACAAGAAAAGAGATTCTGACTAAACATCAGGAGAACTTTTCTGACAGTAAGAGTTGTTTGGCAGTGGAACGGACTCCCTCCTTTCTTAGAGGTTTTTAAGCAGAGGCTAGATGGCCTTGGATCTTGGATGCTTTAATTAAGATACCTGCATTGCAGGGGGTTGGACTAGATGACCCTTGGGGTCCCTTCCAACTCTATAATTCTATGAAGTACCCTAATGGGCTTCTCAAAAGAATTATGATTTGAGGGAGGAGAGATTAATTTTGTTGTTCAGTCGTTCAGTCGTGTCCGACTCTTCATGACCCCATGGACCAGAGCACGCCAGGCACGCCTGTCTTTCACTGCCTCCCGCAGTTTGGCCAAACTCATGCTAGTCGCTTCAAGAACACTGTCCAACCATTAATACTACCACAATAAACAAGGTGCTTTCGCCAAAGCTCTGCATTACACACTCTGCACCTGAAGCTCATGCAGAAAATTTTAACGGTCTTTTGAGAGAGCCCAAACTTATTGGAAAAACAAATGAATGACTGCACAGCCATTCTTTCAGCAGAGTACTGGATTCCAAGCAAGAGCTTGCAGGTTTGATATTGACTGATGTGTCTCAAACCTGTGATTTT
The DNA here is from genome assembly GCF_009819535.1 of Lacerta agilis. NCBI lineage: Eukaryota > Metazoa > Chordata > Lepidosauria > Squamata > Lacertidae > Lacerta > Lacerta agilis. The sequence goes on along the minus strand of NC_046325.1, from coordinate 49,949,448 downwards.
ATACAACTTGATCAAAGAGGGAAATCTGCTCTGTGGATTTGTTTACTACAGTAACTATAGTTACATGTAAATATTGTATAGTTTATATGGAACAATCAAACTTTTTCCATTTAAAGGAAAAACAAAACGTCAACTGCAGAGTAATTATTTTCTTTTGAGCAAACATGGCCCCACATTGACTTAGCACAGCAGTAAGAGAAGGTGGGGTTAACCCCTCAAGCTGTTTTCCTGATAAAAACTGCGGCCGCCTCAATCCTGCTATGCAGCCCAAGCCCATGAGGGAAAATGTATGACATGAGCGCAAGTTTTACTCATGAGGGAGGAGCACCAGTGTCCCAGTCCAACCTCCTACAAACTGTTCCTTGCAAACCCTTGGAGCTCTCTGAGAGATTCAATCTCTGGCATCCTCAGGTAGAGATAGAAAACCCAGGAGAGCAGCTGCCAGTTATGGTAGTCTTGAGCTGCGTGGTCCAATGGTCTGTCTTGGGATAAGGCAGCTTTCTATGCCACCACGCAGGAAAAAGACGACAGAGATCTGAGCGTGCGATAGGAATCTGTTAATGAACAATAGTCTCCCAGCATGTGTGGTCCCTACAAGTCAATCCTTTCCCAGGGCCTGCATCTCAGCTGAGTAATGTTTAAACCTATTCATGGACAGAGAGAAGATTGATTCACCATTGCAAAAGATGGCAACACTCACCTCACGACATGGCCAGAGGATACAACGGCAGATTCACACATAGTTAGAATTGCCAAAGGACAATAATTTCCACCACCAGAGTGAATATTCCCTTTGGACCCAACTCAGAGTTTCACCTGCAAGAGCCCACTATGAGACAAGCACTGATGCAAGGGATGAGCAAAACAGCTTGTCTCTGGAAATTTTGGTGAAGTGTAGAATAGATTTATTTCACTTTGTCCAAACTCTGAGGTGGGTTATAAAACCTGGAACAGATTCCATAATCCACTGTACCATGTTCAAGGAGAACTAACAAAGCTAACTAACATCTCTTGGGGTAATGACACCACCCTCTTGCTCCACATGCATGGGAGGGATCTTGCACATGTGCCTTTCAAACTGCGCTAGATCCACTTTGTGCAGTATGCTGTTTTCAGAAATGTCCTGGAACTTCTAGTTATGGAAATTCTTCAAATATACAACTTGGGTGGAGAGATTCAGTGGGGATGAAGTTGCTCTGCCTCACCCCTGAGAAACCCTGCAAATCATCCTTCCAGGCTGAACAAGCCAGATACGGTTTTCCATGAGTGAAACTTAAGAAAGGGACAACAGACAAGCACTAGGCGGGCAAAACACCCAGCTCATGTGCTTTGCATGTCTGATAAAATAAAATATTTAAGGAGAATACGCAGCAGGTAATATTTTCTTCACCTGACCTTCAAGGAGCATTCCTTTCCATATGAGTCACTCAAATTATTTATACCAAATCATAAGGAGCTTACACCGTTCCTCAGTAATCCATGGCCCCTTTTAACTCCACCATACAAAGAAGGGCCTTGTTCTTCATGCGCCAGTGAAGTCTGCAAAAAGTTTTCCTTCCAATTTAATGGGCTGCATTTCTCAACTTACCTTGACTCGACCTGACTGAAGAATTTTGGAGATGAGGCACACAATATCATTTTGAGTTGTTATTAAACAGGGCAAAATAAACCTCTCATTTCTATTTAAAAGAAGAACCAAAATATGAATGGTTGGGTGCTAGGAAAGCACAAAAGCTTGGCATTTTGTCAGCCCAGTGCTTGGTCATTTGCCTCTTTCTGAAGTCCCACACGTGGAAAGTCTCTGCTGTGAAGACTCTTCTGGCAAGTCTCCATGCCACTTCAACCAGCTGCTCACATCTTTAAAAGCCAGAGAGACTGATCAAAAGCTACGAAACCAATACAGTATGCTTAGGCACAGCATGAAAGGAAAGGAAGTTTCCAAAAACAAGGGGAGGGAGATAGGCTAGGAGAGCAAGACTTCACTGAAATGATCACCTCACCAAATATGCCGAGACTCTCATTAACAGCTGAAATACTTCATTTCACTTCAAACCTTGCTCTCATTTTCCCAAGGAAACAGCCTTCTGCAAAAATGGTGCAGTAACACAGCTGTCCAAACTCCACCCTCCCCTCCCCAAAAAGAAAAGAAACCAAAAGCAGATTGAAACTGTAAAGCTGAGCTAGTGGTGATGGAATTTGTCTACATCAAACGGAAAACAACCCCTTTCTTTCCCTACACCGTTTCTCTTAAGCTCAACTCCCTCCAGGAAAGGGGGGGGGGAGGAAATTCTTCTTGAATGACCGAGAGACCTGGTAAAATGCCAGCCCTGAATCTGAACTATAAACTGAATGGGATCAGCAGCCACACACAGAAATATGGCTGCATGCGTATTTTTATGCCTACAGATGAACACACAGAAAGCAGATCCCATGAACAAAAGCAGTGCCAAAGCCACAAACACTTACCAACTAAAGTTGATTAGGAGAGAGTTCTTAAACTTCCTCTATGCAAAATTCACCCACTTCTCTCTCTCTCAGCTTTTTCTGATCTGTCTCACAGCTATCTCCTTTCCAGCCATTCAGTACTTGAGAAAGCACATTCAAAGAAGCAAACTAGTGAAGTAAATTCATCAACTGTAGGGCCCAGTAATGACAGTTTTGACCCAGTTTTTCCAAATGGGGTTGGATAACGCTATATATGAGACTTATTTGCTTATCTTGCACCACTAACTATCCCTCTTGAAGTAGGAAGTAATCTAGGTGCCCTCCCACACCTAAGAAATGAATCTCCGCCCTTAGGCAAAGCTGTGCAAGCCCAGAACTGCATTCCCTGCAAGGCTAAGTCATTTCTGCTGTTTCGTCTTGCCTCCTTTGCTAAACACAAACTCACAAAGCATTGTATGCACATAGCATGTCTCACTCACTCACTCATATACAAACAAATCGAGTCTAAAGAAAATGGTATCTTACCTTGCAGAGGAATTACAGAAGCCCCATAACTTTTTGAAGCAGCAAAATGGTTGCTTCACACACTTCAACAGCAAGCACAACACACACAAAACAGCAGCAGTTGGAAAGCAGTTGGAAAACACCATCAGTTTTAGCTACTTTGCCATTCTCGATGCAGCAGTTGCTGAAGGTAAATCGCTCTCACTAGAGAAGGACGTAACTTTGGATTCAGAAGAAAAAGAGTAAAAATGTAAACATAAGGGAGGAGCTAGAGAGTGCAGTCAGGTTCTGTGAAATTTGAACCCTTGCAGCAAAGCGAGAGTGAAGCAGTGGTGTTTCAGAAGGTAATTCAGGCTACAAACTCTTTCTCACAAATGTTATTTTCTTCTCCCCTCTGCCCATCTCACCGCCATTAAGCTTTAGTCAACTGATGCAGAACCCCAACACGAGTCCACCCTTGATTCTTGCATCACCAAATGACACAGATAGTTTTCTATGAGGTTCTCCCCAGAACTGTTGTGCAAATATTTGTTCTGAATGCCCACATCCTCCTTTGGCTCACTCTCTGTGCATCTCTGTGCAGCAAGCTGCAAAAGATTTGTTCAGTCCTAACCACACTCAGATTTTTATTTGGTAACAGCAGCTTCCCGCACTCAACAAAGCAAACTCTGGTTCCTCCTCTCATCTGGATAAACTCAAACTTCCATCAGCTTCGGCTGGTGTCCCAGCTGTGCCTCTATCTGGACAGGGATAGCCTAACGTCTGTCATATATGCTTTGCTAATCTCTACGTTGGATTACTAAAACGCAAAATGCTTTGGAAACTTCCAGCTGATGTAGACTTCAGCGGCCAGATTGCTCACCAGGGCAAGACAGTTTGAGCATATTACACTGATCCTGGCTGGAGTGGACGGACTGCCAATTAGTTTCCAGGCCCAATTCAAAGGGCTGGTTTTGAACTATAAAGCCTTAAACGGCTCAGGACCGCAAGACTTCCAAGACAGCCTCTCCCAGACAGACTCAGACACTGCAATCATCATCTACTGGCCGCCTTCGGGCACCTTCCCCATGAGAGGTCCAGAGGGTGGCAAAGAGGACGGGCCTTTTCAGTGGTGGCTCCCCATTTGTGGAATGCTCCCCGCAAGGAGTCCTCCCTGGCACCTTCATTACATATCTTTAGGTGCCAAGCAAAAACATTTATTTTCAACTAGGCATTAGTTTTTAAAATGTGTTTCTAGGAGGCATGGTGGGTTCTTTTGCTTTAATTTTTGTTTTATGTGTTTTTATGTTTTGAACTGCTCTGTGATCCTTGGATGAAGGGCGGTATACAAATTTAATACATAAATAAATAAGTCTGCAAAAATCTACAGTTCACTCCAGCAAATCATTACCACACCACAGCCCACAAAACTTTCTTTAAACCCTTTGACATGACAACTTCCGGAAAATGTTCTCTAATGTTAACACATCACAACCAAATGAGCCAGGCCACAGGATTATTGTTTCAGAGTCTGAATTATGAGCCGTAGCCAGGAAAGGGACTGCCTGTCTGATAACAGAGACATTTCAAAAGCTATATAACAATAATGACTATAATTACCACAAAGACAATCAAACAGTATTCAAGCTAACAAACTAAACTTTGATGCCTGAAATGAAAAGACTAGAACTCAAAGTTCTAGTACTTGAATCTCAAAAGCAAGACATCTTTGAAAACAACCCATTTTGTCAAATTGCCAGTTGGAGAAGGGAGGAAGTGGCGAGGGCATGGCAACAGCACCACCTGAGCTGCCCCTGCTCTCTTTATGGGTGCATGCATGGCAACCATCCACTTCCTTCACTGGACAGTGTGTGTGCGACTCAAGGCTTCTAATAGTAAAAAGTTCCAAGTGTACTTATATGGAATCAAAAGACACTGATACTGATGGAACCATTGGGGAGAAGGGTTTTCATAAGATGCACTGGGCCACTGAACTAAATCAGCTTAAGTTGGGCTTCACGGTGTTCTTAATACATTCCAGTCGTCATGTGGCTAAGGGGTGGGAAGGATGCCTGCAGATGTGTGTCTATGCAGGTATTGGCATGGCTTAGTAAACACAGAACTGTAGAGATGGAAGGGATGGCGAGGGTCATCTAGTCCAAACCCCTCCAGGCAGGAATCTCAACTAAAGCTTCCATGACAGATGGCCATCCAACCACCACCTTCCAAGGGAGTTCATTCAGTTGTCAAACAGCTCTTACTGTCAGAAAATTCTTCCTGATGTTTAGTCGGAATCTCTTGCAACTTGAACCCGTTGCATTGCTCCCTCTTCCATGTGACAGCCCTTGAGATATTTGAAGATGGCTATCATATTTCCTCTCAGTCTCCTCTTTTCCAGGCTAAACATACTCAGCCTTCTGCGACATTAGCTACCTCTCCCAGTTTGGTGTCACCTGCAAATTGGATGAGCGTCCTCTCAATTCTGTCATCCAAGTTGTTTATAAAGACACTGAACAAAACCCTGAGACAGCCCACTTGTCACTTTTTCCCTGGAAGACGAGAAACCATTAATGAGCACTCTGGATTTGGTCAGTCAACCACCTACAAATCCACCTAATTGTTACCTCATCCAGCCCGTATTTTACCAGCTTCTCCACAAGAATACCATGGGGGACTTTGTTGAGAACCTGACTGAAATCAAGACACACTATTTCCACAGCATTCCCACTAAGCTTGCAACTCTATCAAAAAAAAGAAAAGAAAAAAAGAAATGAGATTCATTTGGCATGACTTGTTCTCCAAGAATTCTCAAAGATTACAGACAGAGATTCTGAGATTACATCTGTAAGGTTCTTTAGTACGCTTGGGTGCAGCTCATCAGGCCCTGGAGATTTGAATTCATTCACAGTACCAGTAGCTAGGTGATCCCTTACTACCTCTTTTCCTATCTTGAGCTACAGCACCTTCTTTACACCATTTATTCTGTTATCACCCGGTTGGGCACTGCTTTCCTTTTAGGTGGAGACAGAGGCAAAGTGGTGGGTGGCACTATGGGTTAAACCACAGAGCCTAGGGTTTGCTGATCAGAAGGTTGGCGGTTCGAATCCCCATGACAGGGTGAGCTCCCATTGTTTGGTCCCTGCTCCTGCCAACCTAGCAGCTCAAAAGCACGTCAAAGTGCAAGAAGATAAATAGGTACTGCTCCAGCAGGAAGGTAAACTGTGTTTCCGTGTGCTGCTCTGGTTCGCCAGAAGCGGCTTAGTCATGCTGGCCACATGACCCAGAAGCTGTCTGCGGACAAACACTGGCTCCCTCGGCCTATAGAGCAAGATGAGCGCGCAACCCCAGAGCTGTCTGCGACTGGACCTAATGGTCAGGGGTCCCTTTACCTTTACCTAGTTCCGCCTTATCTTGTGCACGCAAGGGACCTACTGCTTACTTGTTCTTCCTCTCGCTTTAGACATAGCCAAAGAAACCTTTATTATGATTAACCTCTCATGCAAGCCCTCCTGACCCTCTCTCTGCAACTGCCTTTCATGCTCAAAGCATGGATCTCTTCACAAATGGGAAAAGAATAATAGAATCCTAGAGTTGGAAGAGACCCCAAGGGCCATCCAGTCCAAGCGGAAACACCATCAAAGCATTCCTGACAGATGGCTGTCAAGCCTCCGCTTAAAGACCTCCAAAGAAGGAGACTCCGCCACACTCTCTGGCAGCAAATTCCACTGTCGAACAGCTCTTGCTGTCAGGAGGAATTTAGAGAAGAACTAGATTCTGACATACGAGGAGATATCTTAAATAAGTTGCACATTCATCTGCTAAGTTTGCTTGATAGTTTCAACCAGGGCACCTCTCAGGCAGGCACTACTGACATTATAAGAGAACAAGGGAGGCATTTATGCGGAGTTCCAGCACCTCCTTTTCTAGAAAAATAGCACTGGCTTCAACTGTTGTTTTCTGGAAGAACTCCATGAAAAAATTGAAGAAAACTTTTGTGTTGTAAATCCATACTGTGTGTCAGGAAAAACCAGCTTGTCTGATATCTCAGCACTATGAGTTATTGATTTGACAACAGATTCTGCAATAAAATATAAGAAATCACTATCAGAATTATCAGTTAAAAGGTGAATTTAAAGTTTTGTCAGATAAAGCTTTGGTTGCCACATGGAAATGGAGAGGGAGATGTAACAGTACAGAATATTTTGGATTTAAAAATACTCACCTATTTTGTCTCCCAAATTTCTATCACCCCTCCCTTCTCTCACGCACACTTCTTTCAAAAAATTGCATATACAGCTCAGAAATCAAAACCACACATTCATTCACTTACCAGAAACGGGACTCACTGGGCTGTTTTTGTTAGTAGGCATTTGCATTCCTTCCAAAGCAGCAGAGCCAAAGTAATCTTGCCTCAAATCTAGAGTTTTGTAATACAGAGCAGCCCTCTGGGAAACCAAGTACTGTATTTAACTATGCAAGAGGGCACCTCCCCATTCAACTACTATTTACCTTGAGTTAAAAGGGGAGTAAGGGCGGGAGAAAGACAAACTGAAAAGTCAACTGTCCCAGGGGGAAAACAATCATCTTGTCATAGGTGAATTCCTGAAAGCCAGCTGCTGATCACCTGGATGCAGTTCTTTAAAACTCCAGTGAGACAAGGGAAGTTTCTAAAGCTTTGGTTTTCACAGTACTTATTGCCCTAACCTTGAAAGCTTCACCAAAAGTCAGCAAAAGTATTTTACCAATGGCTGCTTTCCACTTACGCTATAGCAAACCTCTCTTTCCAAGTGTAAATCTCTTTTTGCTGACACCTGGCTCTTTCATGGATTCAAGCACTGTTGGCATCTATTTACCAGGACCATCAGAATGCCACAATTCTGTATTAATTAATTAATAAATAACTGGAATGTGGGATTCAACTTCAGCTTCCAAACAATCCCAAATTTCACTTTTTCCTTCTTCTTTTTACTGCACACAAGTTGGCTTCTACACCAGTGGAGAATCTTTTAAAGAACACATGTGCAAGAAAACAAACCACAGCTGGGACAAAGTAATTACAATGTAGTTATATAATGCCATAGGCAGGGCCGGCTCGTCTATGAAGCAAGGTGAGACAACTGCCTTGGGTGGCAGGATTCATAGGGGCAGCAGATCCGGCCTCCAAGAAACATATCACCCACTGTTGCTGCTATAGCTTCTACCATGTAGCCTGGAAACAATATTGGGAAACAATATTGGGAAACTGCAAAGCTGTGGGGGTTATAATTAAAATTAGGGAGGTCTCTGCAGATGATAAACAACCATTGAACTTGGCCCTGTCTGCTCCTGTTGACTATAAATAACAGCCTTGCTTTCTATGAAACTGCAGCTGATGTGGAATTTGTGCTTCCCAACTTAATGGATCCTAATCTGGACTTCAGTAGAGCATTGTCATTCATTTATTCTAAGCCCCTGTGTGCACATCTGAACACTGCAAAACATGATAAACAACTGAGTTAGCTGATGGCTTTAAAAAGAGAGAGAGAGGAAATGAGGTCAGAGGACATCAGGGAAGCTGTCAAGATGAATAAGGTACTATACTGTCCTATTGTAATAATGTGAAAAACCTAATAAACTAGAATTTTTTTTGAAAAACAAAAAGCCATGAATGACAGCAAGACTGCAAGCACAGTTGGACAGGCTAAGGAGGACCATGTCTGCTTCCTCATCGGTTGTATTGTTCACTTCCTGGTAGCAACTCACCTTCCTCATCAGCGCTCATGTTTTCGTAAGAATCCCAACAAATCAGTGGATCTGAACAGCTGAAGTCCCCTAACACACCATGGCCATTCTGTAGCTGTTCACATCCTGAAAGATGAGAACCGGAAGTTTAAGTCAGGCATCTCCAAATACCCCCCAATCAGCGCTGGCAAATTTACTGAGGTCACTAAGGAGGGCAGAATCACTTTTTGAGTTTCACTTCCTCATCAAGAACTAGAACAAGAAGTGACTCAAATGTGCAGGAAAAGACAAACTGTGCTGCAAGGCAGACTGCACTACTTAGTAGTACAGGTGAGAAGGTCTCATGGCTGAATTCTTCCCCACCTCAAAACTCTCTGTATGTGAAAAAGCTAGCACATAAGTGAAAATGTTCAAATGCTTCTTCCTGAAGCCCTAGTTTTCTTTGAGCTGACAGTTCAGGTGTGGGGAAGCACTGAAAGATGCATTTTTTCCTCTGCATTAAATAACCAATAAAGTTAACTGGAAGTTCTGGGCTTCCTCCCCAACCCCCACCACAGCCCAAGGAATTTATCACTGCAGATAACATGGTTGTGTAATAAGGTCCAAAGCTCACTGCAGTGGTGATGCAACATGCAAGCAAGAGTTCAGCTGGAGGGAGGCCCTGATCCTGCTTCTTTTCTCACTTTGCTTCTAGAGCAGGCAAAGCAAAATGGTGAAGAAGAAGAAGAAGAAGAAGAAGAGGAGGAGGAGTTTGGATTTGATATCCCGCTTTTCACTACCCAAAGGAGTCTCAAAGCGGCTAACATTCTCCTTTCCCTTCCTCCCCCACAACAAACACTCTGTGAGGTGAGTGGGGCTGAGAGACTTCAGGGAAGTGTGACTAGCCCAAGGTCACCCAGCAGCTGCATGTGGAGGAGCGGAGATGCGAACCCGGTTCCCCAGATTACGAGTCTACCGCTCTCAGCCACCCACCATGGCAATTTGTGGAAGGCCTACTGCAAAGAAGTATTGTGTCCAGAAAATCCTGTTGACCCCTCTAGCACAGAGGAAACCCTGACAGCAAGACCCAGAGTTGGCTTCTGAAAGCTGCCCTAAACCCATATCTATACATATAAGGTAGCATTTGCAATTTGAATGCAAATTTGTATCATGGGTCTTTGCCCTAAGCCTTCTAAGCGGTGCTTTTTCTTAGAACAAAAGGTGCAGGTTCTCACCATGAAGGTGCAGGTTCTCACCGTGTGCGTGTATCTGAAGAAGTGTGCATGCACACAAAAGCTCATACCAATAACAAACTTAGTTGGTCTCTAAGGTGCTACTGGAAGGATTTTTCTTCATTTTTTATTTTGTTAAAAATTATTGATGCTTTGGCCCAAAGGACAAAGGAGTTCAAAAATCAATGCTTGGTTACCAAACTTTTATTTAAAAAATGTGCACAACATATTTATTTATGTGGGTGTCGGAAGGAGGACCTGCTGCTGCAAGGCTCATTTCCATCTGGCCTCGGGGGCAGGGCCCACACCCACCCGGAACAGCTAAAAGGCTCCTGGGAGGCCACTGGGACATTGCTGCTGCCAGAAATGCTTTTAAATGTTTTTAAACGTTTTAAAATAGTTTTTAATCTGTCACGTTTTAAATGATGGGTTTTTGTTTTTTGCTCTGTTGGGAGTGGGCTGTGCACCTGGTCCTTCAGGGGCAGTTACCCCATTCAGGACCAGGGAGTCCTCCACACCTACCTGCCCCCTGACCCCCCCCCCCAAAACAGTACTTCAGTCTGGATGAGTGTTCAGACCCCTGGTCTCTCACTTGTGGGGTGCCTCAGGGTTCCGTCCTCTCCCCCCCCCATGCTTTTTAACATCTACATGAAGCTGCTGGGAGAGATCATCAGGGGATTTGGGCTGGGTGTTCATCAGGATGCGGATGCCAGCCCTACCTCTCTTTTAAATCAGAACCAGTGAAGGCAGTGATTATCTGGCGTGAGTGTCTGGAGGTGGTTGGCAGCTAACAGATTGAGGCTGAATCCTGACAAGACAGAAGTACTGTTTAAGCACATAGATATGCTTGAATCCTCCTCTACCATCTTCAAAGGTAGATGGAAACTTGCCTGTGTTTGCATTATCCAAGTCCTCTTTGTCAAACACCAGACTATATCCTTGAACAGCCCCTGTGTGGAATTGCAGGCGGAAAATATCACAGGTGGTACATCCATATTTTTTATGGCAGCACTTCAGCTGAAATAAGAGGAAAAGACAGGTAAGGCAACTCCCAGTATTCATGCAGGCACAAAATGCTTAGGTATGTAGGAGAATACGTATATCAGCAAAAAAAGTCCATAGGTTGTACTGTGGTAGTAAGAATGAGACCATAGCCACTCTTAGTCCTTGGAAAGCAACATGGGCGGGGCCCTCTAGGCTGTCCATCCACCTTAATTAGTCTTGTCTCTAGATCTGGACCATTTCAGACGGCACATGACTGAATGGTCCCCCGTTCCTGCCCAGTGCAGCCTGCAACCTAAGAACCTGATTCAAAGCTACCGGTCAGCAAAATCTACAGGATGTTGAATTTTAGCCAAGCCTGTTCCATAGGGCCTTCTAGTCTTACTTCTCTGCCTTGTTGTTAGACATATTGAATGGAAAGGATCCAATTTAGTGTTTTAAAAATCTCATAATAATATATCAAGTAAAAAGGTAAAGGTAAATGTACCCCTGACCATTAGGTCCAGTCGCAGATGACTCTGGGGTTGCGGCGCTCATCTCGCTTTCCTGGCCGAGGGAGCCGACATACAGCTTTTGGGTCAAGTGGCCAGCATGTCTAAGTCACTTCTGGCAAACCAGAGCAGAGCACGGAAACACCGTTTACCTTCCCACCGAACTGCTAGGTGGGCAGGAGCTGGGACTGAGCAACGGGAGCTCACCCCGTTGCGGGGATTCAAACCGCCGACCTTCTGATCGGCAAGCCCTAGGCTCTGTGGGTTAGACCACAGCGCCAGCCATTATATCAAGTACAGTGGTGCCCCGCTAGACGAAAATAATTCGTTCTGCGAAAATTTTCGTCTAGCGGGTTTTTCGTCTTGCGGAGCGGCAATGACAGCCGCGCTCCGCAAAACGAAAAAAAAAAAAGACGAAAATTTTTCGTCTTGCGAGGCAGCCCCATAGACTTTTTCGTCTTGCGGGGCAGCCTTCCACTAGACGAATGCCTTCGTCTAGCGAGTTTTTCGTCTTGCGAGGCATTCGTCTAGCGGGGTACCACTGTAATACCCAGTATAATGTACTACCGGTAAGTGACTTTTTATCTATGGTTTTCTTGATGACTTACTTTGGTTCATCTCTGGATAACTTTTTGAGCTGCCTAAATTTAGTTAAAATACTAAATATTTGTAGGTTTTCTTCCTCCAAGGAACATGGAGACAGTGTTTTTCTGTAGAAAAAATACACCCAGAGCATTTAAACATCAATGAAGTCCAGCTAATGCTTACCATAATATCTCCCTTCAAGCAGCTGGGCTGTTTCCACGCCAGTACAGACTCTGTTTTTATTCTCTGGCCCCACAATACTTAAAGAACAAAGAAGGAGAATTATGTGAGAGACTGTATTTCAAAGTGCCTTCGGAAGAGATAATTTTGAACTCTAGGAGTCCAAATGGCTGAAACCCGATTTATACATTTTAAAAATCTCAGTCCCTCTGGGATTGTACCACCTCATTAAGTCATAGCTGTCAACTTTTCCCTTTTTTTAAGGGAATTTCCCTTATTCCGAATAGGATTCCTCACAAGAAAAGGGAAAAGTTGACAGCCATGCATTAAGTAGGTGCAGGAATATTAATGTTTAACTGAACCATTTTCACACAGAAAGCGGCTCTCTCCATTTGGGTTTCCTGATACAGAAGAAAGAGAACACGGAGTGTATTCAGACGCACACTCTGGACTTGATTTCAAAAAGCTTAAGGAACTACTGGGTGAGAATCCACGGTCAGAAATATGCAAAGAGAAGGGAGTTCAGGATGGATGGGAGTTTCTTAGAGGTTGAAGGAACAATTGCGAACAATTCCAACAAGAAAGAAAAGTGGGGTGCATCTAAGGAAACCATTGTGGCTGCATATGGTAGGTCCTCTGCATGGAAAAGACGGAGAAATGCTATTGGGTAACAGAGAGAAAGCAGAAATGATCAACACTTCTTTGCCTCTGTCTTCACCCAAAAGGAAAGCAATGCCAACTTGATGGTAACAGAATAAACAATGCAAGGAGGGAGCTGCAGCCCAAGCTAGGAAAAGAGGTGGTCAGGGAACACCTAGCTACGTTAAATGAATTCAAATCTCCAGGGCCTGGTGAGCTGCACCCAAAGGTATTCAGAACCTTGCAGTTGTATTCTCAGAACATCTATCTATAATCTTTGAGAGTTCTTGGAGAACAGGGGAGGTTCCTGCAGACTGGAGGTGGACAAATGTTAGGGGCGGGGAGAGGACAGCTTAGTATCAATACCAGAAAAAAGTAATGGAACAGACCATTAAACAATTGGTCTGTGAGCAGTCAGAAAAGGATTTTGTGGTTACTAAGAGACAGCTTGGGTTTCTCAAAAACAAGTGATGCCAGAGTAATCTCATTTCTTTTTAAAATATAGAGAGAGTTACAAGCTTAGTGGATCAGGGGGATGCTGTGGATATAACATTGCTTGGTTTCAATAAAGCTTTCAAAAAAGTCCCCCATGATATTCTTATGGAGAAGCTGGTAAAATGTGGGCTGTGCAATGCTAGTGGTACATTGGTACCTCACAAGACGAAAAACGCACTAGACGAAAGGCATTCGCTAACGAAAGGGTGACTCGTAAGATGAAGTTTCCTATGGCCGTGACTCGCAAAACGAAAACGTTTTGCGATTTTTTTTGTCAAACCGCGCTTCCTCCAAACCGCGCTTCCTCCGACCGTGCTTCGCAAGACGAAATTTCCGCTATACGACAACACTTGCGGAGTGAATTAATTTCGTCTTGCGAGGCACCACTGTAGGTGGATTTGTAGCTGGTTGACGGAGCGAACCCAAAGAAGCATCAAATTTGCAGATGACACCAAACTGGGAGGGGTAGCTAATACCGCAGAAGATACAATCAGGACTCAAGATGACCTTAACAGACTGGAGAACTGCACCATGTGAAGAAAAGCACTGAGCTGCCCACCTTTTCTCCAAGCCAGTCTGTCAGGTATCCCCTGCAAGTCCTCTTCAAATGCAAAGAGGATACTTAAGAGAGATAAGAGATATGTGACCAACTCAAAATCTTAAGGGTCAGAAAGAGCCTGGGGGGTCACTCCTCCCACGCAAAAGCTGATCTGCTTCTTGCAGCACCAGGAATCCAGGTTCCCTCTTACCATCAGGCTTCCAAAGGGGACCATCCTTGCTGCTTAGGAGTACAGTAAACCAGAACTGGTGCAGTTAGGATTCTCTTGGTGGCTGTTCCCAAACTCTCTCCCTGGAGAAGCTAGAATGGCTGCCTCCTTTGTTGACCTTCTGTCTGCAAGTGAAGACCTTCTTGTTCCAAAAGGCTTTGGGAAGCTGACTGCCTTTAAGGAAAAGGCTGGTGCTGTGCCCTTTAAATTGGAATTATCTGTATGTTTTAATAGATCTTAGAGAGATCGGTAGAGATATAATTTTAATTCTATTAATATTTGTTTTTTAATGACAGGCGGCAATCATTTTGCACGGGGGTTCTGTTCCTGGAACCCGCACGCTGAGTTCCCCCTGCCCGTTCCACCCCCATTCTGCCTTCTTCCAGGTCCAAAAGGGCGCATGCGCCAGTGATCGTGTGTCAATTGGACACGCCTAAAATGGTCACTGCCTGTATGATGGTAGTAGTAGTAGTTGTAGGTCCTTTTGGAGCCACAGAGCTCAGATTTATTTAGCATTCTGTTTTGACCTTCTGCCAGCTTCCCTACCCTTTATTCCTAATAAAGTTTCTTAATTTGACAGCTGAAGTGTGTGCAATTGTTAACCACAGGGTTTTAGGATGTCCATGTGCCCAGACACTTGGCATTCAGGCTACTGGGCATTTAGGATTGGAGTTGTAAGTGACCAGCATGCTTTTCTGAGATTTGAGAGAGACTCAAAGAGAGGGCAGGCTGCCTTTAAACTCTGAGTAACCCATACGGGAAGTGGGTTTTTGTTGTTGTTGTGCCTCCATAACTTTTCTTCTTACAAGTCAATAACTGGGGGAGATTAAAATTAGAATATAAGAGGCTTTTCTCACCCCCCCCCCCGAATCCGCTTGGAAAAAGCAATGTGAAACAACACTGAAGTTAAAAGAAGGGGGGAGGGCAAGAAACAACTGAAATTGTAGAGAAGATTGTAGGAGTGGGGTCTAAGGGATGTATGGAGTGAGAGTAATCCTCCAGGGGACACAACCTACACATTTGTCACCCTTTTTTTTTAGCTCACAATCTAAAATAGACTTTTTAAGGAAGTGCAGACAGCTCACATTGGTGAAATCAAAATAACAGGCCATGCTCCACTGAGCGCACAGTTTCTATTAACTCTGTCAGAAATTGTGACCCATATTTGGTATTTTGGTCCTGTCCTTGACATCATTGGATTTTTTAAAAAAGAAAAATAATACAGAAGGAACAGTTTCAGAATTGCTGTGGGAAACAATGAAGACAGTGTTTAAAGGTCTATGTCTGCAAGAAAAATCAAGACTGAATAAAATCTACAGGACACAAAATACACAGTTAGAACAGGAAGTTAGAACAGGAGCCAAGACACAGGGCAACAAGTTCAAAACAAGTTTACAAACAACTACCTATTAAGTGAAAAGAACTAGAAGCAATAGAAATTGGTAAAACAATGGTACAAATCATTAAATTTAAAACAAAAGTATTCTGAATGTGGGGGTAAGGGATCCAAACAATTAGCCGCTGGTTGCAAAAAAAGAGAAACAAAGCTGTAATTACAGGTATAAAAATGAAAACAGAAGAAAGGGTTTATAGTACAAAATCAGTATCTGTAGAATTTAGTAAGTTTTTCTTCTCTGTACTCCTCCCCACTCCCCCTCTAGAACAAACTATTAAATAGCATAGCAATACCTTTACTAAAGGAAGAGGACCGTAAATGTATGGAAAAGGAGGTATCAGAGGAGAAGATAAAGGAAGTAATTTAAAACTTGAAGGTGGGAAAATCATATGGCCCTGATGATGATGATGATGATTTTATTATTTATACCCCGTCGTGATGGTTTTGAAACATATTTTTACAAAACATTTAAGGAACACACACTTCCACAAATGGCCAGGCTGTACAATGTGTTATTGGGGGGGGGGTGAGGCTGTAAGCCTGAGCCCCCTTCCAATTCCTGCATCCCACACAGATTCAATTCCAGGAATAGCCAGACTAGCTTCCTGATGAGGTAACGGCCTAAGCCTGAGTTGTTAAGGTAACGAAGGAAGTGGCTCTGTGCCAGAGGACAAATGAGCGGGGCCCCTTCCCTCCACTGTCTGGTAGTTTGAAAGACAAAAAGACTTGAGTGGGGTGTGCAGGCTAGAAGCTGCAGGCTGGGCAGCTGGGAGACAGAGCGATGCCTGATTTCTGTTGGAATCCAAGGCTGTGGCTCTGAGGCGTTAATGCTGTGAACCCCTCCATCGTAGGCTCAGGTTGTATATATGTGCAAATAATCTCACTGCAGAGGAAACATGAGCGCTGGGTAAGTGCCTGCTGCGACCCCTGGGATCTTACACCGCTCAGAGACTGGGGTGGCGTGCAACACAACACTATTTTAGCCAGTAACCCACTTCCCGCAACTTCAAAGCATTCAAGAATCATGGTTCTTCCCAAGTATCCCACCAATGTTGAGTCATACCAACCAATCTCTTTGTTAAATCTAGATTATAAAATATTTACAGTCATTCTGGTCATTGGATTAAAACTGTTTACTGACAGTTATATACACCCAAACCAACCTGGGTTTGTTCTTGGGGGAATAACTGATCCAATAAGGAAATTGGATCAGTAATTCCCACTTCATTTCAGCAGAACCAGTTCCTTACATGTCTCTTGTCCATGTTCAAGGACTCATGGGGCTCTTGTAAGAAGAGCCAAGAACCGCCTGGGAGCTTCTTAGAGCAGATCTGGATGTCACTGGGGGAGGGGACAAACACTGGGACCTCAACCTCCGTCCCACCCTGCCTCTACTGCTCTGCCTCACATTTCCTTTCCTTGCAGCCCAACTTCCATTATGTGTCTGCACTCAGCATTTGTATGGGCCCGTATTAACTCAACAAGGAGCTCTCTATTTGCAGACAAATGTATGAGATACCAGAAGTTATTCTGCAACACTAAGCCATGGAAAACCAGTTCAATACTGCCCGTCTGCTTGTACATGTCCACCCAGCTGCAGCAGAGGTCATTGTCTAGTTTCATAGATGGCCCCAAAATGTCCACTAACAGTTTGGCCTACAGTCCACAGAAATGCAGAACTGGCCAGTTATGTAGATCACCTTAGACCTTGAGTCCTGGGCAGAAGCATGAGGTTTTGAGTTAGCTCCCTTAAGATTAGGGGCCTCAATAGTAGCTACCACTTCAGCATGGGAGCATGGAAGTGGTGTCCAATCATCTTGCTGGCAGCTGCTCTCTATGTTGGAAAAAAGAGTTGTCCATCTCCCGGGGGTGTTGTTCTTTCAAGGCATCAAAGTCTGGCAGGCCATAACTCTGGCAAGTGCATGTGGGTGGACATCCCTGCAACAATCCCACCTTCCAAGCTCACCCACCCCCATTAGCTCAGAGGCAGAGGTGTGAAATGAATCTTTCCAGGATTCATTATGTGTGGTTCCAGTAGTCCATGCAGGCCTTGGGGCGTCTATTTCTACCATCAGTGTAATTTTGTCCTGCGGGAGCTGGTACTGCCCACTGTCAGCAAAGACCTCACCACCAAGATCCAGATCAATACACCGATTAATCACCTCACCAGCTGTGGCAGGAGAACCCAGATAGCAATCTAGCAGTGGTTGGTTTATAGCAGCAGGACTCTCTAGACTTGCAGGGTCATTCCCAAATGGTATTTCCTTTCCTTTCCCCCAAAAAGTCCAGTGTAAATTTCTACTGTGGGCAATGTCCTGGTGCTTTCAGAGGAGGGAGGGGGGCCCTATGGGCTTGACCATGGGTAAGTGCCATCATGGAGGTAGAAAATCCAGGCGCTGGATGCCAACCGCGGGGTGGAGAGGAGGGTATAGGAGTTCAACAACCCCCCCCCCCAATGTTCTGGCTAGCTAGAATTGTTCAATGCAACAGAGATACAACGACCCCTTTTGTGAGTCCTATGGATGGGGCGAGTGATTACAACTTCCCATATAAAATCCTTCCTGCTTTTGTCTTTCACCAAACTTAAGCAGTAACAATCCAACGTTGTCTCCCAGGTGCTGATTCCTCTCTGCTTGTGCATGGCAGCTCTGGGGCAGTAATTTAAAGCCAACAGCGAGGAAGATAAAAACACAATTAAAAAGTAAACAGCTCTTGGCATTCCACCATGGAATGCAGGGGAGTCAGAGTGCAGCAAGCCCAGATTAAAAAAACAAACAAACTAAAATTTTAAAGCATAACATCTTCTGAGCTGTGAGACTGGCTGCCATTCCTGAAGCTATCTGAAAGGGAAAAAAACCTCTTACAGCAGCAGAGATGCAAGTCCATTTAGAAAATAATCAAATTTCGTGGCTGTTAGGATATCAGTTGAGATCATTTCTTACATTTACAAAAATTAAAAATGAGGCTTCAAGGAAACGAACAGAATATGAAATGATAGTAATAAGAGATAGTATAACGACTAAGAGATTAATTTCATTCATATATGTAAAACAACATTGAGAACCCGTTTTGCCTCCAACAAAATCTAAAAAGCTGGTGGGAATTATATTGAGATACAAACTTTGAAAAGGATAAATGAAACAATTTTCGGACAAAAGCACCATATAAATATCTGTCAGCTACTACTAGGGAACGTTCACTATCAATTGCGCCTGGGTGGTATTTAGCACTGAGGTGCCTATCTTATAGAAAGCCCAATAACTCTCTGTTATGTTGGAAAGGATGTCTAATTATAGGTACATACTAAGTATGTGGCAGAAATGTCCACAAATACAACAATTTTGGAAGAAGTTTTTAAAGAGTTAACTCGGATTACAGCTCAGACAATCCCAATAACCCCGGCATTATTTATATACTTCAGATATGGACCAATTAAGAAGTAAGGAATTAATAACACATTTATTGACAGCAGCTAAAATGATAATATCCAGAACCTGGAAAACCTTGCAATTAATGATACTGAACGCTAGTATAATATCATCTGGCAAACAGCAATAATGAAAAAGCTGTCACAAAAATTGAAGGTAGCAAGGGGAGAGAAAAAGCAATATGATTTTTACACTGTATGGTATGATTTTTTAAATTATACTAATGAAACAACAGAGAGATGAGTAATATGTACAGAGTATATGTCACAGGCTGGTTGGGTGCAGAGGAGTGTTGGGAGGCCCCATCCGGGGAACCCCTAAGGGACCCCCCCCCCCAGGGAAGAAGGCTCAGGGGGTTGGTGGTGGGACAACAATGAGAGGTCAGAGGGAGAAGAGGGAGCAGACTGGGAGGAGGAGGTGTTGGAAGCTGAAGAGGAAACGGGGCTTACTGAGCGGGCAGAGAGGAGTTCAGAATCAGGGGCAGAAGTTGAAGCAGGAGAAGAGGGAGGCTAAGAAGCAGAGGTGAGTCTGGCTGGTGAAGAGGCACAGGCGTCTCTCCCTCCCCACCAGGTCTCCCAGAACCAGGAGAGGCATGAAGAGGGCCAAGGAGAAGTTACCTTCCCGCAGGTGCAGTCTCAGATTGCTGGGTGGGAGGGGGACACACCTGGAGAGAAGGGGGCTTTCAGTCTCAGCAACTGCTTCATGCATGCAAGGCCAGCAAAGATGAGTTGTGGTGCTCATTATGCCAGACACTCCTGTGCAGATCCTGTTTTTGCTAATAAAGAGTGAACTCCAGCTTGCTCAGTGTGATTTCTTGCTGGCTCGCTCCTGTCAGTATATTGCAATATGGCGTAGATAAACAGGCACTACTCATTAGCTCACTTGTTTTACTTTGTGTTTTCCAAGTTGATGCAAGAACTCGTTTTACTGGTTTACTGTAATCACCTCATTATTATGAAATAAAATGTTTAGTATTTTACCCCCCCCCCATGACCAATGTTTTGTTAGTCACTCATGTTTTATTATTTGTGTGTACAATTTTGTAACAAGAAAATAAAAAGTATTTAAAGGGGGGGGGGGAGAAAGGCATTCAAACAAATAACCCACAACATTCACTTTGAAACAGTTCAGTGATGTGTTGTTATCGCACATGAGCTCCATTAAGAACTTTAGATTAGCCAGAAGCAGATAAGGGATTGATGTGCTGCTTATTACTTACTATATTCCTGATGTATAAACTGGCTGCATGGCCAGGTACACCTTCGGAAAAGGCCGACAAACTGAGAAAAAAGGGGACTGGCTTTTAAAAAATGGGTGTTCACATAGCATCATGGATTACACCGTTATGTTAGAACTAGTAATTATCCCACAGTTCTCGGGCACTGATATCGTTTCAGTTTTAGTTACCTTGTGGCAGGAGTCTTGAGGTGGGCAAGCAGAAGCTGGTCTGCTCTTCCATCTTCAGGAAGTGCTCTCACTTTAGAGAGATTCTGCCTTCTGGCCACCAGTTGGGGAACAGATGTCACAGATAGATATTTATTATTACGGCCATTGGCCCATCACACGATTTTTCAAACAACATATGTATACAGATGCCACAAACTATCCAGAATACCTCCAAGCAGTGAGGACAATAGGGTGTCTGCTATAGATCACCGAGCCAGACTGAAGACCTGGATGTTGCCTTCCTAGAGCTTGTCTGTGCTCCGGACTGCTTGCCGCGCTGGCTGGGGCTAAGGGGAGTTGGGGTTCAACAACATCCGGGAGGCCACAGGTTAGCTTTCCTTACATTAGGGGAAGAGGAAGAGGTGCCCAAGGCCAAAACAAAACAGATGGAGTGACAGCTGATGAGGGATGGAGCAGGTTGGGCAAGCAAGTAAATGAATTTATTACATTTATTTACCACCTGTTCCTCTAAGGATTATGGCCACCACTGGTGAGAGAAAAGTATGGCCAGCGGTGGACTTTTGGATCCCAAATTTTACAGTGTCCTATGGTAAAATTTGGCACACACACCCCCCGGCTCCCCCGCTCTATTTGACAGCATTGTTGTGGCGCCCTCTGAAACACGGAACCCAGTGCGGTTGCACAATCCTAAACCCGCCTCTACAGAGCTTGTATTAGCATGAAATCAGGACCCATGCTAGGAACAAGGACAACTGCACGCAGAATAAACTCAACCCCCCCCCCCCAGCATCAAAATTCGGAATTCTATGTAGGATAATGTAATGCAGGAAGAGAGATGGTGTGTTCATTTTTACAGATCCAGAGAGAAGGCCACTTAAGAACTGTGCATACCTGAAAGGGGAAACGGCCATAGTCGATGAATTAAAGCAAACACAACACATGAAGAAGCTCTTCCTATAGTTGGCTATAGAGAAAGCAGGTGCTTAACCTACAGCTGTTTTTTAAGGCACAGTTTGCTTACACTCCTGTGCAGCTTTGGAATTACTAAGGTGATAGAAGTTACTATTATGATTTGTTAGCATTTCCATCCATCCTTCCTCCCCATTATTCAGCTTTTCCGGGTCATGACTAAACCACTTCTGGCGCACGAAACACCGTGACGAGTGGCAGAGCCCACGGAAATGCCGTTCTTCTAAATTATTTTGAGCAAATGGGGGAAATTCCATTTTCTTGGGCAGATACTATGTTCAGATAATGGCCTAGACACAATTCACTGCATCCAGATTCATTAGGTGCACTTAGTTATCACTTAAATCCAGTCCCCACCAGAGACCGGCTGCTTTCTTCTTTGAGTATATACCGTAACTTTATTCTAACCAGACTCAAGCCTCAGGCCTCTGACAAGCTCTGCACAGGCCTGCTTACACCGATGGCAATGAAATCAAGTCATTACTAATTTGTCTCATAGATATTAGTAATGACTTAATATGCAAATGGCAAAAAGGGGAAGGATGCTCCAATACAATCCCAATTCCCGACAGTTTGAAGAGCTGCACAGCACAAGGCCGATGGTTTATTCCATTGCAGATATGCCAATGGACAGGAAGTTGCATCTGCCATAAAACTGAATTTCTCCCCAAGCCTTTCAAAAATGATTATATTGCAAGTGGGGGGGGGGGGGGTTGTACACTGAACACACAATTTGACACCTTCCACCATGACCATCTCCACGGCTGCAATTACTGCCATGAAGCACCTTCTGCAAACGCTGTTCTGTGGGCTTCGGCTTTTAATGGATGCTTGTTTGCAGGAGGGAAAGGCTGTGAGAAAATCAGAACAGTTTATATTGCACATCATCTCTAAAGGGCCAATGGAAACATCTTGTTCCTTTCGATCCCACGGCCCTGCTCATCTGTGCCTTTCAAAGCAATGTTTGCAAGCACACCCAACCGCCTTAATAATGCCGCATTTAAATTCTGCATTTATTTGCTGACCTGGAGCAGAATGGGAAAGGAACTCTCAAGGCTAAATATTTATTAAATCCTCAGAGGGGATGTGTTGTTGTTTTTTCCACTTCAGCAGCAGCTGTGTAGGTCTCCAGAGAAAAACGCAGCAGCTCACTGGGAAAGCTTTTATGCAGTGAGAGACAAACAGATGTACTGCCTGGGCTGGCTTTCGACCAAACATTGTCCTCTCAATTGCTAGCAAGACCCTCCTCTCCAAACAACTTCTAAAATACTCATGTGCTTTCTGGTGAAGGGAATGGATGGGTAACTAGGGTTACCAACCCAAGCTGCCAGGCTGATTGCTTCTGTTCTTTTTAGCCAATTGTTGCACCCTAATTCCTCTTCCCGTTCTGGTATTGCAAGGCCCACTAATTTAATCCTAAACTGAACGTATATTCCAGCCATATAACTTCCAAGTCATGTTTGCATTGTAACCCCTTCTATGAATATATTATCCGTGTTTCTTAAAGTTCCTTGAAGGAATCTTTTATACATGCAAACTGGGGTTCTCGTGCCACATTTATTGTTTGGTATGATCAACAGGGTCTGCTAATCAAGATCTGCTACTACGAAGGCAATTTCAGCCACCTGTAAATCTGATTTTAGTATAGTGAACAACTCTGCAGAACTAAAATGGCTAAAAAGCCCTGCTTAGCTGAGATTCCTGTATTGCAGGGGGTTAAACTAGATGACCCTTGGGATCCCTTCCTGCTCTTTGACTCTATGATTCTATGCTTAGCTGGCAGCACCTGTGGTTTGGAACTACCTATTGAGATCAAGCAGGCACCTTCATTGTACAGTGGTACCTCTGGTTACGTACTTAATTCGTTCTGGAGCTCCGTTCTTCACCTGAAACTGTTCTTAACCTGAGGTACCACTTTAGCTCATGGGGCCTCCCGCTGCCGCTGCGCCGCCAGAGCACGATTTCTGTTCTTATCCTGAAGCAAAGTTCTTAACCTGAAGCGTTATTTCTGGGTTACCAGAGTGTGTAACCTGAAGCATATGTAACCCGAGGTACCACTGTACTGTTTTCCCACCCCGTGGCAGAACTGGGCTGGGTGGGTGGGGAGGTTCTTTCTAAGCCCAAAGTTGCCATGATGGGAAAACAAAATGCATTCATGTTTTATGGGTGGCAAGTGTGTGTGTGTGTGTGTGTGCATATGCACACTTTGCACATAGGGCCCTTGGAGGGCAGCCTAACCCTCAGTGTGGACTTGGGCCAAAACATGGTTAACCACACCTTTTATAATGCAGATTTCCCCTCATATGAGCCCAGCAAAAATATACACACCCTCAAGAAGGGAAGGATGGTGAAAGATGCAGGAAACCAGCCTCTGACTGTGGTGAAGGGGAGGGAAGTGTGGTACTTGCCTAAACAGAAGTATATGAGAAGATAATTTAAAATACCTTTTCTGGGATGGTTGCATTAAAGCAGAAACTTTATCATCAAATAATTTCTTCATAGCAAATCTATCTAGGGCTTGATCTGCACTGTTGAGAGAAAAGGGGAGGAAAAATTACATTGTTTTCGGGAGTAGCTTTGCTGCTCTGAAATCAGGATATTGCAGAGATTCATACCAACTGAATCACGTTCTGGGTTATTTGGCAAACACACTCGATTCTAGATCTGATAGGGCCATTATTGTTTTAACATGGACATTTTTACAGTAGTTGCCTTGGGAATCTTTTTTCATTTTGAAAACTGGCCAAAAATGAATTAAAATGTGAATGTTTCTTCCCCTGCTCCATGAGGACAAGACAACCCCTGACCCTCAGGCGCATTTTTAAAAATGAGTCATAGAATCAATTAGCACATTTCACCCTTAGAAGGGTAATTAACTACATACTTTGGTGGGGAGGGGGAGAGAGAGAATTGCTATGCAACTTAAACATTCTCCTGATTTACAACCAAGGTTAGTTGCATTGGTAACTGAAGCTCCATTGATTGCCAAGAATGACTTTCTGCCCCTGTTGAAATGCTCCATCCACCTGACATTCGCTCTGAACAAAGGACAGAAAACAATTCTAACCCTGCAGACTTCCTACCTTTTCTTGTGCTTTCAGTAGGGCAGAGGGAGACTCAGCGCATGGAGCCATCGTGGCACTGCATTAAGCAAGGGAAGTTGCAGCTGTTTCTCCCCTGCCATTCAAATACCAAAGCATGCTTTAAGATGAGCTCCGGGTCCTTCTGGAGGAAAAAGAAAATGATGGGCCCAATGAAGGATGTGGAGCAAAGACGCAGCACCATTCCAGCTATGTAGGCCTGGACCTGCTCATCCTCTTGGCTGCAAGGCTACTAAGCCAGCCCAAGAAGAGTAGGCTATAAGAACAACTACATTTAAAAAAAGAAAAGAAATTGGAACTTGCGGAAAGATATGTATATCCTCCTGGCTGATTCAGAAGTTATCCAAAAGATAAATGCAAGAGACCCAGTCTTCCTTTTATGCACACATATGACACAGTGACTTCTCTTGACATAAACTGGCTCACACTCCTCCACACGGAAGATGCACGTCATTCACCAAACATGCCATTGCACTAGCACTTTGGTTTGGTCATGCTGCCAGAGTTAACACTAAATACATGACTTTGGGTAAATGAGCCATCGCAACCACAAGAGGGCCATGAAAAATTGTGTCTTGGGCTCAGAGCCGTCTTTCCCATTGTTCTTAGTGGTTCGTTGCGCCAGGGCGCTGGCCTCTCAGGGGGGACCTAGCGAGTGGGGGAGCTGCGCGGCTTTGCCGGCAGCCTCCCCTTTCCCTGCACACCCGCGAGCTGCGCCCCACCAACTATATGGCTGGCGGGCATGCAGCTTCCTTCCCAAGCCTCCGCATCTGCTAAAGACGGGGGTCGTTGTCCTCCTCCTGCTTCCTGGCGAAAGGCGACGCGCAGCCTTCTCGGGCGCCCTGACACCGGAAAGCATGTCAGCCAGCACGTTTTCCTGCTTGATCGCCTCCACCATGCCAGGGATCGGGGCAGTGGGAGTGGCAGAGGACATTTTTCACCGCCCCCTCCCTTGTTTTGGAGTTGCCGGGGGAGGCGCCGGAGGGATCTTTGCACCACGGCGCCGGATATGCTTAAGATGGCCCTGCTCAGGCTTTTTAGACTCATCTACCCAATGGGGGGGCATTGGCTGCCAGGTGTGATTCTGCCCCTCCAAATCTCTTCTACCCCACTACAGCAATTCCACTGGTGGAGGCACAGGGCAGATTTTGCTTGATGCAACTGAATCTCAAGACTGCAGCCCACTAGCATCTGCAGGCCTCAACAGGCACCACTGATAACCAAACTCAACCACATCTGTAGATCTCAACCTATTTGTACAGACAGATAGGCCCTGGATTGCACTTCTTGGTCATTTGATATGGCGCCAAAGATACAGAGTCCAGGTCCTGGCTATACCAATCAAGCTTGGAAGTGAACAGGCGCCATTGAGGATCCTGTCTTCTCCGCTTCGTATTTTAATCTAGCCTTACCTCACGAAAGAGTCTGGACCCTGCAGTCTACATCAGAGGCCCTTGTCCAAGAGCCACACATGAACAGACCTTTCCAGTGGTGGCCCACCATGTGTGGAATGCTCTCCACAGAGAAACACGCACTAATGTTATCAATTCTTTTTGGTGTTTGGTTTTTATTCATTTGTACTTATTATGTTATTGAATGAGCATTTTAGGTATTTTGTATTATATTTGTATTGTTTTAAATTTTCTGACTTTAATTGTTTTTATCCATTGTATTTTATCTTGTAAGTCACTTCAAAACTTTTTGAAGGTAAAAAGTGACCCAACAAATGTAATAAATAATAATAAATAAATCATGCTTTGGACTGCAAGTGCCATCACCCCTGACCACTAACTGCACTTGCTGGGGCAGATAGAAATGGTACTGAGTCTAAAACATCTGGAAGGGATGAGGTTGGGGCTTTAGGCAGAGGCAAGCAGAAGACCTGCTTCCTCTTACCTGGCAGACACATCTGCAAAGGGCATGTATGCAGATATCACTACTCCTATTCTTCCTTTTCCACCCTGTAAACAGAAAAATCAGCATTTCATTTTATTTTATTTAACTTATTCCAAGGCAGTTTACAAAACCCTGAGATTCCGTAGCATTCCACCCTCTTTATATACTTTTTCAGTATTTTATGGTATTTTAAAATCATAACAATATCAAAACAAAGCAATAAATTGTAGCAAAGAAGCCCAAATGCAACTTGCAGTAGCTCTGTGTCGATATTTCTTCCCTTCAGAGAATACGTTTGGTAGATATTCAAGACAAGTCTAGGCATCTTTGCAATGTCTGGCATGATATGTTATAAAATATATATATATTCTGGAAAACAAGTGTATTCAAAAAATGATTACTAGAATATTCTTCTGACACCTATGATTTATAGCAATGACTGCATTTTAAGATCCTTTTCACAATGTTTAAAAATCTTATTAAAATGTATGACAAGTAATTAGTACAAATTACTGATAGATAATTACTTAGTCAACATTTCTGTGGTGGGAAGTTCAGATTGATGAACAAATGGCACATTGATATACCGTATTTTTCGCTCCATAGGACGCACCGGACCATAGGGTGTACCTCATTTTTAGAGGAGGAAACAAGAAAAAAATATATCTGGTTTTCCTCCTCTAAAAGCCCTGGGTTTTTTGGAGGATCAGCTAAAAGTTTTGCAGCTTTTTTTGCAAAGGGAAAAGTCCTGGTTTCTTCAGGATCAGCTAAAAGTTTTGTAGCTTTTTTGCAAAAGGGGAAAAGCAAAGAGGGAAAGCCCCATTTTTATGAGGTTTAACTCACATTTCTGCAGCTGCTAAAGGAAAGGGAGCCTTTTCTACAGTTTGCAGACAGATAATCTAATCAGCCAGTCACATGTCACTGGGGAAACAAACAACCTCCCTCTGCAGCACATTCAACAATGGAGGGCGGGGCTGAAAGGGAGCCGGGACTCTTATCTCTCTCCAGATCTCTTGCTGATCAGCTGCTGAGCGGGGTCCTTTCAACACCCCCTTTTCTCTTTGTAAAATAAAAAGCACGATCCTCTTTTGGCCCCTGGGCAATTCAGCTCCAGGGACCACCATTCGCTCCATAAGACGCACAGATATTTCCCCTTACTTTTCAGGATGGAAAAAGTGCGTCTTATGGAGCGAAAAATAAGTAGTTAAGAAAAAAACCTGTGTGTTTAGAGCAGGGGTTGGCAAACCTACCAAGCCCAGGCAGGGCGTCCGTGGCTTCCTATTGGCTGCAGGAGCGTCCTGCAGCCAATAGGAAGCCGCTCCAGCATCGCGGAAGTGAGTCCCCGCGCGGTGAACTGGCGCCACACCAGTTTAGCTCTGTGCGGGGTCTGACCGATCAGGCGGCAGGGGCCGGGGGCTGGTTAAACAACCCCCCCCCCGGGCCTCAGCCAGCCAGGGGGCCACTGTTTGCCGACCCCTGGTTTAAAGTGATACCGCTACAAAACCAGTTGGTTTTGCTTCAGTATTGGGGTTTTGAAAAACAGAAACTTGTTTTAGCAAGAATTTCTGTTTGAAGATGCTGCTGGAGAACATTCCTGATCGGGTGACACCTCCAGCGGGAAGGCTCAGGGCAGGTTCCCTTTTGCCTCCTCTCTAGGGAAGGGAGGAGTCACCCCTTTCTGCAAACCAACCTGCAGAGCAGACACAATCATGTAACTGGAACCATAACAGAGACGAGAGTCCCACAATTACAACTCTACAGAGAAGAAAAAAGGGGGAAGAACAAAAGGGTAACAAAAAGAACTTCTCCTGTAAGAAAAAGTGGAAACCTCCAATCAAGGAGCATCTGCCTAAGAAAGGCTTTGATAGTATGTGAGGTGCCAGAAGAAGCCATTAGCCCCACACCAAGGTATTGTCAGCAGAGGAAGGAGAGCTGGGCAGAATGTCCTCCTGCATCACCTTCAAAGAGAAATCCACAGCAAGGCCAATTTCCGTGTTTGCCAGATGCTGCTGGAGGACATTCCCGATGGCGATAGGTCAGAGCAGAATCCAGAGCTTGGGCAGGCAGGTGTCCTCTACGCCTCTCCCTAGCATCTCACAGCTTTTTTAGGGCATCTTCGCACTGAATGCCCACAATCTCCAGGATTAGGAAGAGTTGTTTATATAGTGTCTATGGAAGGTGAGAAAGCAGTTCACAGAGGTGTCCTACAAATTTCCAGCAGAGGAAGAGTACATTTAAAAACAGCCAAGGCTGCCTCCCTCCCTCAGGCAATGAGGAATAGGCCATTCCAATGGAACTGAAGGAGGCTTTCTTCCCTACAGAGGGACGCAGATGCTCTCACATTCTGAGGCCTGTCCAAAGGCAACAGCACAGCCCTGTGGACACTCGGGAGATGCCATCTGCATCCGGTGAGAAGGACAGATGTTAAGTTTAGAACCACTTATAGCAGGCATGTCCAAAGTCCATTTTGGGGTCCTAATCCTGCCCGCCAGTCAGTTTAATCCGGCCCCTGTGGCAGATTATTTCCTGGGGTAAAATCGAAAGAAAAGCTCAACAACATCAAGCTTAAAAAATGGTCAACAACTTCGGTCGGCCCTCACATATGTTCACTTCATCAAATCTGGACCTCTTTGAAAAAAGTTTGGACACCCCTGACTTATAGAGAGCGAAAGCAAAAAAGCATATGCAAGAAGGCAGAGGGTTATAGAGGACCTTGACTGTTCCTTCTGAGAAGAGGCCTCATCCCTATCAGGAACATCCTCCAGCACCATCCTCAATTGCAGAGCTCCTAATCTGCCTAAGGAATAAGCAGGATTTCCACTTAAAGGACCTCAGCCCAGATTGAAGACACAGATGAGATGCAGAACAGTTTCCATGCCTCCCCCCCCCCATCTTCCCAAACAAGCAGGCTCACAACCCTGCAGGGATCCTGTGGATATGATAATTGCATAAGGCAATTTCTCTGGGTGAAGTTGCCACGTTTTAGGAGCCATGGGGCCTCTTCTCCTTTTCCCACTGGCACAGTTCACTTACTCAGCAACGGATCACCACCACATGCTGAGAGTCACTGTTCAGCCACAATTCTATAGCTTTGCAAATGGTGCACAACTTCTTAAGGGGTGGAGCGTGAAGGTCAGGCCAGCCCACATCCAGAACATGGGGAAAGGAGGGCTCCTTGCTTCTCATTTACCTGCTTGATAGATTCTATTTCAGAATATTAAGTGTTCAGGCCTTCCTGCCTTCTCTTTCTTTCTGCCTCTAGAGAGCTCCTGATAGTGTGGAGAAAGGACACAGAACTTAAGATGCTTCGGTTCTCTGCGAGATGTGCAAGTTTACCGTCTGCGCCGGCCCTGACATTAGGCAGGGTGAAGCATTCTGACTGGAGGGGCAGATTTAGATGTACCTTTATAAAGCAGCAGATGTTGGATTATTTGTTGGATAGATGGGATGGGAGGGGTGGGACACCATTTAGGTTTTCTCCCTCAGGCACCAAAAAGGGTTTGTGTTGTCCCGGTTACAGTTAGAGGTGATGAGAGCCAGAACTCATGGGTTTTCTTATGGGGAGACGAAGTCAAACACCACAATCACCACCATTATTGGTGTTACTTTTGCTTAAGAATTCCCACTGAAGCTCCTTCCCTTTTCAGGTGTTCTTTTGTGTGTGTCTGTCAAGTGAAAACTGCTAATTTAGGCTGACCTTCAGTTCGGAGAGATGTTTGTCTCCTGCAGCAAGAGTCTTTTAGCACTTTAAAGACTAACAAATTTATTATGACAAGCTTTTGTGGACTCGAGGCCACTTCATCAGGTGGGTTAAGTGGCAAGTAACGTATTTTTTCCGTCTATAAGACGAGGTTTTTTACCCAATTTTTTAGGTCTAAAAACGTGGGTCATCTTATCCACGGAATATAGCAATTAAATATATAGATAGATACGGAACTTGCTCTAGCAGCCGCAGCTCCTGGCAGTGGCGAGCCGCTGGTCTGCTTGCCTCCTCCCACTCTGCCCGCCCTACAGGCAGAGGCTGTGTGGGGGAGGCTGTGCGCGACCTGTTTTTTCTGTGCAGCATCTTCACGCAGCTCCATTTGTGTGCGGGCAGCGCAATGTTACACAGGAGGAGCGTAAGGCGCAATATTTCGCTGATGTTAAAGGCGCAGAGGGGGGATATTACTTCAATCACTGCACTCCTCCTGTGTAATGTTGCGCCGCCCGCGCACAAATGGAGCTGTGCGAAGAAACTGCACAGCAAAAACGGACTGCCTACAGCCTCCCTCCCAGCAGTAGGGCAGGCAGAGTGGGAGGAGGATAATTAATCCAATTAATTGCAACAAACCTCCCTGTCACACACCCCTCCCCTGTTACTAAGTTTATTTATTTTTATTTTTTTATTGCTCAGGTGTTCCGGGTCAGACTAATTAGCCTCCCCACCTGTCCCTCGGAGGTCCGTCAATGAAGTAAACTCCCTGGTAGATACAAAACGGGAGTATCTTAGTAACCGGAGTGTATTTGTCCAGCGTCCGCGGCCGTTTATAATCCTTGCTCTGGGCTTCAGGGGTTAAACACCTTTTTGCCTACAGCCCCAGGGTCTCTCTCTCTAGATCCCTCACTGTAGCAGTCTGATAAACCCTTTTAGCAACTCAGTGGCAAACACAAAATACACAGCAAACCTGTGGCCATCCAGGAGCTACTTCCGTGACCCTCACCTGGAGGCCATGCGAAATGGGGCACCCTGGGAGAAAGGCAGAATCTGGGGCACCTTCAAAGAAAGTGGGGCCATTGGGTGGGTCATGCCCTCCAGATGTTACTGAATTACAACTCCCATCATCCCTGACCATTGGCTGTGCTGGCCAGGCCTGACGAGCGTGGAAGTGCAACGAGGCCCAGCCACCCCCAGCCAAGGCCTTATTCTGCCAAACATCTACAGCTGGGATTCAGGAGTCTTCCTGCTTTGCTGTTCTGATCCAGGCTGCCATCAATGCATTTTGCAAGAGAACATTTCCTGAGAGTGTTACCTTTTAAACAAGCATAAAGGAACATAAATGAACAGTTCAACCCATAACAAAGTTCAAAGTGTATTTCAGAAAAGGTGAAGGCTTAGAGAGCTTTAATGTTTGAGCCAAGATCAACTGAACAAAGTCTTCCCACTCTCATTGTTCACCCAACAGCCGTTCAGGGGAGGTTTGTCTGGGAGTCGGGTGCAGGTGCAGCCCAGTAGGCCAGCTGCTTCAACGCATGGCTGACACTAGAGGAGTCACTGCCACATTTTGGTCAGATGGCTCCGTTTGCACATCTGCATCTCAGCTTATGGGATGAGCTCCACCCTCACACTGCCCATTGGCTCTTTGAAAGACTGTGGTTGAAGGCCTCCTGAACTGAAAACCTTCCAAGAGAGAGAGGGAAGCAGGAAGAACTGAATACCGCATAGGCTCAGAATTAATTTTAGAAATCAGCCCAGTTAAACCAGCTTTCAGGAGAAATAGATGACACAGCAGAATGAACCTACATAATGAACGACAGGGGAAATCTTCTTGTGCCTACAGAATGCATGTATCAACACCACATGCTCTCCCACTGAACATCGAGGCCTGTGGGTAACAGATGGCTTAAATGAGCATCTTAATGAAGACTCCAAAGCAGGGCAACATTCTTAAAGATGGAAATTTTGATACACGCTGAACACCACCTTGATCCACGCAGACCACATTTTCAACATCTCACTCAATCTTATCAACCTTAATTCTTCCCATTTTAAAACCATTTCTTATTGCCTTGGTATACTTTTAATCCCTAGGTGTGAGAGATAGAGGGCTGTTGGAGAGCTCAGTGAGGTTTTTGTTTGACCTATGTTGTGATTTTGGTCTTACATTGCTTTACTTACTGATTGATTTATCACATTTTATTATAAAATATTGTAATTTTTGCTTGATTATGTCCTTTACCACTTTGGCAGCCTTTGGGTCAAGGAGCAGTATATAAATAAACTATAATCAGGTTCCATGTGGCTCCTAGAAGCTGTCAGCATGCAACAGTGGCCACAATCCCAGCTAAACCAGGGGAGGGTAGCCAGTGGGTCTCAAACCCTTGGGGAGTTAGGGACTTTCCCTGAATGCGAAGACAGGCTCTGGTGGATTAAGCAGACGAGACCAAGAGTGGGTGAGTCCAACGGCCAAGAAAGCAGTTTCTGCCCATGCCATAGAGGGAAGTGAGGGGCAGATGGGGCTCGTCCGCCTGGGAAGGGATCCCATCTAGGAGAAGAAAAACTCTGATCCTAAACCTCCACTGCCTGGCAGGATATCTTCAGGAGAAGAAAAGGCCCAGGAGGAAACCCTCCACAAATCTGGAGTGCAGTCCCTAAGGCGGTTGGGTGGCACCTTGTATGCCTCCTTCCAGCAACTCCTACAGCCAAGCTGGTGCTTAACGTCTGGTTCTGCTTTCCTTTGGACCCCATCAGCGAGGCTGAGAGGGGGGTCTTGTGTTTGGGCAGCCCATGACCTCTGTACACAGGGAGGTCACTCTGATGCTGCTAATGCAGTGGTTGGACTTCCATCCCTGGAGGCACACTCCATTGTTGCTTGAGATGGACGAGTGTGCATGCACACGAAAGCTCATACCAAGAACAAACCTAGTTGGTCTCTAAGGTGCTACTGGAAAGAATTTTTTATTTTGTTTTGCCAACAATAGCTTCACAGTTTGGACATAACTGCTAACTATGGTTGAATAGAAGGGGAATAGAAGGGGAAGAAATGGAGGCAGTGAGAGATTTCACTTTCTTGGGTTCCATGATCACTGCAGATGGTGACAGCAGTCACGAAATTAGAAGACGCCTGCTTCTTGGGAGAAAAGCAATGACAAACCTAGACAGCATCCTAAAAAGCAAAGACATCACCTTGCCGACAAAGGTCCGTATAGTTAAAGCTATGGTTTTCCCAGTAGTAATGTACGGAAGTGAGAGCTGGACCATCAAGAAGGCTGATCGCCGAAGAATTGATGCTTTTGAATTATGGTGCTGGAGGAGACTCTTGAGAGTCCCATGGACTGCAAGAAGATCAAACCTATCCATTCTCAAAGAAATCAGCCCTGAGTGCTCACTAGAAGGACAGATCCTGAAGTTGAGGCTCCAGTACTTTGGCCACCTCATGAGAAGACTCCCTAGAAAAGACCCTGATGACTGGTTGCAATATCATCAAGTACACGAAACTTTTAAACTAGATAAAAAAGTTGGTTTTCAGGTGGAGAAATCAAAACTGGAAACAGAACTGATTGAATCGAACTCAAATAACCTTTCCAAGATGTACAATTTGTTGCTAGAGTGGCATACTAAAGATGAGTTGGTTAAATCAACAATGATAGATTGGGCAAAAGATGTTGGTCATAATATTATGATGGATGACTGGGAGAGATTGTGGAGGAAAGATATTAATTTTACAGCTTGCAATAGTTTAAGAGAAAATGTAATGAAAATGATATATAGATGGTATCTGACACCAGTTAAGCTAGCTAGAATGAACTCAAAAATGTCGGATGTGTGTTGGAAATGTAAATCGTCAAAAGGAACTTTTTATCACATGTGGTGGTCGTGTTCAGGGGTAAAGGCCTTCTGGGACAAGATTTATAATGAGCTTAAGAAGGTAATGAAAATTACCTTTTGCAAGAAACCAGAGGCTTTTCTCTTGAGCATGACCAACGAGGAGATACCCAGTCAGGACAGAGTGTTTTTTATGTATGCCACAACAGCTGCTAGAATTTTATTGGCAAGAACTTGGAAGGGTGAAGAGATACCGACTATTGAAGAATGGCAGATGAAATTGATGGAGTATATGGAGCTTGCAGACCTCACCGCCAGAGTCCGAGACCAGAGGGAGGAGAAGGTGTCACAAGATTGGAAGAAATTCAAAGACTATTTAGTTAATCATGTTAAAATGAATGTCTGAATGTTTGTGCAGAAATATATAAAAGAATCGGCTTTTGAAGTCTAAGTAGAGTTATAAATGTTAAAGAAGATAATATTTGATTGGATAGACCTATTTGTATAAGAAGATGATAAGATGTAGAATATATGTTAAGGAATACTTTCGTCTAGATAATTTTAAGAAATATTAGAATGTTGAGTTTAAGTCAATGATAAAAGAAATGAAGCTACCTTAAAAGTATATAGGTTTTTGAAGACAGAGGAGGGACCAGGGGAAGTCCCCCTAAGAAGTTAAAACAAGTTTAGAAACAGAGATAAGGATTTAGTAAGGTTTGTATAAGTTTGTTTTGCTATATGGTTTTGTTGTATTTTTGTGTTATTGCTTGTCTATTATGTTTTC
Organism: Lacerta agilis; assembly: GCF_009819535.1. Taxonomy (NCBI): domain Eukaryota; kingdom Metazoa; phylum Chordata; class Lepidosauria; order Squamata; family Lacertidae; genus Lacerta; species Lacerta agilis. Next base: position 49,914,926 of record NC_046325.1, on the reverse strand, counting down.
ATGGTGTTTATGTATGTAGGTTTAATGTTGTTTTGTTTGTTTCATGGAAAAATAATAAAATCTTATTAAAAAAAAAAAAAAAGACCCTGATGCTGGGAAAGATGGAGGGCACAAGGAGAAGGGGACGACAGAGGATGAGATGGTTGGACAGTGTTCTCGAAGCTACTAACATGAGTTTGGCCAAACTGCGAGAGGCAGTGAAGGATAGGCGTGCCTGGCGTGCTCTGGTCCATGGGGTCACGAAGAGTCGGACACGACTGAACGACTGAACAACAACATGGTTGATAAGCCCCCTGACAAGAGAGAAACAGAGAGTTTGGGGGGGGGGGTAACAGAGGACAAATGGAGTTCTATGTACTTATCCTTTGCTGCTGTGGAGCAGGGGTGGGAAACATCATGTGTGGCCCTGACCTGGTACAAAACATGGAGAACCCCAAGGACAAACCAGACACCCCAAAGGTCAAACAAAGACTTTGAGGAGCAGGCAGGGGTCTCTGATACTAGATGCTGAACTAGAAATTGCAAAAACCTGGAAGCCAGTAGTCAACTTAATTTTTGAGCAACAGCTCCATAGGCATTTGCATATCGTGCTTGTAGAAAAACATGCTCAATGCACAATTGTCAGAAAGAAAGGCAACATTTTGACTTCTTAGCTACCTGAAGCCCACTCATAGAATATGTTAAGGGGCATAGACAATGTCCTTATCTTTTGTCTGCCTTCCTGAGGTTGTGGAACTGTGGATGAAGTAGCTTTTGTCCCCAGCCATTTGCACAAAATGGCAAACTCTCCGTTGGCATGCCCCACATCTTCCAAGTAAGGGGGGACCCACCTTGTTACCACCCCCAGAGTGGTGCAATCCAGAAAGATACCATGCATGGGAATTGAAATACAATTGTTGTGCCTTTGACTTTTCTGGTTTTGTCTGCTTCTGTGCTAGTAAGTACACAAGGAGTGTGGGATTGAGTTTGACCTTAGTTTGTCTAATAAGCAACTAGAGCAAACAAGAAAACCTCAGATATCTTCAGACAGAGTACAAAGAACCAAATGACTCCCTGCTAACGATGGAAAATAGCCTGTAATTATATTGCAGAGGGTATCTTGTGATTTATTTATGTTTTGTGCTACATTCAGAGGCAGCCTTTTGTAACTGGTCATTCATCTGGAAAAACTTATTAGGAAATATTTGTTTTTGTGTAGCTAAATATGTGCTCTTTTGAGCAAAGTGGGGAGGGGGGGTGAGGAGGGGGGGAAGGGCTCTGCGTGTTTAATTGACAGGGAGTTTGATGATCTCACTGTTGAGAGAGTATTTATTCCCAGGGATTGGAGTCGAAACAAAAGCCTTAAACAATGGATATTGGAAAACTCTCACAAAATTACTAAATACCGTGTTATGTACTGTGGTTAGTCTCAACTTTGGGTTCCAGCCTGCTTGTTGTGACAATACGCAGTTTAAGATTAACCACCAAACTGCACTCAAAACTAAACTCCAAATTGAGCCGGAGAAAGTCAGTCCTGGCAACAGCAATCATGGTCAAGATAACCAATATATTTTCTTATATGAGTGTTGCACCCACAAAAAGGCACAGTTGCTGCCTGTACAATTAAATACATTTGCTCAATGCAAGCAGATGTCACACTACAGTAGTTGGTTTTCTTCCAGGATAACATGAAATGAAGAACAGTGGAAGGCTACATTTCACATGTGGTACAACGCTGCCCCCCTCTGTTATATCACCGGTTATTTGATTAAGAATACCAAATATTGCATTATTTTCTGTGTCTTTCCTCCAACCCTCACGCTACAAGCATTTATTTCTGCCCCTTTTGAAAAGCAAGCACTCTTGTGTCAAGGAGAGAGCCAAACAGCCTCAGGACTGCAGCTGAACACGAGAAAAAGCCTGTTTTAAAGAAGTGAATGCTCTCCTTCATAAAGCTGGAAATCTTATTTGCTTAATAATGTTACACGCTGCCCCCCAATCTCTGAGCAGTGTAAGGTTCCAGGGGTGCCAGTCATTGAGGTTTCCAACACTAAGAACAAGGAGCTGGTTCTCGATATGGGAGGGGACATGATACGAGTGTACAGATTGAAAGAGTCACATGATGTAAATGCAAACCAAAGTTTTTAAAAGCAAAGCCAACCCGGGGGGGGGGGATATAAGTTGAGAGGGCAAGCCAACACCATTTTTTGAAAAAAGGTGCACTTAAAAAAATAATCAAGGAAACACCCAGTCAGATACAGGTAGGTAGCCGTGTTGGTCTGCCATAGTCAAAACAAAATAAAAAATAAAAATAAATTCCTTCCAGTTGCACCTTAGAGATCAACTAAATTTGTTCTTGGTGTGAGCTTTCGTGTGCATGCACACTTGTTGAGACAGCTGGTCTTTGGAGGGCTGTGAAAGAAGGTGGCAAGTCTAAGAGAGTGCCGGAAGGAGGCAAAAAGGCAGAAGGTGAGAGAGAAGAGAGAGAAACAAACAAAGGCAAGACCAAGACAGGTGACATGAGGACAAAAAGTGTAATAAGAGAAGGAAAGGAAGAATGACAGAAAAAGAAAGGAGGCAGCAAAAGGAACAGGAAGCAAGTGGAGATGACAAGGGACGGCTGAACCCTTTTGGATGTCATGGAAGCCTTTTTGGTAAGAAAATGCAACGATAATGACCTGGCCTCTTGCACAACATCAAAGACAAGCTTTGCTGAAGAGACAAACCCAGGGAAGCAAAGAAAGGACACAACTACTAAAAGGGTCCAAATATTTCCTCAACAATGCATGAAAGATGGGTTTACAGTTGTATCTTGGTTCTTGAACGGAATCGGTTCCAGAAGTCCTTTGGACTTTCGAAAACCAAGATGCGGCTTCCAATTGGCAGCAGGAGCTTCTTGCTCTGTCAGAAGCCACGGAAGCTGCATCGGACGTCCGGCTTCCAAAGAACGTTTGCAAACCGGAACACTCACTTCCGGGTTTGCGGTGTTTGGGAGCCAAAACGTTCAAGTCACAAGGCATTCGAGAACCAAGGTACGACTGTACTAGTATTGGAGGGGGGCGGGGAATAGCATCCCGTCCGTTAGTGTGTGAAATGTAGCAAGACACAAGCAAATGAAAGTTTGAAATTTAGAAACAGAGCATCCAATTATTAAAACAAACCTGTTGGTTGAGGGATTTCCCCCCAAAATGGACACACCATTTTCTGAAGAGCAAAGAAACTTTGCTCCATCCATTGCACAAAGAGGAGCACTAGCTTTCCAGTGTGTGGCCGCTGTCACATGCTGACAGAGGTCTCTCCCTCTCCTTACACCTCATACACCCTGTAAACACCAGGGTGGTGTGCCACTATAGCACATAAAGCACTATAGATAATCATTAGCATTGCTGGCCAATCAGCTGTAAAGGCCTGTCGGTATAGAAAGGTCTTCCAGAAAAGCCTTGTCTCCAGCAGCAAAGTCATCCACAGCCAATTCATCGCCTTCCTTAAGGATGAAATCCTCCACTTCCTTTTGAGACATGGAGCCTCACTCTCTCACGGCCAAATAAGAGTTTGGGCTTAGGGTGCTCAGGGCCATCACCTTTGCTCCCAACTAGGAATGCTCAGTGTCCCTAACTGCACCCGGGAATAATGTCTGCATGTGCCTTGGAACCACTACAGTCTATGGCAGGGGTCCCCAAACTAAGGACCGGGAGCCAGATGCGGCCCAATTGCCTTCTAAATGTGGCCCGCGGATGGTCTGGGAATCAGCGTGTTTTTACATGAGTAGAATGTGTGCTTTTATTTAAAATGCATCTCTGGGTTATTTGTGGGGCATAGGAATTCGTTCATATTTTTTTCAAAATATAGTCCGGCCCCCCACAAGGTCTGAGGGACAGTGGACCGGCCCCCTGCTGAAAAGGTTTGCTGACCCCTGGTTTATGGAAACAGCCTAGGCTGGGATTGCCAATGGGGCACCCACCACTCGCTGCCTTTAGCTGGTGGGCCAAGTCTCCAAAGCCAGCGGGGTTGGCAGTGGTCAAAGAGTGGAGCTTCCCATGGTATGATGCCAGGCTGTAGGCACTCTAGAGAGCGAGAAAGTGGGAGCAGGACAGGAGTCCCCAGGACAAGGGGATGAGCAGATGAGCAAAGGCTGGCCCAGACGTTTTTGCACCTCTTCCTCCTTAAGGGAAACCCAGGGGCTGTTTGAGTGTGTGCCACAAGGAATGGAGCTCAGAGCTCTGCAAAGATTTCCACCTGCACCCCCAAATGGAAGTCCCCCTCGCTGGAAGTTCCCAGTTCTTGGCTCAACAGTTCCTGATAGGACTAGCAGCGCTTTGCAGGATGGAGCAGGCAAGCGGCTGGCTGCACAATTCACACCAAAACCTGCTTCCCTTAGAACGTTCTGAAGAAGACTGCAGGCAAATAGGTCCAAATCAAGAAAGCACACCTTTGGTAATACAGTATCTACTGCTGGAGTGGTTTTATTTTCAAAAACCTATTTCAGCCATCTGCATCTCACTTAAGATATTAGAAGGGAGCATAATCGAAATTTGTACGTGTACACACACAGAGCGTACATATTCATTCGCACGAGCAAAGAGCACACAAAAGCCTTTCCCTTTTCAGAATCCCGGCGCGCATTTCTTGAATTCGCCCTACACTGGGAAGCAACTGCTAGAAACAAACCGACAATAAACTTAATGCGGGGCAGCCGGAGAGCAAAGCAAGTTCGGCTGAGATTTCCTTGCATATTCCTTGCGTTTCTCTCTGCAGATTGGAAAAAAGGATCCTGGAAGGAAGGAAGGAAGCGCGCGTCCTGGGGCGCCCCGAGCTCCGGCTTACCTGCTCGCGTTGCCTTCGCCGCGTCCCTGCGAGGCGCGCCCCGGAGCAGCGCCGGCCAGGCGAAAAAGCGCGCCCCGCTCGGCCGGCAGCCAAGGGCGGAGCGGCGCCCCGCGCCCGCCCACACAAGCGCCTCCCTCGGCTGTGGCCACGCGGTTGGCGGCGGGAGGAGAGGAGCTTCCGCCCGCCCAGACGCCTGCGCGCCCGCGGGCACCGGGCGGGATCCGCTCGCTTTTCTCACAGCCGCGAAAAGTTCCGCACCCGCGCAGCCCAAGCATGCGGGCGGGGTTTGTGCTGCAGAGGCACCTCCTCGAGGAAGCGCCCTGGCCCAGCATCAGTAGTGGACAGAAGGACAGGGTTGGAAGGGATCCAGCCCCTGGCGAGGCAGCCATCTCCGCCACTGCTCAAGCATCCCGAGAAGTGGCCACCCCACTCGTGATGCGTTGGCGCCCCTCTTAGGCCTCCCCACCTCGGGATGGGGGCTCACAACCCAAGAGGACCCACGGGGCGCGTCACATGTCCAGGGGTGTTTGCAACACAAAGCAGACCAAATCTTTCAGCACATAAACTGCTACACAGAATACACATTCACACCTGTGCAGGTCCTGGCGCATATGAGTAAATCTTTTTTTTTAATCTGGATTTAAAGACCAGACGAACTAATGCTTTCAAGGAATTTAAATTTTACTTCAAGTTAGTGTTGTATGTCACCTACTGAAATATACTCGGAGTCAAGTGTGGATTTCACGCTCTATATTCAGCTCATTGTAGAGGAATGCAGTTTCCCCAAAACGTCTGCTTTATATACACTATTTACACAATGAGCCCCATGTGATTGGCTACCTCCAGGATACTCCTGTATGCCAATCGGTTGCGGATTCACTTCCACCTGGAGATGGATTGGGTGGCTCCTGCGGACCAATCAGACTGCTGCATTCTGAATCCTATTGTTCTAGGACCAATCAGACTGCTGCATTTTGGATCCTATTCAACTCAGTACATAACACCTACAGACAAATGTAATAAATAAATGTGGGTAAATGCAGGAAGCAGGAGGATTGCCTCAAATCATCTATCTAAGGCAACTGGATGCTTTTGTCTTTATTCTGTAAACTACCCTGTGATCATCAGATGAAGGGCGGTATAAAAAATTAATGATAATTGCAGCCATGGTTTCCTCTGGGTGAAATGATTTCTGATTTGGAATTAAAACTGTCGTTCAAGGCACACTTAGAATCATCGAGTTGGAAGAGACCCCAAGGGCCATCCAGTCCAACCCCCTGCCAAGCAGGAAACACCATCCAAGCATTCCTGACAGGTGGCTGTCAAGCCTCCGCTTCAAGACCTCCAAAGAAGGAGACTCCACCACACTCCTTGGCAGCAAATTCCACTGTCCAACAGCTCTTACTGTCAGGAAGTTCTTCCTAATGTTTAGGTGGAATCTTCTTTCTTGTAGTTTGAATCCATTGCCCCGTGTCCGCACTTAGTTGAAAGCAAATCACGGAGAACTAAATTTACTGGAACTTGCTTTCAACTAAGTGTGCCTATGATTGCAGCTTTACTTCAAAATTGGAAATAACTTTATCCGGAGAAGACAACAGTTGCATTTGTAATCCACTTGCTGAGCAAGAAAGTGATTTGCGTAAATGTACATGGGGTGGATCCCCATCCAAAACTGCAGCTTGGAACTTTCTTTTAAAATTCCTATGTGATCCCCCCACCCCTCTTTTTTGCTGTTTAATTTAGTGGCAGGCCCATTCAGAAAAGGACAAATCCCTAATTTTGACATTTATTTCAAAATGTCTGAACAAATTACCCAACACCTACTGACCCAGTCAAGATCTTTTCTAACACCACCACTAGAGAGCTTCAGCAGAGGAAAGGTTTAAAAGGCCTTGATTTGCCTGCCAGAAGCATTCAGGGTGGAAAACCCTTGTGTTCTTTTCCTTCTGCTTTGTCAGTTGAGAACTGACACAAGGGAAGATGATTTTGGTGGTGGCATCTGGACTTTCCCCAGCCTGCTTCCCACCAGGCAACTCCTGTTTTGAAAGTCAAATGCTGATGGCAGACTAACTGCACAGGGGACCTTCTTGCAAAGAAAACATCCTGCTTTTCCACTTCCACTTGATGCTGCAGTTTGCAAAGCCTTTCTGGAGACACAGAACAAACAGCACGGATCCACACAGAGACAAGACAGACAAACACACATACATTCTGCCAGAAAAAGAGGATGTTATTCCAGGGCCCGCCTATGGCAACATAACAGTTTGCATTAACTCCCAAAGCTTTTAAGTACAGGAGGAGAAAACATGGTCCAGCTATTCACTGAGCACTAACCAAAATATTGTTTCTCCAAGAGCAAAGCACACTTGCCTTGCCTTATAATTCTTTTGGCTTAGGGAGGGACGCTCCCCGCTGTGCCTGCCACATCACATAAAGTTGAAGCTGTGTAGCGGTTTAGTGAAATGTATATTCTGCCTTCTGACTCCATTCTCTATGTCAAGGGAAGCAGGGTGGCTACATGATTTATTTGTGCCTTGAGAGAGCCATTGGACTCCTGTCAGTGCCAATTTCCCATTTTTTAAAAAAATTCTGTTATTTCCATGGTTGATTGGTGGCCACTGAATCTTAGCAAGTGAGAAGAGTTCGTAAAGTTACAGTGCCTGTGCCTGAAAGGAAAGAGGATTACAAGTACAGACAAGCCTGACGCTTCTTTTCCTTTCCCCTTTTACTGCTGTAGATGAGATATGAGAATGCGAAGAGGTGGGGAATGTTTGAATTCTGCAGCTTCCTTGTGGTTTAACGACATAGATCTCGAGTGCATGCTTGCCCCAACAGTTGTTGAAATGGAATACAGAGTGCCAGGGCACTACAGATAAAATGGTGGGACCTCTAGGGATTTCATCATGTGTTTCAAAAAATATTGCACTAAAGAGGCAACATACGATGCCTTGCGAAATTTTAGAATTGTCTAATATCAATATGAAGCACTCCAAATTTTTCAGGTAATCTTTCCAGAAATGTTAAAAATATAGAGACAGTCCAAACCTATTACATAAGTACTTTGAAAGGTGAGGACACAATATTGGAGTAAGTTCCCTTTTAAACTTACAGTAAAGGCTGATGGCATCTATGCTTCGAGAGACTAAATTTATTATGGCCAGCCTGAATCTGTCACAAGACAAACATCTTGGATAACAGCTCCATACAGGACGAGCCAGGAATCCTGGGAACCAGTGTGTTCTAAGAAGGGAAATCCTCAGTTGCCTCAGGGTGCCTGTCTTGCCCCAAGCCTGCCATGCCTAGAGACAGCCAGTCAGCTCATGCATTCACAGCAATAACCAGAGGAAGGAAGGACTACTGAGTGGAGCAGAAAGAAAAGAAACACCCTGGTGCATCTGCATCAGTGCAACCGGATGCCTTCATCTGCCCCAGCTGCAACAAAGCATGTCTCTCCCGTATTGGTCTCTGCAGCCACAGCAGGCGCTGCAACCTTTCAACCATTTGATTTCACCCCCAAGACACACTCCTGCATTGTTTCCTAAGACAGTCGAATGCCAGCAATGAAATTCCAATAGATTAGCAAGATGTCCAAGACACAATTTAGGAGGTTTGTCTAGCTAAATTAGTTCTTTCACGCATGTTAACTTCAGAGAATTAGAAGAATCTAACACAGAGCTCAAATACAGGCATGGGTCTAGCTATCACCTCACACCAGAGACCAGCCTACCTTAATACGCTCTTGATGCCCAAGCCTGAATTAAATTCTAGCACCTACAAACCTCTAACAGTATGATACATTTTTAGAATTACTTTACATGTACGTAAATTAGTAAACTTCATTTATTGATTAGAAAAGATGATCCTCTTAATGCTAAACATTGTTGGTGGAAAAAAATATTGCCCAGTTAAAGTTTCTGATGTTGGAAGTCAAAATCATAACTGGGATTAATCTGTTGCCCAAATGGAAGCTCTGAGGGAACTGGATAATTTTAAGATGACTGAAGTGACCTAAATGCAGTAATGAATGATGGAATGGACAGGAGGCGTAGAATATATGCAACTGACAGTTGACTGAGAAACAAGATTTTTTTTTAATAAATAAAACAAAACACCAAGTGTTCTTTTGCTGAATGAAGCACCAGAATAACTAAAGATCTAATGGACTGTTTCTTTAATAAAATAGATAGCCTAGTAAAACAGATTTTTTTAATACTTTTTTACTTCTATTTACCAAATAGAAGGTATTAAATATACAGTTCTCTGCACAGAATCTGATTACAAAAAGGGGTTTAAACAAGCACTCTTGTCACCCACCCCATCTTCTCTGTCTTTCTGTGACACTACAGCATTGAAAACAGGTGAGCTGGAACAACTATTCAATTCATACAAGGGCTGGAATGAAATATTGAAGGGAAACATCTTCGTGGAGCAAGATGAAGTGAACAATCCTTTGGCTTGCAATATCTGCAAAACACAAGTTCATAATTTAAACTTCAAAGGATGACAGAGGGCCCAAAATATCATGTTCAGCAATAGCCAACAGTCTCCAGTTTTGAAGGCCACACAGATGCAGAGGCCAAGCTGCAGGAGGTCTGGAATATTTAGAACCTGGCTACAATCAACCTCCAAAACTTTTTAAAAACTTTTTCCCAACCAGGAGAAAGACAACAAAAAGAAAAGCTGTGTCAGCATAAGTCAGGTCCTCCCTCCTAGAGAAAAGGCACTTTCAACAACCCCCACTTGACAGCAGACCTGACTCTGCCTACAGATGCATATGCCATGGAGGAACTGGGCAAGGGAGGGCTGAGTTGAGTCACAAACAAGAATCATACATACATATATAATTTTATCTATACGCCACCTTTCCACAGTTAAAACCATGCTCAAGGTGGCTTACAACACGGGGAGGGGGGAACTTAATTACAAATATAACAAAAGTAGTCATAAACAATAAAGAAGCATCAAAAAATACTCAACCAAATTTCCACATAAATCATAACATCTAAAATAAAGATACGAAAAAAATTACTATCAATCACAGCAACAATTCCCCCCCCCCCCAATGATGTCCAGTTTGGCCCTAAGAATGCTGGTCCAAATACACTGGTATGTGGAAATGTTGAAATTTGCTTTTTCAGGAAGGATATGGCAATCCCATCCTCTTCCTACACTGCTCTCTAGAGTGGCCAATGACTTGTTCCAACAGGCCAAAAGGGTCACTTACTGCATAGTGCTTTCGTGGGATTCACTTGCTGCCCTGCAAGTAGTTGGAGAAGTCTCTTAATGTCAATGCGCGCCTCGGCCATGGTCTCGGGATCTCTCTCTTGACTAGAGTTTTGGGAGCCTACTAAAATTCACAAAAATGGAACCTTTCATTAACTAGAACAATCGTTTGAAAAAGGGTTGTACATAATTTCCATTAACAGTTTAAGGCTGTAATCTGTGCATTTTACTTCCAAGTACATATGAATATGATCAAGCAGCCAGTATGTACTATGCTCCATTCCTCATTGTCACACCCACCTCATACTTCCATTTCACAGAGAACAAACCAAGGCTAGTAGCTAACTTCTCAAAAGGCAAAATAAGGTTCTCAGCAGGGGAGTGGCTCTTTTTTTTGGGGGGGGGGTGTTATTGGGTTATTGTTCTTATTTTGTTTTTATATATTGTGATCTTTTCTGTGAACCGCCTTGAGACCTCCAGGTATAGGGAAGCATATAAATTCAATAAATAAAAAAATAAAATAAATAAGAATATTTGTTTTACCACATGGGACCAGATCACAGCTCCAATCTCAGCCACTGGGGAGGGGTGGACCCACAGCCACTTCACAAGGATGGATGCTTGCATGTAAGTATGGTAAGTCTCTGGTTAGCTGTAGGAGCTACCAAAGCTGCCAGAAGTGGCTGAAGGAAGAGAGGAGGGAACTAGCAGTGACAGGAACTGATGATGAACGTGTTGGAATGGGGCTCACTGGCAGACGACAGTAATATTCAGACCCTGTACTGCTGCATCCAGCCAGAGGCTTCTGTACACACTCAGATTTGATCATAGGGAGAGGTGCTGTATTGGCACATCCCCACCCCAGAAAAAAATCACTTCATCACAACAGCCACCAGCTGAGCAAGTACCACATGAGAGCAGCAAGCAGGGAGGCAGGCGGACAGGCGGGCCCCCTGAAAACTGGGGACTTTGAGGGCTGCGTGTGCACACCAAGGTTGAGAGAAGCTAAAAGCCTCCATCAGTAGTGGAAGCAAAGACGGCAGCAGCGACACCAGCTGCCCAGTCAACCCCCATCTCAATTTCTTCTGAGGCAATTGTCATCCATACAATCTGCTTCTTGTGTCTCTCTTTCCTCGGTTGGAGTAATCTGGGATGATTTTTGCACCCCCTGGGTCTGGGCACCCAGTGGGGACCAGTTTCGCCAACCTCTAGGTATGTCCCTGTTCATAGGCTCCTGTGTGTACTGGTCATCATTGCAGTACATTCAGGAAAAGGAGAAGACTAGTGTGTATTACCAAAATGATTTTTTTCATCATGTTTACTATGAAGAGTGTGCAACCATCTTCTGTCACACCTAACAAATCCTAGCCACCATCCCAACCCTGGAGCTGTAATATCTGCCTGTGGAGATTATCCCTGCAAGTTGCACAGAACGTCAGAAGCCCATCACAACTATGGAGAGCAATCCCTGCCCCAGCTGCAAGGATGGGAAGAAAACTGGCTTCAATTATGTACCTTCAAGGTGCTCCAAGTATCTCCTAAGCACAGGCACAAACTGAGAAGCCCCAATCTTCTTCACAGATGCAAGAAAAGAGAACTCTAGTACTGTGCTTTTAAAGGGCACCAGCAAATCAAACCAAGCCCAACCCTCCCTTGCCTCAATGGAGATCAGCAGGATGTTTTGCTTCTGGGCTACAAACATCTTTGTGTCCATATTGGATCTGTGGAAGAGATGCAAACTGTTTCGGCAACTGCACCGGACTTCGGAGGCCCTCCAAAGGACTGTGCAACTGCATTGACAGTCTCCACCTCTCTCTATACAGTTCAAGCTGCAGAAGAAGACTAGAAGGAATTCCCAAGTCTGAAGATGGGGAAAGGAACAGGATATTGTGCTATGATCACGGCACTACTCCTTGCTTCTCTGGTAGTACACCCCATCCCTGGCTGGAGACAAGAGGAGCAGTGGCAGCCGTGAGATCTTGCAATAACTCTACAAGAACTCTGTGAGATCTTGCAGGAAGCTGCCACTTTTTCTCGCTTCTCTGGTGGTGGTAGTAGTGGCAGGAGTGGGGCACCTGTGAGAGCACTGCCTGTTGGGACTCCACCCCCCAAGGCAGCTGCCTTAGTCCCCTTTATGGGTGGCCCAGCTCTGGCTGTGATAGCATGTGAGGTCAGGAACAACATCTTGCAGGAGCAGCAGGGGCCTGGCAAACACACCTTTCTGGTTAATCAAGGTCAGTCAAAATTTGTGAACTCTCAAGAATACTGACAAATAGCTATTTCACCCTATCCTCTAATTGTATATTTGCAGTGAAGGTGGGGATTATGTTCTGGGCCCCCATGTACATAAGTGAATTCTTAAAGCGGGGAATGCCCTCTAAGCACCCTCTCTGCCGCTCTCTCTTCAATCCAAAAATAAAATACTATATCCAAAAATATCCACAACTAGAATTGAAGCTCTGGGGCCGGCAGGAGGATGGAGGACATGTGGGAAAGTGGCTGCTGTTGCTGCACTACCATGCACATCAGCTGTTAGTCAGGGAGGCTGAGCAGCATAAACAAAGCCCTGCTACGCCTCTGGTCCCTTCTGGGCTTCCTCCGACGTACTCTTCAGGATCTGTGAAGGGTCTTCTCACCAGCCACAAGGGCTCTCCAGCTCTCTCCTGCCATTCCCAGGTTTGAATTGATTGACTGATTGATTTCATGGCACTGCACGTATATGTGGTTGCCTGCGAGTCGTAAGTGGGGAGGACACCTGTATTTTCCCCATTCATGACAATTAACGATGTATAACAGTACATTGTTTGAAGCTACAATGTTATTTCAATTATTTCCTTTCACTTTGTTACTGACATCTGAGTGTGGGGAAAGAAAACTATTAAAGACAGACTCAAGCTAGCTCTATTTTACAACAACTATAAAATTGGCTTTAAAATGTTGGTGATTACTTTCAGAGCACTGCAAACCTATGCATGGTTACTCAGAAGCAAGCCCTTACTGCCCAATAAGTGTACACAGGACACTTTTGTTGTATACTTTTACTTTTGTTAGGATCTGTTATCTGACAAGAAAAAGAAAATTGCTTACCCCACGGAGGATTCCCAAGTTCTTTAAAGTGGGTTGTAACACACACTAGATCAGTTTCTATTTTCAAGTTCATTTCTCCATTTAGATTTGCTTCTATTACCTACAATGTAAACAAAACAGTTCATATGCTTTTTCACAACCACTAAATGTATTCTACCAACACCTGTTTGTCAAGGGAATGCACTTATAACAATTAAGGTTCTTTTCCTAAATATATGCCTCCAGACACATCTATAAATAAAAGACAACAACTCTGCATCAACAAATCACTAAACATCAAAAAGTCAGTTATATAAATTAGGGAGGTGTGTAAAAATATCATTCATGTGATGGTCTCTAGTACTGTGAACAGTGGAACAAAAGTGTCAACTGACTCAAAGACAAATAAATAAGCCTAGCCTTCTCTGCTGCTGATAAACCAGAAGACTGATCTGCAGATTCGGCAAGTGAAGCTTTCCATCGCCAAGGTAACACCATAATCTACTAATGATTTCAGATCAAGCTGCTATTAAGACACAAGAGCAGGTAAAATTCTTGATAGCCAAAATCCCATAGCTACAAGTTAAACATGCATTTCATAAACATGCAATAAAAAAGAGGAAAATATTGTACATTCACAAGGTCCGTTTGGCAGGGATAACTCATTTGTATAATCTTAAGGACCAGACAGTGGCCTGGAAATTATTGGCACCATCTAGCAACAAAGGCTGTATCAGCTATACAGGACATGCAACCAGATAAAAGCATTCTATATAAAATGCGTATGCTCAGGGCTTTCCCCCCAGTTGGCACCTCTTAGGTACGTTCCAACTTAACTTCGGCTGGGTGCTCCCCCCTTTAAAAAGCGCAATAACTTTGAGTGGGTGCTCCCCTTAAAAAGGTCAAGTTCGGGTACCACTTTTTCTAGAAAAAGTTTTCAAGTGGTGTCACTAGCGTGCTTTGAATGATGGTCAAGTTTTAGTTTTTACCAGGTATCCTACAGGGAACTGAAGAAGTTGGTCAAGGAAGCAGTGGATTCAAAAAGGTTGGAAACCTCTAGGTTGAGAGGTCATATAGGTATGATATGCTAGTCATCTCCAGTGGCTCCAATTGCTTACCAACTGTGTACTCAGAGAGCAAAACCTTGATGGGAGTCATAAGTGCAAAGTATCAAGTGAGAGCCAAGACCAGGCACCATTCACACAATTAGCAACTGCAAGATGGTCTTTTCTAAAGTAAATACCAAGTACAGGGTATCCAATCTGCGTCAGTACCACAGTGAGGGTAAATAATTAAAGCCCTCCAGCTTCCCCCAAGGTCCCAAACTAATCAGCCACACAAGCCTGCTATTTACTTTTTAAAAAAGGTAAGGAAAAATGCACAATTTCCACTTGTATGAATGGTGTCTTGTCCAGTTTGGCCCAGTGGTTACGATTTTGTAAAAACTCATCCCAAGAGATGCATCTCTCTCCCCCCCACTTCTACTCCCACATTAAGAATATAAGAACTTACTATAGAATTGCAGAGGTTTTTCATTCTCTCCACAACACTCTTCATGGTCTTCAGCGCTGGTAAATAAATGCTGACCTACAAAATCAAATCAACTGCCTTGAAAGTGCAGATGAGCCACACCTGCCCCACACTGTTACTGGGCAATGACCCCCAGTGTCAATTTAAAAGGGATCAAGTCACATGCAAGGGCATAGTTCTATAGAGCAACTACAAGAATGTTGAAGGGCATAAGACTGAGAAACTAGATTGATAATGAGAAAGGTTTACAATAAAATGAACAAAATATTATTATAAGCAGAAAGCGAACATTCTTACAATGAACTATATAGCACAAAAATGATTGTTGTTGTATTGAAGAATGCTAAGCAGCTGACCACAGGCTTCTGAATAAGGTCCTGTTTCAAAGAACTTCCTGAGATAACTGTAAAAAACATTCTTCTTAAAGGGAATGTTTACTCTCCCTTTCTTCTAACGTAGAATAAGATAATTAAAGTTTTGTTTTATGTTTAGTAACTTATTTGCAGAGAGATACATTTCTGAATTCCTCGCAGTTGTCAAAACTGTAATCAGGACCTTAAAACACTTCTGAGGAGATGAACAATGAATTGTATTGGTGGTTATGTGCAAACCAAGCCAATAAAAGGGGAAAAAATGAAGTAAACTCAGATTGCATTATTTGAAAACTCATTTGCTTTTGGCTGTGAGAGTTTTGGCTCTGAAAATATTTCAACTGCTCCAAGTTTGTGTTGTTTTTAAATGGTCAGCACTCAAGAGCGAGGACCAGTTGGTAGGTATGTTGGCAGCCAAGTGTTAAGCTGAGTATTGTGAAGAGGGTGTGCATGGCTGTGTGAATGGTGCATTAGTTAGGTCTGCAAGTCATATGAATGAGCAGCTGTGCATGAGTGAATGTGGAATGGACTCAGCAGATACTGTCAAGCACACTGTAAATTTTCACTGGTCTCCAATGGTAAAATACATTCTCTCTAAAAAGAAGTTTTTGCACTAATTGCAATCCATGGTAAAATAATGACTGTACAGTGGACGCTCGGGTTGCAAACGCAAACTGTGTGGCAGGCGTTCGCAACCTGCGCTGCTGTGTCTGCACAAAGCGCGATTTAGCATTTCTGCACAAGCGCCGAAACCTGAAAGTTACCCATTCTGGTACTTCCAGGTTTGGCGCGGTGCTCAACCTGAAAACGCACAACCTGAAGTGGCCGTAACCCGAGGCATGACTGTAATTGAATAATGGTTGTAATTGAAACATGAATAATGAGAAACAACTTTATGTAAAGTCAACTCATCCTCAGTTTACATTATCACAATGTACTTATTAGCCTACAACACTGTTAGATTGAATGCATCAACAGAATGAAACCAATCATCTTAATTAAAAGGAAATTCATTTTGTTGTTGGAGGGGAATACCTTTGAGAAGGGAAGTATTCAGAATACCATTTAAACAATTTAATTTTGATATTGTGGAAACTGAAAGGGGCTCACATCAAAGTCCGGCACACTTGGCTCCCTGAAGTCATTCCACAGCTTTCTTGGGATAATACCCACAGGAATGTCGTGAGTCACGACACGGCTAGTGCTGGATAAAGAAGGCTAGAGAGAAGAAAACAATAGATTACATAACCAAAATTCACGACGGTAAAGGCCGTAATCCTATAAACACATGTAAGAATGCCCCCTTTCTTTAAAAAAAAAAAAAAGGCAGAGAGGGCTATGGCAGATCAACTTCAGGTATTCCAGGATGGGCATGATTATCTGGATCAACTTCAGTCTGCATCAACTTTAGTTCAGGCCTAGTTTTGGGACTGAATCATCCCTGATCGATGAGCGTGGGGACAGGAGATACGGATCAACCGCGATACTCATACTCTCAGCAGCTTTTGATCCCATTGATCATGATGCCCTCAGCCCAACTGCTCAGATGGGGCTCAAAGGCACAGTTACAGTGGTTTCATTTCTACCTGCACAGGTGAGTCTAGAGAACAGCATTGCAGGAGTGTGCTTCGGTCCCCTAGTATAAATGCTACGGGGTTCTGCGGGGCACTATTTGGTCCCCAACACTATTTAACACCTGCATGCAGCCATGGGGAGTGGACACTGGGAGCTTAGAAACATGCGAAGCTTCCAGGGGATCTGGAACTGCGGCACAAATGGAGCTCCACCTCCCCCCCCCCCCAATGTGGAGGAATACAGGCTTTCCTTCTGACGGGGCTTCTAGCGACCTCAGTTTTCATGGGCAAGAATCTACCTTTTAGGCGACTAAGCAGTTGGATATTCTAGTTTTGCATGAGGCAGAGAGAGAGGAAGGGGCACTCTGCATCCATTTCTACTCACCAATTCTACGGCTACTGTGAGGCAAGGGCAGTGCTTGTTCGTCAACTTGATCTTCACTGCCTTCGCATTCTGCGCTGTTTTTAAGGCTCTGGATAAGTTTTCAGGTGTCACCTCTAGATAAATTTCATTTTTCTCTGCGGCTACTCCCTCCATCTGGAACTCATCGAAGACCTTCCCCTGGAAGAGCAGGAGCTGGGTGAGCCAGCCTGGAGGGAGGCGCGCCTTCCCAATCCCTCGGCCCCGCCCTCCCTCCCTACCTGGCGGACCTCGCACCACAGGCGGGCGCCCCCCACGGCCCCTCGGGCGCCCGCGATGAAGATCAGCTGGTCGCAAGTCAGGCGGAGCGCGCACGCCTTGGCCAGCTTGGCCACCGTCGACACCGCGCCTGAGGGAGGGAGGGAGGGAAGGAGACCATGGCTGTGTGTGTCAACCCTCCCTGCTGTTCCCCACGGCGGAGACCCGGAGGCCTCGCCGGGCCCAGACGCCGCCGCGCCTCCCCCCTCCCTCCCTCCCTCCCTCTCAACTCACGGCTGAAGTGCGCCAGGCAGCCCACGTCCGAGATCTTGGCTCGGAAGCGCATCGCGGGCGGGAGAAGCGACGCGCCAGGAGGGGGGCGCCGCCGCCATATGCGGGGGGGGGGGGCCTTTCTCCCCGCTTCACTCGGGAGCCGGAAGTGTCGCCAAGACCTGCGCGCGCCGCTCGCCGGCCCCGCCCCCCGCGCCCCGCCCGGCAGATTCCGGGGGAAAGGGCTCAGCAACCCCGAGGGCTCAGAAAGACCTAAAAATAAAAGGCATCCTATGGAGTACATACCCACCCCCTTCCCAATTTTTGTTCCCTAAATAGTTTAAAATTCAGCTGTGCATTTTCGATGCAGTTATGAAAGTGACAAATAAAGCAAGTTTACACAAGCTTTTAACTGTTGTTGCATATTTCTTTTATAACTGAAAAAGCAGCACAGCAAATTCTCATCAGTTCAGCACTACTTGTATGAGGCTTTGGCTTTCTTTCTCCATTCGCAGAGCATCTAGATGTACTGTAGATTTCCATGCACCCTGAAGCGATAAATGCAGGTGTAGTTTGGGTGGCCCCAGTTGCTTAGCACTTTCAGTTTCACATAACTCATAGATTCAGAAGATTCATTCTGAAAGTAAAAGAAAGTAAGCATTTTAATCCTTGCCCTTGCTTAATTGGTGCAGCTGAATGAAATTATCCATCAATTAAGTTTTCCCTGACATAAAATAAGATCATATAGCCAGACTTC
Source organism: Lacerta agilis (assembly GCF_009819535.1). Classification (NCBI taxonomy): domain Eukaryota; kingdom Metazoa; phylum Chordata; class Lepidosauria; order Squamata; family Lacertidae; genus Lacerta; species Lacerta agilis. Next base: position 49,896,713 of record NC_046325.1, on the reverse strand, counting down.
CAGAAACAGACTTCTGTTTTTCTGACTTTTGCCCACAAGGTATCAGTTATCATAAAGACATACAGATCACATGGGCCAAGAGTATTAATTACCCAACTAGCTAACAACTGCATTTATTAGAATTTTGTGGCAATTTCCCATCATATTCAACATACCTTCAGTTGGAATGTTTGGATTAAATCTCCTTCAGTGTCATAAAGAAACTGGCCTAAGAAAGTTCCCTGCTCCTCCTTTTCCTCTTTTAGTCCCTTGAGGGGGGACAGTAAAAAGCATATCATCAGCACTCAAGAAATAGGTTAGATCAGAAAACAATGCACAGTTTCCAATGACAACTAGCAGCCCACACATTAGCCACACTTGCTAGGGCTGATGGGATTTATAAAGCAGCAACATCTGGAGGGTCAAAAGTTCCCCATAACTGGCACAAACCATTTACAGCATGTTTACTCAGAAGTAAGGCCTACCAACACCCAGTTAAGTATATCTAGGATTTACTTTTGATACATTGCTTGTGCTGTTAGTGGGTTAACAAGAATGTTCAGGATCCCTGAACTGTAGCTGCATGCACATAAGGTATTCAAAGCATTGGGAAATTATTTCAGCTAATTTCTTTAAGTTATCAATACAATTAAAAATACTGTTTAAACGTTATAGAGAAATGTTAAAAAGAAAAAATCCAAGTTGCATGTTACAATAATTTCATAATTTGCTTTGAAAAATACTCATTCCCTAACTCAAATCTGAAAACTGGAATATTACACTTACATAAATGGCAAAGTCTTTGGGAGCACTAGAAATCTCTCCTGTTGGGGAGACCTTCTTAGAAATATGCTCTATTGTAACAGATTTTGGAATAATTTCCTTGGCTAGCCTGACAACAGCTTCACCTTGATTCCCAGGGAAAGACCAGCAGTTTCCAGGGTGGTAATTGGGCTGCAAGAGAGCAGAGAAATTCTGAATGGCTTATACATTCTGTGGCTAAGGTTATAGGTGCTATAATTCAGCCAAAGCAAATGAATTTAAACTGGTCTATATAGTTAAAATTGACATTACAGGCAATTTACGTGGGGCTGCGTTCCAAGGCACTGCGTGTTTAAGTGAAATCATGTATATTTGAAACACCATTGAAAAAGCCAGCAAACGGCCAAAAGTCAGACATTAAGCATTGCTGCCCCAATGCTGTGGAATACTCCTGCAACAGAAATTCACTGGGCTTCCTTGCATTTGACTTTCAAATGTCTCTTGAATATTTTTTTTTATACCAGCCGGCCTATACAGTTCTTTAAATGGTGCTTGAGTCATTCTATATTGCTTCTAAATGGATTTTTTTATGTTGCTATACACTACCCCAATGTTTTGCAGTACAGGGAACCCGCCATTTACGTGCGTTCAATATGTGCATGACTTTAAAAATTAAATATCCAGAGAAAACACCCCACCCATTAATTTTCTTTTACCATCAATCTTTTATTTGGCTTCATGCTCTGACATTTATCTTATAGCTCCCTTTGTCCTTTTTCTTCCCTCCTGTCCCGCTCACGACTCATTTCTCTGCTTGTCTACAAAATTGCATAGCTCACACTGTACAGTATTCTGTTTTGAACACTAAAAGGCAAGATGAACCCTGAAAAAGTTGTTACTCAATTTTCAATTTTCAAGGCAATTTCAAAGTGTAAGCAGTGACAAAAGTTTTGGACAGAAAATACTGAAAAGGAATAAAATGGTTACGTAAGTGGAAAAAGTAGTGTAGAAAGAAAATATCAAAAATAAGAAAACATGAATACTTTCTTGAAAGTTGATTTCTACCTCAAGAATTACATCTGGAGACCTCACAAAAGGAAGCATAATGAATGACATCCAGAAGTATTTTCCTCCGTCATGGCGGTAGCTTCTAGTAGTTCTGGACTGAACAATGTTGGCACCTAAAATTAAACAGTTGTAGAATAATACTTCTGATATTTCAGGCACACAACAGTAGTACTGCTTGTCACAGAAGACTATGCAGAGAATCTAGGCTCTGCCAAAGTGCATGTGTGCGTTTACTTTTAGCTGTGCGAGTGGGAGGCAGTTTGTCCACAAATGCACTTTCTCAGATTCTGGAGAAGGAAAACTCTGTGGAGATGGGAGACTACTGAAAAGGGCATTTATGCATGGAAGAAATTTTAAAAGGCTATGTCCCCAGTCGGTCAATTAGTAGTAGTAGTAGTAATAATAATAATAATAATAATAATAATAATAATAATAATAATAATAATAATAATGGAAATGTCAGAAAGCCTTGCCCTCCCAATTTAAGCGCAGAATACTGCAGCATCTTACTGGTGGAAACTGCTTACCAGAACTTACATCATAATGATCATAGTGATATTGTGTTTGAATAACAAAAAATGTCCAAAATACCATGGGCAAGTTTAACAACCGTTCCTAATACCTGCTGATTTGAGGGCATAGTCGGGCATTTGAACATCATCTTCATCCAGCTTTTCCATTAGCTTTTTAAGCATCTTTTCAATACTCTGTCAATGGATAAGAGGCGTAATTCACTTATCATTACCACAGTAGGAAAACTTTAAAGAAACAATGGGCAACCTGAAGAATAATATTAAATTGTGACTGCAGTTTTTCAGAATAATTATTCATTGGGGGCAGGGGCAGGCAACCTGCACCTTAGAAGGTGCAGATAATAAAGGGTTGTCGTCGGCATTTCTGTTATTGCGCCTGACTATAGCATAGGTAGAATGAGGCCGAAACTCTTGGCTCCCTCCCTTGGAATGTTGCTTGTTCTTCAGCTCCATGAGATGGAAGCCAAGAAATCACAAGGCAAAAGGTTTTGCGTATGTGCTGCAGTGTGCAATGGAGTGGCACAGTGTCAGCATCCAACTTATGGTACAGTTGTCAAGTAGGTTGGTCGTTTCTGATTAGAGTAAAATAGATACAAAAGTCTGACAGTTGTTTACAAATCACATTACTTCATCTTACCCATCTTGTAATGCCTTTGCTAGTATATCTTTCCAGTACTTTACTGACAGCATGATGGGCAATGTCCTTCATATCAGATCTCACACCATGAAGCCGCAATTGTAACTTATTCACCTGCTCCTTCAGAGGTGCAATTTCAAGTGCTTTTCTTTCCAATATGTTATTTGCCTTGCTGGGGAGAAATAATGGAGGAAAATAATACAAAGCACTGTTCCTTTAGTTGTGCATAAGGCATGTCTGAGACCTAGAAACTGTAAGTAAATTATTTTAAACTTACTTTGCAGCCTGTGGTCTGTTTAATTGAAAAGGGGCCGAAATGGGGAATTAGCTGCTTCATACAGCTGAATGGAATAAAAAGTTAATATTCCTAGACTTCATTAATCTGTCTAACATTGGGACTTAACACTCTGCTACTATAGCGCTCTCTATGTGCTAGCCCCATGTTTTTAAAACCGGCACCAGCCATTCTTTTGTTGTTAGCCCTGCCCCCCAACAATTAAAATATAATTAATGTATCCTCTTACCAAGTCCCTTCAGACCTGGGTATGGGGAGTGCAGTTGACTGAATGGGACACAGCTGTGGGCAGCCTGAGGGCAGCCAGCAGTTTCTACAAACTCTCATCTTTGTGAGACTTTTGTGGGTGAGCTGTGAGTTTAGGCCCTGGGTGGGAGCCAGGAGAGAGGGGGGAGGTGTGTCAGATGGACAAGGAAGTAAGGTAAAAAATATTTACATAAATTATTTTAAACTTGTTCTTACATTAGGGATCTCAGATCTTGTGTTTCACCCTGTATATGAAAGGGGGGAGGGAGAAGCAGGTTTAATTAGAAACAAGCATACACCAAAGAGATCATTCCACAAAGGCAGGAAAGTAAAATAATGGAAATAAGAGTCCAGTGCTTCTCATTACACCAATATCCTATGCACATTTGGGTCCCAGCAAATGGTCTTACACTCCTTTGGAGGGGTAAGCAGCTCTAAGTGGAATATAAGCAAACTCTTATTCCGAGTAAACATGTTTAAATCAGATTTTTTTTATTACACACACACCCTATTTTTAAATAATTCAGCCACTGATGCCAAAGACCAAACACCCAGTGGCTTTTGGGTAGGGTCAGATCTAAGTAGCCCATGCCAGAAAAACTTGGTGCAGGAAAAAATGCTGGGCCATACTAAACAATACGCTAACTGAATTAATCTAGCTGATCTGGTTTGGCCCTTAGAGCAGTGGTGCGGTGAAATTTTTTGTAGGGTCACAGAGGCACCAGCTTGCAATGGTGATTGTGGGGTGGGGCAACATTGCATGTGCACATGAGCATCACACCTCCTTCACTATGCTGGGCAGAAGCTTAATGGGCTTTTGAGAAGGGCTCTTGGACCTCGTTGGAGCATCATGCCTCCCTACGAGGGCTGTGCTATATCATCTGATACCGGGTTTTAGATTGTGATAATCGGGGTTTTTTTAAAAATGACTTTGCTATTTATCACATATCGTGTTTTTGTGGTATTAAAAAATCACAATATTGGAAAAGCCAGGAAGCCGATGCTTCTTCCTGTGGGTGCAGCCCTTGCTAACTCCACCTCCATCAGCTCCTCCCTGCCTCCCAAAGCAGCAAGAAATTGCTACAAATGACTACAGCAGGCTGACTCAAATACTGTATCACCCGGCAGAGCTTTGAGAAACGGTTAGCTCTCCGCCTCTCTCCCTGGCATCCCACCAAGCCAGCAGCTTCAGACTTCTGGAGCCCCTTTCCCCCGTAAGAACATAAACGGGGGTTAGTAAAAAACAAGCAGACTCCTTTCTTTGGAATTTGGCCCTCTTCTGTCATCCCCCTCCACCTGCCTGTGTGTACAGGTGTGTCTGCCCCCCTCCCGTTGGGGGGATGTGGGGCGCAGCCACCAGCCGTCTCTCTCTCTTTCTGTTTTGGCCTCATTTAGAAAAGAAAATTAACAAACAATCAAATAACTAGTGTTGTGCGATGTATACATTCAACTAAGACTCGATAGTGAATTATATTTGAATATTTAAAAGTGTGACACTGAATTTGCTTTTTTCTTGCTTAGTAATGTAATTAAATTTTTAGGGAATCTTTGGTATCTATGTAACTAATTACTTCCACAGCTTTAATTTTAGAGAAAATGTGCTATTATTGGTAAAGTAGTACTATAACATAACAGTTGTAGCAATACATTAAGTAAAATGTTATCATTTTTAGAGTTAGACCCATAAGTAATAGCAGTTGCCAGGACCATGTTCACCTCTACATAGCTCCAGCCTTATTTCAGATATCGTGATACACTGAAATATCACAATGTTTAACTGGTTATATATCGTAATGTTGAAAACCAGGTATCGCCAAGCCCTACTCCCTACCTAGGCTGGGCAGAAGCTTCTTGGGCTTTAGAAAGGAGGCACAAGGTTGTAATATTTTAATACTCTAATTTACCGGGAACATTTCATGGACTAGCCTAGTCCCCCTAGTCCATTTACCGCATGCCACTGCCATTGAGATAGTCCTCATTGCATTCACCCCCTTACTAACGTATTCCCTCAAAGTTCAAAATTAGGTTCTGCAGCTGACATATAATCTGCCTTTAGTCCAGAGGGATCTTGCCAGTACAAACCTGATCTCAAAAAAGCTAATGGAAGCATCACTGGATGCTCACAAAGGTAAGGTGCTCTGAGGATGAGACTCCCTAATATTAGCCAAGCTGGAAATCTTTGGTTTTGCCAAAATTAGGGTCACCACCTTTTTTACTGGCCCTGCTGTTATGCATTTAAACTGACATAAACTGGTGAAGCTGTCCCTGGTATGAAGTCAGAAAAAGCTTCACTGCAGTGCTATTTTTCTAAAGAAGGAGGTGCTGGAGCTCACCATGAACTTTCCCCTTGTTCTCTTAGAATGGCAATGGCACCCACCTGAGAGGTGCCGGAGTTGAGTTCTAGTGAGCTCCGGCTGAAAAAAGAGCCCTGCTTCACTGGCTTATGTATGCTAGATGCTTTAGTTGAGATTTCTGCATAGCAGGGGGTTGGACTCGATAACTTTGGGATCCCTTCCAACTCTATAGTTTTATGGTTCTATGAAACAGATGCAGGATAGAAAATCCTACTCTCAATACAAAAGAGATCATAAGACATTCTATCTGTGAAACCTTCAAGGACAGCATTTATTCTGGCTGCAGATTGAAATGAGATACAGTAATGCATAAACATAATTTGTGCTCTATAATTTCTCACATTTTACCTAGGGAGATTGTTGTAACAAAGCAAAACAAAAAAATCACCTGGATGAGATCACAAATAGAGAAGTCCCTCCATTCTTCTCCAAAAATCTGAAATTTATTTCCATCAAATAGTCCCATGTAGGTAGCACCTATTAATAATAGTAATAAAAAACCCTCTTTGTATTAACAAGATTGATTATTCTCTTCCTTCTCAGCAGATTAAACGTGGCAACCAGCTCAGTATGTCATCCTACACGGCTGTGGGTTTTTTTCTAGAAACAACCGTGAAGTTGTTACAGTAAGTGCCACACTTTTTAACAACAACAAAAAGAGATGCTGGCACTGCATACCCTGAGTACCTCCTGAAAAAAGTGCTGCTACATGGGTAGGTTAGCTAACCCATAATATTGCTTTACCCACTTCTTTTATTTCATGCATTGTGTTCCCAAGTAAAACACTTGGAGCTGGTGCAGGGGTTAAGAATGTAGAAGCCAGACAAGAACAAAGGCTCTCTCATCAGCACTAGCGGAAACCAGTTAAGGTAACTAGACTGAGTACTGGGCCAGGACTGTCGAGAATAGAGTTCTTTGCGTAGCCAGGGGTTCTTAAGCCAGTTGCTATCTGCACATTTTACTCAGGGTAGCCTTGCACCATGACTTAACTTCTTAACAAAAGTAGACTTTTCCTTTCATAAGAATAAGGCCATCATGCCACCCAATTTGTTTTCCACCCAATTCACCATGAGGGAAGGAAATGCCATACACTGGACATCAGGAGGGCCCTCAGGGTGTACCTGACTTACACAGAGCCCTTAAGAAAATCAGAATCCTTGTGTGTCTCCTTCAAGCAGGGGGCCCTGAGTAGGAAGGTGTCTTGACACTATCAGAAGGTCAGGCAGGGACTGAATCATGCTTGCATACCAGGCAAAAGCCCAGAGTCCTCCAACAGGCATCAATATCACTTAGTGTGGGGAATCACCACCACAGCTTTATACACCTGCACCCTGCTAGAATCTATATGCAGGGGAATCACCTGGGCTCACCTGTCCACCTTCACTCAAGTGGACAAATGTGCTTCTGCAGAAGCAGCTTCTGGCAGGAAGATGTTCCAGTGGGTTGTGGCTTAGGTTCTCCTCCCGCATGGAGTAGCAGATGAAAACTGCTGGTTTACATCCTGTTCCTGTCAGCAACACCTTGTATGCACCCTGCCTAGATCAAACCTAGGATTGGGAGGCAGCTTCTCTCAACCTGCATTTGCGCAGTACTGTACTCTGGATAGGTCAGACAGGGCTCCCCAGGCCAACTCTGCTGTCCTCTACCTGCCGCTAGCAGCTTTGCTCATATCTGGCGGTTACAGGAAGGTCACCTCCCATTCTGGCTGGTCTTAGCAATTTTTTTATTTTATTTTTTAAATTCGCCTGCCTCTAAAAGGTGAGTTAACTCATTCATGTATGTGCCATTCTATGCTGACCAGACACTTCACAGTAACTCCAACTTTCCATTCCCTGCTCTATAAAGCATGTTATTAAATCACCTGAGTAATAGCTAGTATAAAGGACAGGTAACCAAAGTCCTCTGTCTGCCCAACAATTTAAGGTTACTATCCTCAGCATGCTGACAAGACTGCAATCATAAACACACTTCATAGTGAGTAAGCCCCACTGGGAGTTACTTGTGAACAGACATGCATAGGCTAGTAAAAGGTAAAGGACCCCGGGATGGTTAAGTCCAGTCAAAGGCGACTCTGGGGTTGCGGCACTCATCTTGCTTTCAGGCCGAGGGAGCTGGCGTTTGTCCACAGACAGCTTTCTGAGCCATGTGGCCAGCATGACTAAACCACTTCTGGCACAATGGGGACACCGTGACAGAAACCAGAGCGCACAGAAATGCTGTTTACCTTCCTGCCGCAGCGGTACCTATTTATCTACTTGCACTGGCATGCTTTCGCCAAAGAGGCTCAGTGGTTTAGACCACAGCACCACCCACGTCCCGCATAGGCTAGTACAGTAAGTTCCACTGAATTATGTGAATCTTATGTCCTTGTAAACATGGCTAGCCATAATGCACACTAGTGCATACTCAGTGTATACTTAGCCCCATAGGAAGAAGCGCACCAAAAAACAGTAGGAACAGGGTCACCCAAGACACAACTTTCTGAGCAGAGTTTGCCCTGCAAAACAACAAAGAGAATTATTCTAACATTACATTCTAGTCATATAAAACTTTGAACAAACAGCTAAGTTAGCTACTCCAACTTAAGACACTCCCGAAAGCCCAGACTGTTGGTTCTATTATGGGCTTGATGCTCTGTTTACTGCTTTCCGGTTCTAATTTCAATAAGATGGCTCCTCCCGATTTTTTAAGCATTCACCCCGATTTGCTTGAACAATTCTTACTCATCCTGTCTTTATTGAGCTTTCATTTTGAATTGTTTGCAGGGAGGTTATACAACAATGAACATTCATCCTGATTTTCTGGTGGGGTGTTTTTACACCTTTCCTTTTTATCATTTGTTCATTCTACACTTGGCAATGTATTTCCTCACCACTTTCCTGCTTCTTTTTTTAAAAAGTGAACACGTGCTAAGGAGACAGTGCTTTAACTGTGCAAATCTAAATTTCCTGGTATGCACTTCAATCTCCTGCAAAACAGTGACAGTTTAGAGGCACCTAGCTTGATAGTGAAATAGGTAGATGCAACCTGGAGAAGTTCCCTGTCCCTTTAAAGCCTGCCTCCTTCTCAACTCCAATTAAGTGTTAGAAAAGCTCATGGAGAAAATGGCAGAACACATTTCCTGTTTTGAATGAACCCTGTTTCTGCACAAAAGCATTCATTGGCCTGCCCAAGTGCATATATCTGGATTGAGTCTCCGAACTAGGGGTGGCTGGCACTGCTTTGCCTGGATGGTTGTTCCCAGAGGCTGCTACTTGGGGAATGCTTTTCAGCCCCGTGCAACCTTCAATGAGGGGTTCCGCAGGGCTCAATCCTATCCCCCACATTGTTTAACATCCACATGAAACTGCTGGGTGGGGTTATCCGGAGGTTTGGAGTAGGTTGTCAGCAGTATGCTGATGACACTCAACTCTATTTCTCCTTTACATCTGCAGGTGAGGCAGTGGAAGTGCTGGACCAATGTCTTGCCTCGGTAATGGACTGAATGAGAGCCAACAAAGTGAAGCTCAGTTCAGATAAGACAGAGGCACTGTTAGTGGGGGATTCCCTAGACCAGATGGGTGGGAGATCGCTTGCTCTTGATGGGGTTACACTTCCTCTGAAGGAGCAGGTTCATAGCTTGGGGGTCCTCCTGGATTCTTGCGGCTCAGGTGGCCTCAGTGGCCTGGAGTGCCTTCCATCAGCTTCGGCTAGTGGCCCAGCTACGCCCCTAGCCTAACTACTGTTGTCTATGCTCTGGTGATCTCAAGGTTAGATTACTGCAGTGTGTTGTAAGTAGGGCTGCCTCTGAAGACGGTTCGGAAACTTCAGCTGGTGCAGAATTCAGTGGCCAGGTTGCTCACTGGAGCAAGACGGTTTGAGCATATTACACCGATTCTCTTCCAACTGCACTGGCTACCAATTAGTTTCCAGGCCCAGTTCAAAGTGCTGGTTTTGACCTATAAAGCCTTAAGCGGCTCAGGACCGCAAGACCTCAAGGGCCGTCTCTCTCCATATAACCGACCTGAGATCACCTTCTGAGGCCCTTCTTCATGTGCCGCCTCCTCAAGAGTTCCAGAGGGTGGCAACATGAGAACGGGGCCTTCTCTGCAATGGCTCCGTCTGTGGAATGCTCTTCCCAGGGAGACTTGTCTGGCACCTTCATTATACACCTTTAGGTGGCAGGCAAAAATGTTTCTTTTTAACCAGGCCTTTGGTTGATCTGATTGACATCCGATGTCCTTTTAAATTGTGGCTCTTTTTTGGTTGGGGGGTGTTATTGGGTTGTTTTTATTTTGATTATCTATATTGTGGTTTTTATGCTCTTTTCTGTGAACCACCATGAAACTTCCAGGTATAGGGCGGTATATAAATTCAATAAATAAGAATAAGGATATATCATTGTTCATTCCTGTGGATATCTCTGTGCAGGGGAAGGACTCAAACTGAAGAACCAGGTATTGCTTACTCCTTTGTCAGTGCCCCTTTGTACTGGTACATCAGTGCAGTAAAATGTATCACCAATATTAATCCCTTGCAAAGTACAAAAATGGCACAGCTGCATGGTGCTAACACATGGAAAAATACTTTGCATGCCTCAAAAGGGATTCTACTTGTTACAAAGAATGTGATTTTTCCTTCCAATGCAACCGAAGCCGTAGGGAACCTAATCTGGATCAGGACTGTGGTAAAGGGTTGAAGCCCTCTCCTGCTCCTGCAATCCTCCTGATCCTGATAAGCATCTCCAGTAATGTAATGTAGTAATGATAGGGGTGGGGGAACCACATGGATAACATCACATCAAATTTGACTGTAGGCTGGACCATAATTTGTTAGTCCAGTACACCTCACAATGTGGGTCCCTAAATGGTCCTGGGTGGTCCGCACAACAATTGTGCTCATTTCACACACTAGCAAGGTTATGCTTAAAACTCTACAAGGCAGGCTTAAGCAATATGTGGACCGAGAACTCCCAGAAGTACAAGCTGGATTTTGAAGGGGCAGAGGAACCAGAGACCAAATTGCAAACATGTGCTGGATTATGGAGAAAGCTAGAGAGTTCCAGAAAAACATCTACTTCTGCTTCATTGACTACGCAAAAGCATTTGACTGTGTCGACCATAGCAAACTATGGCAAGTTCTTAAAGAAATGGGAGTGCCGGATCACCTCATCTGTCTCCTGAGAAATCTCTATGTGAGACAATAAGCTACAGTTAGAACTGGATATGGAATAAACTGGTTCAAAATTGGGAAAGGAGTGCAACAAGGCTGTATATTGTCTCCCTGCTTATTTAATTTATATGCAGAATTCATCATGTGAAAGGCTGGAATGGATGAATCCCAAGCCGGAATTAAGATTGCCAGAAGAAATATCAACAACCTCAGATATGCTGATGACACAACCTTGATGGCAGAAAGTGAGGAGGAATTAAAGAACCTTTTAATGATGGTGAAAGAGGAGAGCACAAAATATGGTCTGAAGCTCAACATCAAAAAAACTAAGATCATGGCCACTGTTCCATCACCTCCACGAGTCTGACCAAACTGCAGGAGGCAGTGGAAGAAAGAAGTGCCTGGCGTGCTCTGGTCCATGGGATCACGAAGAATCAGATACGACTAGACAACATTCTTCTTCACTGGGCTTTCATGGGCCATCTCCAGTCATCTCAGGCAGTGGGCGGGAGCAAAGGCAGCATCTGCGCTGGCCCAGGTGTGAAGGAAGTGGCGTTAGTTTACTAGTGGGTCTTGAAAGGATGAGTAGGTTTACTAGTAGGTCTTGCTTAAAAACATGGGGAAAGTACTGTGTTACAGTGCAATTCTAACCATTAGAAATAAGTCATATTAAATTCAGTGGGGCTTACTCCTGGGTAAATGGGGTTAGGATTGCAGCCTTTTTTCAGTTTGTTATTCAGAAAACATTCCCCCCTCCCATATTTACCTTGATAAAGTGCAGCAGACTCTTTTTACTAAGCAAAATGGAGTTATTAGGCTCAGTCCTATCAAATTACAGATGAGTCTAGTGGTGCTTTCTGGAAAATAAACACAAGAGGACAATTAAACAATGCAACACATAATTAGAATGACTACAAAGCTCATGCTATGCAATTTCATGTTTGCTATATTGGTCGTATTTATTCAGCAGATGCATTTAATTTGTTAAGACCGTACTTGCTGGCAGTTTTCCAGGAAAATGGGGAGGGGTATATTGAAATCAATGGGAACTGAATGTGCTTAACTTTCATGGGATCACACCTTATATTACAGGAATACTAATGAAAATTACTGGAACATACTTTACAATTTGTTTTTTATAAATTGAAAAGATATAGCAACGCTAACCTATAATGGGAGCCAAGCATGGGAAATGTAATTTTCCCACAGCTCAAGAATCTCTTATTTCTGTGAAATTCTAATTGTATTTATTGCCCTTATCCAACACAGATCCATTCTTCGGTATGTAACCTCAATGCAATTATTTCAAAAGAAATGTTCTCCATTTTCAATCATGCTATTGTATTGACAAGCTGTTTGAACTAATGTTTATTAGCCTCATTAATCAAGATTTGAAAAACAAAACAAAACTCAAGATTAAACTCTTTAGTCACCAGAAAAAATATGAAAGTTTATGCCAACCAACTCCCCCACAGAAACGCTGCAAACCCAACCGAAAGATCTAAAGATCCAAAAGGAAATAAAGGCTCTCCAGGTACAATATTCCAACTTGATAAATCAGGAGATAGAGTGGAAAATTAAATTAATGAAGCAAAATACTTTTGAATCTGCAAATAAATGTGGTAAATTACTGGCATGGCAGTTAAAAAAGAGACAAAAACAAAATACAATCACCAATATTACAGTGGAAGACAAGAATACAGAGAACCCGACGGAGATCAGGAAATGTTTTCAGAAGTTTTACAAGCAATTGTACAAAGAAGATAATCAGCATAAGGACAAGATAGTACAGTTTTTGGAGAAAAATGGAATGCGTAAATTACCAGAGGACAAGAAAATCATACTCAACCACCCGATTACAAATCAAGAGATTGAAGAAGTGATAAAACATATGCAGTTGGGCAAGGCCCCAGGATCGGATGGATTAACGGCAAAATACTACAAAATCTTAAAGGACTGGATGATTCAGCCAATGAAGGAAGTATGCAATGAAATTTTGAGAGGAGGAAAGGCACCCGAGTTGTGGAAAGAAGCATATATTATTCTGATACCAAAACCGGATACAGATCAAGCTCAAATGAAAAATTATTGACCAATTTCCCTGTTGAATGTGGATTATAAAATATTTGCAAATGTACTGGCCACAAGATTGAAAAATATACTGAAAGAGTATATCCACAATGATCAAGCAGGCTTTTTGCCTGGGAGACATATACATGGATATATTAGAAATTTAGTACATAAACTTGAAAGGTTAGAAAAGAAAATTAATACAAGAGCTATTTTGATGTTTATAGATGCGGAGAAGGCCTTTGATAATATTTCGTGGAGTTTTATGAAAGAAAATTTTGTCAAGATGGAAGTAGGTCAAAATTTTATGAATGGACTAAATGCGATTTATTCTGAGCAAAAAGCCAAGATTATACTGAATAATGTGGTGTCAGAGGAAATAAGAATTGAAAAAGGAACCAGACAGGTGTGCCCTTTATCTCCTCTTTTATTTATAACAGTCCTGGAGGTCTTGCTGAATATGATAAGGAAAGAGGAAGAAATCAAGGGAATAAGAGTGGGAGAGAAAGAATACAAAGACCCTTTGCAGACGATTTGGTGTTGACGTTACAAGATCTTGAACACAGTGCCGTAAAAGCACTGGAGAATATACAAGAATTTGGGCTAGTAGCAGGCTTCAAATTGAATAAAGCTAAAACCAAAGTTTTAGTAAAAAATCTGACATTGGAAGAAAGAGACAGATTGCAAATAGCTACAGGGCTAAGCTTTGTTAAGAAAGTGAAATACCTGGCTGTTAATATGACGGTGAAAAATTTAAATCTATATAAAGACAATTATGATAAAATATGGAATGAGATTAAAAGAGATTTAGAAATTTGGACAAATTTGAAGCTATCGATGTTAGGGCGTATTTCAGTGATAAAGATGAATGTACGTATTGCCAAAAATGTTATTTTTATTTCAAACTTTGCCAATTATAGATAAGATGGATTGTTTTAAAAGGTGGCAAAAGGATTTGTCGAAATTTATCTGGCAGGGGAAGAAACCAAGAATTAAATATAAAATACTAACTGATTCAAAGGAAAGAGGTGGATTCTCGCTGCCAGATCTAAGAATTTATTATGAAGCAGCTGCCTTTTGCTGGTTGAAAGACTGGTTTTTGCTAGAAAATACAGATGTATTAGATCTGGAAGGACACGATAATGTTTTTGGTTGGCATGCATATCTTTGGTATAAGATCAAGGCCCATAAAGGTTTCAAATCGCATATAATCAGAAAAGCTTTGTTTAAGGTATGGATGAAGTATAAAGATTTACTTGAAAGGAAAACACCCAGATGGCTATCACCTCTAGAAGCAAAAGCCCATAAAAGAGCAAATATGGACAATGGGTGAAATATAGTGACATTTTGATACAAGAAGGAGAACATTTAAAATAAAAATCATATGAACAATTGAAAGGAAATGTGACGGACTGGCTACAATATTATCAGATTAATGAAGTATTTAAGTCAGATAGAAAAATTGGTTTCAGTTAGAAAAATCTAAGTGGAAACGGAATTGTTAGAACATAGATCAAAAAATTTATCCAGAATGTATAACTTATTGCTTGAGTGGCATACAAAAGATGAAATGGCAAAATCAACAATGACAGATTGGGCTAAGGATGTGGGGCACAATATTAGGTTGGAAGATTGGGAATGATTGTGGAAAACTGGTATTAAATTTTCAGCGTGTAATATGCTTAGAGAAAATATTATGAAGATGATGGTGGTATTTGACACCGGCTAAATTGGCAAAAATATATCATCGACAAAGTAATAAATGCTGGAAATGAAAACAGGAAGAAGGAACTTTTTTCCACATGTGGTGGACGTGCCCAAAGGTAAAAGACTTCTGGGAAAAGATTTACAATGAAATGAAAAAGGTGTTGAAAAACACATTTAAAAAGAAATCAGAAGCCTTTTTATTGGGCATTGTAGGCCAAGAAATCCCAAAATGTGATAGAACTTTATTTATGTATGCCACAACAGCAGCTAGAATTTTGATAGCTACAAACTGGAAGACAGAGGAATTACCAATGATTGAAGAATGGCAGATGAAGATGATGGACAATATGGAACTTGCTGAGATGACCGGGAAACTCCGTGACCAGAGGGACGACGCAGTGGGAGAAGAATGGAAGAAATTTAAATTGTATTTGAAAAAGTACAGTAAGATTGAAATCTAGAAGGAACGTGGAAGAAAAGTTAGACTGCAGATTTAGAATTATGTTAAGTGTCAAGGAAATGTGAAATAATGAATTAGGATAATAGTTGAAGAAATGGATAAGTTTGTTTTTTAAAAAAATGTTTTGTATAATGTAAAGAAATTACTAAAGATGAATGACAATGAACGCAGGAAGGGCAGACGTGAGGAAGTCAAATAACAATGTTAAGGGAAGAAGCAGTTTTTAAACAAATAATTTTTTTGTTTTTCATTTTTGTAGTTTGTAATAGTTTTTATTTTTATTTTTGTAATGTGTTTGTATTGTTGTATTGGTTTGTTTTATGTATTCTGTTGATGTTTTGAAAAAGTTAATAAATACATTTTTTTTAAAAAAAGAAACGCTGCAAACCCATAGCATTATGAAAATGGGCAGTAAATTTGGATAAAACAAGAAAATATGTAATTGTAGTGGCCTAATATGACTTTAGAACAGTCACAAAATGAGCTCTTGAGCTTCCAAAGATATTATTTCAAAATAAAAGGATAAGAGCAAAAAGGAATGCTGTGTTTCAAGGGACAAACTACATTAATTTAGTCAACCTGCCTGTTTTGAACCATTTTTTTCTTATTATGCTTTGGTATTTCTTGTTTGTTACACAGGACTGAAGGATGGGAAATAGTGAAGGACATCTTGTCAACATGTTGGTTCAACATCTGGGTTCACAAACCATAAAAAATGCAAGAGCCCACTTGTAAGTGATTAATAACTACAGTACAATTGAACTTACTCTTGGGTGGGCATGGACACTGAACATTTTTCCCTTTATGAGAGAAGAGAGGGTGGCTGTTGGTACAGCTGCAAGGTGATTTTTTTCCTTGGGACAAACTACAAAATGAAAAAAGTGTTAGAGCTCAAGAAATGCCCAGGTAAATTAGACCAAAAGTCCACCAGTCCTGCACCTTGTGTTCCACAGCAGCCAACCTGATGCCTCTGGAAGAACCTCAGCAGGGCACGAAGGTGATGTTTATCCTCAGCATCTGCTGTTCAGAATATACGGCTTCTATACATGCAGATTAATTTAGCTGCTATGGCTGGTACATCCCTGAAAGGCTAAGCTTATCCCGTTCTTTTTAAAATCCATTTAATTTACGGGTCACAATCATACAGTGGTACCTCTGGTTACGAACTTAATTCATTCTGGGGGTCCGTTTTTAACCTGAAACTGTTCTTAACCTGAGGTACCACTTTAGTTAATGGGGCCTCCCACTGCCGCTGTGCCGCCAGAGCACGATTTCTGTTCTCATCCGGAAGCAAAGCTCTTAACACGAGGTACTACAGCAGAGTCTGTAACCTGAAGCGTCTGTAACCCGAGGTACCTGTTATGTATTGAAGTTCTCACCCTAGGCCACCAGGGGTGTTGTGTACAGTATATAGTTTTCACTCAGGCCCTGGGCTGTTGTTGTTACAATGTTGTCAGCCTATAAAAGCAGGCCGGCTGAGCTGTTTGTGTTCAGTTCAGTTCCAGAATACAGAGCTGCTTGGAGAAATCTCTGTGTCATCTGTTATGTCCACCCACTACTTAATAGTACCACTGTATTGTGATAACGAATTCTATTGTTAAAGGTAATTGTGCACTCTTTGCAAAGAAGTGCTCTTTTGTCTGTCCTGAACCTGAATGAGCTTCATTGAATGACCCCAGCTTCTAAATTATAAGACGGTTCTGTTTTATTGGACTAATTTTACCTGTCTTTACCTATTGCTTTTGATATTTTTATATTGTTTCACGGCATCTTGGATGCTAACACAGATGTTACAAGAAATATAAATAAATAATTAAGAAAGGAAAACAAGTTTTTTTTATCCACTATCTATAGCAGGGTGTTTCAACCTCTCAGGCCAAGTGGGCCGCAAGAGTACTTCGACACAAGGACATGAAAGCCACACACTGAATTAAATTTCCATATTGTAAATTAAAGTGTTTGTGTTATAGTTGATATTATTTAAAATATTTAATTAAATAAAATTTAATTAATTAAAGTAAATACATGTAATAGATTTAATATCCTTAAATAACATGACAGATGGACAGCTATCTGGGAAGAATAAAGAGAGAACATCTCACCACATCTATCATATTGTATGTTTCTTGAATAATGAAATAAATTATTTAATATTCAAAATCATGCATACCTCTCCAAAAGTTGTTGGGTGTCAGAGTCCGAGGTGTCATTGTTACAGCCATTGTTTGCTTCATTAGAGTCTTCTGTTGAATAGATGCTCCCTGAGCTCTTTGGGATTCTGTACATATTTTTATGCGCTTACTCCTTGATGCTAAAATAATATGAATAAGGAAATATATAAAAGGGAACTAAAAATAATTGCAGCATATACTGACTTAAAATAGCTAACAATGTGCCATTTTAAGTGTGGGTGTTGTTATAAGAATTTTAAGGTCATACATATAATGTTCATAACTGTATATATAAACCACATGTCTGAAACACCACAGAAAAGGTCTTGAACAAATTGACCTCAAATATTTCTCTGCAAGGTCAGAGTGGGAAACCTCCCCATAGTCTCTTTCCTCACAAACCCTGTCTTAAGGGCACATTCAAGATATGAATAGGGTGTGAGCCTGTGACCTAGATTCAGGACAGTGTTCTCGAAGCGACTAGCCTGAGTTTGGCCAAACTGCGGGAGGCAGTGAAAGACAGGTGTGCCTGGCGTGCTCTGGTCCATGGGGTCACGGAGAGTCGGACACAACTAAACGACTGGACAACATCATACTTTCCTTCCCCCTCCTCTATCCACTTCTAGCGGGGGTTTATGGCAAAATGTCATGTCCATGCTTCTGTAGGCCTTTAGAAATAATAGTTAGGGAAATGTCTTCTCTTTAATTAACGTATTGTAGAATTTTCTACCTGCTTAGACTGTAGCTTTGCTATCTAAAGCAGCTTTTTTATATACTCTGCCACTCAGGGGCCTTGACTTGGGCCCCCCACGGTGGGTGCCCAACATTGGTGCCGTGCCCTGTCATGTCATGTCACACGGTCATGATGGCACGGCCCATGCGCTCTGGCCTGCACAGAGGTGGCAGAGGCCAGGGCACCCACAGCAAGAATTATGTGGGTGCCCCTGGATGTGGTGCCAGCGCTTTGTCACTCCTATTTCATAGAACAAGCTTTCTTCGTGTGAGAGCTTCTGGTGGGCACAAGATTAAGATCAAACCTCTCAGCAGTGTGTATATGGACACACACGCGCAAGTGCTGGCTGTGCACGTGTGAATCCAGCTACACCCTCGTGGTAAAGTGTTCCTGTTCGGATAAGCCAACTCAGAGGCTCTGGCCTCTGGGAGCTGACATGATTTCCATCTGCCTCAGGGCTTTAACTTCTCTCGCGAGTCCTCTCGGACTCCAGGGCTTTGCCCTTTTGTAACCCGCTTTGAGGGTCGGGCGGCCGACTCACCTCGCCGGCTTGGGAAGCCCCCCTGCCTCTGGGGGTCGCCCTCCGTGGGGCGCAGTGGGGCGCCGGCGAGACCCCCCTCCGAGCTCCGCCGCCTCCCTCTCTCGCTCGCTGGCTCGTCCGGCCGCTTCGCCTCCCTCCCCCGCTCGGCCTCCCGCTCCCTGGGCGCGCGAAGCCGCCGTTGCCGGGCGACGCGGATTGTTTGCGGCCGCCGCCGAGCGGAGCCTCCTCCGCCTCTGGGTCGCTCGCTCTCGCGGCGGCCTCCCGTCCCACTTCGAACTCTTGGGCGGCGCGAAGGCCGGGGAAGGATCGGGCCCGGCGGCGGCGGCGGCAGCGGCAGCGGAGGAGGAAGGTGTCTTCCCCCGGGGCGAGTTCCCCTCGGCTTCGCCCAGAACCAGGCGAGAGAGGGCGGCGAGGGAGAAAAGAGTCCTCCTCTCGCGGAGGGTCTCTAGCCAGGCGAACCGCCTTTGGACCGGAGCGCTTCCCCCCCACCCCCCGGCCGGCTTAACCGAGGCCCGTCGGAGCGGCCGTCGGAGGAGCCTCCCCCCGCGGAGCGCCTCTTGGTTCCCGCGGCTCCGGCCAGGCGCGCTCCCTGCTGGGTCGGTGGGAGGGTCCTGAGGAGACGCCGGACGCGTGTCAGTGGCGAATCGGGTTAGAAGGGAACCCGAGTCGGGCAGCTCCTGCTGCAGCCCCGGATTCAGTCTCTACAGCGACACTGTAGTGAAATAGGCACTTGCTTCAGGATGCTCCGAGGTGGGCGGGAAAGTTCGTGCAAAAGCCTTTCTGATTAAGAAATGGGGGCGGGGGCGGGGGGAGCCCCTGTTTCGGCAATCTCTATCTTGCATTGCTTCTTGGGCAGTGATTTGGCCAAATGCTTCCTTTTGAAAACACCAAATGTTCTCCCCGTTGTACAGGTATGAGGAATACAAATAAAGAGCCCCGTGGAGCCTCAAATCGATACGCACCATGTGGCAAGTACACAGTTTATAAATGTGTTATTTCTCATGTAAAGCGTTTCAAAGCTGCGCTCTTTTTTATTTTAGTGAAAATAGCTTACATTTGAATTTGATAGGACACACAGAGCAAAGTATACTGACTGTGTGGATCTGTGTCTTCGATGCAAAATAAAGGCAAGAGGCGGGTGCAGAAAATGGTGGTCCTGACAACAGGACCTGCTAAGGCTGCCCCTGCCTTCCTACCAGCCCTCAACTATATGCTCATGAACACCCAACTATTCCGTTCTCTATATGCCAATACCTTTTCAGTCTTCAAATCCAGATATTACAAGTTCATTTTCTGTTTCACACAATAAGCCCACAAGAAGTTTCCAATCCTTAATAAATGTCAATGATTTTTCTTTAATTAATCACATTAACCTTGCCACCTCAGCTAAGTCGAATAATTTTACCAACCATTTCCCCATAGTAGGTAGGGCTGTATCTTTCCATCTTTGTGCATATATATCTGTTCCTTTTCTCAAACTTTAATACAGTGTTTAAGACATCTTCATTTTGTACAGTAAGCTCTCTACTTAGGCACATTTAACTTGTGTGCATCCAGCTTTACATGCTTGGCAATTTAAAAATAAAATAAAAGGGGAGGCAGGCAACCAGGAGAAAAGCTCCTACTCTCTCTTCCATGCAGGGGTGCCAACTGGAATAAAATACTGGGGGAGCTCAGGTAAGCCGTGCCCCACATAAATGTGGCGCACACACACCATTTGAATGACAACGCCCATTCACTTGGGGGGTAGCTGCCCCCTCAAATATTTTATTGGTGGGCCGAAGGGACCTTGACCCCTAGGAGTTGGCTCCTATGCTTGCACACATACACATTCTTGTGCACACTTGTTGCTGTGTCCAGGAGGGAAAAATTGACCAAGATCCTAGTCTGGAGGAGAAGACTAAAAGAGGACGAACAGAAGCAGTCATGGAGCTGCTTGGAGACAAGAAGAAACAATTTGGCTGGTGTGTTTTTGCAGTAAAGGGCAGAAAAACCAGGAAAGGGGCAGTAGATGATGCCTTTTGGATCAACGAGGAACAGTTTGGGCTAAATGAGAAAGCCAGGAGGGTTACAGCATCAGCCAAGCACCTTGCGGGATTCACAGAAAGAGCTTTGGGGGTTATGTGTGGCCATTGGGTTGCAGGTTGGGCTATCCTGATGTAGAGACATTTCTATCTGACTTGGCATTGAAATGCCCTTGATCTTTCTAACTGATGAACAGTACCAGGAGAGGCAGCCAGGCTTTTAATTGTATGGGTTCCTGTTATATTAGGTCATTGATTTTTGTAGTAATGGGGAGTAGAAGTTATATAAATTATTCTTTATAAATGGTTTAAAAGGAAAAAAAGACTAATAGTTTTCCATTGTTTTTTTATAATTATTACTTATTGAATATATATACTGCCCTATACCTGGAGGTCTCAGGGTGGTTCACAGAACAAAATCAAATTAAGTTTATACCACTTAATATAATACAAATCTCAAAGTGTGATATTCATCTTTTTGCTTGTTAATGCAGATTGGTACTATCACGTGCCACTCAAGCGATCAGAGGAGCCGGTTAATTCTGAAGCTCAACAGCAGCCTACATCCCAGATCCCAGGTCTCGGTGATTTTGGAGATCCTCACAGTGAGATTACATTTGGGGGGCGAAGGAAGTGGATTAAAGACACTGACTCGGAATATGTAAAGCTGGCAAAACAAGGAGGCCGACCTGGTAGTTAAAATTCATATGAATCTTATGGCGATTTCAGGAGCCTTGTACATATAAATAAATAGTCTGGAAAGTGCTATAAGAAATTTGGGGACATTGGGGAGGATAAAACACACAAAATATGGATGTTCCATGCCACCTTGAAAGCTGTGATGTTGCAGAAATGCAGGTTCTTTTGTTTTGAAAGAACCCACCATTTTAGAACTATTCTGTAACCTTTTGTGGCAATCTTGGTTGAATTCATACTTAACTAAAAATTGCACATTTGCCTTTGAAATCAGTGGGCTTACTTCAGAGTAAAAGTGCATTGAATCAAGCTGTAAATGCATCACCTTACCTAAAAGCAGCTATCAGAGGAAACTTGCACATTTCCCCCCAAATAATAACAGCCTCGGGAACAATTTTGTTTGTAAATCAGCATGGAGGGGAGTTAATCCATGCATAAATACAGTTGCTTTTGTGTTTTTATTTTTGTGTATTGGTTTGCTCTGTTAGTAAGTAGAGATCTTCTGACAAATGATTGTTTCTTTTGAATTCAAATGAAAAAAAAAATCATTTGATCTGTTTCCCTTCCCTCCTTTTCTGCCTCTATTTGGATATATTTTCAGTATTCTTTTTTGTAGTGTCGGGAATTGGGGAAGGCAGGCAGATGTGTGTGTGAACCATGGTGCATGAGTGTGTGAGAGTGGGGGGAAATAAGTTCCTCAGTCTACTTAAAAAAAACTCACGCTTGAAACATTTGTTGGGAAGGCACATTGGTTAGAGCAGCAATGGATGACCTCAGGGCCAAGGACCACATTCCCTCAGGGAAATGTGATTACAGGCTGCATACTAGTGGCAGGGCCGGTGCCAGGAGATCCTGTCTAGGTCTGTCACCTAGTATAGTTTGGCCTTTAATCTCATGGGGAGGGATAGAATGAAGCATTTATCATATTGCCCTCTTGTTTTAATAATGTCCAGAAAACTAGTTATCTACTTGTTTTTAAAAAATAATTAAATAACTTTGTCTCCTTCACTTAAGACTTGTTGAGACATTTTACACCTACTCCACGGAAAGTGTCTCTGGGGTCTTATGGTGCACCCGAGTGGTATACACATCATGGTAAACCACCAGCAGCAGCAGCAGCAACAGATGAGTCGAAGTAAGTATTCTGTCTTCATGCTAATCTCTTTTGGGTGACTGGGGAAGAGTGAAGTTGAAGAATGTAGAAAGGAAGAAAATGTCACAGCATTTGGAAGCACCTGGAACCTTTCATAACAAAATACTTCACAGTAAACGGTAAAACTGTTTTCCGCAGGCCTCGAGTTTCAGCTATGCCAGACTACATGATCCATGAGGAGTTTAAGGCTGATCAACCTGCCAGCTATGAGCCTAAAAGAGGGCCTTTTGATTTTGATATGAAAAGTGTTTGGCAAAGAGATGCTGAAGACAAAGAGAACAAAGAGAAAAGAGAGGTATGTGAACTTCTCTTTGTTGGTGAGTGGGTCAGGACAGTAGCACCTCACTCAAATCCCAGTGAACTAGCACATCTGGTGTTTTGTATTTCTCTGCCTAATAATGTGGGTTTCTGTCATATTTGCAGTTGAAAATTTATTATTATTAGAATTAGAATTTGTATACCACCCTGCATCCATAGATTTCAGGGCAGATCTATATCAGGTATTGCTGTGGGTGCCAATCAAAAAATGGCCGCCATGAGGAAATGACACAGCATAACACAAAATTAGAGAGTCAGTCATGGTGAAGCTTTTCCCATGACTTTATTTCCCTACCAAAAAGGTTTAACTTGCTGATTTTCTGTCTGCTACGATGCAGAAATGCCTGTTTTCCCCCAGTACCAACCCTAAACCAAAGCCTAGACTGCCATCCTGCATCCACTTACCTGGGAACAAGCTCCATTAAATACAAAGAAACTTACTTCTGAGTAGATCACATTATACTGTAGGTTAACTATAATTCTTAATGAGTGCTTGATCTTTAACTGCTGTACAGCAGGTGACATTACCTAAGCCTCCTTGCAAATGTTTTAAATTTTCCTTTTGAGGGAGAATTTTTCAAATTTTTCCTTTTGAAGTTAACATCCACTCAAACATTGTTTAGCAGAATTTGCAGGAAATAACCTCTAGGAACTACCTG
The DNA here is from genome assembly GCF_009819535.1 of Lacerta agilis. Lineage (NCBI taxonomy): Eukaryota > Metazoa > Chordata > Lepidosauria > Squamata > Lacertidae > Lacerta > Lacerta agilis. The sequence continues at coordinate 49,873,156 of NC_046325.1, read as the reverse complement.
ATCTCAGATGAAGCCACCACAAACAAAATGCACCCTGGCTGCTAGGGAAAGCAAGAGGACAAACTACAGAGATTCCAGGAACTAAAAAACAAGACAGAAGGAGGAAAAGTGCACTAAAGGGCAGGGGGGAAGAGAAACTCTTTAGGACCCAGCATTTCCTGTTATTTGGTTTCCAAACAGCTCACTTATCAGTCACAAATCCGTCTTCACTGATTGGCTAAAAACATTGACAGGCAGGAGAAGCCAGACTGGCTCTTTCATAGAATTTGTGGAAGTGTTAAAAAATGACCACCCTGGGGTGAATATCCCCTTTTGGGGCAAGGTGCTCAATAAGTTGGTGATGGTCCAGGTACAGGCATGCTTGGAGGAAACTGATTACTTGGATCCATTCCACTCTGGCTTCAGGCCTCCCCGTGGCACTGAAACCACATTGACTACTTGAGTTGATGACATTTGTTGAGAAAGAGATTGGAGCTTGAGTTTGCTTGCTCTGCTTGATCTCTTGGTGGCTTTCGATCCTGTTAACCACAATATCCTCCTAGAAAAGCATATTGTCTCAAGGAGGTTGGGGCTGGGGACCTTGTGCTTCAGTAGGTCCACTCCTACTTCCAGGGACATTTCTAAGAAGGTTGTTATGGGAGGCTAGCGTTTGGTGTCCTGTAGTGTCCCATAGGGTCGCATCTTGTTTTCCATGCTATTTCACATCTATATGAGGTCTCTGGTTCTGTGATCAGGAGATTTGGAGTGGAACGTCATCAGTATGCACATGACACCCAGTTCTATCTCTCTGTTTCATCTGAATCAGGAGAGGCAGTTGAGGTGTTAGACAGGTGCTTGGAGGCAGTTTGGATGTGGGCCATTAAACTGAAGCTGAATCCTGAAAAGACAGAGGTGTTATGTGTCCCAAGTTCTGATGTCCAGGAGGTGAGGAGATGGCTTGTTCTGGTGAGAGCAGGTCCACAGCTTGGGGGTGTTTTTTGATTTCATCGCTGTCACTGGAGGCTCAGGTGGCCTTGATGACCAGGAGTGCCTTTTCCCCCAACTATGGCTGGTTCGCCAGCTACAACACCTTTTAAACAAAACAATTTGGCCACTGTACTCCATGCTGTGAGAACTTCCAGATCATATTGTTGTACTGTGTTCTGTGTAGGGCTGCCCTTGAAGACACAGCAGGAGCTTCAATTAGTCTGAAGTGCAGCAGCCAGATTTTAAAACAGCTGCACTAGTTGCCATTTTGTTTCCAAGCCCATGGTGTTCACATTAGTGTTTATAGCTCTGATTGACTCAGGCCCCAAAGCAACTTACAATCACAAAAATCAGGTGGGTCCTAAAAAAATATACCTCTCCGTAAGAAGAGCTCTGCTGGACGAAGCCAATGGCCCACCCACTCCAGCCTCCTGCTCTCATAGTGGTCAACCAGATGTCTGTGGGAAACCAGTTATTACCCAACTTTCACCCTAAGGTCCCATAATAATCACTGCCATGAGACCTTAGGGTGAAAGATGGGTAATAAATGAAAATAATAATATTTTTTCTATTGACTTACACAAGTTTGTTTGCATTGAACATGAAATGTCGCCATATGATATTGTTTCATTCAGTTTACCAAGCTGTGTCCTGGAACTGGAAAGAAACCATCAGCGGCTAAATTGATGTTGGCTCTGTATACACTCCAGAATCCTTAAAACTAGACTAGTTGCAGACCCTTCCTTTACCTCCCAGCCCCAGAATGTGTTGCAGGACTTAACAACACAATCCTCATATATAATGTGTTCCATGAACTGCAGCAGATTTGGGGGCTGGGGTGCAGACACTTGTACTTTTTGTCACTTTTAGAAAAAGCTGGAGTGTGCCTACAGTTTATAGAAATCAACATTTTTGGGGGAAAAGTATGGAATTTGGGTGCTAAAATCTACCATAAATTTTGGACAGTCGTTTTTCTGTATGTCTCTGTTCTCTATGGGTCTGGCTACCTCTCAAGATACTGTATTGTTGCCAAAGTCTGTACAAGGGTTCCCGAGGGGGAGATGGCAGTCTCTGAAGATTTTGTTTTCCCATTTGGCAGGATAGTTCCTACCTGTACCAACTTAGATGCCTCTTGAGATATTGTCACCAAACTCTGCATCAGGGTTCCTCATATGGAGGTGGCAATATTCATCTGTCTTTGGACACCAGGCACTATCAAGGTGGCAGACCAAAACGTGACTTTGGTGTAACTGCTCAGTTTGGCAGAATGGGCTCAAAGTACACTGATTTTTACACCTGAATATATATTGTCACCCAATTTTATAGGACTTTGCCCAGTTTGGAATGACAGTTCCAACCTGCACCAATTTAGATGCCTCTTGAGATAACATCACCAAACTCAGCAAGAGGGTTCCCAAGGTAGAGGTGGTGGTCTGATCCTACAGTTGGACACTGGACACCTTGTTGAATCAAGATGACGGATTGATATATGACTTTGCCCAATATAGCATAACGGGTCCAAATTACGCTGATTTGTACACCTCTAAAGATACTATCACCCTGTTTGGTGGGACTTTGCCAAATCTGATGTGACGTTGCCAAACAGTGCCAAGCTTGGATGCCTTTGTAGAGATAGCGTCAGCACAATGGTTCCCAAGGTGGGGGAGGTGGTCTATGTTTAGATGCCAGATGACATGTTGAATCAAGATGACAGGCCAAATTAACGCTAAGTAAACATTAGCTCCCCTTGCCGCACTCAAATTGATTTGGGGCTGGGTCAAGCATTCCCCAGGGAAGGGTGAACCCCAGGTGGGTGAGTGGATAGCTGTGCACAGCCCTAAAACTCACTAATTACATTATCCTTTTAAAAATCACAATATTTTGGGGTTTCTTCAAATTCCTGGGAAGTGCCAAGCACTTCCCCCAAGTGAAGAATATAGTGTTAAATAATCCCTTTGAAGGGTGTAAATTTCTTATGTAAATTGGTTGAGATTCCTGCATTGCAGGGATTTGAACTAGATGACCCCCGGGGTGGGGGATGGGGGTGGCGTTCCAACTCATTTTATGATCCTGGTTATGACTTAAGATGCTTTTTGTATCATTGTAATTAAGCTGACAGACTAATAAAATTATTATCAGGTTGGTTGGTTTTTTAATTTCCCTGCTTAATTTATACAAATTTTGTGAAACTAAGACCTTGACTAAATGGGAAAGAGATTTCTCTGTTCAGGGATAGCTTCTTGTGCCCTTTGAGGACATTCGTGGCAACAGCAGGACTGGGGAAGAAGTGAAGCAGGTGAGATTTTTGCTCTCTGCAACAGCATCCTTGCTTAGTAACATTGAACCATAGTTTGGCATAGCACCGCATGCAAACCAGGTCATAGTATCTTAATTTGGTGCGTTTGTCTCCCAGCTCTTTTAAGGATCCCTCTGAAGTAATAATTGGGCACAATTCAGCCAAAATCAAGTTGATTTCAATAGCAAAGTTGTTTTGATTAAAACCTCTCCCACTGATTTAGGTGAAATTAACTTTGAATGGATAGTGTGGCTTTTGTCCTTCTACAGGAATCACATATAAACTTACTTTAATTGCTTGATGGCCAGCCGTTATGGCTAAACCTAGAGAAAAAACTGCTGAAATCTTCGATTTAAATTTCATTGGCTTTCTGAAACTTTCATTTTATATATCTTCTCAGAAGCAAGTCCCATTGGGTGTAATGGGCCTAACTCTCAGATAAGTACATTACTGGATTGCAGTCATAAACTATTTTCAGATACTTGCTTATTTAGAGTTATGGGGTTTAATTGTTTTGTCAGGATATAAACAAAGAAATACTAGCCAGGAGTACTGTTTAAAGTTCAGCCTCCTTAGTTTATTCTATCAGGGAAAAGTGTGTTGGTTCCAGTTAAAGAAATAAATCCTTAAGGACATATCACGGTACAAAAACATTTTAATCCCAGAGGGTTCTTCTCGGATCTCATTAAAAACATGGAAGCCTCTTGTGCATTCTAGATCAGGTGATTCAAGTGATTATAGTTCATTCTTTTCAGCTTCCAGAATATATGTTCTTATTTCTGAACATTAATGTTTATTCGGGAGTGTTTTCAGGAACAATGGTTACCTTTTTATATTATTATGAAAGCTTCCATACTCTGTTTCTAAAGAGTATGAAACTAGATGTGAAATGGGACAATCAGGAACAAAGATATCCATTGAGGGTTACCTTTTTAAAAAAAATTAAAAGCAGTATCAGAATCTTACTGGAGCTGTGGCTCAAAGAGGAGACATAATTTTGTTTACATAATTTTCATGATTTAAATTTTACCTCGCCCCACACAAACACACACAAGCAGAAAGGTTCTATTCTTTCTGAGATGAAGTTTGTACAGAGGCAAGTCAGGTAGTATACACTTTATGTGACCAAGCTGATCATTTTTGTAAAACATTAAACACTCTTTCTTAATCTCTTTTCTGTTACTTTTAAGATCTATTGTTTAAATTATGTTTTTTTTATTTAAAAAAAATTCCCAACAGGAAAATGGAGTACAAGTTGAGGGCTCTCCAGGCAGCACAAAAGAAGAGGTGAGTTTTTCTGAAACTAGAATTGGATTTGATAAAAGACAGAGGGAAAATCTCAAATTGACCATTTTAAAGACTAAGCCAAGAAACAGGTATTCGGCAATTCCATCAGCACATCATTGCAAAACCTTTCTCCAAGTTGCTATTGTGGTCTCCCCTCCTTTTAAAAGTCAGTGTTGATTCCTGGATGCATTTGTATTTTTAGTACCAGTCGTTTGCTAGCCTGCTTCAAAGTTTGAAATTCTGGTAAAGAATAAAACTGGTTAGCAGGAAAAGCTTTTTAAGTACTGTTCCAATCAATGCTCTTTTAGTATTCCAATCAGCCTGACTAAGGAGTTCACTCTGTGGTGGAGGGGCACGTGAAAGCCCATATTCCATTCACGATCTCTTACCTTGGTTAATAAATTCTGAAGTTTCTGTGTGCATCACCCTGTGTGTACTCAGGTTTTGTCATTCTGAAGTATGCACCTGCTCAAAAACATGAGCTTTTTCTTAAAACCTGAGACTAAACTTGACAGGATTTTAAATGTGTCCTTGCATTTAACATGCAGGATGGTAATCATAACTGGAATCACAGCAGGTTTGTAAAGCAATTTTAACTCTCTGCCTTCCTCCTGAGGAAAATCTCCTATGGTATTTGCTTTGTAGGGTGAGGAGGAAATCCTAAATTATCACCAATGGGGGATTTCCTTCCAAATCTGCACACAAAATTTAAAGAGGCATATAACAGCATGGGCAGTTTGGCCCTTATATTTTAAGATAAAGCTTACAATTTTAGCATTCAAATGGCACATACTACTGGTAACCAGAACATGAATAAACACAGGTAGTGGAGACACAACATTGCAAATGTGAACTTGCATACATGCTCCCTCCAGCACCTTCTCACTTCAGTGTACATATTTAAAACCTGCACATTAACGGTGCGCTTATCCTTGCATAAAGCCCTAACAGAAACCAAGCAACCTTAACCACCCTTTGAAAGTAATGCTAAGGGCCAATCTACATATTCTGTTACAGCTGATTTGGATTGGGTTTATAGCATATGGGTAACGGATCCTGTCTTGATCAGCCCAACTCAAAAGTTCTAGTCATCACATATCAAACTTTTTTATTTCTCAGCCTAGACAGATCAGATCACTTTGAGCGGCAACATCACAAAAACAGGAGCCTAATACAGGAGTCATGTACAGATTGCTGCAGAATATATCGCAGGGAATATTCTTTCTTTTCAGCTGTTATTTCAACCTGTTTTAATCATAGGTATATATGTCCATTACTGAATTAGCATTATCTTTTTTACACAGATAAAGCTTCCTGCTATAACGCCAAGATACCCACACAGAACACCACAACCTATTGCAACTAAAGAATTTCATGGAGGAAACCGGCTCTACTTCCCTCCAATGTTAGCTAAATATAATTGCTGTGTTTTAAATCCAGACCTTACAGATGGATGTGCAAGTACTCAACTTGCCAGTGTAAAGCTGTGCATAAAATTGTTACCCTTTGCTCCAGTTCAGTTTGCTATATGAATTAGTGTATTGCATCATAGTGATGGCTATATACTGATCTTAACAATAAGCATAGGACTGAAATTATAATCACAATAAGATATAGTTGGTAGGCATTTGGGAGGCAGTATGTACACTTTTTAAAAAAGTGTAATTTATTAAAAACTACCCTAGATTATCATATGTACACTGTATCAGTTATTTGTCAGTGTACCAGATGTGAAGCCTTGTTGGATGTCATGTTGCATGACTGGTAATCTGGAACAGGTGAAAATGGAGACCAGAGTACCACTTGCTTTGTTTTGGGAACATATTCAAGGGCGTAGCATAGGTTCTCTCTACCCAGGATGCATGTGTGTGCTGGGGCGGGGGCAGAGTGTGGCTGCATCATGAGCCCAAGCCCTCACTGATCACTGAGCCACGGTGGTCTGAGCTGGCAGCGAGTGAGGCAAGGGGAGGGAGAAAGGCCTGAAGCCACCTCACAACAAGCGCAGACCAGCAGCGGCTGCCAGAGGCTCTCGCCTCTCCTTGGTGGGTGGCGCTGCTGCTGCTGCCATCCTCCTCCCTCAGCTGGCCATGAGGAGAAGGAGGTGCTGCTGCTGCAGCAGCCCTGAAGGCCCAGCCAGGGCACAGCTTGGTGAGGGAGGGAGCCTGTCATGGGGGTGCCTGGTTGTGCCATCTTGCGCCCTCTCAGCAATGTATGTCCCCCCCCCCCCAATGCTACGCTCCTGATATCATTTGGGATTGCTTGACATCTTTCGATCACATGTTACTTGTCTTAGTCATTCATATTTATCAGTAGTTCCTGTTTTGACTGGGGTTACTTGAAACAACTTTTTATTCACTGCTGGATGTCGAGAAGGTGTGCATCGGTGTATGTTGTCCCTGTGTGAAGATTTGCATGTGGATCTGTTTTACCAGATGGCATACAAAGAACCATGCAAATACTTCTACTAGAGGCCTTTTTGCCACAAAGCCAGAATGCTTTTAATACCAAAGGAAGCTTCAAAAACACTTTTTGATATAGCACAGAGATCTGATGTTTTAAAAAAACTCACCAGACATGCTCAAATGTTTGGATCCACCTAATGTAATTCTTGGCTCTCTGCTTCTCTGTATGTTTGCATTGGGATGCTCTGATGATCATCAGGTTCCCCAGTACATATATTTGTTGTCAACACTAACAGTAAATTACTGTAAGTAACTGTTGAAAAACCATGGCGCCAGCTATAACCATTGACCATTTGGACTCTTCTAAAAAGGTCAAAGACTTTTATTTGCCTATTTTTCAAAAAATTGTTATCATAGTAAAGAAAAAGAAAAGATGGGTACCAGTTTTGATAAAAGGCTTGTTTCTTGTTTGGTGTTCTCGTATAGGCCTGCTCACAAAAAAAACGAACCTGTAAACTTCAGCAAACTGATCAGCAGTGGTTATGGAGATGAGTGGCTTCAGCAGCGTGATGACTGGGAGAAAAAGAACTCGCAGCCTAATGGTAACGTTTTAGACTTTTAAAAAATATGCAGTATTTCTATGTCTTCCTTTGTAATGTAGACCTATGCAAATATGTGTATTAATCCCGTAAAACATTCCAGTAGATACTCGTATATGGAAATTGGGCTTCAATTCATAGCTTATTCATTGTATTGCCTACAAATTTGGTATCTTGTTTATTTGGGATAAGTTTGGGGGATTTTGTTTCTGTTCAGATAGAGTAGAGCTAACTTAATCTGCACTCTTTCTGCAGTATTTGTAGAGCATATAGAAAATAAACTGCTTGAGTGCTGTATGTTATACACTAAACCTTTACACAATTTTATATGTAACTTCTGTAAACTCCAACAGAAATAGCTTCCAAGGAAGCATGTATTGGACTTTAGTCTGACATCGGACATCGTTGCTTATGCCAAATTATAATTCCACTTAAAGATGCAAGGTAGCATGGGATAAATGGCACCCAAATATAATATTCATTTTCAAATGCTCCTTTTGAAAAGACTTGCCTTCTGATAAGACAATAGCATTTACAGAACTAAGCCTGTGCAAATATCCTATTGTATCCAAAAGCTTTTGGACACCTTTTTAGTTCATCGCCCCCTAACAAATACCTTGTAAGGCTATTAAAACAACTTATTTTATGACATGGATGCATATTAAATAAATTCCTTTTCTGTTGTTTCTTACAGATTCTCTTCCTCCTCCAAGTGAGTACCCGAAGAAAATAGAAAAGAGGCAGAAAGCTAGGAAACACACATTGTCATACAAAAGAAAACCTAGATCTCAATCTGGACTTGAAATGGGGGCCCAGCCTAAGAAGCCATTCTTCAACCTCAGAATGTATGCCACCCAAAACACTATCCTACCAGCCCATTTCTGCCTTAACAGATCTAAGAACTATTCGTTTCCAAACATATATAGTCTTTCTCTTTAATCGTCAATAGAATTTAACAGTGAAGGAAAGTAACCTTTTTAAACGTAAAGTTTATTACAAATGTTTTTAATATGAATTTTTACTTCTAGCTTAATTAATTAATTGGGGAAAAACCTTTTGCTTTGTATAGAGCAGTGGTTTGTTTCTCTTTCCCACCCATTCGCTGTTATCCACAGGCAGAGATCTCCTTCGGTGTCCCAGGGCTGGGCGCTCTGTTAAATTCTGCAGCAGCCTCTCCTGTCACTCCTCAACACCTCACACTTCCCTTAAGTTCACTTCCCTTAAGTCTTTGCAATTGGGTATTAGTAGACCTAGAAGAAAATATTTTCTTCTCAATTTCTATTCTCGGGCATATCCAAATAGAGGGCAATAACACTGCATTTATTTTAAATTGGTTGAAAGTTTTGCTTTGGAAATTCATAATAAAATACAATGATACATTCTACACAAGGTCCCCAATTGTGAGAGGGAGAACGGCATATGCAGTAATGCTTACTTCATTTTTTTCTGCACTGCATCACTGGCTGATTTTAAAAACACTAGAACCATAGAATTGTAGAGTTGGAAGGGACCCCGCGGATAATCTAGTCCAGGCATGGCCAAACGTGGCTCTCTAGCTGTTTTGGGACTACAACTCCCATCATCCCTAGCTAACAGGACCTGTGGCCTGGGATGATGGGAATTGTAGTCCCAAAACAGCTGGAGGGCCAGGTTTGGCCATGCCTGATTTTAGTCCAACCCCCTGAGTAGCTGCTTGCAATGCATTGTGGGATGCTGCTGTTTGGAGAAACAAAATTAAAGTCCTACAGCACCTGCTTATTTTCCACTTGTGCCTCCCTGGATGAGGCCATTATGCAGAAGGCTGCAAACTCAAGAAGAATCTAGAGTTCATGACAGTAAGCTCATACATAATACTGTAGTAGGGTTGGAAGGCGTATCTAGTTCAAGTGTTTCCATGTATATAGAATTTATCATATCCAAACTGTTTCTTAGAACTTAATTCCACATTTCATAAGCTCACAGGTATGAAGGTTATATTGGTGTTGTAGTGTGTAGAGAATGGATCAAGCATAGTTAAGATATCCACAGTGATTTCCAAAGGGACCATGTATGTGCTATGTTGGAGAAGGTAAGAAAAGGAAAGAAAATTGATTAGCCAGGATGGCTGAGACAGGGGGAGAGTCGTTCTATGATGTTTATTAAACTTGTTCATGCAGCTGAGGGCTACTTAAGCAAAGCAGAATACTTTTAGAAAAGGACAATATTCCAAATTAGGACAATGAACTCTTGTGTGTCAGAATAACAACTCTGTTATATGCCTCAATTATTACATAAAACCCATCATTTAAAAAATTGTGCTGCAATCCCATTCAGCCAATGTGTCTTTAATTCTGAGTAGGCATGCATGGGATTGCAATGTAACGCTCTAGTCCTGTACACTTACCTAGAAGTAGGATCCACTGACAACAGGGTTTTCTTCCAAGTAAAGATGCACAGCATTGCATGGCATGACTGGAATTATACACCCTGCCTAGGAATTTAGTTTAAAGGTATTCATAATCTACCTGCACACATGGGATGCAGTATACTTGGCAGGCTAATGGATCCCACATCAGTGCCATCTCCATTGGTTCATGTGTGCTGGTTAAACATGGAATTTACTATTCTAGGACGGTATTTCCATAGTTTTAGGGGGGGTATGTGGAAATCAACGTAATAGAATACTGAGGATATAAAAAAGTGAATTTTTGTTATTTTAAAGAACTTCAGTACTACCTTTTAGAACAAAATAAAAAATTCTTTCCAGTAGCACCTTAGACCAACTAAGTTTGTTCTTGGTATGAGCTTTCGTGTGCATGCACACTTCTTCAGATACACTGAAACAGAAGTCACCAGATCCTTAAATATAGTGAGGGAGTGGGGAGGGGTATTACTCAGAAGGGTGGTGGGAATGGGTGATCAGCTGATAGGTGTGGAAAACCCATTCCCACCACCCTTCTGAGTAATACCCCTCCCCACTCCCTCACTATATTTAAGGATCTGGTGACTTCTGTTTCAGTGTATCTGAAGAAGTGTGCATGCACACGAAAGCTCACACCAAGAACAAACTTAGTTGGTCTCTAAGGTGCTACTGGAAAAATTTTTTTGTTTTGTTTTGACTATGGCAGACCAACACGGCTACCCACCTGTATCTTTTAGAAGGTATTTAGAATTGCAATTCACATGCAATTAATCAAAACCATTAATAGAACAATAAACAGAACAATAAAACCCTATTTCTATCTAACAATAAAACTTGACTAAAACAAGCCCTGCACAAAGAACCCCAATTATCTAGCATTCCAATTTAAACTCCAAATGCCTTTCTAAACAGATGTCACTTTGAAGCTAGTTTAAGTGAAATTGGGGAGGGCATCTCCCTAAGGATTGAATTCCACAGGTAAAGGGCCAGGGCAGAGAAGACCCTGTTTCTTATGACCACCAAACTAATACATTTTACTGGTGGGCATCTCAACAGGGTCTCCATATTGCTGCAGGTGGTCCCTAAGGTAACCTGGTCCCATGCCATTTAAAGCAGGGGTGGTTCACCCTTTTCAGGCCAAGGACCACATTGGCCCATGGTCATCCTTCCAGGGGCAAAAGTTGGTGTGGTGAGCACTGGACTGCCTTCCAAAAGACTTTCCCGCCAACTCTGCACTATTTTAAAGCATTTTTAATCATGCATTATTACATTCTGATACAGGCTGCAGGTTTGCCACCACTATTTAAGAGCTTCTTTGGCATTCACCAGCACTTTGAATTGGACTGGGAACAAACTGGCAGCCAGTGTAGCTGGCACAATATTGATGCCACGTAACTGATTGCTTGGCCCCCACAAATAGCTGGGTAGCCACATTTAAAACAGTGCTTCAATAACAACAGGCTTATCAACTTAAGCTGGTTAAAGGCTCTTCTGGATACCACATCTAATTTCCTGTATTAGCAGAGAGCCCAGAAACACACCCAAGGTACACACCTGACCCTTCAGGGGAAGAAGTGCAATTCTAGTATCTGAAGCTGCAACCAACAACACTTGCATTTCATTTCTTTTATTGATTTGGTTGCATTTATGAATTGCTTCCTATGTAACCTCTTGAAGTGGTTTAACACTAAAAGCACCAACAATAAAAACATACCAAAAAATCATATACGGTACGGTTGCATCTTGTGAGGGGGGGTATGTTCTGGGGGTGGTGCATATATGGAAAAATGTGTATACTTGGGCCGGCTGCCCCACCAACCTTACCTTCTAGAGCTGGTGTGCTGAGCAGGCCTTTTTAATGGTTGATGTTTTATTGTGTTCTTTAGATTTTGTTGGGAGCCGCCCAGAGTGGCTGGGCAACCCAGTCTGATGGGCAGCATATGTTTTTATTCTGTGACCCTTGGGGTCCCTTCCAACACTACAATTCTACCTCCCTCCCCTCAAGCAAAGCAGATTACTTTTAAACTCTCCAGATTGCTTAACAGGCAGGTCCTGCTCAGCATGCAGGCTCTAGGATGCTCTCAGGGCCATCCAGGTTTCCATGCAAGAGCACCCCATATTTCATTTGACAGCCATTTAGATATTTGAAGCTGGCTGTCATATCTTCTCTCAGTCTCCTCTTTTCCAGGCTAAACATATCCAACTTGCTCAACTATTCCTCAGCAGGCCTGGCTTCTAGACGCTTGATCATATTGGTTGCTCTCCTGCACACCTTCCAGCTTGTCAATATCCTTCTTAAATTGTAGCACCCAGAACTGGTGTGGTCTGACCAAGGCAAAATAGAGCCGGACTATTACTTCCCTTGATCTGGACACTTGACTTCTGTTGATGCAGCCTAGAAGAGCATTGGCTTTTTTTGTTGCTGCATCACATGCTAGGCTTATGGTCTTCTAAGACCCCTTCTTGTTGTTTAGTCGTGTCCGACTCTTCGTGACCCCATGGACCAGAGCACACCAGGCACTCCTGTCTTCCACTGCCTCCCGCAGTTTAGTCAAACTCATGTTAGTAGCTTCGAGAACACTGTCCAACCATCTCATCCTCTGTCGTCCCCTCCACCTAAGACCCCTAGAACATACTATTAAAGCAACACTGTTCACACTGAAAAGGAAATTAGAAAGAGGAAGGTCTGTCCAAATGTACAAGGAGCAACTCAATTTCATTGCTGTTAGTTCATTTCAATATTACACAAGCAGGGCTTCATCGACCTCAGAATCTTTTTTGTACAATAAAGAAATTGATATTTAATGTCTTTGAGTGAGAAAAAATGCTCATTTTTCTGTCACCTCTTGTTTTGCAGATTCAGAGACATCCCAGCCAGAATCAACACAAACAGACAATGAGTAAAAGCAGATACTTCATAGAATTGTCAAAATTCTCACTATTTCAAAACGGCACTGAGTGCAGAAGACTATAATAGAGCTTAGGAAGCAGGCTTCAATAATTATATGTTGATGTGTTAGATTATGTGTCTTTTTAACCAGGATATTTAAACAATGGACCACATTCATCCCTGTTGGTTTTTCTGTTTGTTTCAGTAAGTTTCAACTGACATGAGTTTGGTCCAATAATTACCCCAGTAAGTTTTTAAAGCCTGGATGCTTGCTTCTGCTATTCATGCCTCTGTCTGTATCTGAACCTGCTTTCTGCTCCTGATACCACTTTTCACCCACTTCTACCAAGGTTTGCCTTGTAACCTCATGTTCTAAAGCTACGTGGGCTGCTTGAGAGTTGGTGAACAGTAGCATCCCTGCAGTCACGGGACCTGGTTAATGGATGCTTTGCTACTATGGTGTTGCACTACTGAAGAGAGTGTGTAGTGGAACAAAACACTTGAGACCAGTTTGAGCAACATAAACTTTGCAAAGCTGAGTCTTTATTTTTCTGCTTCCAAGTGTTGAATGGGGTAAGTAAAAAGCCAGATTGTTGTGATGTTTTATATATTTTGAACTTGTATGTATATTGGCATTGAGATTATTCAGGAGGTTGGATTGAAATGATAGTTTTCAACACCATTCTCATTTTGTTCTGATGTATACCTCGCATCATATAAACTTGCATATATACTTGGAATTCTGTTTGAATAAACATCATAAGAGAGTGATAACAATTGCCTTTTAACTATTTCTTAAAAGATTAAAGTGGTTTTTTAATCAACTAGGCACATTAGCCAAGACAGTTTATGTTACAACAGCAAAGGACAAAATTATGATACAAAATCTACTCAAAAGTTACATTTCACCTAAAACAAGGAGCCTATCAAATGAGAAATATCACATAGCTTCTGGAGTACTTGAGTCCTGTGTCCAGTTCTGGGAGCCACAATTTAAGAAGGATATTGACAAGCTAGAATGTGTGCAGAGGAGGCAACCAATAGTCTGGAAACCAAGCCCTATGAGGAACAGTTGAGGAGTTGGGCATGTTGAGCCTAGAGAAGAGATTCAGAGGAGATATGGGAGCCATCTTTAAACATCCAAAAAGTTGTCCCATGGGAGACGGAGCAAGCTTTTTTTCTGCTGCTCTGGAGGGTAGGACCCAACCCAATGAATTCAGGTTACAAGAAAAGATTCTGACTAAACATTGGAAATAACTTTCTGATGGGAGTAACTGTTTGACAGTGGAACAGACACCCTCAGAAGTGTGGGTTCTTCATCATTGGAGGTTTTTATGCAGAGGGTGGACTGTCATCTTTCGCGGGTGCTTCACTTGCAATTTGATGACTCAGGTTCCCTTCGAATTCTACAACTTGGTGTTTCTCTAATAGCTGGTGCAGTAGTGAATGACACAACTGGTTTTATATGTCCAGACCATTTTGCAATGGTCAGCACCCTGGCTGTCAAATTCTGCACAAGCTTTAGTTTCTTAACAGGGTCAGATTTAGGAGTGGGAGCAGTGTGCATGCACTGGGAGCTGAGCCAAGGGGGCACCATCTCAAAGCCAGGTAAACAAGGCACTGGGATTTGAGAAGGAGGCATGAGCCCTCATGCCTTCTTCCCCAAGCCTAGTTAGCGCTTTCCTTACTCACGTTTTCAGTACCTCCTTCCCAAAGCTAGGCGATTCCTTACCTGCCTTTGGGAAGGCTGGGCAGGGACACCAGTTTTGGGCCTCGCACAGGGTGCCATAGTACCCAAGTCCACCACTGTTCTTAATCATCTTCAAAGGCAGCCCTATGTATAATGCATTGCAATAATCTAGCCTGGAGGTTACTAGAGCACAGCTAGCAGATGTTAGGCTGTCCCTGTCCAGAGAAGGGTGAAGCCGAGCTGCCAATAGCAGCTGATGGAAGGTGCTCTGTACCACTGAGGCCACTTGAGGCCCAAATTGCAGCTGAGCTACCCCCAAGCTATGCACCTGCTCCTTAGGAGGGAGTGTAACCCCATTCAGAGCAGGGCTCATCCCACTCATCTGATTTAAGGAACCGCCCACTAACAATCTTGTTTGGACCAGGTTTCAGTTTATTGGCTCTTAGGTGATTCATGACTAAGGCAAGACATTGGTCCAGAATATCCACTGCTGCACCTGCAGGTATAAAAGAAGAGCAGAGTTGTGTGTTACTAGATGATTGCTGGCAGCATGCTCAAATCTCTGGTTGGCCCCCATTCAGTGGTTTCATGTAGATACTGAACATCATGGGGGATAAAATTGAACACTGCAGAACCCCACACTGAAGGCTCTCTGGGGCTGGAAAGCACTTTCAGAGCAGCAGCTTCTGAAAATGACCTTCCAAGTAGGATTGGAACTACCACAGAGTGTTGCCACCCACAACCAGTTCAGGCAGCTGCGATAGGAGGATACCATGTTCGAGGATACTGGAAGCCACTGAGTGACACACTCCTGACAAAAGTCATTATATGAAGCAGCCATGGCAGTTTCGATGTCAAAACTGGACTAAACCCATGACTGAAATGGAAAATGGAATGCAACATGGAATAACTCAACAATTTTTTCCTTACTTAGTAACTGCTTTATCATACGATGGCTGTGGATCATAGCTGATTATACATTTTTTATTTAAAATTTATAATGAAATATTAAACTGGAGGCACTTGTTCTTTTCTCCAAAACCTTCATCTCCAGGACCATTTTTACATAACCTGCCTTTTAAGAACTGAGTTGTGCTGCAGGATGGTGTATCAGCCACTAGCATATGAGCATTTCTAAGTGAGAAGAAAATGTCTTTATAGTATCTGCTCACCAGACATGCAAAGAGTAGGAGGCTGAACAAGCAAAGCTAGTCTTGACACAGCTGGGACTCAGCCTCAGGGCCACGTGGAGAGTGGCAGGTGATGGGGGCAGCAGCAAACATATCTTAGGACCTCTGCAGCATCCTTTAAAAAATATGGTCAGAGGAGCTGGCTGAGCAGGTACCTGTTTGCACATGTTCATTTAGTTTCTTCTCAAACAATGCTTTATCCTAAGCCAGCTTCAATCTGATTTGAGAACAGTAGCTATATTCAACTTGCAGTTGAAGCCCGGATTTCCCGCAGGTGGGTGGTCTTTCATGTCTGGTGTCAGTGTGCGTGTTTATCTTCCCCCGCATTGCCTATGGCAGAATGGGGGGGGGCAGGTGAGGAGATGGTAATAATGATGGTGATGTTTCTGTCTCTACACTGAGCTCCCCCTCCCCCTCCCAGTAAAAAGACAATCCAAGAAACTTGCACCCACAAAGGGAGGAAGTCAATGTGTCTCTGCCCCTCTGTAAAATGCTTTCCCATTAAAAACAGACATCCCAGTTCAATAGCATTCTAGGACTGCTTTGTAGCATATGCAACAGTGAGTTCTTCAGTGTGATCTTAACAATGTCCTACTCAAACACAGCCTATTAAATTCAGTTGGACTTTCTCCCAGATAAATGAGAATAGCAGCAATACTACCTCCCTTACTTGAGAAGAAAGGCTGTTGAAACTTACTTCTGCACCATGGGCTGTGATCTTATGCATTCACATTTACTTGGAAGGAAGATGACAGGCATATGGAGTTTGGGATGGGTTTGGGGCAGGGAAACCAGTCAGTCAATGCACATCAGGTTAAGACATGATCCCTACTTCCTCCCCACCCACAGGTGTGGACAGACAGCATGGAAACGTCAAAAAGCAGTGAGGAACCCAACAATGTTCAAGTTCAAACTGAAGCACAAGGGGGGGGGGGAGAGAGAAAAACCTGATCTCCCTGTTTTAAGCTGGTAATGCCAGCCTCTGTCTCTTTCTCCAATCAAATCAAAATTCGATTGCCTCTTTGGACGCTCACTCAGAGGCAGCCTGCAGAAGTGTCTTGCTTGCATTCCTGCTACTCGACCTTCATTCCCTGACAGGGACGAGGTGGTTGTGCAGGGTGCGCTACTGATGTCTCCCACCGGCGCCCGTGCCTTGAGGGAGTGCGTTGGAAGGGGCTTTCCCACAAGTATACTCGGAACTGGAAAATGTTCAACCACTTATGCTGGGGCTGGACATTGTCTGCCCAAAATAATCCAGCTAGCCTTTTCACAAGTAAATTATAGGAATGTAGTTTCACAATTGTCTAGGAAGTTTATTCCGCTGATCATCTTACATTTTGCCTAATCTCTAGATCGTTACTTAATATTTATGATCACAGCTGAAAGTAGGCCTACCAATATAAATGTTAAATGGTTTTTTCTGTGGGTGAAAATACTGTTCCTTAGTTAAAGGGATTGTGGTGATCTCTGGCGTCACTTTGTGTGATGTTATTTCAGAATTTCCCCCGACTGTTGCGTCCTTGAGTGCTGCTTCCGGCATATTGTGTCAAACTACAGTACTAGATTCTTAACTAAACTTCAGGAAAGTCCACGCCCTGGACAACGAGATATTTCCTACTTGCGTCGAGAGCACCTTTCCCTACATCTTTTGGCTTTCAAGTTTAGAGCACGTCGCCTCAGAGAGAGGCGGTGTTCCCACATGCCAGATCCTGCCCTCACAGAGTGTTCTAATAAATACTGAGGCGCTGACCATTTTCTTTCGAACTGCGGACTCTCATGCTTCAAGAGATGACTTCGTCCTAGTGCTTTTCAGAAAGCTCAAGCGTGTGTTGCGGAAGCGGCACGTGATCGGTGCCCCCCCCCCCCGCAGGGACCTTGGCGGCCAAGGAAGCGCTCCTGCCCTTTCCCGAGCGCTTAGTGCGGAAATCTGAAGAAGGGTGCATGCACACACGAAAGGCTAGCTCATACCAAGAAGAAACTTAGTTAGTTGGTCTCTAAGGTGCTACTGGAAGGAATCTTTTTATTATTATTTTGTTGCGGAAATCTTGCTTGCCACCAAATGGCGGGCCGGGGTCTGTGCCCCCCGAGGGAGGCTCCACAGCTTCACCGGCGCGCCCGGCCCATTTTTTGTGTTATTTGTGATGTTATGTTTTTGTTTATCTATGTTTTTTAAAAAATGCTTTAATAAAAATTATTATAAAAAGAGAGAGAGAGAGGAGCCACGGCCCGCCGAGCCCGGACACCGCCCGTCGCCTCGCAGCCGGCCGGCCGCCAGGAAGGAAGGAAGGAAGGAAGGAAGGAAGGGGCGCGGCGGCCGGCTGGCCGGGGCGGGCCAGCATCTCCGCGGCGCCTCCGGGAACGCGCTGCTCGGCTGCCCGGCTGCTCGTCTTGGTCCTGGTCCTCAGGTAGGCACGGGGGGGGGGGAGGGGGGCTGCCGTGGCGGCGGACACGGGACTTCCCCGCGCTCCGCCTCTCGGGGTCTCCTTTCCCGGCCAGCGCGCGCGCGCGAGAGAGAGAGAGAGACACCGAGACGCGAGAGCGCGCTTTGGTGCGTCGGCCGCGTCCCGGGCGAAGGGCGAGGAGGCGCTTCCGGGCCGGCTCCCCCCCCCCTCGCCCTCCGTCCGCGCTGCCCGGGGCCCGGAGTCCCCCGCCGGGTGGCCGCCTCGGGGAAGGCGCCTCCGTCCTGCTCCTGCGCCAGCAGCACAAAGGCGGCCAGAAGGCGGAGCTCGTCCCGCGGCGGCCCCGGGGCTGCCCATCGCCCGGCGCACCTGCTGATGCTGCTGCTGCGAAACCCTTTCCGTCTTTCTTCGCCGGCTCGAGCGGCGGGCGGAGGACGATGGTGCCCTGGAAGCGGCGCTTAGAGGTGGCTTGTTGTTTTGTTAGGGTATCCGCACAAAACCATCCACTTGGCAGCCCGCCCTTTCCCGCAGCTAAATCCCCCCCCCCATTCAATAAGGGGAGGAAACAGGGGCGTAGCAAGGTAAATTGGTACCCACCCCACCAGGCATGGGAAGGTCAGGTGGCACCCGGTGCGGAAAATTTCTTGTCAACCCCCCCCATTGATTCCCCCCCCCGCAAAAATGGTTTTATGTGATTTCATATTTTCTTACAAAGGAATAATAACAAGTAATTATAATAAAAAACTTTTATTTATATCCCGCCCTCCCCGGCCAAAGTCGGGCTCAGGGTGGCTAACATCAGATACATAACACTGGTATAAAATCAAACAATAATTAAATTACCTCCTAAAAAATCTCAAAATCAAATTAAAGTCTAATTAGATTGCTTTCCACAGGGTTGGGGTTGGGAACAGTAAGTGTTCTCTGAACTGAAATTTCAGCCTTCATGACATAAGAAAACAGCCAAGTGAACAGCTATTTTGGTGGAGGAGGGTCAAGATATTAACCAATATGAATGAAATTTCATATATAGCTATATAATCCCTAGTATAGTAAGATAAGACCTCCGGAGCAGGCATTTTCCAAAAAAATTCAATATTATTTTTTTTTTACAAATTCCCCCCCCCCCAATTGTTCCTTGATAATTTGTCACCCCCTCCATTATGGAACCCAGGGCGGCCCACCCCCCTTGCTACGCCCCTGGGAGGAAATACAATATAAAGTCACAAGTTGCCTCATGGTAACCAACTTACCTGGCTGATTGTGTGTTTTGTGTTTTGCTGGATGCAGCCATTGCCACACTCCTCTAATTCCATTTTGCTTTCAGCTACCCATAGGGAAAAGATGCAGATTGCCTTTCCCCACTGATTGTTGCTGAAAAAGCATGCTCACTGTATTTTAATTAAAATAACATGTGGACAGAGCTGCTGTTGCCCGAAAGCACCTCTATTAAAAGAGGCTTCTCGGGGACTGGAGCAGGAAAGGGAAAGGAGAGGAAGGGAAGCAGACACCTTTCATGCGGGTAATTCCAAAACCTGACTTGGAGCTACTCCCCTTGGAGACAATTCGGAAACTTCCATTGGTCCAAAATGCAGCAGCCAGATTTCTGGCTGGGGTTCCATTACTGGCTTCAAAGTCCAATTCAAGGTGCTCAGATTAGTGTTTAAAGCCCTAAACTACTCAGCCCCCAAATATCTGAAAGACCGCTTCCTTTCCTACTACAAACCCTCTTGGGTGCTAAGACTGGCAGTGGTAGTTCCAGCACTCTCCAAACTCTCAGCGGGGTGGCTTGGGAGAGGGCCCTCTCTGTGGCAGCCCCCAAGTTGTGGAACTCCCTCCCTACAAAGGTGCATCTGGCAACCTCATTATACAGGTTTCTGTGAATGCTGAATGCTTACCCATTATCACCTGAGATGTATATCTGCAGGCCCCATCTTATTTTTTGTAGTTGCATTTTTAATTGTAAGTTTTTAAACTGCATTTTAAATTGTAACTTGCCCTGGGACATTACAGTGAAGGATGGGTAATAAAGTAAAATAATGAGAGCAATCATAATACTGATAGTAACCAGTAACCAGTAATAATAATCTATTTCTGTCCAAAAAGAACTGTAGCTGGCAAACCATCTTGTTCCTTATACAATTTTTCACAGTGCAATCATGTGATGTATATGTCCCATTTCTTGAATTTCCTTCCTCAGGGTCTGACTGAATATCATGGCTTCTGGGGATGCTGTGGAGAAGACCGTGAACACATCTTCCGTGTAAGAAGTGAATCAAGTGCTATTTAATAGGTTTAGGTATAAATTGCCTCACAAATTGTGGGAGGGGACATTACTTCCAAACTTCCATTATATTGCTATCACAGAAGTGGGGTTGGATAAGACGGGACGTGGGACAGGGACATCTGCTTGTCCCATTGTGCTCTTTCTTCAATTGCTCCTCCTGTTCTTACACTTACCTAACTTTTAAGTAACTTTTAAGAACATAATTTATTGCTGCAAAACCTTTGTTTTTAAGAAATCTTGTCTTGATTGCCTTCAAAATAACAACCATGCAGTTGTGCCCATAGAAACGTAATTCTGTAAACAGCAGATCAATTAATTAGGGAATTTTGCACATGAGGGCTAGGAAGTATTAAGGCCTTTGTTTGAATGGATATGGAAGCAGCTGTGGGATTGCCTGCTAGCCTTACACCTTAGTGCAATCCGTGTAATGTCTGAAAGCACCTACATGCCTATTAACTATGTACACACAGACTCTCCCATACATCACGTTGTGTGTGCATAGAGAGCATGGTCAGCGGGCATGATGGGTATAATCCTGCTCCCTCATCACTCTGCATTCTGAAGGGTAGCTACAAGAAAGGAGATGCCAAGCAGGGGCGTCTGAGCCATAGAGGTTAGTGGCACAGGGCACCAGGGCGCCAAGTTCTGGAGGGCTCCAGAGAAGAGGCAGAGGCTGGACGCGACGTCTCCTGGCATCAGCTCGCTGCCCTCGCCCGCCTCCGCCATGCCGCGATGAAGGAGCACCACGCCCAGAGCCTCCATCTGCTGTGGCTACCGTGGCATGAAGTGTCCAGCTGAGCCAGGAGGCGGTATGTCCAGCCTCCGTCTCTTCCCCGCCGGAGGAGCCGGCCACTGCCCACCTCCTCCAGCCTTGCTGGCAGTGCCGTCCTCCATAAAAAAAACCTCTGGGAAATGGGGGTGGGGGCACCGGAGGGAGCTTTGCACCACAGCGCTGGATATGCTTAAGACGGCCCTGATTCCAACTAAACCAGCACACAACACACAAGATGCCTCTGAAAGGAAAATAAGCAATCTTTACTAATTTTGAGATGCTGAACACAAAAACGAGGGGGGGGGGGAATCTGTTGGTCAGCTCCTGTTTAGGAGATACAAAAACTCCAACTGAGTACATAATTTCATTTGGCAACACTGTATTTCAAGCTCCTGATTGTGACATACGGTGCCATCTTGCACCAGCCCATCATGTACACCAGGACATGCAGCTGAGTAGTGCAGTTGAGTCATGACACCATGGCTTTATGATTGCAGTGTGGTGTAATGGTTAGAGTGTTGGACTAGGACCTGAGAAAGCTGGGTTCGAATCCCTACTCAGCCATGAAGCTCCCATGGTGACCTTGGAGTCAGTCACCATCTCTTAGCCAAACCTACCTCACAGGTTTGTTGTGAGGATGAAATGGGGATGAAATGTACACTACCTTGATAAAATAATAGTGGTAAATAAACAAATAATGATGCAATCATTAGTATAAAGCAAAGTATTGATGGGTGAGCTAGTCATTTGTGCCACTTCGTGGGCTACTCTCCCATTTACCGGTACCCTGCATCATAAGTTCTACACATGTGATCCCT
The DNA here is from genome assembly GCF_009819535.1 of Lacerta agilis. NCBI lineage: Eukaryota > Metazoa > Chordata > Lepidosauria > Squamata > Lacertidae > Lacerta > Lacerta agilis. The sequence goes on along the minus strand of NC_046325.1, from coordinate 49,851,159 downwards.
GCAGTGTAAATCCAGCTGTAGTGACGCCTCATAAATGTGTTGATAGTGCAGGTAACTTTTGTTACATTTGTGGGGAAGTGACATCTGCAAGTCAGAAAAAAGGCCATCACTCCAATGGTGAGAAATGCACATCAGCTTTATTCTGGATGGTGATAGAACGAACTCCAGCCCCTCTCCTTCCCTTCTCCTATCTGGCTGGTTCCTTCCCAGAGTCCCTGGGCCGGCGCAGCTGAGATAGGTGGGCCCAACTCCAGCTCTTGGTAATACAATATGTGAGACAATTCTAAACATTCAAGGCTGTGATCCCGAAGAATCCTAATTGTCCAGACATTATATTTGTTGCCTGGTTTAAAGATGCTCATTCTGCTGCTATAAATTCATACTAAGTTTCTCCCTTCTTTTGACAGGGAAGCCCCCATTCATGTCCCAAATCAACATCTTCAGAAGATGGGAGATGACATCCTGTACCATTTTGCTCTGGGCACTGGCACCCATGACTTCCCTGCCTTGTTTGGAGATGTAAAGGTTTGGAGATGTAAATGGTGCTGGTGACAACAAGGACCCGGGTTTGATCCCCATGTGGGACAGCTGCATATTCCTGCATTGTCTAGTGTGAATTGTTGAAAGGTGTCTCTGTAGCATGAAGAGGCTTTTCGTATTTCTATTTTTTAAAATGTTTTTAAAATGCGTTCTTAAATATTTCGATAGTTAGCGTTAATATACTTACAGTTTCCTCTCTTCGATCTTGCCTAGTTTGTGTGTGTTGGAGGAAGCCCTTCGCGAATGAAAGCTTTTATTACCTACATAGCTGAAGAGTTGGGAGTTGGCAGCCCAGGCAAGGACTACCCCAATATCTGTGCAGGAACCGATCGTTATGCGATGTACAAAGCAGGGCCTGTGCTATCCGTCAGTGTAAGTGGGCCAGATGTTTGTGGGCATGTCAATTAAAACTGAATTTTCTCTCTTAAAAATATCTCCAAAGGATCATTAATGCATTGTTAGATTAGATTTGTATATATACAAACTGCATATGTACAATTGACACAGGACACAAAACTGTGGGCTAATGGGGGCTTTGGGCTTGTGCTTTGTGTTCCTCTGGAGGCACCAGGACAGGGAGAGGTTCCTTCCTTTGGCTTCCAGGCAGAAACTCAAACCATCCAAGGGAGCTTTCTGGCATGCCCAAACGCAGCACTAAGCAGGAACGCTCCTCCCCTGTCAGGAGATGGGTGATCCTTAGCACTGGGCTCAGGAAAGCATTCAGGTGTGCCAGCCAGCTCCCTGCAGAATGCTGTTGCGCCCAAACTCAGCGCTGAATAACAGAGAGAAATCTCTTCCCTTCCCTCAGTCTTAAAGAGGAAGAGGAACAATGTAACTGTGTTACAATGATCACAAGAAATTTTGCATGTAAAACACATATTAGTTCCTATCTCATCACATTTTCATAATGGTAAGAACCTCAAAGAAAAGAATGAAGTTAAAGAATATAGGTTTTTATTTTCATTTCTTGAGATGGAAAAAAGCACGTTTTGTGGTCAACATTACACACTAAACCAATGCATATTTTATTGTCCTAAGCTAATCTGATTTTCCTCCTAACATAAAATGTCTTGTCAGTTCACCAAATGAGAAAGCAAAGCTATCAGTACACTAAAAGAGTCATTAACCTGTTCTTTATTTTCTTGCAGAGGTGCTTAACTGAGCTTCAAGGGGGAAATAGAAAAATTCTAAATCACCTTGCATGTCATACTTCTGATTGTTTTTATTCACATGTAAAATGCTATTGTGAAAACCTGTTGCCAAATGATAAAATTTGGGGAAATAATTCTAAAATTATATAGAATATGCTAACGATGTATTAAAATGAAAAATGAGACTATTTGTTGACTTTTTCATGGAATTACCCAGGAATCCATGAAAACATTCACAAATTAATTTACAGGTGGCATTAAATTGAGTGATATACAAATTATAGAACAAAGAATGCTGGAGAGGCTATAACACAAGAGGAACCTTCTACCACTTGTGGTGGGATTGCTCTACAGTCAATCAATTTTGGCAAAAGGTAGTTGAGGAAATTGGCAAAGCTGAAAGCTTCCATAGTTGTGTTGCTGTTTCTGTTTGATAATCAATATGCTGATATACCTTACAAGGCTTTGATAACTTTCATGTTAGTGATGGCTTACCAACTGATTGCTATACACTGGGGAAATGGCCTATTTCTAGATGGTGCAGTAACCTTTGGCAAATGGTCCTGGCTGAGAAATTAGCAGGTAGATTAAAAGCTGTGAAGGGTTTAAATAAAATCGCCTTTGACGATGCATGATGCTGTGTAGGCACACTATAGCTCCTCTACTTTTTGAAGAGACTCTTTTAGTTAATATACTTGACTTCACATTGTACACTCTTGCAACCATGAGTCTCTTTATCATTAATATTTGCTACTATGGTTATCTGCAGACCGTATTCTGAAAATCTCGAATTAAAAATGGCTTTAGTGCAGTATTTCTTTTCAGGATAAATGCTTTGCTGGCTTCCTGCTTCAATACTTCAATATAATAGAAGGTTGTAACCATCAAAATAGTTATTCTCTTCCTTTCCCACATCCCCATAATAACCTAGAACACAAGCGTGTCATAAGCAGAATGATTTATTCACTGTGAATTGTCCCCCACCCCCACTTTTTTCATTTCAGCATGGAATGGGGATTCCTTCCATTTCCATCATGCTGCATGAACTCTTCAAGCTGCTGTGTCATTCCAAGTGTTCCAATGTAACCATTATTCGTATCGGCACATCTGGGGGAATAGGTATTCCTCATGCCCTTACTACTTTAAAGCAAAAAATGAAATGAAATCACAGTTATTGGTTTGTGAGCTCTAGATATAACTATGAAACATATATTTGAAATGTAGGTTTGGCACCAGGATCTGTGGTGATCACCAAGCAATCTGTAGATGCCACCTTCAAACCTCAGTTTGAACAGTTTGTTCTGGGAAAGCCCATATATCGTAGCACAAACTTAGACGAGGAACTGGCTCAAGACTTGATGGAGTGTGCCAAGGAACTGGATCAATTCAAAACAGTCATTGGGAACACCATGTGCACTCTGGATTTCTATGAAGGTAAGGCTGAAAGAGTGCAACCAAATTCATGAACAACAAAGCAAAGGAAACAGAAGAGAAGCAAAACATTTAAAGCGTTCGCTAAACATGTGCATTTAAAAACAACATAGGGGATTATATTGAAATAATAAAATCAGAATATTTAGATAATTAAACCAATAGTCCCCCACGAGTTTGACCTAGTTTACACAAACAGCATCTTGATAGGTTAAAGGAACAGCTTCACCTTACATATTAGACTACATGCGAGGGGATTATTCTCATAGTTGAATGCTTCCCCATGAAAAAGAACACATATACTGTATACTGTAATTGATGGTGTGGCCTAATTCTCAGAACTATGTTCTGATCTGCACATTGGTCCAGGTAGGGTGGGGTCCCAAATGCAGAGTGAGCTGAAGTCTTCCCCAGCCATACAGTAGCTCTGGTTCCATCCATTGGCCAAAGTTCAAGCGGTGAGCCTGGTCTAGCTCATCAGGCAACTCAACTCCATGAGGTATTATTGTAGAGATTTCATTGCATGTATTAAAATCTGCATTTCATACATTTGTAGGCCAAGCTCGTCTTGATGGCGCAATCTGCTCATACACTGAGGAAGAGAAGGCACAATATTTAACGGCAGCTTACAAGGCCGGAGTCAGGAATATTGAGATGGAATCTTCTGTTTTTGCAGCCATGTGCAATATTGTTGGTATCAAAGGTAAGCAGCACATGTGTCCAGTCTTACATAATTCACTAGCTTCAACAGTCAATAGTTTATCATGTAATTCATAGCCACAGAAGTTTTAATATTGCTCATAAATGCTGAGTATCTTAATGCTTTAGTATAATTTTTAATCAATAATTCCAGGTGGCATCCATAATAGCTTATCTAAGGCTGGAAGCACAATAGTTTGAAAAGTTAAGTCTGAAAATCTTGGGCTCAGTTTTTCTTTCCAAGCTCTCAGCCTCTTGCCCTACATTTTAAATCCATAATAACAGCATATTTCATAACTATTGCTGTGTCCCTGTTAGACCTTCTCTTATTTTGACATGCATCACAGTTCATGTTTGATGTTTGTCTGATGTTTCCAACTGATTTGATGCCACTTGCAGTTTATACTGCTTCCTTCTCTTGCTTGATTTATGATTTGGCCCTTTTCTGGTCCTGAGCAGCTCTTGTGGGATGCTTGATAGCAGGGGCATAGCAAGGTAAATTGGTACCCGGGGGCTAAAAAAATTTTGTCACCCCCCCCAGACATGGGAAGGTCAGGTGGTACACGGTGCGGAAAAATTCTTGTCAACCCCCCCCCATTGATCCCCCCCCGCAAACATGGTTTTACGTTATTTCATATTTTCTTACAAAGGAATAATAACAAGAAATAATAATAAATAATAAAAAAACTTTTATTTATATCCCACCCTCCCCGGCCGAAGTCGGGCTCAGGGTGGCTAACATCAGATACATAACATTGGTATAAAATCAAACAATAATTAAATTACCTCCTAAAAACATCTCAGAATCTAATTAAAAGTCTAATGAGATGGCTTTCCACAGGGTTAGGGTTGGGAACAGTAAGTGTTCTCTGAACTGAAATTTCAGCCTTCATGACATAGGAAAACAGCCAAGTGAACAGCTATTTTGGTGGAGGAGGGTCAAGATATTAACCGATATGCATGAAATTTCATATATAGCTATATGAAGACCTTCGGAGCAGGCATTTTAAAAAAAAAGTTCAAAAAAAGTTCAATTCCCCCCCCCCCAAAAAATTGTTCCTTGGTAATTTGTCACCCCCTCCATTATGGAACCCAGGGCAGACGGCCCCCCTTGCTACGCCCCTGCTTGATAGTCTCCCGTTACCCCTAATTTGATCTCACTCAGTCCAAGTTCAACATAATGTCCGCAGTGCAGAATTCCCACTAATAAGCCAGGACATGATTAAGAATGCTTTTAGGTTTGAGGGTGAAGAACCTTTAACCAGATCCAAACTTCAGAACAACAGAAAGAAAGCTTTAAAGTATCCTAATATATATATATTTAAATATAAGAACAAATCTGGGCCATAATATCACAAGAGCTGGTTCTGTGGGGAAAAGTGAGGTAGCAGCAAATACACCACAGCAAAGTTCTGATGAGTTATGTCCTGCTGACGACGGTTCCCCGTGTGCACAGAGGAACTTCCTGGCTCTTCTGTTTTTTGAAGGTGGAGGTGAAACAGACTATGGTCTCGTTAACAAATGCCCAATTCCTGCTTAAGGTTTTGTTTCCATTGATAATTGGCTTTATCTGTCACTGAAACCTTTCCCCTGCCATGTTTGACTGTTTCTTTGTTTGCTGGTCAGTTCACCTTATCCTGGGTAAAGTGTCCTCCCCCCCTGCCCGCCCCCGCCCCCCCGTTCATAGTGTTATTTTCAAGTAACCTTTGTGTATTGGTCTTGGGTTTTGTTTTATAAACGCAGGTGCTGTGGTCTGTGTAACACTCCTGAACCGACTGGAGGGCGACCAAATCTCCACCCCCCACGATGTGCTGGCTGAATACCAGAAGAGGCCGCAGAAATTGGTGGGGCACTGGATTAAGAAACGTCTTGGGAAAAAGTGACATTGCCATTTTTAGTTAGCTTTATACTGTAAATAAATACAAAACTCAACATTTCTTCATTTTTGAATTCATGATAAATAACTGTAACTCAGGGGTGACAAGCTTTTTTTGGGCTGAGAGCACATTTACCCATGCTCAGGCTTCTGGGGATCACATTTCAAAGTAGGCATGGTTGATGTGTAAAAGTGGGCATGTGATTATTATTTTTTAATGGGCAATGTTAGAAAGCTTGGAAGGGCCATAAAAAACCTTTTAGAATCACAGCAAGGGAGCCAATGAGAACAGTAAGGGGGAAATAGTTTAAATCAATTAATTTTTTGATTACCAGTATAAATGGGGGGAAATAGCTTGGTTTTAGAGAGTTCTAACTCCCAGCAGATGTTTCTTACTGGTGCATGAGGGTAATCTCTACTGTAAAGATGGATGGACAGGCAAGGACCATATAGTGTGTGTTCAGTTTTTACCCAACTGCACACATGTGCATCTTGGTGACCTGGAAGTGGCCAGAAAAGGGCTCAGAACGGGCTTATACATGCTCCGCCGTCACGTGTGATGAGCCAGAATGCAACCCCCACACAAATCAGGGGTTGCCTATATAAAATGAGACCCTCTGGAGTAAAAAAAAAAAAAAAAAAGAGAGGAGAATTTTCTTTCTGTTTGGTATGATTTTATTGTTTACATTAATAATGCAGAACATAACCAGTCTTTGCCAACCTCCAGCCTGTGGATAATACAATATAGCAGGAATACTTCCAGAGCTTCACAAACTACGGTTTGCTGGAAATGCAGCTGATCCCCCTTGCAAAATAAGGAGTTTATTGTGTTTTTAGAATGCCCTTTATATATATCCCCTAGACAACAATCCCTCAATTGCATCCTTTGCTGTCTTTCCAACTGACCTCCCCTTGAGCAAATCTCTATTTTGCTGGCCGGCAATAATGTATTTATTACTGCACTGGTTGCAATAATGTATTTATTACTGCAAAAAAAATTCTTGGCTGCAAGTAAGTTGAGAGCTAGGCACCAAGACAAGTATCATAAGGAGGAGTGTGAGATGTGGAGTATTTAACTTAGGCAAGAGTGATTTTTTTTTACATTTTTGTATGTTTGCTTTGCTGTTGCTGTTGTTCAGTTTTAAATCAATTATTTGTATTCTACGCATTGTGACCAATTGTAACAGCTTATAGCTTTAAGTACCGGTAATAAAGATTCATTCATTCATTCATTCATTCATTCATTGTGTTTTTAATTTTTTAATAGGCTTGTAATTTCTATTAAATAAAAAGTCTGGAATGCATTGCTGGTGTCTCTGGCCCTCTTTCTCTCTTGCTCTGGTTTTTCATGCCTCTTTTTGTGATGGCTTTGTTCTATGAGTGAATCTGCATTTTAATTTTTAAAAAGCATGTTAAAAATGTGGAAAAATTGGGAGGGGGGATCCCTTTTGAGTACCACAGTTTCCCATTGGGGGTTCCGTAAGAGTAGTCAATAATATTTTGGTTTTTTTTATTTTGCTTAAAGAATTTCTAGTCATTTAAATGACAGATTTTCCTGCAGTGGAGGAGCGTTGTCCTTCCTGCTGACTCCACTTGGCAGGACCGGGCAAATGAAGTAACTCTTACCTCCGTGTGTGGTGAGGCAGCTGCTCCAGTTTTGTTCCTGCCTAGGCTCCCTGTGCAGGTCGTGGGGCGGACTCTGCCTTCAACTCTCTTTTGCCTACGAGAAGCCTTGGCGTTGCTTGGTCTGTGAACAACAGAGAGATCCTGTCAGTGAGGACCTTTGGGGTAGTAACCAGCTTTATTCTGAGCATGGCACAAATCCCCTTGCGGACTCCCAGCCTTCTTTTTTCAGCCATTTCCTCCAATGGAGAGGCTGTGTGAGCAGAGGCTTCCTGTGGCGGCAGCCCTGTCTTACTCTGGAGTGGCGGGGATGGCCTTGGCTGGTTGCTTCAGGGGTCAGCCCAGGGACTAGGGCTGGGAGAAGGGGGCTAGCTAGAAGGGGGGGGTAGCAGACTGGCTCAGGGAACTTGTTTCGCTTCCCCTCTCATCAATGCCAAGACCAGGGGTCAGCAACACTTTTCAGCCATGGGCCAGTCTACCATCCCTCAGACCATGTGGTGGGACAGACTATATTTTTTGGGGGGGGGGGGGGCGATAAACAAATTCCTATGCCCCACAAATAACCCAGAGATGCATTTTAAATAAAAGCACACATTCTACTCATGTAAAAACATGCTGATTCCCAGACTGTCTGCCGGCCGGATTGAGAAGGCGATTGGGCCGCATCCAGCCCCCGGGCCTTAGGTTGCCTACCCCTGGCCAAGGCTCTCAACCCTGAGTTTTGCCAGTGGATTTGGCAGATTTTGATCCCGGTGGTCAAGTGGTGAACTTTGTCCATTCTACCTTTAAAATGAATGAATGAATGAATGTTTTAACTGGTTGTATAGTTTGGGGAAATGAAGTTCTCAGTTTGGAAGTCTTCTGTTTGTGTTTGTGTGTGTGTGTGTGTGTGTGAGAGAGAGAGAGAGAGCACACCCAATGGTCCACTCCTGCCATATTCCTGTCTCTGTTGCCTACTGCACTAATCTGGCTTGGAGAGGCATTGCCTTCCCCTCAAAATGTTCATATCTGGGCTACACAACACAACAGGCATCAGTGGAGTTCTGAGTTTCTTCTCATAGCTTTAGTTAGTTTGTTTCTGTGCTTGTTGGAGATAACAGTAATTTAGTGGCCACTGGATGTCGCTGGTGTTCCACAAAGCGAAGAAAAGAACGAGAGTTTTTTTCTCCACCATTATTTAGCTCGTTTATTCATTTGGCTTGCAAATTATCTTTTAACTGTCCCCAAACTTTTTTTTGTGAAATTTATGCAGCTGACTTCAAACCGTTTGTTCTGAGGGCTAATTGCACAACCAATTGTGCAACGTAAGTTCTCCTTGGGCGACTTGCAGCAACGGGGTTCTCGGTTAAGCAGAGGTTTTCCTTCAGCTCACCTGATACGCCTTCCTGCAATTTGTTTTCTCCTCTTGGATCATGCATTCTTGCCATCTTTTGATTGTTTAGGTTTAATGGTCCCTTGTGGTGGTGGTGGGGAGTTCCTATTATTATTATTATTATTATTATTATTATTATTAAACAAACAAACTGGTGGTGTCCTTTTCCTTTTTTTCTTCAACTGTATTTATGTATGAAACAAAACAGGAAATTCTTTCCAGTAGCACCTTAGAGACCAACTGAGTTTGTTCTTGGTATGAGCTTTCGTGTGCATGCACACTTCTTCAGATACACTGAAAAGCTCATACCAAGAACAAACTCAGTTGGTCTCTAAGGTGCTACTGGAAAGAATTTCCTATTTTGTTTCGACTATGGCAGACCAACACGGCTACCCACCTGTAACTGTATTTATGTATGTAACCACAGCGGCATGAAATCTTTATGCTCATGCGTAGAAGAAGGAAGAGTTTTTGAGAGAAATCATGGGATATGCAGAGAAGGCTAAACTGACAGCACTTGATAAGAGTTTAGATTCTTTCAAGGTGGACTGGAAACACTTTTCTAGTCTATTTAAAAAGTAATTTTATATATGAAGTCCACATTAGGGTTTGAAGTTTAAGGGTGTGTGTGGAAATAGTAGATTATATTATGTTAACGAGCATGAAACTCAGTATGAGGGAACTTTAAAATGCAATTATATGTAATTACAGTTAGAATAGGATTATAATTATTGAGTGTTAAAATGTAATTTTGAATCTTGAAACCAAATAAAATAGTAATATAAGAATATCTTAATGAAAAATCAATACCACCCTCTAATTGCGCCCCCAGTCCTCTCCATCAGTCCCTAATTGCTGGGCCCCACATTTTCTACTGGGGGCAAAGAGAGCACCTTCACTCATGTATTATGTGATCCTGTGCATGTATAGGATGGTCTGAACTGCCCCCCTCCACTCCTCCACCCCCTTGCACCGCCCATGTGGCGGAGAAGATGGGAAAAACAAATCAGGCATGCAAAATAGTTGCACTATTGGAATTGATATAGAGAATTGTTGTGCAGTTTGCACAACTGTGTTTCCTGCATTTGCTGAAATGGAGCCTGACTCATTCCTTCTGCAGTGGTCACAAGAATAGAAGCCAGTAAATTGCAAAAAAGGACACTGAGCACAGGATTGTCTCACCAGCTACCATGAGTGTTGGTGATCAAGAAATCCCACCGTTTGTGTGTGTGTGTGTGTATCCACACACTTCAGATGAATAGTAAAGTTTCTTCCATTGCAGCAGTTCTTCTCTTGTGTTCTCTCAGCTGCCTTGGTTGGAAGATGGTATGTGGAAGTGTTTTAGACCTCTGCAAGCAGACGACCAGCCCCTGCAGGATTCATGCATGTGTGCCTATACTACTCCTGCAGAACCTGACTTCCGACAACCTCCTTTAATAGTGAACAGAGACACTTTTGACTCTCTGAGTGGGAGCTAACAAAGTGGCTAACAAAGAGCGGGGTGGGGGGAGTAAAAGCCCCACCCAGGTAATAGACAGATCTGTAGAATGGCCTCAGTTTCTCCCCCCCCTACAACCCAGATCAAGTGAAGCTTTTGATATTTTGCAAAATGGAAGACCTTTCACCTTTTGAACAATTCTATCACTTGTATAGTAATCAATATTGGCCTGCCTTTCAGCACCTAGTAAATTTATATGACTGACAACCATAAACAGCCCGTGGGCACATGTGCATTTTATTCTTCCTAAACGCAGCCAGGAGCAAATGTCCTATTTCGTAGATGCCCAAGTAGAGCCCTTTCCCCCTCTGCCCGCATAAAAGGAGTTAAATTGATGGGCTACAATAAATCTTCTGGGCCAGTTCTAATGATTCAGACCATTGACTGCTGCCCTAATTGAGAACTGTATGTCACTTTCTTAGTAATGTCCTGACATTTGGCTACTTTTGAGTTTTGGATTAAAATGGATGGATTTGAGAAGCTGAAGCCTGTGCTGAAATCTTGACACATATGTCTGGAATTCAGCTTTACTTTGACAAAACAAGAAAGTGGGACTAAGCGCTTCCACGCCTGTGATTTGTGTATTTTCTTTGTATCATGGGTACCTGTGGTCTTTCCCCACTCATCCTTACAAGTACTTGATCAATATGCTATTGTCAGCCTGCAGTGCAATCATCCAGCAACTTTTCCTGTGAATAGTGCTATAGTCTGACATGTTATGGTGGAGGAGGAACTGAAGGGCACAGTAGTGTAGGGAAAACAGCAAAAATGTAGCCTTAGATTTACATTAAAGTTATAAAAAAATTCATAAATGAAATTAATTTAATTAATTAAAAAATAAGTGTCCAAGTGCTGCATTTGTACTAACTCACTCTTACCCAACTTAGTGCCTTCCAGGTGTTTTGGATACAACTCCAGTCAGCATGGCTGATAGTCAGAGATGATGGGACTCTAGTCCACAAAATATAGGGGGCACCAGATTGGGAAAGGCAGCTCCCCATTTACACGGGTCCAATTGATGCACAACTGTGTGCATTATGCCAAACCTGGCTTTAAAAAGGGCAAAAGCAACCCTGAAAGAGCCCAGAAAGGGCAAAAAATCAGGAAAATCAGCAATCCTGTTGAGGCCTGTGGAGAGTTGGAGTTTCAGCAAGGAGGTTTGGGGGAAGTGATTGCGGTGGAGTTTGGCATCTGGTAAGTGCTGCTGGCTTTGTAAAGGATTTTTCATAGAATCATAGAATTGGAAAGGATCCAGGTGTCATCTAGTCCAACCCCCTACAAGGCAGGAATCTCAGCTAAAGCATCCATGACAGAGGGCCATCCAACCTCTGTTTAAAAATCTCCAAGGAAGGAGATTCCACAACCTCTCATGGGAGTCTGTTTTACTGCCAAACAGCTCTTACTGTCAAAAAGTTTTTCCGAATGTTTAGTCAGAATCTCCTTTCTTGTACTTGAAGCCATTGGTTCGAGTCCACTACCCTCCAGAGCAGGAGAAAACAAGCTTGCTCCATCCTCCATGTGGCAGCCGTTCAGATATTTGAAGATGGCTATCACATCTCCTCTCAGTCTTCTCTTTTCCAGAATAACAAACCCAGCTCCTTCAACCATTCCTCATAAGGCTTGATTTCCAGACTCTTGATCATCTTAGTTGCCCTCCTTTGCAAACGTTTTATCATGTCAACATTCTTCTTAAACTGTGGTGCCCAGAACTGGACACAGTATTCCAAGTGTGGTCTGATTAAGGCAGAATTGAGTGGTGCTACTGTATTACTTCCCTTGATGTAGACACGAGATTTCTGTTGATGCAGCCTAAAGGTAAAGGTAAAGGGACCCCTGACCATCAGGTCCAGTCGTGTCCGACTCTGGGGTTGCGGCGCTCATCTCGCTCAATAGGCCAAGGGAGCCGGCGTTTGTCCGCAGACAGCTTCCAGGTCATGTGGCCAGCATGACAAAGCTGCTTTCTGGCGAACCAGAGCAGTGCACGGAAACGCCGTTTACCTTCCCGCCGGAGCGGTCCCTATTTATCTACTTGCACTTTGATGTGCTTTCGAACTGCTAGGTGGGCAGGAGCTGGGACTGAACAACAGGAGCTCACCCCGTCGCAGGGATTCGAACCGCCAAACTTCTGATCGGCAAGCCCTAGACTCTGTGGTTTAACCCACAGCGCCACCTGGGTCTGATGCAGCCTAGAATAGCTTTTTTTAGCTGCTGCATCAAACCATTGACTCATGTTAAGCTTGGCGTCCACCAAGACCCCCAGATCCTTTTCACATGTACTGCTGGTAAGTCAGGTGTCCCCTGTCCTATATTTGTGCATCTGGTTCTTCCTGCCTAAGTGCAGAACCTGACATTTGTCCCTATTGAAATTCATTTTGTTAGCTTGCGCCCATTTTTCCAATCTGTTAGGGTCATTTTGAATTCTGACTCTGTCTTCTGCAGCATCAGCTACCCCTCAGTTTGGTGTCATCTGCAAATTTGATGAGCATCCCCTCAATTCCCTCATCCAAGTCATTTATAAAGACGTTAAACAACAACGGGCCCAGGACAGACCCCCTGTGGCACCCCACTTGTCACTTTTTTCCAGGATGATGAGGAACCATGAATGAGTACTGCTTGGGTTTGGTCAGTCAACCAAAGGCTCTGAAATTACAAGTGCTTTCAGAGGTTTAGAGGTTGTTTGCAGGCTTTTCCAATGTCGTTTCAAATATACGCGATTTAGCTTAAATGTGCCTCGTAACCCCCATGTAAATGGGGCGTTGCCTTGTATGCTGAAAACCATACGAAAAGGGAGAAGTGGCAAAAAATACCTAGCAATAACAGCTGCTTAAATTAAAGCTAAGTAGTAATCAATCATATTCACTTCAAAGATGAGAAGGGAGAATTGGGATGAATTAGAAAGTATAATTTAATTGTAGATGTAATTGCATTTGTTACATGTAATTACATTCATACGTCAAGCATGACAACTTTTAACAATTGGGTCAGATTTTTTAATTTTTAATCAGCTAAATTATTAATGTAAATATTACAGTGGTTCAGAAATTTAAATAACTATGTGTTTGGTGGGTCCCTTTTAAAAAGTGACTGTTTAAAGTTGTATCCTCTGTTACAAGAATTGTCTGAATGCCTAGTCAAACCAGTGGTGATTTGTACAGCTGCATGTCCCGCCGACTATCGCCAGGGACGATGACCGCACGAAATACCTACTGGCGGATGCCAACCCCTTGGTTTCACGTGGAGTGGCCATCTACATATTACAGGCCCTGAAACTCAGGACCACCTTTTTGGCCAACTTCCCTTAGCCTTAGTCTTACGTATATTCCCAACATGGACACTGTCGTCACGCCCGCTAGTGCTTTTTATTTTATTTGTTTTATCCAGTACGATTTTACTTCCAATTGTTTTAACTGTATCTGTTGTATGCTTTGCATAATCGTGTCAGGCTACTGCCTGGTCTTTTACTATGTGCTATGGCCATAGGGCTAATGCAATAAATAAATTGATTGACAACTTGCCATAAGGGTTAAAAATCTGGAGGTGGTTTTCATTTGTCTCGGCATCCTGGTGCAGAGTCCCAGCACAGCCTCCTCCTCGTCCTCCTCCCTGGGACTGGGAGTCAGTGGGCAGCTGGTCCTTGTAGACTGGGGCTGCCTAGGCCACGCTCCGCATGCCTGTGGTCACCCGCTGCTACTCCCTCAGCGCTCGGAGCTTTGACCTGGGCCTAAGTAGGAACCGAACTTCTCACTGGCAGATCATTGACTTTTCAAGTTGGGGGGTGCTGGCTGCAGCATTCGGGCAGCAGCGGGTGCTGGTTGCTGACCCCCCACCCCAATAAGATAAAGAGTGAACGCATAAATGGCTAAACATATGTGCACCTCTGTAAATTTATATATTTGCAACCACCCCAATCTCTAAGCGGTGCGAGATTCCAGGGGTCGCAGGTGCTTAGCCAGGGTTTGTATTTCCTTTTGGGAATGAGGCACAGCGAAGACTGGGGTGTCTTTGTGACAGACATATATGCAACCTGAGCCTAGGATGGGGGGTTCACAGCATTAGCACCCCAAGAGGGCCTTGCTTTCCTCCATAGCCACAGCCTCAGATTCAAACAGAAATCAAACGTCATTCCATCTCTCTCTCTCTCTCTCTCTCTCTCTCTCTCTCTCTCTCTCTCTCTCTCTCTCTCTCTCTCTCTCTCTCTCTCCAGCTTGCTGATTTTCTTCTACCTCACATCACTCCAAACTCTCAACTCTCTGTCCTCAGCTCTGGCTTTGTCTCTCTAGCTACCCACAAGTTGAGGGAGGGCCACCCATCTGCCGACATGCAGAGAGCCACTTTCCTCTATTTCCCATAATGGCTTTATTCCAGCACAATAGAAAGTTAAAGGTAACCATTAGGTCCAGTTGCAGACGACTCTGGGGTTGCGGTGCTCATCTTGCTTTACTGGTCAAGGGAGCCGGCGTACAGCTTCCGGGTCATGTGGCCAGCATCACTAAGCTGCTTCTGGAGAACCAGAGCAGCGCACGAAAATGCCGTTTTACCTTCCCGCCAGAGCGGTACCTATTTATCTACTTGCACTTTTGACATGCTTTCAAACTGCTAGGTGGGCAGGAACAGGGACCGAGCAACGGGAGCTCACCCAGTCGCGGGGATTCGAACCGCCGACCTTCTGATCAACAAGCCCTAGGCTGGCTTATATTTAACACTTACTGGGAGGAGTGCTAACTTAAAAAAATATATGGGTGGTGGTGGTGGTAGGTAAGCCGTGCCCTGCATAATCGACCAGAAGATGCAACACACACACAACATTTGAATGGCAATGCTCATCAACTTTGGGGGGCCCAGTCTCCAGCCCCATTGTATTTTATGGGGGGTGAAGGGACCTCAGCACCTAGGTGGAGTTGGCTCCTATGCTTGCTGGATCCAGTGGTTAGGAGAGTCTTGGCATACAGCTTACTCTGCACCAAAAAACACTCATAACAATATTGAAGGTGGGAAGTTGCTATCTCAGCTGATGAATAGCTGCTTAATTCCCTAACCTCATCAGTCCTTTGGTATACAAACTCCCCCTGCAATAGCCATAGCTGTCAACTTTTCCCTTTTCAAAGGGAAATTCCCTTATTCCGAATAGGATTCCTCGCAAGAAAAGGGAAAAATTGACAGCTATGGCAATAGCAGAAAAACTGATTTTATTCACAGTTCATCAGTGGAGTAATAGGACATGCTGCCTGAACACTGGGGATCAAAGAAGTGGATTTGACCAAAACCAAGAGTCCAACCTGCTAAGTACAGCAAGGACAAAAATATTTCCGGGACGACTTCTTTGGAGCCAAAAGCCCTCAGTCTCAAGGATGACTGGAGAGCTCAGCTCCAAAGCTTCAAAGCAGAGCTAACCCAAAGCTGGAGCACATTTCTAAAGCCACTAGAAAGCAAACTTAGGTGTGCATTTGGAAGACATTGAAGATTTGGCAGTAGACACTGGATCTCAGCCTAAACAACTCAGAAGAACTACTCAAGCTTAAACAGAATACTGTAGTACCTCGGTTTTCGAACAGCTTAATGCACAAACAACTTGAAACCTGAACGCTATAAAACCAGAAGTAGGTGTTCCGGATTTCGAACTTTTTTTGGAACAGGTAGGTAGCCGTGTTGGTCTGCCACAGATTCAGAGTATGCAAACCAGGCCACTGCTGCAAAGCCTCAGGACAAAGCTCCTCCAATAGACATTATTGTTAAGTTCTCAAAATACATAAACAAGGAAGAATTACTGACATGGCTGAGATGAACCAAAGATTTTTTGTATGTTGGAAAACCAGTTCTCCCAAGGGAGACTGTTCCACTGTCAAAACAGCTCTTACTGTCAAAAAGTTCTTCCTGATATTTTATTGAAATCTCCTTTCTTGTAACTTGAAGCCATTGGTTTGCTCCCTACTCTCCAGAGCAGGAGAAAACAAGCTTGCTCCATCTTCCATGTGACAGCACAGCCCTTGAGATATTTGAAGATGGTTATCATATCTCCCTTCAGCTGATTGTTCTTGCCTTCCAATACTGGCAAACATTAATAATAGTTCTCATGCCGTTGTTCAGGTTAATGGACAAGAATCCTAACAATTTGATTTTAACCATTGATTTTAACCATATTTATTATGGACCTTCAATGGTAAACAACTCTCCTGGTGACAGAAGACACTTGGGCCCCTGGTGACAAAGATGTATCCAGAAATACCCCCTAACTACACACTTGCTCCCTCAGAGGGAGCGCAACTCCATCCAGAACATGTGTAACGTGCCAATTTCCCGAACATGGGAACCACCCACGCAAATAGACTCCATATTCCTGGGATTCAAATGCAGTTTATTGGCCCTCATCCAGCCTACCAATGCATCTAGATGCTGATAAAACTTTTGGATGTTATGGAGAAGCAGAACTGTGTGCCAATAGCGTACAAACTCTTAATGACCACTCCCAACAGCTTCATATGATGTTAAGCAGCATGGGGAACCCCATGGCACAAGTGCCAGGGGATCAAGGAACACTCACCCAGTGATGCTCTCTGGACATGTCTTGATCTCTCTGCAGCTTGATACCATTCAATATATGAGAGAGATCAAGCACATGTCAGAGAGTCTCACTCCCTCTCACAACAAAGGCCTACTATGGGCCCCATCTGAAATTTTTTGCATCCATATTGGCTTTGTTCTTGGTCCCAGGAGTGGAAGATTTTATCAAAGAGCTCCAAGCTGTACACCAGCTCTTACAAGAACAACTGAATCAGGTGAAAGCTGCCTGCAAGGAAGCTGTGGATGGACATTGTGAAGAAGGAGACAGGGAAGACAGCAATGTGGTGGCCACCTAAAAATAAGGCAGCAGTTTCTATGTATTCAGGGGATGGGTAGGAAGAAGTATATAAGTTTGCAAAAGATACAGGAAAAAATTACATGCCCAAAAGAGAAATAAAAAATTCAGCACACTGGCTGAAGTAAGATTTTCCATTTCACATTGAATGCCAAAGACAAGCTTTTTGGGACACTGGGAGATGTGTGGATAAAATAAATTATTCTTAAGGTTTTTGTCTCATGCACATAGCATGAAAACTGAGACTGCAGTAATCTTTAAGAATTAAAGCGGGCTTAGATGCACCAGCCCAGTTCTGTCTTAACTGCTCCATGGTGGCTGAGTGTGGCAGTCACCTGGGGATTACGATGAGGAATTATGTAACATGAATCCTATCATTGTGTCGGATGAAAGCATCCTGACTGGGCCTGATTCATAAAGCATAAGTTTCTGATAAATCCCACAAGGCTGTGTGTCTTCGCATAGGTCTCTGCACTCTCTGCCAGTCTCCCTAAGGGCTGGCACAAAGCAATTTCATGCAGACCATTTGCTTGTTGGCCTGGCCAGGCAGCCCTTTCAACCAAGAAGATAAGGAGGTAGCTTTCGATGTAGATTGTTATCCTTGGGTAGATTTTTAACGCCAGGCAAACAGTGTTAGCATGGAGTTAATAAATGGTAATAAATATCTATGCTTCCTGTCCGGTAGTTTATTGCCCCAGGATCTGCTAAGGTGCTTTCTTTCCTGGCTCCGGTTTACCTGTCTTTGATATGTATGCATGCTTCAAAGTAGCCTTTGTAGTTAAGAAGTTTCCTGCAAGTTGTTTGTTCCCATGTCTGACTTGTCCCACGTGGGGTTTTTGAAATGTCCAGAGAGAATCTGATTGGTTCCTACAACTGATGTGTTAGGAGATGTGACTGGTTCCTTTTAAATCTGAGTGGAAATTCTCTTGGTTAATAAAAATTACCTGAGCTGGAGAGGTGGGTGGCACTTTGCTCATCCTTCTCACGCGCTCAGAGGAATTGCAGGACAAGCCTCGCGTGTGTGTGGTGGTTTTCTCAGAGTCCAGTTCTCCATGTTGCATTCGGAACGCAGCAGCTGAGGAGATCATGGCAATGGCCCAAAATCTGTTTCTTCATTCTCTGCTTTACATACAGGGCAAGGACTCCCACCAATTATCTGGAACAGGGCTGGAAGAAGATCTCATTTATATAACTGAGCTGTCTGGAACATGGTTATATCACTTTAGAGTTTGTTAGGCTTGCTTCTTGCTGATCCTTACAATCTAAAGTGACAGGTTAGGAAGGAAATAGATGCCTTTCAGAGGAAAAGATCCTGGGAGCAATGAGCTGAAAAGTGGTTTTGCTGTTTTTCCTTTTCACATTCTGTGTGTATGGCAGTGTTTGAATGCAGATATACAGCAAATGATAAACTTCTTCAGTTCTATCCCTTTGCAGTTCAAAAGCCAGGGAACATCCATCCCCTTATTTATATTTCATGGTAAATATGAGGTGTGAATGGATAGAGATTTTTGTACAAAAATATTAACATTTTGTTTGCCAAAGAGGATGCTATTATTGTTCAAAATAGCTAGGAAAACCTCTTACATAGGCCTATAGTGCTACTATAACCAATTATTATTATTATTTTAAATGATTAACCATCTGGCTTGGAAGGCAGGTGGCGCTGTGGGTTAAACATTGCTGATCAGAAGGTCGCCGATTCGAATCCCCACGATGGAGTGAGCTCCCGTTGCTCGGTCCCTGCTCCTGCCCACCTAGCAGTTCGAAAGCACGTCAAAGTGCAAGTAGATAAATAGGTACCGCTCCGGCGGGAAGGTAAACGGCGTTTCCGTGCGCTGCTCTGGTTCGCCAGAAGCGGCTTAGTCATGCTGGCCACATGACCCGGAAGCTGTATGCCGGCTCCCTTGGCCAATAAAGCGAGATGAGCACCGCAACCCCAGAGTCAGACATGACTGGACCTAATGGTCAGGGGTTCCTTTACCTTTACCTTTAACCATCTTGCTTATAAATGATTAGAGCATGAACTGGCCAAAATTAAATACAAATATATTGCAAACGATAAACCTCTTCAATTCTCTCCCCTTGCAGTTCAAGAGCCAGGGAGCATCCATCCCTCTAATTATAATTCACTGTAAATATAAGGCGTGCATGGCCAGAGATTTTTGTACAAAATATTATGCAGACTGAAGGTGTAGTTAAGTGAATAAACTACATTTCTTAAAGCTACAACAGTCTCCTCCATGTCTCCATTCTCTAAAGGAACCCAGACCCCGGACAAGTGCCTGGAACCCCCCAGGGATCTTGCTACTGCTCGGCAGAGAGTCTGGAGTGACACCCAACATTTGTAACATAGTGAAACAAGAAGAGGCAGTGAGGGGGAACTTGGAAAGAAGAATATAAGATAATTTGGGGTGTAGATTTGGGAATAAATATAAGAGGATTGAAAGAAGCACCAGGTTTGGAAGCCTTTTCAGAAGAGCTGCTTGGTGCAATGTTAGAAACAAGAGAGGGGTAAAAGCAGCACAACTAGAGCACACAGACAGTGGAGGATGTTTAAAGAATACCTAACGGAGAGTGGTTTAACTGAAATCCTAAAAGCAGACCTTGATTGAACCTAAAAGATTAAGTGGAGAATACGAGAAGATAGTAAGAGTAAAAGAACAAGAATTATAGCTGTATGTTATGTTAAAGAATTTAATTAAGAAATACAAAAAGGATAATTGGAAGTTTTGAGACTGAGTGTTATGAAGTGTTGTATGATAGGTGAGAATAAGTGTGTACACTTGAAGGATGTTTGAAGTACGAATGTAATGTAATGTAAATATGTAATGTATGTCATGTATGTGTGTTTATGTCTGAAGATCTTTTAGTTGTTATGATTTTAAATAATAAAGAGATTAAACTGAAAAAAAAAATAGAGCACACAGACAGGTAGAATTCAAAAAGGGCAAAGAATAAATTAAAAGTGAAATCTACAGCAATTTAGGAGAAGGAAACGTTGATGTCAGTGATGAGGCAGAATCCGCTGGCATTGGCAGATGGCCATGAATTCCTGTTTCCCCCAGATATTTCGACAATGTTGTTGTTGTTTAGTCGTGTCTGACTCTTCGTGACCCCCAGAGCACGCCAGGCACTCCTGTCTTCCACTGCCTCCCGCAGTTTGGTCAGATTCATGTTAGTAGCTTCGAGAACACTGTCCAACCATCTCATCCTCTGCCATCCCCTTCTCCTTGTGCCCCCAATCTTTCCCAACATCAGGGTCTTTTCCAGGGAGTCTTCTCTTCTCAAGAGGTGGCCAAAGTATTGGAGCCTCAGCTTCAGGACCTGTCCTTCCAGTGAGCACTCAGGGCTGATTTCCTTCAGAATGGATAGGTTTGAACTTCTTCCCTTCCGTGGGACTCAAGAGTCTCCTCCAGCACCAGAATTCAAAAGCATCAATTCTTCGGCAATCAGCCTTCTTTATGGTCCAGCTCTCACTTCCATACATCACTACTGGGAAAATTATAGCTTTAATTATATGGAACTTTGTCGGCAAGGTGATGTCTCTGCTTTTAAAGATGCTGTCTAGGTTTGTCAAGAAGCAGGCGTCTTTTTAATTTCGTGACTGCTGTCACCATCTGCAGTGAGCTTGGAGCCCAAGAAAGTAAAATCTCTCACTGCCTCCATTTCTTCCCCTTCTATTTGCCAGGAGGTGATGGGACCAGTGGCCATGTTCTTAGTTTTTTTGATGTTGAGCTTCAGACCATATTTTGCGCTCTCCTCTTTCACCCTCATTAAAAGGTTCTTTAATTCCTCTTCACTTTCTGCCATCAAGGTTGTCTCATCAGCATATCTGAGGTTGTTGATCTTTCTTCTGGCAATCTTAATTCCGGTTTGGGATTCATCCAGTCCAGCCTTTCGCATGATGAATTCTGCATATACCGTAAGTTAAATAAGCAGGGAGACAATATACAGCCTTGTCATACTCCTTTCCCAATTTTGAACCATATCCAGTTCTAACTGTAGCTTCTTGTCCCACATAGAGATTTCTCAGGAGACAAATGAGGTGATCCGGCACTCCCATTTCTTTAAGAACTTGCCATAGTTTGCTGTGGTCGACACAGTCAAATGCTTTTGCGTAGTCAATGAAGCAGAAGTAGATGTTTTTCTGGAACTCTCTAGCTTTCTCCATAATCCAGCGCATGTTTGCAATTTGGTCTCTGGTTCCTCTGCCCCTTCGAAATCCAGCTTGCACTTCTGGGAGTTCTCGGTCCACATACTGCTTAAGCCTGCCTTGTAGAATTTTAAGCATAACCTTGCTAGCGTGTGAAATGAGCGCAATTGTGTGGTAGTTGGAGCATTCTATTGCCAATAACCCTACATAAAAGAAAAAGTGGAGCTTCCTTACTACAATGCTAAGGAAGAAAGGTTTAAGTCATAGATGGAATTAGCTTTTATTTAATTGTAATATCAAGCAAAACTAGCAACAGGACTGTGGAAGGGGGGGGGAATTGCTAGGGAGCTAGAAGGGGAGAATGGAAAAGAGAAAACTATGGATAAACTGAAAGGAAGATGATAAAGAAAAGGGAGAGAGGGCAAGGGAAAGAATCACAAGGACTGTAGTTTTAATATAAAACTGTTTTGTCCTTTTGGTTTTGTTTCTCTGTGTCTCTCCCCCATCCTTGCATTTCACTTACTTAACTACACTTCATTTCATAGGATTTCCAGGATCTCCCTTTCTGCAATACGATCTTGATAGTCTGTCATTTTGCTGGATACATTTTTGAGCCTTAAAATGTCACTTGTTCTGATCTACTTAATGGGAAATGAAATTGGTGCAGTTAGCAATATGTTGTACCTTGCAATTGTAAATACAGACTTATAAAATCATATAAATAATTTAGGCATGTTTTGGAGTAACCCAGAAAATCAGCCTTTGTCTTTTTTTCTAACATCTTTGGCACACACACTTGAATCATCCCTTCAGCAATAAATCACAGCCAAACTGTTATCGAGAAAGCTTCCTTTCCCCCTCTGAACAGTTGTATATTAAAGTTTAAAAGGGCACATTATAATGTAAATTATTGTCAGAGAGTGCCTTTTGACTGATGTTGTATCAAATTATTGCATTAACCTTTCACTAATTAATGGACACATTTCTACTTTGACCTTTTAGGGCCTGTTAATCTGACAGTAAATGTTATAATTTATCCATAATTTTATGAAGAAGAATGGTAAATTAGGGTATGAGGAAATTGCTCTATGAGTCATTGTAATCTTGAACACCTCTGTGCAGCATTTTACAAAATACTTTTCTTCTGTTGCAAAACGAATCACTCAGTAAATGACAGTGTGTGTTTATATAAGTGTGTGTGTGTGTGTGTGTGAGAGAGAGAGAGAGTAAAATAGCAAGTTCAATTCACTGTAAACAATTGCAAAATGAGGCACACTGGAACCCAAAATTTAATTTCACATGTATATGAACAGGGTCTGAACTGGCAGTGATTCACCAGGAATGTGACCTTAGGGTCAGAATGGATAGTTTAATCATTTGCCGCCTCTTACATGCGTTGCTGCTGCTGGGGTTCTGCCCTTGTGGGTCAGCCCCAGCCAATCAGCTCTCCGTGTGGGTGTGGCCGGCCGGCCCCCTCTCTCTTGCCCCATTGCCGGATCACCCAACCCACCCCCCTCTTTTCATGCTTTGCTCAGATATGACTTTGCTATGGACAATTGTCAGTCGCCATATTGTTGGGGCAGGGAAGGGATTTTTTCACTTGCAAATTGTCACTGGCCATTGGTTTTCGCCTACCTAGTAGCAATTGTCACAACTTTGTGTGAGGTTAGGCATTGGGCAAGCCTTTATTTGGATGGAGGGGAGGTTGTAGTCTTAGCCGGCCTCTCCTCAGCAAGGGAATCCTGTTAAAGGGATCCGGGGTGTGAATCCTGTCTGAAGCCTGGGCATGGGCTAGGGCCGTGTCACAGCCCCTACGGGGACCCCTCGGAGTGCCCCTCTTTGATGTAAGGCACAGGGCACCCCTATCGGTGGTTTACCCTTCGGTGGACTCCCTGCAGACGGGCAGGAGTCAAGATATAGCCTGGCTTCACCCCAATGCCTAAGCCAAACCGTTCACATCTGTAACCAATAAAGTTGTGGCCTATTTGAACCCATAAACCAAAATACTCTGTGTCCGTGTGCTTTATTGTTCTCCTGGGAACGTTGTGGCTCGGGTGCCTTGGCACGCAAATGTAGGTCGTGGAAAACCACTAAGACCCGTCTAGGACAAAACAAATGGAAGTGTGGAGAAGCCTAGGGGCTACCAGTGGAAGCCAGGAAAAGAACTCTGGAGAAGTTAGGTATGTTACTGTTCTAGGATATGATTGTGTTATATGACAAAGTGAAACAACATTCAGCTGAACTGATAGCATATGCATAAGGGTGCCAACATTAATGCTGTGCTTTAGTTTTATTTTTTATTTTGCAGCTTTTGTACCTTTTGTCGCGGTGAACGCCACATCTGGTTCCATCCAGCCTTTGCAACTGGCATTATTGCTGTTTTCCAGCTACCAGCCTTCATTTTCCACAAGAACTTGGCAGCTGCTGCTCTCCTGTGGATTCTCTTTGGGTAGGTGATTGGAAACGCCGCTCCAGAACCAGGGCTGGTGTTACAGAAGCAGAAATCTCAAAGGTTGCCATACCCCACTGCTTAGGAACATGATATTCTTACTTTGAAGATGATTACTGCTTCACAGCACAGGCTGAGAGAACAAGTTGCTGCATGGGGCCTAATGCACAGTGCAGGTGGAGGCGGGGTGGGGGGGGGGGAGCAGGTGGCGGGGAAGGGTTTCCACACTCATTAGGAGAAAAGCTTCAAAAGATCCACACACACATATGGATATTATTTCATTATTAGAAACAGAGTGCGTGCTACCTTTGCTAAAGGTCTCCTCAAAATGCCCCCCAACACACCCCACCCGGTCCATGGCCAAAATACCTTCAGTTCAGCTTATGGGAGAGGGAGTCAGGGTGGTGCAAATTATTGCAATAATATATATTTGTTTATATCCCAGCTTTTTCCATGACAGGACTCAAGGTGCTTTAGCGATAAAAACAAGAACTGCTAAAAACATAGAAAAAGCAATCATTAAAAAGCAATTAAGCATAGATAGAGTTAAAACACACACACACACACACACACACACACACACACACACACACACACACTATAAAACATACCAATGATTACAATAAAAACAGCATGGCACCAGCCCTTTCATTAAAAGCAGGCAGTTCCCAAAAGTCTGCTGGAACAAGAAGATCCGTGGAA
This sequence comes from Lacerta agilis, assembly GCF_009819535.1. NCBI lineage: Eukaryota > Metazoa > Chordata > Lepidosauria > Squamata > Lacertidae > Lacerta > Lacerta agilis. Next base: position 49,826,812 of record NC_046325.1, on the reverse strand, counting down.
GGACAGCAAGGAAGGAGCCATTCTAGTTTCTCTAGGGAGGGAATTCCAACGCTGCCTGGGAGCAACCACCAAGAAGGCCCTCTCCCGTATCCCCACCAAATGTGCCTGTGAGGGAGGCGAGACGGAGAGGTTTTCGTCTTTTGGGTAGCTTGGACCTAAGCTGGGACTGGTAGCAGGAACCATCCCCTCAGGCAATGAAGCAATAGCTGGGCTCTGGATGCAACCAGTCAGACCCCCTCTGCAATATCTGAGAAGCCAGGAAGGACAGGGGTCGAGAGGGCACGCGGTTGTTTGGGTGGCACGCATATTTATGGTATAATAACGAAAGTACATAAAGTACATTCCTTTGGAGAGGGAATCAGATTTGAAGGCTTAGCTCAACTTTATCTGGTCATTCTGCTTCCTTTATTAACAGGCAAAGGAGCAAGTCAAATTCTCTTTCAGTTCACTATGTTAAATTGCACTGATTTAAAAGAAAGATGAATGGCGAGTAATTAAAATGGTATCTTATAAATAATGCTGCTGATTCAAAATGCTAGCTGGGGGTGTCAGACTCTTTACACAACTGTAGGTCTATACAAGTCCAGGATGTCTCTAACCGGCAATGGAGGGGAGGTGGGTATTTGCAGGTGAACCAGCTTTAGAGGCCACAAAAGCAGCACGGAGGTTCACTGAGTCGTGAAAATGTTTCTGTTCTTCTAATCTGTTATTCAGTACAAGCTGCCCTCTGGGGATTCTGCGTGAGTGCAGAAGGTTCTGTTATATTAGGAAAGGCAGTTAGAAATGTAAGAAAACCTATTTGTAGGAGCTGAAATGGCTAGGCTCGTTTTTATGTTGAATTGTCACTTTAAAAACGAAAACATAAAACAGGTGCACAGTTAAACATTACCTGCAATCTTAGGCACAGGCTACTCAAATCCTATGGACCTCAATGGACCTTCTTAGACAACCTAACTGTGTACAGGATTGCAGCCACATGCTGAAGATGTGCATTTATTGTATAATATATGATTAGAAACTATACCAATTGTTCCCCTATTTCCTGTTTTTCAGAAGAGAGGGAGAGATATTTCCCCTCAAAACACCTTACTGGTGCAGGTATTCAACTTTCGTGAATTTCCATTGACTCCCTTTTCTGATACAGTATTTATCTACTGATTAGGTATTCTTTTGATGCTGTTTATTTTTTGATGCTTAACCTTAGTATTATTAGTTTTGAAAACAGATAGAATAAACATATAATTGTACAGTGGCACCTCGGGTTACAGACGCTTCAGGTTACAGACTCCGCTAACCCAGAAAGAACTTTGCTTCAGGACGAGAACAGAAATCGGGCGGTGACAGCGGGAGGCCCCATTAGCTAAAGTGGTACCTCAGGTTAAGAACAGTTTCAGGTTAAGAACGGACTTCCAGAACGAATTAAGTACGTAACCCGAGGTACAACTGTAAACTGAACTGGAGAGAGCACAAATACATATGCACAAAACAGACTTCATCATACTTCAAAGTGTTTTTTTTTTATATATAAAAAAATCTTGCTTTTCCCCTCTCCAGTACTTTTTTCTCTCAAAGACTTTCCATTTGCCAATGAAATGCTCATATAACTCTCTTCGTTCTCTGACTCAAACCATGTTAATTTGTTCAAACTTACTATCTTCCATACTTTTATTATCCAGTTATTGAGTACTGGGTTTCTTATATTTTTCCAGTTATGAGAAATGGTCAAATGAGCTGCAATTAATTAATTTAGGACAATTTCTCTATTATCTGTCAATACCAAATCTTTAATATAGTCAAATGAAATAACTAATGAGTATGTTGTTTCCATTTCATCATCCCAGATGCAGAAGATCTATTGTATTTTTTTATAAAGATTTTATTAGTTTTTCATAACACAAAACACTCCATCACCTTCACCAACATTAACCCCAACACTTACCCACCACTATGACTAAACAGATACATACACACTAACAATTCTTCTTCTTGTTTTAAAAAAAAAATTCTTGGTCGAATCATCATTATGACTTCCCCTGTTTTCTCTCCTTCGGTTCCTATTCCAAATTTACTTTAATAACTTCATATCTCTAAAAATTAAATTCACTTCAAAATTCAAAACTAAACATTCTTCAAAAAATCTTATTTTTTTGGTTTACAATAATATTTTTGTCCTTATCTTGTATAAAATCAAATCATATTGCAACTTCATATTGTTAATAACAAAACATGTTATTCTTTATATCTTAACATATTATTAACATATCTTAACAAATTATCCTTCATATCTTAACAAATTATTCTTGGATCAAATCATATCAAACAGCTTCTTTCTCTAAAACTGCTGCTAATATAGAAATAAAACAAAATATCCCTTATCTAGTTTAAAAGCTTAAAAGAAAAATAACTTGACCCACTGGCTTCAGGCTAACAATACAATTCATCCTATCCCACTTCTAACCATTTTCCTTTTCCTTCTTACTTGAAGACCACTCCTCGAATTGTCCTCTTTTCTTGTACATCCACAGATCCAGACACAGTTCACAGAAATCCTTGCATAAAGCATCAGGGTACACAATTCTTCACCTTCCAGCTTCTCCGTTTCTTCATCCCATTCTTCTTTTGTTAGTAGATCTTCTCGGAGATGCCAAGCCGTTTTGTTCTGTTCTTCCATGATCCCCTTCAGCTCTTTGCCAAGGTTCTCTTCCATTGCAGCAATATTCTGGAAAGTCTCCTCTGTGGGAAATACCTTTTCTGCCATATCCCGATTCAGCAACACCAGTTTCTGGTTACTCAGTTCAAGCCTCAAAAAAATAATCCTTTGTTCATCAGTTAGTCCAGAGTCCAGGACCAGCTCAAAAACGAAACCCAGCATGGCTGAAGTGGGCATAGGTGTCAGATTTCAATGTTTTTCCTCTTAATACCAGTACTTTTCCACTCAGTCTCAAGCCTTCGCAGCCATTTTTCCTGGAGCCAGGGCGCAAGAATTACAAATCCAAAAGGAGATATTTTCCACTGTCTTAACCCCCAAAGGGAAATTCAAACAGTCTCACTTGTCAAAAGTTAAAACATTGTAACCATCACTGTAGCAACAGTCTGTCAATACAGTTATTTTCTTTCCACCGAAGGGAGGGAAACAGGCTTCCTTTTCGTGATACCTCCCGGGTCGTTAAATGTCAGAAAAAGTCAGAAATAAGTCCAATCTCAGTACTCACGACCACCAGGCTTCCTTTTTTTCCCTTTCTGCAGGGAGAACGTTGTCGCTCACCGCGAGCGGTGGCCGCCGCTTCGCCGTCCCGGTTGGGGCATTTCCCCTATAGCATGGCTCCGTAGTCCCTTCACCCCCACTCCCCCTTTACAGGGGGAACGGGGGAAGGGTTCGAGCCATAGTGGGCCCGCCGGGGAGCCCAAGGCGCGGGACGCTCTTCCCGCGCCTCACCAGAGCCCCGCTTTGCGGTAGCAGGGCTCCAACCCCCGGGACAGCCTGGGTCGCCTCGCTGCCGAGGCAACCCACGACCGCCCGCGATGGCGTTGCCGCCGGAAGTGCAGAAGATCTATTGTAAAGCAAACTTCCTCATATTACGTCTCCAGCATAAAGAAGGCAGTTGAAGTGCTGGGCGGCTGGTGACACAGCAGCAGAATCTTTCCTGGGCAACTGCTCAAACCCAGCATGCACTCAAAGTCGTGGGTAGGCAACCTAAGGCCCAGGGGCCGGATCCGGCCCAATCGCCTTCTCAATCCGGCCTGCGGACAGTCTGGGAATCAGCATGTTTTTACATGAGTAAAATGTGTCCTTTTATATAAAATGCATCTCTGGGTTATTTGCGTATCGAGGACCTCAAGTCACCCACCCCAATGAATTGACACAGGAGACATAATTTTTGTTTGGGTTTTTGGCAATAATTTAGGCCACAACTTTATTTAAAATACAAATTCGGTGAGTGGTTGCATAGGCCTTGGTTCAGACTATTCTGTCCGACCGGACATCGGCTGACCTCCAGTCAGCGTCGGGAGAATGCAGCTGGGGAGAGTTAAGGAGGCTGGGGACAGAACCTCCCCCTCCCCAGCGGTCCCGGGGGCTCTGACTACGGCCCTATCCCCGACCGGGGGTTCGGACAAAGCATAAGAGTCGCCGGATTCCTTTAACGGAATTCCCGTATCAACATGATTCTGGATGGGCACCGCCCAAACCAGCAATCCACACAGGAACCAATGCCTAACCGCCAACCTTACAAGTTGTGACAAGTTGCTACTGTAGTAGGCGAAAACCAAATGACAACAGCCAATCAGCCAGATGGACAAATTCCTACTGGGCCTCTGCCCCAAAAGCAGACGACCCCATGACAGGCAGTTGCAAGGTCAAGCGCAGAGGCCTAAGAAAAAGAGGGGGGGGCGGGATGGGTGATCAGAAGCTCGAAGCCAAGAGGTAGATCACCCTGCGTGCAGAGGAATATATAGGACGCTGAGCTGTCCATCACAAATTGCTACATCTAGCTTTGCCCAGCAACACCTCTCTGCCCTATAGCTGCTAAGGCCGGCTGCCGGCCCCACCCCCACAGGAAGGGATGTGCCTTGCCAGGTCCCGATCGCAACACGTGCTCTTACTCATGGTAGAACCCAATTTGTTGGGCATAGGAATTCGTTCATTCCGCCCCCCAAAAAACAGTCCGGCCCCCCACAAGGTTTGAGGGATAGTGGACCAGCCCCCTGCTGAACAAGTTTGCTGACCCCTGGAGTAGACTGTGGGACAGGGACAGATCACTGCAATGCCACCCCCCCCTGCCTCCGCCACTAGGTCTCACCTGCTGCTGCACAGAAAACCCCGGCAGACAGAGATGAGAGGGATTAAGCCAGGCTTCACCCAGCCAGGTCTCTGTAATGCAAACCAAATTGTATTGATCTTGACAAAAGAGTGCTAATGAAAGGGAGCAGCAGGAGGAATCCCCCCTCCTACTTTAGGATATTGCAGTCTATCTAGCTGCCTCTGTGTGGAGAGGGACTGCTGTCTTAGATATACAGTAGTATTATTACCAGCCCCCCCCCCCGCCCCCAGTCCCTGCCAAGCTGTGAGCAGGCCCTCAACCAGGATCTGTGCTCCTTTTGGAGAATTGAAAACCTGGCAGAGGCTGTCACAGCTTTAAGAAATATGATTTTTTACATATTTACACCTGTGTTTAGAGGGAGGGAGTCCAGCATGGTCAACTCAACAACTTTTCTGTCCGGATTTTCACTTTTTGAAATATGGCAACCCTAGCTAAAGACACTCTTCTCCTGTCACCTCACACCCAGTGACCTTGGAAACCTTCCAGGTCCTCAGCCTCTGTTCACACCTGGGGTGAACACTTCTTAATGGCCCTAGCCTGGCCAGGTTGTTTTACATAGGCTAGCTCAGGAATTCCTCTGCTGTATTTCTCCCTTCACACCCCAAATAATCAAAACCCTACCGTTTATAAATTTCTATGGTTTAGGGGGTCCCCCCCCAACTTATAACAGTGCATCCATTGTCAGGGGCGGAGAATATGCCTGCACTGCCCAGGGCAGCCGTGCTCCCGAGGGGGGGGGGCGCAGGATAGCTGCTCAGCGGCAGAGCAAGCCACCAATGGTGGACATTTGCCACACTGCCCGCCCACAACTCCCAAGCGTACCTGAAGCCATCAGAGGAATAGGGAGCTGCACAGTCCAGAGGAGGGCAACCAAAATGGTCAAAGGCCTGGAAACGATGCCTTATGAGGAACGGCTTAGGGAGCTGGGTATGTTTAGCCTGGAGAAGAGAAGGTTAAGGGGTGATCTGATAGCCATGTTCAAATATATCAAAGGATGTCATACAGAGGAGGGAGAAAGGTTGTTCTCTGCTGCTCCAGAGAAGTGGACACGGAGCAATGGATTCAAACTACAAGAAAGAAGATTCCACCTAAACATTAGGAAGAACTTCCTTACAGTAAGAGCTGTCCGGCAGTGGAATTTGCTGCCAAGGAGTGTGGTGGAGTCTCCTTCTTTGGAGGTCTTTAAGCAGAGGCTTGACAGCCATCTGTCAGGAATGCTTTGATGGTGTTTCCTGCTTGGCAGGGGGTTGGACTGGATGGCCCTTGGGGTCTCTTCCAACTCGATGATTCTTTGATTCTATGATTCTATGATTCAGTGCAGCTCGTCCTCTCCCCTGCCTGCCTCCTCCAGCCGGGTGTGTGGGGCAACAGTGTGCCGCCCACCCATGACTCCCAAACATACCCATTCGCTGTGCGCCAAATGTCACCCCCCCCCTCAGGGATGACACCCGGGGCCGCCTGCCTCCACTGCACCCCCCTTCCTCCACCACTGTCCATTGTTAAGACTGCAGAAGAGAAGGTCATCTCTTGAAAAGACCTGTTTTATGCTGTCTGATGTGGAGAGGTATATATCCTTTAGAACACCCATTTTTCTTGCAAAGGCTTTACAAATTCGTGTCATAAAGCTTAAAAGGAGGAATGGGAAATGATTTATACTCTTAAGGTCAGGGAGTAGAAATGTAATAAACCACTATTCGTAGTTGTATTCTTGTCATTATTATTTTCACGTGTGTAATGGCTGTTTGCTAGACACAATAAATTGAATTGAACTGAACTGAACTGAACTGAACTTACAACAGTATGAAAGATGGAAATCTTTGTAAGCTCTATGAGCTTAAAACACGAGGTGCTTGCTGTTCCTCTCTAGAGATAAGAGGTGGAAGCAGTGAACTCTGCCTGTGCCAGTCTGTTGAAGTGTTTGTGCAGGGCCTCCATTGTTGCTCCAGTCGAAATAGGAGAATGAACTCAAACATTACAAAATGCCTGTGCCCCCCCCCCCCGAGGAAACTGGGCCTGGCTAAGTGCTGCACCCCTGGAACATCTCATGCTTTGAGACGTGGGGTGGGCATAATACTATAATATTTTGCCAGTGTGTCCTGCCTACTTATTTCAATGGATCACACTGAAATTTTTCATCTCCACAATTGTCTGCCAAAAGATGACTTTCTAACCAGTAATATTTCTCCTTGGATGTGAAAGCTGTTGGCAAGTGATGACCTTTCCAATTATAGTTGTAATTAATATATCAAGTAATGGTGCTCCAGCAGGAGAATTAAAGCAAATTTATTATAATGAACATCAAACATCCCCACCGTATTCATTCTGTCACTGTTATTTTTTTAAAAAATCTATGCACCTCATTAATAGCATTGAACAATTCAATTAGTGGCATTGAATATTTTGGCATTCATTCCTTTACAACGTTGATCTGAACTCTGGCAATTTTACTGAGAAGTTTCATTTAATTAACTTCCACTTTATTTGTTTAATTTCCCCCTTTTCAGTTCAGTATTTGGTTTCTGCTGGATTTGTCTTCTTTCTCTCTCCCTACAGACTCCTGCATGGCTGGTCTGGTCTGACCGATGCGAAGATCAGAAACTTCCTACTTGAGAGACCCTCTCCTTTGAACGCAGAAGCCAGCAGGACTGCTAGCCTGGGATTCCCCAGGGACAGAAAGGCCCCATTGCTTTGACGAATAAGAAAAAAGAGGTGTTTCTTTCCTATTTTCAGTCTTTTATTTTAATATATATTCTCATGTATTCTAATAAAACTGGATGAATTGGAAGGGTCAACTGTAAGGAAGGATGGATAAAAGTCCTTAGCCCATACAAACAAATTTTAAAAATTAATTCCCCTTCTCTTAGTCCCAATCCTAATGTTAAAGCAGACAGGCAAGGTCTGGACGTGCATGTGTTTTTCATACCTTACTTCACACTGGAAGCTATTGTTCATCGCCACTTAATTACCTCTGTCAACAGCATTTCTCGACAGATGCAACTATAACCAGCCCTGACACCTCCCCAAAAGTCCGATAACGACATCCTTTTTGATTATGATATGGCAATACACAAATGTTGGTGAAGAAAATAACATTAGTGCATAATGTGAGAGCTATTTTCTTTTCACGTGCACAAGTCTTTGTATTTAGTTGATTTTGAGAAGGCTGGAGATGAGCTTTTCTCTAAAGCCAAGAGCTGGATTAAGCAGCAGGAATAAATAGGATGCATTTACTGTCATTATGTTTAATGACTCACCATTGCAATCAAGCCTTGGCAATGAATTCTATTTAAAGGAACTGTTCAGCTACAAAATGATGATAAAAATGATGGCGTCAGAAGGAAAGTGTGAAACCAATTTTGGGAGCCCATTGCAAAGGGTCGGTTTTTTATCACAATACTTAGCTATAGGCATTGCAAGTTGGAAAAACTGCAGAGTGAGGAGTGCAAGGCAAGATTCCCCAGGTAAGAGCGAGTTGGGAGTAAGCTCACAGGTTAGCAAAAGAGAAGCACAGCAGACAAAAACTCAAAGCTGACAGTTAAAGTTAGGGGTTTGGAACGCCTCAAGAGTCACTTTATGTCTCAGTGCCACATTATTCAGATACGAATCAGATCTGTTAAATCCAAATCTCTGCCCCCCGCAATTGACTGATCATAACCTTTTCCCCTTTTCGGGTAAACTGGATGAAATTTGGCAGGCACAGCAGCCCCTCCAGACTATAATAATATAATAATTTATTATATATACCCCACCCATCTGGCTGGGTTTCCCCAGCCACTCTAAGCATGCAAAACTGAAGGCAAATCAACTCAGTGGGTTTTATATGCAGGGAAACTTTTTTTTAAAAAAGTAAGCCTCTAATTTAATTATTTTCTGGCAGAGTTGGAGGCAATTTGTCTGCGTGGTTGTGCTTTCTGAGGGGATGCAGCATGCCAACTTTCAGAACAATAGGTGCAGAGATTTTTCCACAAGAGCAAACTAAAGAGAGGAGGATTAAACTTTGAAAACTACTAGAAAAAACCAGGAGAAAAACAACTGGAAATGAGTAAGCAGCAAGAAGCATACACACACAGCAGTGGCTGAAGGGGATGTTAAGAGAGGTTTCACAAGCAGAAATTAAAGTATTTACTATCACAAAAGAATGGCTGCGCTGTCCAGGTAATGCAGTCAGTGACCATTATCAGGTATCCTGGCAAACAGGATTTCTGCTGTAAACCGCCTATTTCTGTGATGTATGTATGATGTTTTTTTTTTGGGGGGGGTGGTATCTGGCTACAGGGTGGGCAATTTCAGAAGTCTATATAAGGGCTTGTGCACCATTGATCTGGGTTCCTCCTCCCTCCTGCATGTGGTGAGTGAGGTGCCTGTTGCAACAGTTTAATAAAGATCAGCCTTAGTAGCTGCTTTGCTTCCCAATATTCTCTGGTTGGCCTCTGTTATTTTCTCCTACCGATAGGGAACCTATTTAAGGACTCTATATGGGCTCTTGGGTACCCCATAAGGGAAAAGGAGCAGTTTTTTCTTATAACAATAGTGATGGCCCTCAATTTGCGTGACTTTTAAAAAGAGGATTAGAGAAATTCATGGAGGACAGTGGCTATATTTCCCCTCCGCTGTTGGAGGCAGTGTGCCTCTGAATACCAGTTGCTGCCAGTTACAGGGGAGGAGAGTGCTGTTGCACTTAGGTCCTCCTTCTGGGCTTTCCGTATGCATCTGGTTGGCCCCTGTGAGACCAGAAAGTGTTACAAAACCCCGGTGCCTGTCCTGCTCTCTGCCAAGCTGCGGCAAGAGCGCATGGTCTGTGTCGCTTTGGAGAAAAGAAGACATGGCGGAGGCTGTCGTGCTTTAAGGAAAAGGGTTTATTTGCCTATTTACACCCTCAGTCTGTATGGAGGGAGTCCAGATCTTACAGCTTGGCCCAGAGCATTGCAGGCAGTCCTTCCTTCACCCTCGCCAAGATGGATCTTGGCCTTTCTTCCTCTTTCTTCTTCCCAGAGGCCCCTTGCCCTCCCCTAGAGCAGTTGCGCTGGCAACCTTCCAAATCTCCAATCTCTGGTCACACCTGGGACAAGGAGTTGTGGAGGAACCTCAGTGGCTCTCTATTGTAATGCTAACAGCTCTGCTGTTCCCTCTGCCAGCCAGACTGGTTTGCATAAGGCAGCCCAGGAATCCCCTTGCAGTTTATCTTCTCCCTTCATATCACAAAGAACCCCAAATCCTAGCATTTATTAATTTCTAGGGTTTACCCCAAATCTCTAACAATACTAATCTGAAGAAGTGTAGGTTTAGTATGAAGGGCGGTTATAAAATAACCTTGTATCTATGCTTTAAGCGCCTTCACTCTGAACATGAGTTAATACATTCAAAGTGGCATTATACATCACGGGGTGAGTTACCACCCAGACATTCCCCACTGGCACCTCCTAATTTAGCTCCCAAGTTTTTCCCTTATGGCAACAAGCAGTAATCATCCATGATGACTCAACTTGTGATGAGTGATGCTATCAGCTTCAAAATTTTAGGTAATCAAGTGGATAATTGCAAGTATCACATGAATCATGTCGTGCGTACCGTTGAGTTTATCAGCAAAATGATACTGTCTCTGCCATGGAGGTAAAATGGCTTGAATTCAAAGTGAAGAGTAAGGAAAGAGGTGTCATTTTTGTTCCCCTTTCTCGGTGCATTTGTCAACCTGGCAGGTGACTTGTTTTTCTGAGTGGAATCCATAATTAGGTTTAATTTATTAAAGTTATAGCTTCAGAGCTTTCTGAGTAGACGATAAAATACACAAGATGAAAGTTAGGTGCGTTTCATACTTCTGAAGAGTAACTAATTGGGATGAAACAAAATAAAACAAAAAATTATTTCCAGTAGCACCTTAGGGACCAACTAAGTTTGTTCTTGGTATGAGCTTTCGTGTGCATGCGCACTTCTTCAGATATTGGGATGAATTAAAAAAGAGCAATTCTTATCAAGGAGAAGCATTTTTATCAGAGTTATATTTTCATGTAACAAAAGTAAATAAAATAGACTGAAAGCCGGCGTGTATCATGGATGGTATTTTGCACTTGCTCTGAAGCATTAAGCAAGTCAAATAATCCACCACAAGTATATTGAATGAGCATCAGGGAGAAGGCGGCTGTAGTGCCAAAGCCCACTTGTGGCCGAGGAAAAGGTGCTCATAATTCATGGAATTGTAGAGTGGGAAAAGACCTTCTATGATTCTATGAATTAGGAGCACCTTTCATATGATTCATCTCACTTAAAGCATTCATGGAAGATGGCCATTCAACCTGTGCTTAAAAGCCTACCACCTTCTGAGGTATCGGTTGAAAGGCTTTTACCGGCGAAGGTAAAATGGGGCTTCCTATAAGTTCTTTGAAGGAAGGCTGAAATACACGGAACACAGTGTGGGGCCCAAGTTGGCACTGCTGCTCAAAGGCGTCCACAGAATCCTTTGGGCCCAGCTCACTTTGGGGCCCCTGACCTACCTGAGGGTTGCATATGCTATGTGTTATATATATATATATATATATATATATATATATATATATATATATATATGCATCTTCCTTTGCACATGAAGTGGAGGCCCCCCAAGTAAAACAGGGGTTCTCATACACAGCAAAAAATCTGACAGAAAGAATGTGAGCAGGTGAAGGTTTTCCCATAATTGTATTTCCATGTTAGAAAAGGTTAACCTGTTGAAATTTTGGTTGATAACACAGCTGTTAGAATGGCAAGAACCCTGCTTTCCAACCCTAAACTAAAGCCTAAGATACAAGTCTATACTCACTTAGGGGTTATCCACATTTCCTCTTGTCCTGCTCTCCCCCCCCCCCAGGAAAAACCTCCCTTTAGCACCTAATTGCAGTGAATTATGGCAGATGGGTTTTCTGCAGATTTCCATTTCTTCTTATTTAATGCTAAAGTGCAGTGGGGCAAGGAGGAAACCACTCATATCCAAGCTTTCTATGAATTGGTTGCCAAATTAGTCCCATATTATGAAACTAAACATGAATAGGACTTATTCATTGATAATATTCATGATATTCATGCAATAATCAGCTTGTGTCAAGACTAGTTAAAGCTTTGGAGCTGTAAGAATTTGCAGGGGTGGAAGCACGCAGAAAAATATGGAACTGAGCCAATTCCAAATCACCATGGGGTGAAGTTCACAGATCATTGGAAAAGATTCTGTCCATGTCTTCAGAATTCCAAATAAGAGTAAACAGAGCAAAACTCTTTAATACACATGTTAGATAGCTAACTTTTTTGAAAGTAGTCTGAATTGGCACCTGATGTGACATATCTTTGACTGTCAGGGGTAACTTTTCTGTCATTCCACCCTGTATTGCTGACTCACTTGATTTCCCCGCTCTATATTATTAGTCCCAACTGACCTAGATGAAGCAGGCTCAGGTGAGCAGATCCTGTGAAATCCAATTCTGCCTTGATCTGAGATGATGCTTCAACTGCCTACTAATCTCCTTGACAGCTTGTGACACAGCAGGTAGCTAATTAAATTTGCCTCTTGAGGGACAGCTACCACCAAACCATGTTTGTTTGTTTTTTTATAAAGAATTTATTAACATTTTCATAACACAACACAAACCCCAACCCACACCTACAAATACATAACAATTACAAATACATATATTGCCAGGATTCTTCTTCTTGTTTATATACCTAAGAAAAAAAAAATTTCTATTTTCGAATCTTGACGTTTGACTTCCCCTGCCTTTTCACCTTCGGTTTTAAAACTATATTTTACTTCCATAACAACTTTTCTCTAAAAAACAAAACAAAGAAATTAACTTCAAATAAAGATAACACCATTATCTTAATCTTCATGTTCTAACATAAATCTTAACAAAGTATTCTTATAAAATCTAAACTTATTTCTTCTGTCCTTTATCATGCTGCTATTAACATAAAATCTCAATATCTCCTTACTTAATCAAGATAGACTTACAATTAACAACCTTCACCCTCCGAATTCAGATACCATAACAAGCCATTTAAATTTTACATTTAATACTTCACCCCACACCCCCTCTGTCCATTGTCTTTCTCTGTCTTTCGCCGGAACCAATCTTCCAATTGTCTTCTTTTCCCAAATGCCCACAGATCCAGGCAGCATTCACAACAAACCTTGCATCAAGCTTCAGGATACACATCCCCTCTTTTCTGGGCTCCTCCGCTTCTTTGTACCATACTTCTTCTTCTTGTAGATATCTTAATTCCACGTCCCTTGCCCCCGAGCTCCCACCTCGGGGTCTGGATATTGCAAATCTTGCCGTTCCGGGGCTGCCACCCCCAAAGAACGGTTCTTTTTCCCGGAGTCGCCCAGCCATTTCAAACCATCCTTCAAGTATCCCTTCTAACTCTTTGCCAAGGTTTCCTTCCATTGTGTAAAACTTTTGAAAAGCCTCCTCTGTGGAAAGTAGGTTTTTTTTATTTAATATCCCACTCAAGACTTTCAATTTCCGATTGAGCAGTTCCAGTCTCAAGACAGTAAGCATTTCTTCGTCCGTTAGTCCAGAGTTCAAAACAAGTTCAAACACAAAGTCCAGCATGTTGGGGGAGGGGGTGAGTGTCAAATTTCAGTTCCTGTCTTTTCCTTCCTTTGTTTCAATTATTTCCCACGTCGGTCAGTCCAAATTTCCCATCGCCATTTTTCTGAAGCCAGAGCGTAAAGACCAAAACTTTAAACGGAGATATTTTCTGCCCACTTAATCCCCAAAGGGAAATCTCAGCAGTCTCAGTTTTCAAATTCCAGACACATTATATCCATTGTTGTAGCAGCAGTCACTTAAACTGGTTATTTTCTTTCCTTCTCCCGAAGGGAGGGAGGCAGGCTGCCTTTCCTCTTCCCCCCGATCGTTCCAAAGGTAAAAAAGTCAGTCAAATACTCACGACCACCGGGTTCTTTCAAATCATTAATGACAGGTAGAACTTAGACGCTCATCTCGGGATTTGTCGCCGCATTTACATCCCGGTTGGGGCATGTCCCCTATAGCCCGGCTCCGTCGTCCCTTCACCCCCACTCCCCCTTTACAGGGGGAGCGAGGGAAGGGTTCGGAGCCACAACGGGCACAGCCGGGGAGCCCAGGGTGCGGGATGCTCTTCCCGCACCCCACCGGAGCCCCGCTTTGCGGTAGCGGGGCTCCAACCCCCGGGATGGACTGGGCGCTTCGCAGCCGAAGCAGCCCACGACCATCCGCTATGGCGTCGCCGCCGGAAGTCCCACCAAACCATGTTTGAAACAGGTCCTCTAAATTGTTTAAACGTGTTGGTTTGTTGGATAGGTTGAAAACTGTGTTTTCTTTTTTCTTTTCTTTTTTAATAAAGAATTTATTGGTTTTTCCATAACAAAGAACAATCCAACATCTTCACCAACATTAACCCAGACACCCACCCACTATAACTATAACAAAACAAATACAGACACACCAACGATTCTTCTTCTTGTTTACATTAAAAAAAAAATTCTTGGTTGAATCATTACGTTGACTTCCCCTGCTCTTTCTCCTTCGGCTCCAATTCCAAATTTTACTTTAATAACTTCACATCTCTAAAATTAAATTCATATAAAAATTCAAAACTAAATATTCTTCTTAAATTCTTGTTTTTTAGTTCACAATAATATATCACTTCTTAACTTATAGAATCTAATCATATTATAAACTTCATGGTAATTAATAACAAAGCTTCATATCTTAACATATTATTTCTTAAATCAAATCATATCAGACTTCTTCTTTCCCTTAAACTGCTGCTAATAAAGAAAGGTTACAATATCTCTTCTCTAGTTCAGAAACTTAAAATCTTGACACACCGGCTTCAGGGTACCATAATAGACCATCTTAACTTTACCCTTAATACAATTCATCCTATCCCCCTTCTATCCATTTTCCTTCTCCGTCTTACACCGAGGCCGCTCCTCAAATTGTCCTCTTTTCTTATAAGTCCACAGATCCAGACAAGGTTCACAACAATCCTTGCATAGAGCCTCAGGGTACACAGTTCATCACCTTCCAGCTTCTCCGGTTCGATATTCCATTCTTCTTTTATTTGTAGACTTAATAGTTTTTTCCCCATCACTCCCGAGCTCTCACCCCAGAAGTTGGATATAAAAAACCTCCCGGTCCTGGGTCTGCCACCCCCGCAGGACTTTTCTTGTTCCCGGAGTTGCCAAGCCGTCTTACACTGTTCTTCAAGAATCCCCTTCAGCTCTTTGCCAAGGCTCTCTTCCAATACGGCAATGTCCTGAAAAGTCTCCTCTGTGGGATATATCTTTTCTGCCATATCCCGGTTCAACATAACCAATTTCTGATTAAGCAATTCCAGCCTCAAAAAGATAATCCTTTGTTCATCAGTCAATCCTGAGTCCAAGACCAACTCAAAAACGAAACCCAACATAGTAGAAGTGGGCATAGGGTATCAAATTTCAATGTTTCCCATCTTAGACACAGTATTTTTCCACTCGATTCCAAACCTCCGCAGCCATTTTCCCTGAAGTCAGGGCGAAAAGATTACAAAGTATCCATTCCAAAAAGAGATATTTGTCACTGTCTCATTCCCCCAAGGGGATCTAATCGACTCATTTATCCAAAATCAGAACATTGTATCCATCGCAATAACAGCAGTTACTCTTAAAGCAGTTATTTTATTTTACGCCGAAGGGAGAGAAACAGGCTTCCTTTTCGTCGCCTCTCCCAGTGCTCTAAATGTCAAAAAATAGATCCAGTTGAATACTCACGACCACCGGGCTTCCTCTTTTTTTTTCCTTTACAGGCAGAACGATGTCGCTCACCGCGAGCGGCGGCCGCCGCTTCGCCGGCCCGGTTGGGGCATGTCCCCTATAGCCCGGCTCCGTGGTCCCTTCACCCCCACTCCCCCTTTACAGGGGGAACGAGGGAAGGGTTCGGAGCCCTAATGGGCCCGCCGGGGAGCCCGAGGCGCGGGACGCTCTTCCCGCGCCTCACCGGAGCCCCGCTTTGTGGTAGCGGGGCTCCAACCCCCGGGTCGGCCTGGGTCGCCTCGCTGCCGAGGCAACCCACGACCGCCCGCGATGGCGTCCTCGCCGGAAGTCCGAAAACTGTGTTTTCTGGGACGGTATACTTATAAAAGACTTTAAAGGGCACCCTTTCTCAGCAGCGGTGGCGGCGGCAAATACACCTTTACTCTCGGGAAGGGAGGAGATAACGTGACCGGATTAGCTCCTGTGTAGATGCTCCACAAGGGCTCTCAGGCATCATGGAGCTTGTAGTTTTCTACTTGTGGGAGACTAGCAGAGAGGACTAGTCAAAGGTAGGGAGAAGATGTGAGTCCCATTTCAGACCGAGCCCATTTTGAAGGAGGCTGCAAACCCAACTCCAAGCACCTAGGAGACATGGCTGATGGGCTGCATTGTCTTGGTGATCTAAAGGTTGTGTAGCTACATCCTATGGTGCAATCCAAATCCAAGATCCACTGGAATGAGTGAGTAGGAATAGGTTGGGCTACTTGAGTCAGGGCTGGGCCTGCATAATTCCCTTATCCCAGCTCAGCTGGTGTGAACTCCCAGTCTGGCCAAACCTTGTCAGCATGTTATTTAGCTACATGACAATATCCAGGATTGGGGTGAGGATTCTTTGGTGAGAGAAACCCAGCAAAGATTTAAAATCACAAAACGTGCAGCAAAGTAAAGCGTGGAAATATAGCCTGATAAACCTTTAAAATATCCCCTTCTAAGTTCCTTGCTGGACCATAAAGAAGGCTGATCACCAAAGAATTGATGCTTTTGAATTCTGGTGCTGGAGGAGACTCTTGAGAGTCCCATGGACTGCAAAAAGATCAAATTTATCCCTCCTTAACGAAATCAGCCCTGAGTGTTCACTGGAAGGACAGATCCTGAAGTTGAGGCTCCAATACTTTGGCCACCTCTTGAGAAGAGAAGACTCCCTGGAAAAGACCCTGATGCTGGGACAGATGGAAGGCACAAGGAGAAGGATGAGATGGTTGGACAGTGTTCTCGAAGCGACTAGCATGAGTTTGGCCAAACTGCGGGAGGCAGTGGAGGATAGGGGTGCCTGGCGTGCTCTGGTCCATGGGGTCACGAAGAGTCAGACACAACTGAATGACTGAACAACAACAACAACAAGTTCCTTCTTGTTATGTATTGAAGTTCTCACCCTAGGCCACTAGGGGTGTTGTGTACATAGTTTCACTCTGCCTACCGTGGCTGCAGTTCTCACTCAGGTCCACATGCAAATGAAGGATTGAGAGTGCCGTTCACGGATTGGCTAGCTATAGTTGTTACTGTTGCATGTTACTGAGTACTATATAAGCAGGCTGGCTCAGCCCTTCAGTTTAGTTCTGTTCCAGCCTGAGAATAAAGAGAGCTAGCTGCTTGGAGAATCACTGTGTCGTCTGCTATGTCCACCCACTACTTAATACTTCTAATGTTTCCCTCTTCCCCTAGCATAGAAAAAGACCGCATTTGGGAAGTTCAAAACAGTTTATTTACAAAATCTCCAAAGAGTGCTTTTCCATATAGCAATAAAAAAACCATTAAAAAAACACCAGGCAATGAAACTTGACTTACCGTATTTTTCCATGTATAAGACTATGTTTCCCCCCTAAAAAATAATGTCCAAAATTTGGGGGCACCTTATACACGGGGGCCATCTCCCCCCATTTTCTTAAATCGGAGTCCTCCAAAATAGGGAGCGTCTTATACATGGGGGGGGGGTACAGTAGTTGCAGTGGTGAAAGTGCCTAAATTATTGGTATATAGGAACACAAGAAAGGCTTGTTACAGCCATGCGGTCTAAGCCTGGAGCAACCAGCTCAGTGCTGCTCCTTCACATGCAGCTTCCCTGAACACAAGGGACTTGAAAAATAATTTGCAACTACAGTAGCTCACCTTCCCCCCATCCAGGATGACAGAATAAGCATAAAGGACTAGTGGCATTTGCAATTGCTCCTGCTGCTACAAACGTTGCTGCAGATGCTATAATTATTTTTCCTGCCCAAGAACAGTTGTTTTAAAACCACATGGTAGTGGCCATTGTGGAGCCAGTGGGAAATGTGGCTGTGCGTGTGCATATGGGTCTCCAGTCCTAAATGCCTCCCAGTCTCCAGACTCATGTTAAGACTAAAGCAATGTTTACTTTAAAGTGTCTTTCACAGGCTCCCACATTGGTCAGGGATATTTTGATTGATTAATTGATTTATTTATATCGTAACACAGCATCCCAATCTCCATGAGATCCCAAGAGATACCAGGTGCGTTTACCAGATAATCTGCTGCTGTATACAAAATCTCAAAATGGCACTGTGGATTTCTGTTGATGGTACCAGCAGGATTTTTCTTTTTCCTTATGTTAATGCCTGGAAATAACTGTTTAAATTGAAAGCATACATCCCCATAATTGTTCATACTAAAAAGCCTCACTAAGTCCTTTTCTTAACGGTCTCTGGTTCCTCTCCTATCATCTCAATTATTCTGGTCTGAAATTACAAACATTAAATCCCTCTTGTAAAAGATGGAATTGCACCTCTAAGGTACCTTTTTATGAGAGCAACATGAAAAAGAAAATACTTTTTTATATTAAAAACCCCCCACCACAGAGTAGGCCATTTAATCATTTTTTGAAGTGAGGCTCTTTGGTGCTATAGACTCCTTTATTGTTTAGTGAGCTCCTGGGTTATTTGCAGTACCTTATTTTCTGTATTGATTTTCAGAAATATTACACTATGGGTTAAGAAATCTGAGTGTGTACATTAAGTTTCAGGAGGTGCAGAAAAAAATGGGAGACCTTTCATGTTTCATAAATTAAGCAACGTGAGACTTATTTCTCAAGCAGTTTAAATGAGAGTAGTGCTTGAAATATTATCAAACTTTGGTACATGGAGAAAGGCAGGGCACAATTATAAAATCAAGTACCGGTACCTATTCTGCAAGTCAAAGCCACATTTTAAAAATAGCAATGAATTTGTTCATGCATACCCATCACTCGTTTACTACAAGATCATAATGACAGTGACATGCAGGTGTGAAACAGCTGCCATAGATGAAACTCTTAATCTACACAAAATGCCTGGACTGCACCACTTCAGGCTGCAGGTGGGGGAATTACTGGACTAATTTAGTTTTTCCACAATAGATTCATTGTGGAAGAAAAGGTACTGAACAATTACATAAAACTGTGTACATATGAAGCTGCCTTAGATCAGGTTAAACTATTTGTCTATACAGTCTAACAGTGTCAACTTGGGCTGCCAGTGAAACTCAGCAGAGGTCCGTCTTCTTAATCCTTTCTTATTCTTCTCTTTACCTGGTGATTGAACCCGGGACATTTTGCATGCAAAACGCATGGTCTCCACTAAGCCATGATTCCTCCCTAAAAGAGGTTTGGGTTTATTAGGTTTTTCAGAATTGTTCATTGCTTCCCACTATGAAAGTCCTGCAGCGACTTACAGTAAAATAAAATAAAATAAAATTACCCTAATAAAATGATGTTGGCTGTTGCTTGTTGGCACCTGTCCGTCTCGAGAGACAATAGTGTGTGCCCAAATGGTTGGGCTGGGGCAGGGGGCAGAGTCCTTTGGGGCCAAAGTGATTATGCCTGGCGGGCCTCACGATAGGCTTCATTAGATTTATTAAAGGTATTTATAATGGATAATGAATCTGTTGAAAGAACTGAATAAATGCAGCATGTGTTGAGAGTTTTGTTCAGAATCTGTTGTATACTTTAGGAAGGGGAAGGATTGTAAGTTCAGTGGCAGAGCCCCTGCTTTGCATGCATAAGGTCCCGGGTTCAACCCCATTAGCATCTCCATTTAGGTGTTGGGGCATGTGCAGAGTGCAAAAGACCAGAGAAATGCCACTTCTAAGAACAGTCAGTTGCTTTTAGTGACAGTACTGCAGTTCCAGGTATGTGCAAACAGCATACGGTTATAGATACAGAATGCAGTCTAACTTACAAGAGAGGTTTTCAACCTTTTTGAGTCCATGGCTCCCTTGACACCCCCTGTGGCTATTCAGCTTTGTTGTCCTAGATGTGGAACAAAAGCCACTGGCAACTTGCAAGACTTTGAAGACATTGTTGTTATTGGGAGCACCAGAAAACACCAGCACCTTTCTGTTTTCTTCCCACATCACTTTAGTAGAGCATGTATGGATTAAATGAGTTGTTGGCATCTGTCTGTCTCAAGAGACAATGGAGTGCACCCCTCAGGGTGAAGTCGTAGTGTTGGAGAATCGCAGCACCTGCTTGGCTGCAGAGACCAGGTAACTTGCAGTTGCTGCCTCCCCCACCAGAGGTACTTCCACTCCCCAAGCGCCCCAGAGAGTAGTCGACTGGGCCAATGATGTCTTCCCACCTTTATCAACGGTGCTGTAGATTTTCACAGTTTTTGAGCTGTGTAGTTCAGAGAAAGCTACCTAATGCTGGAGACTCCACAGCAGTGGCCAGCAATAGTTTGCTCACTCATGCATGATCTCTAATGAAACATTTTAAATACATAACCATTTGTCTCTACAGAAATACAGGTGATGTATTGAAGTTGCAAAGATGGATAGAGTTAACAAGGATGTTTAATTTAGATGAGAACCAAGCTAAGGCAGCCTTTTCAAGAGATCATTAATTCTTTCCGTATTCTGGCATCCACATACAGAGCCCTTGTTGAGCTGCAGTTTGCAAAAATGCTGGCTTACATGGACTGCTTCAGCAGTCTCGTAAAATGAGGCTGCTGTATGTGGTGGAGTTCCACTGCAAATAAATCAAAATCCTGATGAGCAGAAGACAAGAGATGTCTCTGTGGCTCAGCACAAACTAGGGCACACACAAAAGCTTTTCAAACCAAGAGCTATTTTCTGACTAGTCAAATTTAGTCTGCATGGCACTTTGAATGTACTGTTCCCCTTCTCCCCATTCAAAGCCTTTTCACATGTGCAGGCTACATTTCTCCTTTTTATGATTACCTTAAACTTACCATGTTCCCACCTTATTCCTATCTAACTCAGCTGAAGTAGCTACTGAAAGGAGTCAAAATGAAATTACACATAAACATGTTGTTTATTTGTATTGCTGGAATAGTCTTCAAATACATTGCATTTGGACGAGAAGGAAAACACTCTTGGTAGAGCAACACAAGCTGAATCCCAAATCTTCACCACCCATCTGCTACAAAAAAAACCCATTGTACATGAACTAAAAGGGTGGGGGGAAGACATGGCACTCAAGATAAATAAATATAATGATGTAAGATATATAAATAATGGATCAAACTACATAGGTGGGAAATTTTTTATTTTATTACTCAAAAAATTAAGTCAGTTGCTCAAATACTAAATGCATAGAATACTCTCAAAGAGAATGGAACATTAAAAGAATGCAAGAATTTAGTAAATGGCTGAAAAGTTATTTCTCCACACAGACGTACTTCCTTGTGGTCAGTTTCCCTCCTATTTCAGCAATTTCCCTCCTATTACAGGGATTTTGGAGCTAGCTTTCCCTCCCAGCTCCTTCATATCCCTTGCACAAGCTCATGACTCCAAGTCTACCAAGTCTTGTTTCATGGAAACTAGAATCTGACAGGCTGCTGCATCCAATGATATTCTCAAGAATATGGAGCTGGTCAAAAGAACAATGATTTAATTTGCAACTTATAACCACCAGATGGTTGGCAAGAATATCTGGGCACCCATTTTTAAAAACCTGGATCCATGCATGCAGCAATTTTCTTTAAGTAAGTGATGACTTCATATACACAAAAGTGTACAAAAGTTTTATGTCCTGTTATGAGTCCAGAAGAGTTCAGGAATCCAGTAAACCAGTCACAATGCTGGGCCAAAAAAATGACCCTGGCAACATATTCTGTTCCACAGGAAACTGGTGAGGAGCACCTTGTTCTAGAAAGTGAACTCATAAGAGAATCTACAAGTCTGACAGCAGCACTCAAACTAAAAATCACTGAAAATGAGCTTCCAAGACCAAAGTTCAAAGATTACAGTAGAGTGGCAACATGCCTTACCTGATCGTGGAGAGAGGATCTAAGATTTTCTTTGTAGACATAATCAGAAAATCACAGAAAATCTGAAATCCTTTACTTGTGACAGTTCTCTCTTTAAGGAGTAAACAATGTGCTTCCGCCTGACCACAAGGAATGGACCTACTTTAGATTATGTACCAAAATGCCACAACAGAAAAGCAGCATAGAAAATGACTATTGCAGGTATACTGTAGACAACAAGGAATTGCTTTAGACTCCTTTACCAACATTTCATCCTGCAGGTGTGTGTCCCAAGTAGTCAGGAGAAGTCCTCTACTTCTGTTTTCTGTGACCCTCTTTGTAAACTAGCTTGACAGGGGGTTGGACTGGATGGCCCTTGTGGTCTCTTCCAACTCTATGATTCTATGATCCTATAATACATGTTCTGCTTAATCTCTTGCAAATTGATTAGCTGTTATTTGCAAGGATAATTGTTTTTCTTGTTAGGTGCATAAAACTTCAACAAACTTTCCACGTGGGCCATGAAGTTCATGTTTGGTATTGCAAGGGTTGAATCAATAAAATTAATCAAGTGCAGATTTAGAGAATAACATTTGTTCCAGCCCAGCTTGACAAGGTGCACTTTGCTACATCAACACCATATGGGATTTCTCACCTTCGCAGAAACGTGCTGACATTTCTAACCTCTAGCCATATGCTGTTTTCAAAAATTGTGGCAATATATCAGTGCCAATAATAATAAGTGGTTCAGAAGCAATAGTAGCCCCCTTGTGCTTCTCACGGTGTATATTATCCCTGGAAAATTAACAACCAAGTTGTCTGACTTGTAAGATTATGAAGATGTCAGTTTTTGTAATGGCCATGAATTTTTTTGGGTGATGTATGAATAAATGTTAAAGTAGTCGGAGAACGTTTCTTATCAATAGCATAATCATACCGATCAAATGATGATGATTATTTTTTGTTTAAATGGAGGGAAACTCTGAACAGCCCCAATTTGCAGTTTCCATCAGCAAAAAGCAGACATACAATTCTGTGGAAAAGTGGCCCTTATAAGCCTTAAAGGTAAAGGGACCCTGACCATTAGGTCCAGTCGCAGACGACTCTGGGGTTGCGGCGCTCATCTCGCGTTACTGGCCGAGGCAGCCAGCATACAGCTTCCAGGTCATGTGGCCAGCTTGACTAAGCCGCTTCTGGCGAACCAGAGCAGCGCACGGATACGCCGTTTACCTTCCCGCTTCAGTGTATCTGAAGAGGTGTGCATGCACATGAAAGCTCATACCAAGAACAAACTTAGTTGGTCTCTAAGGTGCTACTGGAAGGAATTTTTTTTAATTTTTGGCTATGGCAGACCAACACAGCTACCTACCTGTAACCCACTGAGTATATTTCAGATGACAGCACATGTGTTTCTCTTTGCAGAATATGAAGCATTTTCACAAATAAACAATGTTCTGTAGTGGAACTCAGCTTATATTGTTTAGGGCAGGGGTTGCCAACCCTGGTGCCCATGAAGGTTTTCATTGATAACCTGATGTTGTTTTTTTGTTGTTTTATAGAGGAAAGGGGCTAAGGCTCTAGACAACCTACAAAAAAGATATGAAACAAAATATGCAGGTACTCTTCTAAGTGATTTCTGTGAAATGAGCAAGCCTGTCTGCTCCTGCTTCTCAGTGATTTATAGTAGTACTAGCTGACCCGGCCACGCGTTGCTGTGGCTCATTTTGTGAAATGGAAAAGGAAGATGTAAAAGAGAAAGCACATGCCTCCCCACAGCTTATCCTGTTGAACTCCCGCCTGCCTCCTCTCCGTATTTCCCATTTTCGCTTGCCTCCCCACAGCTTCTCTCGTTGAACTCCCGCCTGCCTCCTCTCCGTATTTCCTGTTTTTGCCTTCCTCCCCACAGCTTATCCCGTTGAACTCCCGCCTGCCTCCTCTCCATGTTTCCTGTTTTTGCCTTCCTCCCCACAGTTTCTCCCGTTGAACTTCCGCCTGCCTCCTGTTTGTCTTTCCCCCGTTTTAGCCTTCCTCCCCACAGCTTCTCCCGTTGAACTCCTGCCTGCCACCTGTTTGTCTTTCCCCGTTTTAGCCTTCCTCCCCACAGCTTCTCCCGTTGAACTCCTGCCTGCCACCTGTTTGTCTTTCCCCGTTTTAGCCTTCCTCCCCACAGTTTCTCCCGTTGAACTTCCGCCTGCCTCCTGTTTGTCTTTCCTCCGTTTTAGCCTTCCTCCCCACAGCTTCTCCCGTTGAACTCCTGCCTGCCACCTGTTTGTCTTTTCCCCGTTTTAGCCTTCCTCCCCACAGTTTCTCCCGTTGAACTCCTGCCTGCCACCTGTTTGTCTTTCCCCGTTTTAGCCTTCCTCCCCACAGCTTCTCCCGTTGAGCTCCCGCCTGCCTCCTGTTTGTCTTTTCCCCATTTCTGCCTTCCTCCCCACAGCTTCTCCCGTTGAACTCTTGCCTGGCACCTCTCTCGTCTCCCCCCCCCCCGCTTTCGCCTTCCTCCCCAGCTTCTCTCGTTGAACTCCTGCCTGCCTCCTCTCCGTATTTCCTGTTTTTGCCTTCCTCCCCACAGCTTCTCCCGTTGAACTTCCGCCTGCCTCCTGTTTGTCTTTCCGTTTTTGCCTTCCTCCCCACAGCTTCTCCCGTTGAACTCTTGCCTGCTTCCTCTCCATATTCTCCCCATTTTTGCCTGCCTCCCCACAGCTTCTCCCGTTGAACCCCACAGCCTGCCTCCTCTCTGTATTTCCTGTTTTTGCCTTCCTCCCCATAGCTTCTCCCGTTGAACTCTTGCCTGGCACCTCTGTCTCCCTCCCCCCCCCCACTTTCACCTTCCTCCCCACAGCTTCTCCCATTGAACTTCCGCCTGCCTCCTGTTTGTCTTTCCCCCGTTTTTGCCTTCCTCCCCACAGCTTATCCCATTGAACTTTTACTATCTCTCCCCCCCCCTCCGGAAACCTGATACATGGTACAGTCCACTCTGGCATTGAGCCTGGGGTCAGAAGGGACCATAATGATGCAAGGAGGGGTGATGGGGAACTGTGTGCGGCGCTTCTTCCTCTTCTGATAACTGGAGTTTCGTTTGTAAAGCGATACAGCAGTGCAGAAAGGATTGTGTGGAGACAGGATAGGGAGCGAAGCATAGTTGCAGAGCTTTCTCATCCTACATTCCCCCCTCCCGCCATAAGAAATGGTATGGCCCGGGCCTAAAAACCTTTTCCTGCCTGGAGCTGAAACTACTAAGAACGTTTCTGGCTGGGGAAGGAGAGTTGAGGCCTTCCTCTTAACTGGTTTTTTGGCGGTAAGGCCCTTGGCAGAGGCTGAGGCTAGGGATATTAATGGGGGTTGTCCCTGCTGTCTGAAAATGGCTGACTGAGGTGAAGGAGGTTTTTTGGATCGGCACACAGTCTGTGACGCTGCCCTGCGATGAGCCTTTCTATTGGTTGTTGTTCAAAGTCTTCAGTTCTGTTGCTGGTGACACGTAATGTGTGCGCCAATTTTTTTTTGCCTTTATTCTATATCTTAGGCATGACAGGTGTGGTTTTTTTGAATTTTTATTATGCTAGATCTTTCCCCCATGGTCATGTTACGCTTTGTCCTAAATTTGATGTGATTTGGTCCAGTGGTTACGGAGCAAGGTGGTGTCGGCCGCACACGCAATGGGAACATACATACATATATATATATATATATATATATATATATATATATATACATACCAACAATGAAGCCAGAGGCCCTGTTAGCTAAAGTGGTACCTCAGTTTAAGCACGGTTTCAGGTTAAGAACGGACCTCCAGAACGAATTAAATTCTTAACCCGAGGTACCACTGTGCTCTGTACTGGAAAGTTTTTAATATTTGATGTTTTATTACTGGTATGTTTTTATATTTTGCTGGAAGCCATCCAGAGTGGCTGGGTATAAATAATAAAATTATCGCTATTATTTGGAAAGAGAAATTAAACAGATTAAACCTTTTCTCATTTGGAAAGACGATTATGGGGAAAGCTTCACCATGATTATTTGGGCTGTGCAGTGGATTTATCCAAGTCCCAAGCCAAATCTGGCACATTCAGAGGGGCTGGGGAGTTGTATGAATTTGGTACAGAGACAGCTATGGATCACTGCAGGTCGGGCCGGATGACCCAGAGCAATCCATGTCTGTTGGGGGGCAGGGCATCAGGCAGGAAGGAGAGGCAGACAACAGGAGGGAAAACCACGTTCTAGATTCACAAAGAGGAAGCCCCCCCTTACTGATCTGTTTTCTCCAGAACGAGTTAGTAGTACGCCAGTCCTAAGTGGCACAGGATTGGACCTTCAGGAACAAAAGAATTCTGCTCCATAGCATTTGCAACCTGACTTGACATGCCTGGAGTAGGGAAGTGGCACTTGTCCCACCGATTCCATGTTTAAGCTTCACAGCACCTGACACACACAGTTAGCATGCCATTGTGCATTGAACCCACGCAAGGAACAAAACAAAAATGTCAGCACAGAATGAAGGATGCATCATTGTACCACCCCATGTGTTGCAATTTTAAATGAGGAGATAAAATTATCAGAGATAGAGCACAGGACTTGGAACATTAAAGAAAAGTCCCAATAGCCTACTTTTAGCCCAAGCAATTGTACAAAAGAGCTACATTGTCTTGGGATCTTCATCAACCATCAAAGTAAAACTTGCTTAGAATCAGACCAAGAAGAGATCTGGAGAACTTCCTTTTATCATAGCAATAGTCTCCCTTAAGCGCTTGAGTTAAGGCTGTGCTTTGAAATTCCTAATTTGATGGGGTTTTAGATCTCCACAGTTAAGAGTTAGCTTGAGGGTCGGACTTGGCCTACTCTACAAAGTATTGCTAATGGACAGATAAGATACATTTTATATCTAGTTTAAATCTTAGCCTTTTGATTTTGTTGTGTTCTGCTCACTCAACATCTATATTCCAAGTACAGAAATGGGAATTTAGATGTTATAACAATTTAAGCATATTTAAACAGGATATTGTCCACTTCCTTGTACTCCTTTCTTGAGAATCAGGTTAGGAGTAACAATCTGGAATTAAATTTGGTTTCCAAGGATCTCCTGTCTGATATCATGATGTTCATACATCACTTAATTTCTGCAACATCAGGTGATGACTTGTGTGCATAAAAGTAGTTATCACAGATATAACACAGAAAGAATTATTTCAGTAAAGGCAGTTCATATATTCAGCTGCATTGTCGTGTATCTGTTCAGGAACTTGAGACCTATGAAAGGAATGCTGCACTTGGGGGAGGGGATAAAGAAGGTTCCTGGACACCTGCATTCCTGGACATCAGTGGAGGCCAGTGGTGTTATAGCTTTGCCTGCACACCATTGGAGGAATGAGGCATGCAGGAAAAGTGGCTGCCTGACCCTCACAGAGCCCAGAAAACTGAAGCAAGCAGTTTTGAGCACACATGCGTCCATTCAGCCTTGGTTCTTGAGGCAGGCCCAACTTGTCAAACAGAGCCAAATAAGATGCAGGGGGGAGGGGGTTCAAAATAACACAAAATACAAAATAGAGCTGGTAGTGATAATTATGTGACAACTGACAAGGCGAAGGTGGTTTCTGTGTAACTCTGTAACTGACCTTAAGGTGGTCATCCTTGAGCAAAGAAGGAACTTCAAAGGGAGGCTGCTGTGTGGAACCACTGAGTTAGGATTCATCAGGAAGTTCAGTTTTGTCACCTGGGGCTGGAATAGAGTTTAGAGGTGGGGTGTCGTCGTCCCCACGGCATGTATGCATTATAATTGGCTCATTAATGTCAGAATGTTATTGCTGAAATGTTATTCTGCAGGATATACTGTGTATGACTTGCTAACAACAAAAAAGACTTTTATTGTGGGGGGAGGTATTGGGGGGGAAAAATAATTATTTATTCTGTTTTTACTTGATGCATTGCATTTGCCAACCTTTGCAATAACTGTTATTGACTCAAATATGACAAATATCTATCTGTACTTCTGAAGACATTTTTATTATTCTTCAAGATAAAATATAAAAATATACAAAAAATAATACCAGGATGCTTGTATTATAGCCACATGTCATTCTCCCTCATGTTCCCAGCCAGTTTGCCTTCAAAGCTGCTATTTCTGCACCTTTGAGGATCTCAAGGACAAGATTCAAAGACGTGACTAGCAACAGATGTAATTGGATCCTGGTATCCACTCTGGAGTTTGGGTGAAACAGAATGAGTTCATTCCACCTATTACTAAAACTCAGTTAAGGAGATCCTGCTTAGCTGAAATCAGGGAAATGACCAGTGGAAGCTCTTCATAATGACTGATTGTAACAATATATAGAGGAAAAGCATGGTTGTATGTCTTCTCCAGCGTCAGCTTTGTCCAATCCATTTTATGCTCTGGGTTCTTTCAACTGTTCATGCAGTAGTTGCTGCATGACACACCAACAGTTGGTGGTATGTTTTTTAGTATTTCCAACATACTGAGTACCTTCTCTGAGATCCACACAGTCCTTGCTTATCAGAAATACCGGTACATTCCTAGAATTCCTCTTACAGCAAGCAGCCATGTAGCTGCACATTACAACCAGCACACTCACCAATGAAGTGGATTGAGAATAGAACAAAATAAAATGAAAATTTCTCAGAATTGGAGAGTCTCCTTGCTGTTTAAAATCTTTCTTAGGTACCTATGATTAAAGCATGCTTTTTGTTTGATTTTTAGCCCTTGGTGGCTGTCTCTTAAGCCAGCAGTCGGGTTGTATTTCAGATGAACATTTTGACTGACATGATTTATAGGAGTTTCAGAAATAACAGAAGAAAGGGAGCTTTAGCAAATCTTTGCCCTAAGGACTGACCCCCAGGGCATGATTATGGTTCTTCCACTCTTGATGGGGTCCCTCACCCCATCTGGATCCCATGAAGGTTTATCGGTCCCTCGGTAAGAGAGCAGCCCTTTCAGAGCTTTGGAAGTTAATCACTGTTACTGGACAATTTTTAATTTTTATTTATTTATTTCGACTGTGTCAGACCAGCACGGCTATCTACCTGAAACTGTTATCTCTGTTCCTCAGAGATAATTCAATAACCAAGATTTATAGCCTAGCTATCATTAATCACCACATAATTATCTGTCGATGAAGTGTAGAAAGGAGATGTCTCCTCAGAAGTCCAGAGCAAGCAGTTTGCATTCTCTCTTTCTCTCCACCCCCTCTCTCTGCTCCAGTCACAAGAGCCACAAGAAAGGATGTCAGAGGTTTTTGCCCAATCCCAGCTCTCTTGCCACTCAGCAACCCTTTTACAAGTTCATTTACAGGGCTTGTTGGGAAATGCAACCGTGGAAAAGAAAGAAAGACAACAATGCTCACCAACTTTTTAGAGGAGAGGACCCTATAAAAAAATGGAGAGGAGAGCAAAGGGACATGGGCCCCTAGGGGTGGATTGGTATGAAAGAGCGTGGCTTTGAGATTTGGGGGGGGGGTATTTTTTTTTAATTGCTTGCAAATCTTCCTGGCAGGGCTGTGCCCTAATAAAGCAGCCCCAAGGAAATCAGTGGAACCTAAGGACTTAGTAATGACTTGCTCTTGCTATATTGCGCTTAGGCAGAGTTAGACATGCATTGACTAAGTCTTATTGATCTTATGCGTCTTAAGTGCTGGCTTCTTTCTTCAACCATGGTGATTTTCTCCATTTTCTGTCCCCTAACATTGTCACATATGTCATTTTCCATTGACTTGTTCTCTGTTATTGCTCCAATTAGAAACCTGAAAGGCAGTCTAGAGTGAGTTTAGAAGTTCTTAATTCCCAAACACAATGAACAGATCTTGCAGTGATCAGCAGCACACAACCCAGGGAACTGCTTTCATTAAAGACTCTTCTGGCAGCCACAAATAATGCCTCTGGCACCGGCTATCCCTGGTGTGCTGCTTGATACTTTCACTTGCTCTATTAGACCATATACTTCCTCCACCGTTAAATTGATTTAGTAGCAGCAAGCAAATTTACACCCTGCCTTTGTTGCCTTGCATTTTGGAGATTCCCATTCATTTCTTTAAAGTCAACACCTAAAGTTTAGCATTTCTTCTTCCTGATATTATCATGCCATTTTAAGAACTCTGAGGAATATTGAAAGAAAGGAAAGATACACATGTGCAGATGAGCCTAGCTCTTCATAGCAATGTGGTTAGTGTTTGTTGTTGTCACCCAGTCCAGCACAATTTTTGACAGGAACTTGCACAGAAAAATTTAGGCTAAGGAGGACTGTGTACAGTACGTGATAGTACTGAACAGCCTGCTGAATGCAGGGCTGCTGCCAGGTTGCTTGGTGCTGTGGGAAATAATGTCTGAAGGGAAACTTGCACAGCAAAGTTGGACAGGAATGCCAGCAAGAAGTCCTGGCATTCCCCAATCACCGAAGGACCCACAAAGTCATCCAGAGAAAGGGGGCAGCCTGCCCTGTCCCACACGGCTTGCTTGCCCCAGGTGTGTATTGAATCCTCAAAATGTGTGTATTGAATCCTCTGGCATAGCAGAGTCCATGTACCAGGTTTCCATGAATTTAAATCCCAGCAGGCTGAAGTCACAGAATCATAGAGTAGAGTTGGAAGGTACCTCGAAGGTCATCCAGTCCAACCTGCCGCAATGCAGAAAGGAGAAATATAATAGTCATGGGAGACTTCAACCACCCCAATATCTGTTGGGATTTAAACTCTGCCAAGAATGTAAGGTCCAACAAATTCCTCAATTGCCTCACTTACAATTTCATTTCCTATTAGATGGAAGAAGCCAGAATGGGATCACCTTAGACCTGGTCCTCACCAACAGGGAGGAACGGATCAACGAAGTGGAAGTGCTAGGAACCTGGGGGGAAGTGGCCATGCCCTCTTGGGGTTCTTGATACAGAGGGAAGGGAAAACTGAGTGTAGTCAGACATGAGAACAGGCCTTTTCTGCAGTGCCCACCCCAATTTGTGGGATGCTCTCCCCAGGAAGGCTCGTTTGTCATCTTCGCTACATAACTTTAGCCACCAGGTGAAAATCTATGGGTTTTTAAACTGTTGCGGTTGTGTGTGTGTGTTAGTTAGTTACTGTCTTATGTATTTCTGTGTTTTTATATAGTAAACTGCCCTTGGATGAAGGGCAGTTCAGAAATTTGATATATACTACTGCTACTACTACTACTACTAATAATAATAATTTACTTTGGAGCAAGAGCTGCAAGTGGCTAAGGCAGCAGGCAGTGGGTGCTGGACCTGCAAGTGGGTTGTGCGCCCTGCTTGCCTGAACCTTAAAAGTTCCCTTCTGGTCCCCCTTCCCCCCAGTCTGCCTCAAGTCCATGTATTCAAGCAGGCTTGCTCTGGTGTGCCTTGCAGGCTTCCACACCCCCAAGCATCAGTTCATGCCTCTGTATCCTGAGACCATTCTGGGTAGAGAAGTGAGCTCATTGGGAGGCAGGTGTGCCTCAGCCGCAGTTGCCCATAGCTCTACACTCCTTTTATGTGGCAGGTGGGGGGACTGAGTTTGGCTGGTGGGTGGGTGCCTTTCCTCTAGTGGCTCTCCGTATCAGAGCCCGTTCCTTTGCCTCCTCTAATGACATTGTGTTTCGCAAGCTTACTGCTTCTTTCCTTGTCCTGGTAGCTAGCTATTGCCTAGCAACTGTGGCGCTTTTGTGCCATTCTTCACTGCACCAAGTAGTAGATTGCAGGGTTTTCCTCTTCTTTCGTCAATTCAGCTTTTAGTCCTTTTTCTTGCCAAGACTGGAAGGCCTGCTTACCCGGCTGGTGCAAGTTGTAACTGTGCTGCACTTTCTTACAGTTTCAGAGTTCTCACTCCTGTTGCTTAAAAAAGGCCAGGCTAAAGGAGGGAGTAGGAGCTGTGAAGCAGACCCCCCCCCCCAAGCACCCTCCAGTTCAGCAGCTTCCCTCAGATGAGGACTTGGGCATTTTGCAAGAGGAAGGAGCAAAAGGCCTGGAGACCTGGAGGCAGGGCCAAAGAAGAAGGTCCCAGCCAGGAAATCCACCAAGCAGACCTCCAAGTCTAATCTGGTTGCCACAGTAATGGTGGTGAAGGAAGCAGCTAGTTAGCCAGTGTAGATCCCAGCAGGCACAGCTGCTGCAACAAGACCAGATGCCAACACTGGTCCCACTGGTCAGAGTTCTTGGTCACTCCCTCTACCATGGTGCTAGCCACACACCCCAGAGTGGCTGCCGTCATCCCGAGTGCTCCTGGCCATCGCTCCAATGTCAATGGTGATACGCAGAAGCAACATTCGACCATTGATTCCCCCACCCCACCCCAGTCAGATCCATTAATGATCTAGGTTTTTTTCCTGAATATCTTCTGATGGCACCATAAAAAGAAACACCTTGGGGAATGGAAGATTCTTGTTAAAACAGCACATGTTGCCTTTGATCCTCTATCCAGAGTAATTCTGGTTCAGAGCAAAAGAAAAGCACTTTGTATTGTGGCAATGAAGAAGAAGAGTTTGGATTTGATACCCCGCTTTATCACTACCCAAAGGAGTCTCAAAGCGGCTAACATTCTCCTTTCCCTTCCTCCCCCACAACAAACACTCTGTGGGCTGAGTGGGGCTGGCTGAGAGACTTCAAAGAAGTGGAGACGTGAACCCGGTTCACCAGATTACGAGTCTACCGCTCTCAACCACTACACCACACTGGCTTTGTTTTGTGCTTTGTTCGCCCCATGACAGTCCCGTACTGTAACATTGGGCAACTAGGACTGTGTGAGAGAATCCACTTTGAGCCAGCAGCCAAACTTCTCTTTCTTTGGTGTCCTGTAAAAAGAAAGTCAGAAGAACAAGGAGTGTATTTGATCCTTGTGTAAAACATGTTGGTCTTCTTTAGCAAGATCAATGGATTTAGGAAGACTAAAGCAAAGTAAAATGTAATCAATACAGAGCTGCAATATTTCTGGAAATATAGATCCCATTAAAAAAAAAATCCAGTCTCCTCTCCCAGGGTTTTCCTTCCCAGAATAAATGGCCCTTTGGCAGTGGTGGGGTGGGAGTGAGGAGTGATATTTTATAAATATGTTCAAAAAAAAAAAAAATCTTATCCAACCAAACTTAAAAAGCATGAAATGTTTTAATTTTTTCTGTTATTTATTAATTTAACAAAATTCATTATACCTCTTGATTGTAATAAAACATTTAAGTGGATTACAAGAAATGCATTATAAATAACTTAGCAATCAAAACTGTATTAGTAGAAGATAGTGTTTAGAATACAGTGGTACCTCGGGTTACAGACGTTTCAGGTTACAGACTCCACTAGCCCAGAAATAACGCTTCAGGTTAAGAACTTTGCTTCAGGATAAGAACAGAAATCGTGCTCTGGCGGTGCAGCGGCAGTGGGAGGCCCCATTAGCTAAAGTGGTGCTTCAGGTTAAGAACATTTCAGGTTAAGAACGGACCTCCAGAATGAATTAAGTTCTTAACCCGAGGTACCACTGTAGATGTATTTGTTTTATTAAACACTTGTATAGGAACAAATGTACCCAGAATTAGAGCTGGACTGACCTAGGCATGCCATTTCTGGGGTTCTGCTATGCTGGGGAGCAGGGGCAGCAGTGTACTGAAGTTGTGATCCTGCACCCTCCCAACTGCAAAATCAAAAACATTACAAATCAAAAGCTGCCGTAGCCATGTCAATCACTATCCTCCCAGTCCTGCTGATGCTCACTGAGGGTCCTCCCACATGAGCTGTTCATAGAAGGACAGCAGGAATGTTGTGGAGGCACATGGAACTTCTCCCCCCCCCCCACCCACCTGAAGCACAAGAACACTACCAAGAAAGAAGGAATTACGATGGTGGGGCCAAGTAATAATATCTCCACTTTCTTCTTTTTGTCATGGAAAAGTGTAAAATTTGTGTGTCGGTTACTCAGTTGGGGAGGCAGCACAAAACGTGGGGTTTGTGGCACAAAACCTTGGCACCTGTTTGGAGTAATTCGGACAAGATTGGAATTTTTGGCATTAACTTGTGCCATGATTTGCTTTGTCAATTTCTGTTTGAGGGATGGCACAAAATGCAGGGTTCGCAGCACAAAACGGCACAAAACTTTGGCACCCGTTTTTTCAAGGTCTCCATATTAATGTTGAATTGAAGGCAGTGTGACAGAACTGTTATTACACTATACTGCACACACATTTTTGGACAGCACGATGATCTCTGATGGTTCTAGAGGTGTCTGAAGCCTGAAGAGTTGGGAGCAACTCTTGAGTGTGCACACAGTGAACAACTAGTTTTTTAAATCATATTCCTTTCTCCTCTCTTAAAGAAACAACAGCTATGTGCAAATGAGAGCAGTTAGACTGCAGTTACAAAACAGACTGTTTAGCACATTCGTATGCTGAATTTAGTGATTCATTTCAGAAGCAGAAGGAGAATGGATACCTATGGGGTCCATGACAACCAGCCAATGAGAAATCTGAAATGTGTCTATTCAAGCATGTTTAGACCTTTGGAGAATCCCCAGAAGGAATCTTTGCCTCATTGCTTTTAAGCCCTCCTTAAATTTTAGAGTCTGCCCCAGGTTACTGCCTCTGACACAAGTTCATTTCATCTTGAGCATCTGTCCCTTTCCTTCCCTTTAGCATTTTGGAAATGAGGTCGTCTTCTTTTCTTTTTTTAAGAGCACAGAGTTCTAATGTTTCAAGTCTCCCATTTAAATTGGGTTCACTGAATCTTTTAATCTTTCTGGCTGCACCTCTTTACATTTTATAGGTTTTATAGGCATATCCTCAGCAGGTGGAAATCTGAAAAATTCTATGGAGCTTACTGGAATGTCACAAAGGAGACCCTTAATGGTTTGATCTCACCAGTCTAAAATAGGCTGAAAGGGGAAAAAACCATACAGCCTATTAAGGGAGTCTGTGGCATCACTTGCATTTTGCCCCTCCAGGTTTATATAGCTGTGGGACACAATCCTAAAAGGGCTCCTCTGCCAACTGAGTGTCCATTAATTTCAGCTGGATTTGCATTCAGAAGCATTTTCATTTGGGGGCTGCAGCACAGGGAACTCCCAGATTCATCTTCTTTGCTCCCTTTATTTTGATGACATCCCTATTTCTCATGTTTCAGTTATCCCACACATGGGGTGTATTTAGCTAAGCTATACTCACAGTAAAAAGTAAAGGTAAAGGGACCCCGACCGTTAGGTCCAGTCGCGGATGACTCTGGGGTTGTGGCGCTCATCTCGCTCTATAGGCCGAGGGAGCCAGTGTACAGCTTCTGGGTCATGTGGCCAGCATGACTAAGCCGCTTCTGGCGAACCAGAGCAGCGCACGGAAACGCCGTTTACCTTCCCGCCGGAGCGGTACCTATTTATCTACTTGCACTTTGATGTGCTTTCAAATTGCTAGGTTGGCAGGAGCTGGGACCGAGCAACAGGAGCTCACCCCATCATGGGGATTCGAACCACCGACCTTCTGATTGGCAAGCCCTAGGCTCTGTGGTTTAACCCACAGCGCCACTCACATCCCTTATACTCACAGTATACCCATTTAAATTAATGAACATGACTAAGTTAACACCATCAATCTCAATGGGTCTATTCTGAGTAAAACTTAGTTGAATGCCACACACATTCTCCAATCTCCTCTTCCAATCCTCCAGTTTCTCAAAAGTGCTGTTCCCCCATGAAAGGGACTTCCACTATGTGGCCTCTTTCTCAGCACACCTTAGAATTTCCCTCTAATGCTGGTGGGTGTGAGCTTGAGGTTACCTTGAGATTGCAGTGGGGTGGATTTACTTTCCATTGGACATTTCTCCAGCACTCCTTGGCCTGGCAGGCTGCCCAAACTTCCTGATCTGGGAGAAATTACCTCATGACATCTCTCCCAGGAAGCTGCCTTATACCAAGTCATATCATACAATCACAGAAGTGTAGAGTTGGAAGGGAGACAGAGAGTCATCCATCCCAACCCCCTCCAATGCATGATTTGCAACTAAAGGATCCATCCAGCTTGGTACTGACTGGTATCTGACTGGCACCCACTTTCCAAGTTTCAGACAGGCGGCTTCCCTAGTCCCATGTGGAGCTCCCCCCCCCCCCTTGGGCATGCCTCAATTGAAGCACAGGAAGCTGGAGGGGAGACTGGCTACCTAGCATCTGAGATCAATGCGCTTGCTACCTTTGTTTTGACGATAAACCCTTCTGTTTTACAAAAAAGATTTACTTTTTTAAAGTAAATTTTAAAAGTAAGTTTGATAATAATTCCACATGGATCATTCACCATTTATGGGTTCCCTAAAACCTCAGCTCCCCAATGTTCCATTTTGCCTGAAAAGGTGAGCCAGCAAGGATTTCACTGCATGTCACAAATCAAGGTGCAACTTTACTACTGAAATCTTTGCTTGACATGGACACAAGGGTAGCTCCAGCCGCAATTCAGTGTGGGACCTTCTGGGTTCACAAGCACCCCACCTTCACCTGCTTCTGTTCTGTTCTAAACACTGTACTCCCTATTCATTTGGTTGCACCAGAGAGGTAAAAGGTAAAGGTAAAGGGACCCCTGACCATCAGGTCCAGTCGTGTCCGACTCTGGGGTTGCGGCGCTCATCTCGCTCTATAGGCCAAGGGAGCCGGCGTTTGTCCACAGACAGCTTCCGGGTCATGTGGCCAGCATGACAAAGCCGCTTCTGGCGAACCAGAGCAGTGCACGGAAACGCCGTTTACCTTCCCGCCAGAACGGTCCCTATTTATCTACTTGCACTTTGATGTGCTTTCGAACTGCTAGGTGGGCAGGAGCTGGGACCGAGCAACGGGAGCTCGCCCCGTGGCAGGGATTCGAACCGCCGACCTTCTGATCAGCAAGCCCTAGACTCTGTGGTTTAACCCACAGCGCCACCTGGGCACCAGAGAAGGAGGCGCTAAAAGGCAGATGAAAGCATATGATATTATTAGCCCCACTTTGCCCACAAAAAGACACCCCCCTGGTCTAAAGGCACCCCTTGAACATTATTGCTGAGTAGGAATTTGAATTCAAGTCTCCTTGGGCAAAACCCAGCAGCCTACACAATTGCCTCCAACCTGCGTTAGAACTCTGGACCAGAAATCTATTTATTTCACAAAATTTATATACCACTTGATTTTAGAAAAAACTTCGAAGCAGTTTACAAAGAAGATAAAGCAATGAAATTATCACTAAAAAGTTTACAGCCATAATTTAAAACAAACAGAGAGTTAAAACCAGACTAGAAGCAAATTAAAAATCATACAATTTTTCTAAACATCTGAGTAGGTTTGTCTAAATAAGAATGTCTTCAGCTAACAGGAATCGAAAATTAGAGGGTTTTTTTGGGGGGGGGGGAGGGAAAGTGTTTATTTGGGGTCTTGCTTTTGGGAGCTTCCTTTAGGTTGAAGTCTGTTGCGTCGCTTTTCCTCTGCCCGTCGCTCTCGTTCATTCTGCTTAGCTTTCCACTTCTCCACCCCCTGATCCATTTCTGTGGAGATCATGGCTACCCGACGACGAGCCAAGTTTTCGTTCTTTTCCTTCCGAAGGAGCTGATTTTTCATCGGTGGGGCTGGCCGCCCATCAGCAAACGACCAGTCGGGAAGGTCTGTTAAGGGTCCGTAATGTGAAGGGTTTATAGGGAAACCGTGCTTCACTCTCCAGGCCCCACCAGACTGATCCACAGTACTGCAATGGAAGGTCCGAGACAC
Organism: Lacerta agilis; assembly: GCF_009819535.1. Taxonomy (NCBI): domain Eukaryota; kingdom Metazoa; phylum Chordata; class Lepidosauria; order Squamata; family Lacertidae; genus Lacerta; species Lacerta agilis. The sequence continues at coordinate 49,789,317 of NC_046325.1, read as the reverse complement.
CGAAGCAATTTTTGCCAGCCGAGGTCCCAGCCTCCGAGCCACGCAAGCTGCCATTTTGACACTAAACATAGGAGAAATGGACCATGCACTTCCGTTTGCAGAGGTTGTACGGAACCCCCCCCTCACCAAAATTAGAGTTTTTATAAATACAAGCAGTATGCTTTTGTCCCGGAACATCAAAAATGAGAAGAGGAATATTTTTTTATCCCCGCTTCGGTCTCATCCATTCTGACTTCCATGGCAACACGTGGAGCAGCAGCAGGCCTGATCCTGGCTGGGTGAGGCCATTGCCATGGGAACTGCAGGAGGTCTCCTAAAATCGATTCAGCATAGGAAGAGCAGGCAGCATTTGCTACAACTTTCAGTTCCTTCAACTTATTTGCATCTCTATCCACCATGTTATAGATGCTATTAGGCGCAAAACACTTTAAAAGTGAGCATGATATTATTGCACACTCTGTTATTGCATAATCTATGGCAAGATTATTCTTGTGTAATGTTACACCTATGTGCAGGTGTGCTCCTTCCTGTGCACTGACAAAACACCACCTCAAAAGAGTCTTGCTACACGTATTTATTTTTCAAAAAATCACATCACTGCTGTTTTTATCAGTATACACATGTGCTTCAGTAATGTTCAGGGGGGTGGGGAGAATACAAATCAACTGAAATAATTGCTGCGGCAGACCTCATATGCATAATGCTCTCTGCAAAATATGAGAACAATGAGGGCACAGTGCATCAGCACAGATCAGCTGAGGAGTGGATGCATTTCACCCCCTTGGCAGTAATAGCTGCAGAGGTTTAAATCTTCCCATCAACCCCATTGCCACAATGTGGATGAAAACAGGACCCTCCTATAATTAAACTCACTTTATTTATTAGCAGTCAACAAAACATTAAAACATATCATACCAGTTGACAATGACAATTGGTGGCCCCAGAGACTGAGAGGAGCAAGGTCCTTGAGGTTCTTGGAAATCTATACAGAATTCAGAACTGGAAGTGGAAAATAAAAGGAACCATTTCTGAGGGCTTGATTTGAAATGGGAGATAGTGGTTAGGATAAGGTTTGTCTGAGAGAGTTGGTTCAAATTTGAGTTTAACATCTGATCTGAGAATATCTATAGCTAGAGGAAGGAGCCTTGTAGCCTAGATAGGAAGACCATGTTGAGCGTCTGGGAGAGTATTCAGTGAACTGGAGGACTGAGTTTGAGCCAGGAGAAGTAGAAGCTGTGAGGAGGATACTTGGGTCTCCTTCCAGTCTTAGGCCTTGGGTCTCCTTCCAGTCAGCAGAGGAAACATTTTCTAGAAATCGAAGAAGAACCCAAGTCCAGTTAAGAAGGCTGTGGAGATCTCATGGGTCTGTTGTACTATTTGGAAATAACTCAGGAGAGTGATTGTTAAGAGGTTGGGTAACTGACCAAAAGTGCCCCCTGCTCCTGAACCAAATTAACAAGCTGAGAAGGAAGCTGTGCTGTGTCAGAAGTATTTAACTGCAATGCCTGTCATAACTAGGTAAAGGAAAGAGAGTGAAGTTCAGAAACTGAGTTAAGCATTTTACCACATATTCTAGAAATCTGAACATCTACCTGAAGTGTAACAACTGATTTTTAAAACAAAATAAAAAATAAAAATATTCCTTCCAGTAGCACCTTAGAGACCAACTAAGTTTGTTCTTGGTATGAGCTTTCGTGATGCACACTTCTTCAGATACACAAAAGCTCATACCAAGAACAAACTTAGTTGGTCTCTATGGTGCTATTGGAAGGAATATTTTTATTTTTTTTATTTTGTTTTGACTATGGCAGATCAACACGGCTACCTACCTGTAACTGGAACTGATTTTTAGCAACTGATGTTTAAGAAAAGCTATGCATATACTACTGTGTTTAAGCCTGTGACGTCTTGATATTTAGTTTAAATAATAAGTTAACTTCTACCTGAAAGAAAGCATATCCTGACCCATCTTTCTTTTACCAACTTTGTTTTGTAGATAAAACCTTTCTTCTTTGTTCAACTTGCGCCCATGTCTCTAAATCACCAAGTTTTCCCTCATACAAACCCCCAAAAGGATAACTTGTGGTAATTTAGAAATTCAATTAACTGGCGTACCGTGTGGGAAGGATGCGGGTGGCGCTGTGGGTTAAACCACAGAGTCTAGGGCTTGCTGATCAGAAGATCGGCGGTTCGAATCCCCGTGACTGGGTGAGCTCCCGTTGCTCGGTCCCAGCTCCTGCCAACCTAGCAGTTCGAAAGCATGTCAAAGTGCAAGTAGATAAATAGGTACGGCTCCGGCGGGAAGGTAAATGGCGTTTCTGTGCGATGCTCTGGTTTGCCAGAAGTGGCTTAGTCATGCTGGCCACATTGGGCCACTGCTACAACATGACCAGGAAAAACTGTCTGTGGACAAACGCTGGCTCCCTCATCCTGTAAAGGGAGATGAGCGCCACAACCCCAGAGTCATCCATGACTGGACTTAACTGGGGTCCTTTACCTTTACTTTTACTGTGTGGTAGGTTCACCACAGGTTTAATTGGGGGCAGTTAGCGGTGGGATCTGCTACACATGTCAACAAAGCAAGCTTAGTTTATTATACGAAATGAATATGACAGAATACATACATGTTGTTTCAGACAGTAAAATTACAATTTAGGCAGGCAGCAAAGCATACCACACACACATGCCTTTATCTGGAGAGGAACAGAACCCCTAACTATTTCAAAGCCTATAGAACATGGACCTGGCAATTTTGCCAGCAAACCCACACTAACAGCAAGTTATGAAATGGAGGTGGGGGAGAAAAATAATATACCTGTCCTTAAGGTGTGTGCTGATTCCTTGGGAGCACTGGGTAAGTTCTGTCCTGTTGGAGCTAGAAGAGCTAACTGCCTGTTTTGAACCTGGGGTCAAGGCATGCCAGTGGCGAGGGAAGGGGGACCTTGAGATGAGCAATTAGTTTTACTGTGCTTTTGAATTTACTCCCTGCCAGCTACTCAACTCTCCCATCTTGCAAATTAAGTGTTTGAATGAAAATCACCCTAGTGGGCTGTGATTGAACTGGAGATCTTTTGTCTGCCCCCCTGCCTTGCAATTATCTTGATGGCCCCAATTCAGAAGTTGAATAGACTGTACTTGGTGTGGCGGAATAATGCCTGCTGATGATTCAGGTTCATCATGGGTTAACCTATCACTCCCATGTTAGGTAGGTGTTCCCTGGGAGGCGGAGCTAGTTGGCGTTCTAAAAGGAGGGGGAACAACCGTTGAAAGGCAGTTGGGGGGCTGGCAGTTGGGGGTGGAGGGTTAGAGAGAGAAAAGGAGAGGTTAGGCTTTGGGGAATGTGAGGAAAGGTTATTACCATTACTAACGGGATGCAGGAAATATTATAACGAAGATGAATTACATGAGAAGAAGATTTGTACCAGTAATAACCCGAGACACCCGTGTTTTCAAGTTACCTAATAAAGTTAAATGTGCTTAAACGTTCGTTGACTCTGGCAGTGTATCAGTACCTTAAGAGGTGTGACTAAGAGGAGAGAACAAAGCTTTCCTGTGGAAGAGGAAACTGTTTGCTTATTCTCCTGTCATACAGAGGGCTGGACAGTGAAGCCAAGTGAGCCACTTATTTGCCTAAAGGGAAGGCAAACTGCAGTAGTTGGGAACCCTGGTAGGGAGATCCCACAGGTGGCAAGAGGTTTTCAAACGTACAGCTCTGAGGTACCCCAGAGACAACTCCCATATGAACACTGAAGTACCGGTATTCATCCTCGTTGTCAGTGAAACCCAGGGAGTGTCTCTGTTGTGGAAGTATTGAGGGAGGGGGAAATAGGATCCCTCACGCTTGGCAACTAAATTTGCATTATGCAAACCCAGGATATGCCTGAATGCCTTTCAGGAGACAAGGCTGGAATCAGACTTGTCCCAAGGTCAGTTGGGTGCATCTCCAAGAAGATACAGCTTGGCATATCGGTGTGCTAACTTTGTCAATTATCAAAGCAGAAAAATGACAAAGGCCAGTACATGTATTTATTTATTACAATATACCATGCATATGCACGATGCTTCAGGTGCCATACATCAACATTATCTTCACAACCACCACTCAGAAGTAGCCAAAAAGTTTCAACCCAAGGAAATCTGACACCATTCTTTTGGTTCAAGTACAACAGACTGGGCAAAATGCATTATTTTCCAAATGCTCCATTTTACTTTAATCTTCCAGCCAGATTTCAAAATGATGTACTTATTAGTGAGAAGCACCTCCTGCAATGATATTGTACATTATTATTAGTGATCAAATTCTGTCTAATTACTAATTCCCAAGAGAACACTTAGAACCATCTGAATCTTTATAATGGGGCATGAGAATTAAAAGAACAAGCTTGCATCTGTCTTTGAATAGTGAGAGTGACACCAATGATTTGTTATATTCATTGCTCAGCTATTATTTGATCTGTTCACTGAGCATAATAAACATAATTAAAATTAATGATACTTAAAGAATACACAGAGGAACAGATGTCAAAATTGGTTGTAAGAGTGATGCCTGGATGTTGGAAGATGCTCAGTTCACACATGTATGTTCAGCACTTAATAATGGCAGTATTATGAGGACTTGCAGATGTGAAAAAGGCACAGCAAAGTAAACATGAAAGATACACCTCTCATTTCACTCACCAAAATAATCCTTTTTCCGTGGAATCAATCCACGTGTATTTGAATATTTCCCAATTTTTCCTCCTGAATTTTGCAGGTTTCCCCTAAGCAGAAAAAATGCAATAAATCCAATAAAAAGGTGCAAAAAGTGGTAGTTCTTTTGATTCAGCTGAAACCAAAGGTATTCAGAGGAGATCCCTCTGATGTCATTTTTTTTGTGAGTGCACATTGTGCAACACAACCCTTCTTCCTCTCTTCCATTCTAGTCCCCTGCAGTGAACCTGCTTATTTTCATTTCTGGGAACGGCTATAGCAAGGTGTCTTTCCTGTTCACTTTGGAAAATACTGCTGCACGCTGTGGTTGCAGTGACAGAGGCATTTCATCATACTGGTGGCAGCAGCTGACACTGTATCTCATAGAAATTTGGGAGGAACGATTCAGGGCCAGCTCTGAAGAAGCCACAGAAATATCAAATGTTTTGAGCACATTGCTTGAGAGATGTGTGCTTAGGACCACAAACATACAGCTTTGGTGCGTCATAATAAGAGGAAAGTGCAAACATGTACTCAGTGGGCAGAGCATAACTCTTAATCACGGGGTCACTGGGCAAAAGATTTCTGCATTGCAGGGGCTTGGACTAGATGACCCTCAGGGTACCATCCAACTCTACAAGTCTATGATTCTAGATAGATAATACTTTATTCGGCTATAAGCCCACGAGGAAAAACAAATCAATAAATAAAAACAGCATTTTACATTCTAAAATAGTCTATGATTCTATGTAATTGGTCATAGCACCAGAACAGGGGCTAATTCCATAATCTGCCCTTATTCCAACCAGTTTCACCAAAGCCAAAGGGGGTTGCTAAAAGTCTCACCTTCAGTTGAAAAAAGCATCATAGAATCCTAGAGTTGGAAGAGACCCCAAGGGCCATCCAGTCCAACCCCCTGCCAAGCAGGAAACACCACCAAAGCATTCCTGACAGATGGCTGTCAAGCCTCTGCTTAAAGACCTCCAAAGAAGGAGACTCCACCACACTCCTGGGCAGCAAATTCCACTGCCGAACAGCTCTCACTGTCAGGAAGTTCTTCCTAATGTTTAGGTGGAATCTTCTTTCTTGTAGTTTGAATCCATTGCCCCGTGTCCGCTTCTCTGGAGCAGCAGAAAACAACCTTTCACCCTCCTCTACATGACATCCTTTTATATATTTGAACATGGCTATCAGATCACCCCTTAACCTTCTCTTCTCCAGGCTAAACATACCCAGCTCCCTAAGCCGTACCTCATAAGGCATTGTTTCCAGGCCTTTGACCATTTTGGTTGCCCTCTTCTGGACACGTTCCAGCTTGTCAGTATCCTTCTTGACAGCCATCCTGAACGAGAAATATGTCACTCAGGAACATCAAAGAGCAAATGTGTCTGAGTACCTCCAGGAGGATGATACTGGTCTGTCGAACTGCAATTAGTTTAAAGAACAACAACAAATGAAAACTGTGGCATGTCTTGCACTCTGGAAAAACTGAGGAAATTTCCTTACTAATGGGCATCACTAGCACACCACATAAAAGCCAAGCCAAACTTTTTCCATTCTTTTTGTTTGTTTGTTTTTGGTTTTTTCTACCTTAAAAGACTCAATAAATTTATTGTGGGTGACATAAGCTTTGGTGGGCTAGTTTGATGCATAACAAGTTATCCTCAGTTGGCAGATTTGGGTACAGGTCAGGGATGGGACACTTGTGGCTCCCCAGATGTTGTGGGATTCCATCTCCCATCAGCCCCAGCCTGCATGGCCACTGCTAATCAGGAATGATAGGAGTTACAACCCAGCAACATCCAGAGGGCCGCAGATGCCCCACCCCTGGTACAGAGGAAAACAAACAAGTAAGACTGTGACAATCCTTTATATACAAACGCCTCCTTTCACTTCCAATAACTATGTAGCCAAAAATGGCATAATCCGCACCAAAAGACATTGACAGGTTTTGGGGAACCCTAAGAGTTGCAGAAGTACAATTTAAAAAATAATAATCCTAAAAGTGTGGGGAGAGGGAGAGGACATGCACCAGCGCGGACTGAGCATGCTCAGTGACCAGAGAACACGGAGTGTCCCTTGGGGGAAAGAAAACGTGGTGAGTTGGAACTTTTCCATTCTTAGTAAAATGTCATTTTGCCACACCTCCTTTTCTATTAGTTGCCCACCAGAACTTGTACACCACCAAAAGACTAGTCTTAAAGGTAAAGGTAAAGGGACCCCTGACCATTAGGTCCATCATGTCCGACTCTGGGATTGCGGTGCTCATCTCGCGTTAATGGCCGGGTCATGTGGCCAGCATGACTAAGCCTCTTCTCGCGAACCAGAGCAGCGCACAGAAACGCCGTTTACCTTCCTGCCAGAGCGGTACCTATTTATCTACTTGCACTTTGATGTGCTTTCGAACTGCTAGGTTGGCAGAATCTGGGACTGAGCAACAGGAGCTCACCCCGTCGCGGGGATTCAAACCGCCGACCTTTGTCCGTCCCTCTCTGGCTGGTGTGCGCGCCCTGCCCAGGAGGCGGGAGCGATCCCTGGGGGCCGCCCCTCCTCTCGGCGCTGCAATTGGTCACTGGAGCACTTCTCCAGCCTGCCACTGTGCAGGGCTGGAGGAGGGTGCGGGGCGGCTGGGAAGGAGCCCGAGGGGTCCCCGTGGAAGGGATCCATGTGGAACGCAAGCCGAGATCAATCCTGGCACCTATTCTCCATGCCCGGTGCGTGCCCAGCCTTACACCTTGAACAGGATCCTGTGTGGAGGGGGGGGTGGAGACCTCCCTGCCAGAGGAGTCGCCCTCCAGCTGCTGCCCGCCCGGAGGGAAAGGTGGGCGTGGGGGGCGCCGGAGGGATCCTTGCACCATGGCCCCAGATAGGCTTAAGACGGCCCTGGCGGAAAATATTTGGGTCCCAACTCATTTAGGGCTTTGTACACTAGCACCAGACAGTGCAGAGCTTTCCAGATGGGTGACACATGGTCCCATCCGAATGGCCCACTTATCAACCTAGCAACCACGTTCTGTACTAATTGCAGTCCATCCTCAAGGGCAACTCCATGTGGAACACATTACAGTAGTCTTAAGTGGGAGATCAGTAGAGCATGGATAATGGAGGCCAAGCTATCCCATCCGGGAACAGCGATGGCTGGAAAAGAAAGCCTAAGCTGGGAATAAGCACTGCTAGCCACAGAAGCCAACTGAAACACAGAAAATGGGTTGGGAAAGGGTAAATGAGACAATGTGTCAGAGACTCATGGCACCTCCCTCAATTTAGTTTGGAAGACGAAGGGGCAGTCTTCCTGTGCTTCACCTCTTTGATCCTGGGGACTGGGCTGACTTTAGGAATGCTCGAGTCAAAGTAGGGCTGGAGGGATGGATTTCTGGAGAGATGTGCTGAATGCAGGAAGGCCTACAAGCGGTGAACAGCAAAAATAAAAATAAAAAAATACACACAATGGATCTGATTACTGCAGTTTAAAAGACTTATGTTGCATTTAGGTTGAATTTATGTGCTTCAGTAAGGTTCATTCTCAGAGAAGGTTTTAGAATTTAGACAAACATTTAGACAAATGGTTGGTTTTTAGGTCAACCACAACTGAATACACTTCAAATACTTTGTTACGTTCTATAAAAATTGTCAAAAACAATTAAATTTCCCCCCATTCAACTTGAACCTGATGAACGTTTATGCAATGTAATCCTGTAACATGTTGAGATCGTAGGCTAATACAGTCATACCTCGGGTTACAGCTGCTTCAGGTTGTGCGATTTCGGGTTTTGCACCGCATGCGCAGAAGTGCTGAATTACATCACGCACGTGCGCAGACGCAGTAGCGCGAATTGCGAATGCTGTGGGTTGCGAACGCGCCTCCCACACGGATTGCGTTTGCAACCCGAGCGTCCACTGTATATGCTGTTGATGACTTTCACCCCAGGTGTTAGAAAACCCGTATGTTTTAGAGACCCTTGATGTATTTATTATGTATGAATACTTGTGTTGCTTATCTCAAAATGTATTTATAATTATTTTTACAGCTTATACAATGCTCTGTTCCAACAGGTATAAAACTGGATAATAAATAACTCTTTTGGACTATAAGATGTCCAGAAAAGTTGCACATCATGCCAAAACTGCCTTTGACAGCAATTAAGTCTGGAGTCTGAAGGAAAAAATGCCCACTGGTTCTAAATGGGGCAAAAAAATGTCAACAATACTGATGCCAAAAAGAGCTGTCCTCTTGAAGACAAAATCATTTATGTCAGTTCAATTTACTGGCAGTACATCAAGTATGCAAGAAGAGAATACAAGGGTACATGAAGTTTATTAATGGTCCACAGACTCTCAGATTCCAAAAACAAAACCATTTGATTTTTTTTAGATATAAAAACTCCACCAACAATACATTTAACAGTTAAAATTTGATCAAATAGAGCAAAAATATAATGAGTAATCCTTAGCATTTCTTTAAAACTGCTTACAAAACTTTGCAGCCTGGAATATGAAGAATGCAGTTAATTCAGATAAACATGGTTGTGTGTCCCTGTCCATGATGGTGATGGGCTACCTGTTCAAGATCTGCCCAGGAAGGAAGCAATCATGGGGCCAAAAAGCCTCATCGTTCCATGTATATACGTAATATGGTTCTGATATAGAACTCTGATAATCACTTTTATCACTTGAAGTATCCAAAACCCTTTCATAATACATGGGAAATGCCATAGTTTTAGTTTTATCATAATCTAGGCAAAACAGGGGTGGTGGCAGTTTTACTCTCTGCGTGTTGACACCGCCTAAACCAGAAGGAAACACTGACCTTAATTTTGGGGTCAGGTTTATTTGACATGTATTTTTGACATTAAGAGGGTTTTATTTTTAAAGGGCATGCTTGAGCCTTTTCTTAAAAACTACATTAAATGAGCAAATCAGCTCCCCCCTACACTTCCCTATCCTTTCACAGTTCACCCTAACCCCTCACTGCTCGCCCAGACCCCCGGTCAATAAATCTGGTCTTCTGTCAGGCCTTGTCCAAAAAGGTGGTTCCTTTTTACCCAGCATTCTGGGTAGGACGTTTGCCTGAGGAATAAGCTTTTTCTCACTATGGTATTTGCAAATGATCTCACGAGATGCAGATGCGTTGTTTCGTTGGTCTCCATCTTCAAGGCCATGGTGGCAACCCAGGGAGTTGGGGGGGAAGATTCCTCAGATGTGAGAGAACGGGAAATTCTGGGAAGCCTGTGAGCTGTGTGACTAACTGAGAAGACTCGGGGCAAGTTGCCAGATGAAACCAGAATGTCACCCATGCTCCCTTTGAGAGTGCCCCGCTTGGGTTCCTCGCCTTTGCACCTGACATTAATACAACACCTATGTGCCTCTTGCTGTGTTTCTGTAGGGTCAAGTATTCTCCATCAAACACCTGCCTGCTCAGGGTCTCTTCACATAACACTCGGTGAGTGCCTACAACACAGAGGGAAAACAACCTAGTGTGTGTGTGTTTACTATATGTTTTGAAGGGTGAATTGCATTCAACATCGAGTAGCTTTTAGGTTTGAGACTGCCCTTTGCCATTAACATCAAAGCTTCGCTTTTGTCCCTGCAACCAACTTCTTTTCCAAATGATAATGTGGAGCAGATATACCACACAGCAATATTACAATTCTAAGGGAAACTGGCTACGCAGAGCATCCACAAGCCATGCAAAATAACCAGAAGGCATTAAAACTAGATACCCATGGAAAATGATGTTGGCATGGGAGTGGGATAGGGAGCAGGATGTGGGTCGACCAACCCTGGAAAAAGCTATGGCATAGGGAGTGGGGCAGGAGAGAGAGGAAAGCTGCTGGAGACTGGGGCTTTTTAAAATATGAAATTGTTATGTAACGTGATGAAATGAGGAGCGGCAGAGCTCCTGGGGACAATCATCCTCTACTTGCTCAATGCCTGGCCATGCAAAAAACACTTCCAAACAACAAATCAGCCCAACAGGGTTTGCAGCTGCATGGAGGGAAAGGGGCTGGCAAGCTTACTAAGAGGATATTGTCTGAACAGCGGGCAAAATGCCCCCACAACTCATTTATTTACAGATGCTTGCAACTCTGCAGATATCTTTCCACAATGTAGTGTTTCTATGTTCCTATGTATGTGAAGTGTTCTAATTATTAGCATTCACTCCTTTCATTTCTCTCTCAGGCACAATCTCATTACCTTTCTGCCTTCACAGAGCCCAAAGCTATGTACCCAAAGCGAGGCTCTGCTGTTCTTGCTCATTCCCTCAAACAATTGAAGTGAGTATTGTATGGGTATAATGCAGTTAGTGACTATGGATAAAAGGATCCACACAGTATAATGTGGGGTTAGGGATACAAGCAGGCTTGGTTATTTGTTCTCAAGATTACTAGTATGTTTTGTCTGAAGGGTAAATCCAAAGGGACTTTGTGGGGCTCCCACTTCAACTAAAGATCAGAGTTTCGGGGAAAGAGAAAACTATTTTCTGTTAGACCAGTGAGATGTATTTGGGAGAAACCAATTCAACATATCCCTACCTAAAGCAAAATTTGAGGTTGATTTAGCTTAAGCAGAAAAATGAAAAGAAAGCTAGTGAAAATTATGTCTGCACATCCCTAATTCTAGAATACCTTTAGTGAGTACAAAGCCAAGTCTCCTGCAGACAGACCATGTCAACAGTTTGTAAGTACCTTTTAAAACCCAAATCAAATAATTTGTTTCTCCAGCCTGCAATTTTCCAAGATAAGAATTTTAGAGGCTGGGCTGATTCCTTATCAATCGTTAGTCAATCTGCAGAAGAATCTGCCCATGAAGCAGACCTGTTACCTACGCACCAATCAGGAATCGACAACTGCTGGTTTTCATTTGATCCTTTTAATATAAGGTCCCTCTTTTTGGACAACTTCTGTAGATTGTGACATGAGAGGAACTGATTCTTTAAAATAGATGTCTCTTATCTTAGCAAATCTTCTGAAATTATACTTTTGGACATTAGATCTAGCCTGTGGGGCTTGAAAGTATCCCATGGGGATATTAGCAGGTGGTTATACCTAAGAAGCACAAGTGTCCTGTTCAAAATAAGGATTCGGGGACAAATTACTCTGGGACATAGCCTTCTGAAATTTAGATTTATAGGTCTTCTCACTAGACACAAGCTTGCAGTTCCTTGATGAAAAAATTATCCAATTCTTCTGGGAGTTGATTTTATGCAAAGGAACTGTTCCTCCCATCCAATTTCTATAACAGGCCCCCCCCCCCAAAAAAAAACTGGGCCTGATGACTATTAATAAATCTCAGGTTGACTATGCCTCTTTGTAGCTTAGACCTAGTGGGGTATATGCAGAAGCAGTTTATGTTTATTAATGGATCCCAGTCTTTCCCTGTTGTAGCTCAAATGTCCTGTAGCACCTCCGGAAACCTTGCTATCGGGACCTGTTAGCGGCCAACTGAAGAATACAATTAGAATGTGTTAAAGTCCTTTCCTCGTGCAATAAAGTATGGTGATTAAAATCTGACTTTCCTGGAGAACCAATCCATCTGGAGTTCCTACACGAGACCCTTATGAGCAAAGACCAGAAACCGATTCCGTTGGCATTATCAGAGCCAGTGTGGTGTAGTGGTTAAGAGCGGTAGACTCGTAATCTGGGGAACCAGGTTCGTGTCTCCGCTCCTCCACATGCAGCTGCTGGGAGACCTTGGGCTAGTCACACTTCTCTAGAGTCTCTCAGCCCCACTCACCTCACAGAGTGTTTGTTGGGGGGGGGGGAGGAAGGGAAAGGAGAATGTTAGCTGCTTTGAGACTCCTTAGGGTAGTGATAAAGCGGGATATCAAATCCAAACTCTTCTTCTTCTTCTTCATTTGTTTCTGATAACCGTTGCTGCTTCGAGAGCAGTTTGAGATGGTGCTGAACTTGGAATTGGTTAGGGAAGTTTCTTCATTAAAAAAACCCCCCAAAATCCATTCTGGAACTTCAGCCCCGACTATGGACTACCAGTCTTGTTTATCTCTCCTTAGATAGAATGGGGTGGAGAGCTCATGGACAGAGACATTCCTGTTCTCACTCCTAACTAGTCCAGTTCCAGGTTTACCAGCCTGGGCTGCTTCTGATTCTCTCACAAAATTCATATGGTATCCTTAGTTCTATCATGGTTACTATGGAATCCAAAACAACTCTCAGACCTAAAATCCATTGTGCTATAGAGCACATGAGGATGTTCTGGCTAGTCTGCACTGATAGATAGGACATGTACAGTGCAGGCCCTTGCAGAGCCAGGCAGAGGCCCGGGCCAGGTAGATAATGTGCCCCCCCTTTTTTTACCCTGGGGATCTCTGAAGTCTTATAAATAAGTAAGTATATAAATAATAGTGCATTTTAAAAATACATAGGGAAAAGGATTATTTTAAGTATTTACATTTAAATAATGGTGAGCGATTGTGAATATGCTGACTGAGGCCCCCTTTGGAATCGGAGGCCCGAGCCAAGTGGCCCATATGACCCCCCCCCCTCTGTTTGGGCCTGGCTCTGATCAGTGAGAGGGCTAAAACCTCCCATTATCCCTGACCCTCGGCCATGCGGGATGGGGCTGAAGAGAACTGGAGTCCAGCAACACCTGGAGAAACACTATGATTAAGATTTTGCTTGTGTTTGTGTAACTGATTACTCAATATGGTGAGCCGGCTCAAATATATTTAATCAGTAACACATGCAGACAATAAAGTAAAGTACAATGGATAATTTATTAGAGCACCAGATTCCATGTACTTTGTCTTATATCAAAGCAGTCCCAGGCTTGTCTGCTTCTCAGCACCCAAAATCTACCAAAGTCCAAGAGTATCCGAGAGCAAAGAGTTCCCCGCTGGCTCCAGAACACAAAGCAACATCTTGGCTCTAAGGATGGCATGTTCAGGGCCTCCTCTGACATCGGTAGCCCAGGGGCAAGTCCAGAGTCCAGCCAAGACTGTTGGGAAGCTTCCTGTTGCAACCATCTATCAAGCCACAGGAGGCCCAAACAGGTCCATAGTTTCCACCACCAAGGAAAGATGCTCCAGGAAGGAGCTGATGGACACATGCAGAATCCAGGCTTCATCTGCTCTCCATTGACTGCAAAAAAATAATATATATCTATATATTTTGTGTAGACTGAAACATAAAACATCAACACTTGCACTACACTTAAGAGTCCTATGAACATGCCATTCCTTCTGCCAATATCCTCATTCTATTCCAGTCCTTGAGCTTCCCTTTTACTCTTGCCAGACACAGGGCACCTGGTCCAATACATTTTGATGACAGAAAATATACTGTTTCCCTTAATTAATTTATTCTGATGTAAAGCACTCATTATCCTCCTCCTCTATATAGGATCAGCAGCATGTATACCACTTTACAGAAAATATGAGGGGATATGCATCCCACCAACATTCATTCACTAGCAGTGGGCACAACCCCGCCCCCCTTGGGGAAGGGCCCCAGCTCAGTGGGAGAGCAGCCACTTTGCATGCAGATGGCCGGTCCCTGGTAGGTCTGGGAACTATGCCTGTCTGTCCCCCTGAAAAACTGCAGATGGTCCTGTGCTAAATGGATGATAGGCAGATTCCTACGTCCCCAGGAAGTTGTCCTATATGAGCCTCACAGGAGGTTTGCAGAAACACACTGATCCAAATGCAGGTCTTGCTCAGCACACCACCTTATTTTACTTGCACCCCTCCAAGATATGCTCAAAACAACCCTGCAGGGTAGGTCAGGCCAAGAAGCAGACTCATTCAAAAGGGTTCAGCTCCAAGGGCCTTCTGGTCATCCCTTCCTGTGAGAAATGAGGTTACAGAGAACCAGGCAGAGCGCCTCCTTGGTGGTGGCACCCGCCCTGTGGAACGTTCTCCCATCAGATGTCAAGGAGATAAATAACTATACAACTTTTAGAAGACATCTAAAAGCAGCCCTGTATAGGGAAATTTTAAATGTTTTATGTTTTTATACATATTGGAAGCTGCCCAGAGTGGCTGAGGCAACCTGGTCAGATGGGCGGGGAACAAATAATAAAATTGTTGTTGTTGTTTAAACCCTGGTTCAAGTCCAACATGCCATCCATTATGGTGCCACCTTGTCTCTTGTGCAGGAGACCTTCCAGCAGGCTGCACCCAGGACTCAGAGCCCACCATCTGCCCCGAATGCCACCACACCTTGCCTCTTGTAGAAGGGGGTGCCAGGACAATACTCACACATGCAAGATGTCCTCCGTCACGCCCAGTTCCTTGCTGATCCCTTTTTTGCAGGGCTCAGGGTCAGGGGCCAGGGAGCCCAGCGCAATCTCGGCCAATGATGATGATGGGAAAGGGATCCTCAGCTCACAGATGTTGGGGGTAGCGATAAAGAGCATAAAATGTACAAGAATGTTTGTATATTTAGGTTACTGCCTAAACAAACAATGCAAAATTAAGAGGCAGTCCTATATATATAAAAGAAGTAAGTTTTTTGTTCCCTGTGGCAAGGAGTGCTAGGATGGGAAGCATCCATGTAATCGACCTTGTCTTAGACACACACCAGTGACCTTGCTTCATTTAGCTCTTAAGGGGGGAGAGAGAGACAGAGAGGTTGCATTGGAAGTAAGCAGGGACACCGCAGGGGCTTGAACCCCATCCTGGAAACCAGGAGCGCCGACCACCAGCGTCTTTTGCTTTTTTTTGGCCAATGCAACAAGGTGAAAAGCAAAACCTGAGAGAACACTCTGAATACAGAATGTTCTCTCAGGAAAAAAGAAAACCCTTAAGAGTTATGAAGTTGCAGACAGAACGCAATCAAGGTTTTATTCACCTAGATGTGTTTAAGTCACCGAGTGCCATGTTGACTGCCATTAATTTGCAGGGCAGAACAGAGAGACTGCTCCCACTCTTCAAACTCTGCCTTTATGCTCACCTTTTTGTTTGTCCCTCTGAAGTGTGACTCCATGGGCCTGGAAGTTCCTTCTGCTGGTCTGTGAAAAGCAATCTGGACTCATTAGTTTGTCCCCGGCCCTTTCCCGCCAATTCCAGAGAAATGTTTTTTGAACACAGCTGTTCTTACTGACCTGACTTCTGCAGGAAGAGCTGGCTTCACCTGAGGGTGGTGGGCTCTTGGGCAGAACTGTGAAGAGATCAAGCGGGGGGAAATGGAGAGGCCAGCACAAAAGGACTGTACTGAAAAAGATCACTGAAATTGGAGTGTGAAGTTCACTTGCCATTAAGTTTCCTGAAGGCTTGCAAAATTCTATTTCTCGTGTCCCTGAGATGCACCTGGAAGAGACTAGGGTCTTCAGCAGCCCTCCCCTCCAGACACAGGAGCAAAAACAGCCGTTTACCTAAAGCAGCGCAGTCAAGACGCAGGTGTCTCTCAATCCTACACTGCAGATGTTCACTTGATGTATCAAGAGCTCTGACACTGCCTCTCACTTGGCAATGGAGCAGATCTGCTTCCGGCACAGGTAGCTCTGTGAGGTCTGTGAAAAAAAAGAGCTGCAACAAAACAAGGATGGCTGTCCCACCAAAAGATGTACCTTATTGTGTGGTGGCGGCACAGGAAAGGGCCTCCCCTGCAGTGGTGTCCCAACAAGAGAAGTCCCTCCAGGTAGAAGCACGAAGAGCGACTGCATTAGGCTTTCGAGTTCGCAGCTCTTCTGAAAAAGTGATTGAAGAACCAACATGGCTCAATACAAGCTCTTTGGAATATTTAGTTTGCATATTTGATGTATTATTCCATTTAGAGCCTACCTTTTCTCCAACAGGCTCCGGGTGCTTGAATGGTCCCCCTCACTGCGACCTGAAAGAATCTTTGTACAAAGAGTTGCAGGCAGAACACAACAGATTTTCTCCTCAGCCAAGCACAAGATACTCACCTAGTGGACCTTCAGCCAGAAGACACACAACTGTATTGCTGCTATAATTACGATAGAGCATTTAGAGATTACTTGTTAGTTATTAGTGCCTATCGCCACCTCTGATAATTCAAAAGTTTTTTTTTAATAAAAGCTACAATTGCAATTGAAGGTAACCCAATGAGAAGAAGCAGTTTGCTACACCAGGTTTTTAAATATATTGCCTTAGGAACAGAAGTACTGGCGAGGATCCAAATTTTAGTATTTGTTGGAAACCCAGCAACTCTCAACCCTATCATGAAAGTTTTCACCAAAAAGCCAATTTGGGTCAAATGAAATTTCTAATAAAGTCTCAGCATTTATGGATCATGTTCCCTGCATTAAACAGACATACCTGTCTGTACCCCAGGCAAAGAAAATTGGGAGCTACATGCCTCCTTTATCTACAGGATTTAAGGATACAGACCTCTGTTCCAAAATGTTTCACAAATGTGGCTTATTATGATTTTGTGTGGCCCCGCTCTGGTCATTAGTGGAACAATCAGCCACCCCCTTATGTATGAGTCAAAATGGCCAGAGAGTCGGGATTCATAAGATTTCAAATATTTTGTCAGTCATTTCAGCCTTACCATTAGCAGACAAAAATTTCTGCCCTTTATGTACAGGAAAAAATGGTCAAGGCTCATCCTTCCTAATTCTGAATATGTTTGTGCTTAAACATTTGCTGGACCTTCCCCCCTTAAAAATGGCCGGCAAAATGGTGAAAACCTCTACTCACTCCAAGGCCTCTACCAGGCCGCCTCTAACCGTTGCCATCAGTAGACTCACCCTCAAAATGCCTTATTGGCTTTTTCACACTGAAATCAGCAAGGCAGCTGTTGCAGACAAAGGAAGCAGTTTGATGTATCAGCTTTTAAAATGGGTATTCTAAATACCTAAATAGCCTTAGGAACAGAATTACTGGCGAGGATCCAAAATGCTGGCATGTTTGGAACCTTCTGGATTTATACACATCTGAAGGAACAAAAACTCAACAATATTTTGGTAACCCTCTTCTAGTGAAGGAGCTTATCTCTAGTCCCCAAGAAGCTATCACAAAATGGCTGCAAAGCATTTTTGTCAACAAGGCAACCTGAGCTAACGTGGAATTGAATGGAACTATGTTGTCTTCTGCCCCTCTGCTTTGCTCTTTATCACATGCACAGCTTTCTTTCCCTCTGGATCCCCCTACCCTTCTCACTTCTAAGGCTTACCTGTGTTAAAATCTTACCAGTCTTGGTTTTTCCAACTTCTGGAGCGAGGTTCTGTAGCGAGTGGTCGCAGTCCAGATCCAGGTGCTCTTTTCTGGATCCATTTCAATCAGGGTTTAGGCCTGCTTTTGGCACAGAAACTGCCTTGGTCGCCCTGTACGGTGACCTCTGTCGAGAGACAAGGGAAGCCGCTCAGCGACCCGGAGTGCCTTCCATAAGCTTCGGCTGGTGCCCCTATCTGGATACGCCCCTCTCTGGACAGGGATAGCCTGACTACTGTTGTCTATGCTCTGGTGACCCGTTATTGGGTTGTTCTTTTTGCTTTTATTTTGTGTATTTGATATTTTATGTGAACCGCCCTTAGACCTTCGGGTATAAGGCACTATGGAAATTAAATAAATAACAACAGTAATAATGATAATAATAACTTTCGCAACAGAAACGTCAGCCTTCTTTTTATGAAATGGCTTCTCTAGTTACCTTTTAAAAGAAAAGCCTATTTTCTGCAATTATTCTTCACTCTGCTTGAAGCAGACTTCATATATACCTACCCTTTCCTCTGCTCCTTCGTACATCCAAAAACTTGTTGGTCGAAAGGTAAATAAACTTGATTTCGCCCCTCACGTTCTTTCATTTGTCTTAGTTTTCCCTTGGCTTTTCTAGTCATCAGGTGTATCTGCTTTTCTTGATTCTCTTTAAAATCTTCCTCTTGGTATTTTTATGAGTTTTCAGTTTAAATTTGGCTAAGCTTTCTTTTGGGGGCTTTCCTCAAAAGTCCATCGTATGTCCACAATCTACAGTCCCTGTTTTATTATGATTAATTCTTTGTTGGACTTCTGTTTTCTTTTCGTTTCCTTTTAATTTAAAATGTATTGCCTCTCCTAACATTTTTAAGGGAGTTACTGAATTAAGCTATCTATCTCTCTCTTTATCTATCTCTCTATCTATCTCTCTATCTATCTCTCTATCTATCTACCTACAAGCAACATTTACAATTGCCAACTGTGGAGATCACAAGTGAAAATTTGTTGTATCTCTTTTTAAAGTTGTAAATAACAGCTTCAGCTCTGACCAGTTAGAGGACTAAAACCAGTATTACAGCCAGGGACAGTCTCACTCACTAGACTCTGGCTCGCTCCTTCCACCACCTGTTGGTCATAATGACACATAAAAAAGTCCCTCGGCGCGTTGATACAGTGGATACAAATGTGTCTGTTTTCAACATAGGATCATTGCGCATGGGTGAGAAATTAGTACTGGCACCACTCCCTAATAACAGGGATGCTGCGGTGCCAAGTTGAATAAAATATGGGGGGCGGGGGGGGCAGTAAGCCCTGTCCTACATAGTCACATGACACGGCACACACCATTAAATGGCAATGCCCATCAACGTTGGGGGGCGAGTTTCCCAGCCCCCTCAAATATTTTTATTTGGGGGGGGCCTTAAGAGGAGTTTGCTCCTAAGCCAGGGTGTGTGTCATTCCTGGATCCATGTCTTTGCTTGCTTGGCTAGGTGTAGCACCTGCTGTGCCTTTTAATGGCATTTTGCCCATGTATTGCACTGATCTGAGCATTAAAGATTTTGGTAGACACTGCAGCCTGAGTTTGAATTCTTCTTTGAGAGGGAGCCAGGAAACTCTCCTCCACAGTGTGCTTTTTTGGAGGTATTCGTTGTGGGAGGGGCCCCAGGGCCCCAAAATGGATAGCCTATCGCTTTAAGAAAATGCTAAGAAACTGTTAAAGTTATCTATCTATCTATGTATTTATCTATGTCTACTATGGATCCGGTCCTTGCAGAGCCGGGCAGAGGCCCAGGCCAGGTAGATAATGTGCCCCCCCTTTTTTACCCTGGGGATCTCTGAAGTCTTATAAATAAGTAAGTATATAAATAATAGTGCTTTTTAAAAATACAAAGGGAAAAGGATTATTTTAAGTATTTACATTTAAATAATGGTTAGCGATTGTGAATATGCTGACCGAGGCCCCCTTTGGAATCGGAGGCCCAGGCCAAGTGGCCCATATGACCCCCCCCCCTCTGTTTGGGCCTGGTACAGTGGTACCTCAGGTTACAGACACTTCAGGTTACATACGCTTCAGGTTACATACTCTGCTAACCCAGAAATAACGCTTCAGGTTAAGAACTTTGCTTCAGGATAAGAACAGAAATCGTGCTCTGGCGGCGCAGCGGCAGCGGGAGGTCCCATTAGCTAAAGTGGTACCTCAGGTTAAGAACAGTTTCAGGTTAAGAACGGACCTCCAGAATGAATTAAGTTATTAACCTGAGGTACCACTGTATTTCAAAATCATGTAGTTATAACTAGCAAACACTCTATCTGGATTATGAAGAGCACCAGAAAAATACTATTGGCATACTGTTTGTCCTGGGAGGGGTAGAATTTAAAGAGTCAGCAGGTCTGCCAGATTCCTTTTCAGAAACTCTGGGTCTGAGGACCAATTGCAGGGAAGATTTTCATGCCAGGATTCTTGTATCTCAGCTCTTAGATGAATCCCTTTGTTTCCCAAATCCATGGCATCAGGATTAATTATATTTCCCTGAGCTGTAGTTGAAATTTGGCCGCCCATAATGGAGTTCAGATTAAATTGTGAGTGGTTTACTTCTGTCTGTAATTAGTCTCTGTTGGAACCTCGTGTGGGTTTTATCTGCTTGCATGTGCAGTGGCTGAGCTCGGGTAGCCACCACTACAAAATATCTCATATGAACGACAGCAGTATCTGCTAGCATCCCTTCAAGCTTGCTTTCCCCTTTTTCCAAGCAAGCAAACAGTCAATCAAATAAACTTGTATTTTGTTTGTTGGCAGGCAGTGATAAGCAGCTATGTTAAGTGGTGGTAAAACACTGAAAAGTTTAAAAAGTTCTAAAGGGTTTCTTTTTTTTAATCCTTAGAATAGTTTAAAACCTGCATAGATAAATGCCAAGAATGCCAAAGAGACAGCTGCTGAGCCCCCTTTGAAACTGATTTATGATTTTTAGCTCTTTGAAGAATAAAAGAACACTAAAAAGAGCCTTGCCCACGATAAATTAGATAGCTGCTCAACCATTGACAGTATTATCACATAAGAAACAAACAATCAAACAAACACCAATTAAACAGTCTGGGATAAAATGGCCAGAATTTTATTGATTACAGATGTAGTAGGCTTTGGCATGAGCATTGGGTATGGATCCTCAATCAACCAGCCTGTCTGCTGAATGATACTCCTTCAGGGTTGATTCTAGGTTTAGGGATAATCCCATGATGCACCTAAAATGAGGTGATCCTGCCAGGATGCCATCCATTAGGGTGCTCTATGCCCCTCCCCCTATGTGGACCAAGAAACAGAACCCTCCCTCTGATTATGTCAGCTGGCTATGCAGGTGACGGACGGACCCCCCTCCCCTAGCTCGCTGCAGCCCCTCCAGGACCACAACCTCTGCTGTCCCCCAAGAGGTAAGCAGCATTTTGATGAACATGGGAAAACTGAGAAGAGAGGAACTGTGGTAGACTTTTCTGAGGAATCAGAGGAAGAAACACAAGCCCTCATAAACTTTCCTGAATGGATGTATGGCGGTTCAGATCTGCCTTCCACTGCCACACCTCCTACCCAGATACTGAACAGGAAGGAACAGAGGAGCAGATTCCAAGAACAGGAAGCACCAGAGGGGAGGAGACTGTTGACAAGATGCCTGCATTATAGGGTGAAGAAGAGACTGATGAAGTTCCAGAGCCAGATGTCAGATGCTCATTGGGACCCAACGGAGATGTGCCAGCCCCAGGACTGTCCTGCCTCACAAGGTTAGTTGCCAGACCAGCAGGGGGGCCAACTTGGGCCCCACGTTATGGGTGTCCAGCGTGTGTGAAGTTAAGTCATGATTTCACACTCCCCATGGCCTCAGAACCTGACTTCTGGTGATACCGGAAGCGCCCGGCCGCCAGCCCGCCCATGGGGGCAGGGGCGGGTTGGGGAGGGGGGCACCCGGTATGCTGGTGGGCTCGCAGGACGCCCTGGCGCGCCGCGCCACTAGCCCCTATGGATGAGACGGCCCTGCCTCAGACAGCATCTCCAAGGTCTTGCGAGGCCCAGTACGTGACTTCCAGTGCTTTGCGAGGCACTGGAAGTTGTGTCGGGGGCCCTGCGATGTGGGTCCTGAGCATGCACAACAATTTTTGTGTGGGCACTCAGATCCCCAGGGCCCCCTAGAGATGGCGCTCCTTCAGACCAGTATATATTTAAAAACAAACAGATAATTACAGTAAAAGTAGCATGGCACCAGCCCTTCCGTTAAAAGCAGTCAGTTCCAAAAAGCATGTTGGAACAAGATGGTATTCACCTGCTGGTCGTATGACAGCAAAGAGGGAGCCAGAATCGAAAGAAGGGCCTCCCCCAAAGATCTCAAAATGTTGGATGGTTCACATGAGGGAATACAGTCTTTCAGATAGTTTGGACCTAATTTGTGTAAGGGTCATAGGTCATATCACTTCGAATTTCCCCTGGAAACAGACAGGTAGCCAGTGGGGCTGATGTAACAAAGGAGTCGTGCCCTCCCTGTAACCAGCAATGTTGTTTGAACAAAACCATCAATGTTTCTGAGTGCTTTTCTAAGGCAGCCACACATAGAGTATATTGTAGAAATCCAGAGCCAACTTTGACAAACTGAATCCAGAAAAAAGCTGTGAAACTGTTCTTTGTGTTGTGTGGCAGCTGGGAGTGATCTACTCCACCAAACATGAGAGTCACCAGACCCATTCAGCCTCTGTTCACCTTGCCCATTATTGAACCCAGGGATCAATCCAGCACTTCACCTGATTCAGACAGTGAATGGATGGATGGATGGATAGATGGGTGGATAAATAGAACTGATTATTATCGGCATCCTGAGAACACTCTGCTCACCCACTGGTTTCATGGTATTATTAAAGAGAATTCCACATAATGTACACAGTTTGAAGTGGTGCAGTCAAGAAAGAAGCTATGGCAATCATTTCCCTAGGCACTGTGAATGGCTCCCAATTGTGCATCATTAAAATCAATGTTAACTATGCAATTGTTGCAACGGGTTTTAAAAATTAAAAGCAGTTCCACAGAGCTACATATACAGGCTTTCTTCCAGCCCTGACGTGATGGGAAATGGTTTTAAGGATGAGATGCAGGAAACTAGCAATTTCTCAAAAGCCTCCCCCCCCCCACCCGCAAGTCAGTCAAGAGTTCAAACGGTAATAAGCTATTGTGACAGAATTGCCACAACTCAGTCTAAGTGGAAGAACAGGAAGCTTCATTCTGAAAAGGAGCTTCAGAGCTAAGTGGACAATTACATTGAAAGGGGCTGGTCCTTTCCAATGATATTTAAGGAGTATTGCCAAAGAAGCATTCTCTTCTTGCTGTACCTCTATACAATTTCTCTCTTTCTTGTAAGCAGATAATTGGGACTAGATAGATACCACTTTTTGATCTTTGGAAAAAAGATTGTCACAAATGTTCTTTAACATACCCTTTGTGGTTTAAATAGATTTACTATTTTGAGACCTCCTCGGAAGTTTCTTTCATCATTATTCTTTGGTTGTATTTGAAAGAGTGACGTACCTCTGTTGTGCCGAAGATTTTGTTTGCCAAAGGCAGGGGTTCTTTTGGATTTGAGAGCAGTAAGTACACTTACAGGCAAAGCTTTTGTCAGCTTGCATGTGCACAATACACAAGCACAGAGCTTACTTAGACCAGGCAAGGCAAACTACTAAAGCCCATTCCAGGATGCTTTTGTCTCATGTTCCATCTCCTACCAGAGAACCCTTAGACATGACAGACAGTGACTGCCCCCACCTCCTCACTTGGAGCTGGCAGATACATAGAGCCCTCTCAAGGTTTCCTGGTCTGTCCTGGGTTCTGTCCAACAGCGACTCCAGCTCTCATAATGATAACATGCATCCTGGTAAGTCAGCTAACAGGTGTATTATGCCCCATGAGCCAGGCCTCCAGGGTCCTCCTATAAGGGTCAAAGGGACAGGTCATGAGAGTGTAGCTGCCACTCAAGGCCACATCCCATGACTGCAACCCAGCTGGTTTCCAGGAGATTGTCAACCGAGAGGAGGGGGTTGTTCATCAACTTGGGGGGTTATCAACATTTTGATTCATCTACTGTGCATTCCAATTATTAGTGCTGGGTCCAGCAGAGTATAATTAAACCTTTCAGGACCCAACCCTACACTATTACAATTGCTAAGCCCAGACATTGTGGGGCAATTGCTGTGCATCATTCCTCATAATACAAAGGTCTGCTATGAGGTCTTCTGCATGTTGAATGGGTGGCAATATAACAGGGCCAGTGTAACAGAGAGGCTCCAGTCAGGTACTTTTGTGGGAGCGTGGGGATCCACCCAACTTCAGGCTTGTTCCTGTGCTGGCTGTCTCCACCACCTGGGAAGTTTGCTGAAGGATGGGGCGATGGAGGCTGGGACAAGAGAGGGCTGGGGCCAGGCAGGGTGTCCTGAGGGCAACCTCTTGTCTCCCAGTTGCTTTCTTGGTGGTCCTCGTGTCTCCTAGGCACCTCCAGTGCACCCTGCATACTCCAAGGAAGCAAGCTTACTGAGTAGCATGAGTGGGTCTGAGGAAGGAAGCAGCAGTAATGTGGAGCAGTGGAGCTGCTGCTGAGTCATGCAACCCTTCAGGGGTCCTTGAAAACAAAAAGGTTTCGAACTGTGCAGAAGCAGCACAAGTTTTTTTATTTTATTTTCAGGGATCCTGACAGCACCTTTAATAATAATAATAATAATTTTTTATTTACACCCCGCCCTTCCCAGCCAAAAACCGGGAGACATGCCAGACCAAGCCACCTCTGCTTGTGGAAATTAAAGGAATTGTTTTTTCAAAGTGAGATCAAGTCTCTACATGTTGCTTTACCCCTCTAAAAGATATGCACAAAGTCTCAAATGTGGTGACAATAATAATAGTACAACAAAACAACAACACCACAAACTGGCTTTTAAGTATAAAAACCAATTTTACTAGAATAATAGCTAGAATGGAGATAGGCTTGTACCCATTCAAACGACAAACATGCTAAAGTGCCATGTGCAAGGCAAGGCCTGGAGATACTGTAAACATGGAGTGGATAAATGTACAACACTGTCTTAGCAAGTTACATGTACAGTAAACATTATACAGACTGGATTAATGAACAGTTCAACACGTAGCGTAAGTCCAATCACAGAACAGCAACCCCGTGCCACCACAACGGTAAGGGTAGCACACTGGAGAATATGAAAAAGTTTTCCGAAGCTGTTTATCAAAGCTGAACTGGATAAGATGTTCTTCAATGGGTCTTGAGTTGGAAACACAAAGCCGTGTACATGGATCAATCACGGGACGGCAAATCAATGCCACCACCCTGGTGAAAATAACGCCAGTAGGCAGAAGGAGACCTGTCCTCCAGATATATTGCAGGTTTCGCTACACGCTTCATCAGTCCAAAAAGCTGCATGATACAAAATAGCACTCCAATTACAATATGTGGTAAGCCATAAAAGTTACAAAATGTCAGTCTCATACTACATCTTACCCAATCATACAGAACGGTTTGCTCAAGATAAAGAAGGTATTCACAGGCACAGCTAGTGTTCAGACTCATAACAAGCAGTTAAATACAATACAGGTGTATAGCATCAATCATCACATGATTACAAGGTTAAAGGTGCAGCGTCACTTTTCTGTTACAACCAGACAACAATATACATATTAACTCATACTGATCAAATTCAGTATTCAAACCCTTTAGATACAAGGTTGAAATATTAATTTATACTCCTTTTGTAACAAGGCTCTTTGTATATCTACAGTTCTAAAAGGTTGTTTCTTAAAGGTCCACAAGATTAAAAAAAAAAAACTCAGATCATTCACTGTATTGGCTGCTTGCTGGAAATGCTGGACTAATGGGGCGTTTAAACATGTATTGCATATTTTGGACCTACGCTCAGAAATTCTGGTTCTAATTGCATGAGTGGTACTGCCTACATATAATAGCCCACAAGCGCAGCGGATACAATATACACAGTTTTTAGTGGAACAATTTGTGAACTGTTGCAAAACAATCTTTTGTCCATTCACTGTATTAGTGAATGATTTTATGGGCAACGCAAATCTGCAACATGTGCAGTGACCACATCTATAATGCCCTTTCACCGATATATGAGGGTCCCTATTATGATATTATAATAAATCAGTGTGAGTAAGAATGTCCCTAAATGATCTAGTCCGCCTCTTGCCTAAAATCGGCAAATTTTCACAACCTGGAATGTGGGAGATGATATGCCAAAGTTGTTTAATGACTCTTTCAATGGAGGAGGATAAACAATTGTACTATATAGAACCAAAAATCCTGTTCTGTTCATTCTTGGGTTTCGATACCAACAAATCCTGTCTAGAAGTTCTTTTAGCCCTGTCAAGGGCTGTTTGAATTATAGTCTGTAGATAGCCTCTATCTCTCAATGAAGAGGAAAGAGCATTTTTTTAATAAAAAAATCAGATTCAAGAGAATGGTTACAAGCCTATCTCCATTCTAGCTATTATTCTAGTAAATATGGTTTTTATGCTTACAATCCAGTTTGTGGTGTTGTTTTGCTTTACCCCTGTAAGCACTGGCTGGAATTCACAGTCACAATTTCACACCCTCCGTTTGCCTTTCAACCACATGCCCCACCCAGGAAGAGTGGCGAGTCTCCCTCCACAGACAACCACTCACCCCCGAGGCCTTTTCTGTTGCCCTTGCTATCCTCCTTCCCAGCAGCTAGCTGCAGGCACAACACCCTCATACTTGAAATTAAATGCAGTTTTTACATTAAAATTGGGTTGGCTTGTCCTTGACTTCTCAATTTATATTTCTTACGGCCCCTTGCTGTTTCCAGCAGATCCAGCTTCTTTTTTAAAGAGGCAAAAAAGGAAGTCATGTCAGTGTTCAGTTGCATCTGCACCTTGGCTATACATAAAACTCTTTCACAGTAGACATTAAAAATTAGATACAGGAAAGGGCAAAACAGACCAATTTCTTCATTTGGTTGCTACTACTCTCTGTCATTCTTCTGCAAACCTCCAAATATCTCTGATATTTTTCTGCTCTTCATTGTAGTCTGGATCTGGCAGGTCCCTGAGACAAACTGAGCATACTGCATTCAGAGAAATCTGGGCATTGGACACGTTGGGTAAAGGCAGCCATGGATTGCTATAGGTCAGGCTGGCTGTCATGGGGTGGGGCATCAGGCAGCAAAGAGAAGTCCTCCCCTCCTTCCTGCTTGTTTCAGGGTGTGCATCTGAATAGAAGACTCAGGATCAGCCCCTCTGCTGAACAGCTGCTCGTTTTAATGTTCAGCAGAGGTTCTGATCCTGCTTGCCGCCGGGCAGTCGGAGAAGACGCTTGCAAAGGAGCACACACAGAATTAACTCCCATGCTCTCAGAACAACCTCTCTTTCCCCTGCCCCCCTGTTGGCTGTATATGTTTAATTAGGGTTTATTTAAAAACCAAGACAGGACAGTATCCCCAGGTTAGCCTAGGGTGGGTTGCTCTAATTCTGGGCCCCTGGGTCATGACCATGCGGTGGGCATTGTACAGTTTTTCAGTGTAACTCTTGCTGCAGAAGGCTGGAGCAATTGTGAAGTGGGGTGTCGTGTGTCACATCGTTGTCAAAAGCTTTTTTGTGAACTTTCAACATACCATGGCAACATCTTATTTGCTTCATCTCTGAATTGTATTATGCCAGCTGGAGACACATCCCTCAAGGTGTCTGTTTCTGACCTACTATCCAAATCTAGTGTCTGAAAAATACCACCACGTTGTGCATAACAAGATATTCCCCATTGAATGCTACCCACACAATCTTCACACAGTCTTCTTCCCCTCGGTTAATGAGTAGACACTCCATGCTGTGCTCTGTCAAAAAGCACACCCTGGCCAACATTGTCACCTGTGTTGAAGAGCAGGTAGAAGTGAGAGCCACCTTGCTGGTCTATGCTGAAGCACATATTTGTATTCCATTCCTATAAACAGGGCACTACTTTCTTGGCCAAGGAGGAAACCTCACTGAAGACAGATGATGTTTCATCATCAAAACTCAAAACTGTGGATACATGGCTTTTGTATCTCCCCTTTAATCCACTGTGCTGTGCTTCCCAGAACTTACAGAGCTACATTTCCCAGACCGTCCGTGGGCTGGATTGAGAAGGCGATTGGGCCGCATCCAGCCCTGGGCCTTAGTTTGGGGACTCCTGGTCTAGTAGCCAATTCCTCATTTTCCCATTTGACAAGGCACATGAGAGCTTTGGATGTTGGGCTTCAGTCTCCTCTCCCCTGAGAAGCCAAGGGCAAAGCGACTTCTGGCATTATGGGTGGAGAAAGGAGGTGCTTGCTCTTTACACCATTGTATCACCTGACCTCAATGAAAGGTTCCAGAGCAAATTTGTCCACTGGCCTGATTAACTCAAGGTTGCTGCTTCTCCCCAGGGCTGCTGAAGGAATCTGACCTTATCTGCTCCACACAGACAGATCTGAACTATCAAGCAGGTTTAGCTAAATTTTATAACTAACTCTGTGTTTACTGTCTAACCAAACTTAGCAAGAGCAAAGCCTGGTGCCATTTTCACAGTTGTGTTTTAAATACAGACCTAATTGGCAGTTTTATGCTTTGTACTAATTCAAAACTGCAATAGAAATTTTCTTATTTAAATTTGTGTGCCGTTGTCAGTAGTTTATGCCCATTAGGGTGGTAGCATGCAGAGAATCTTTGAGAATAAACTGACAATTGCCGAGTTCACCATGTAAGTTCCACATAAATATATTAATTGGTAGAATTCAGTCTATTAGTTCCATAAATAAAGTTGGAATATATGCAATTAAACCTTTGCTTTGGTTCAGTAGATCCATGCTGCTTTTTGTGCCTTAGCTTAAACCTTGCCAATTAGCTCAAACATCATTTGAGCAATTAAGAAATAACAAGGCAGAGGGACAGATTAACAACACAAGTTTATGCATTCAGCTAGGTAGCTCCTTGGAGAGACTACTGCAAAAGATAATGGCAGCTGCCTTGTTGAGGCAAGTTTGTGGTTAAGATGTGGTTTTATAAACTGAAATGTTTTGTTCTAATTCAGTTGCCTTCTAAAGTTTTCTCATAACTAAAAGCTTTTCATTCTGTTCATTCCAGCACTAGGAGGATGTTGTATAGGTGTTTGTTACATAAAAGTTAGGTTTTCGCTAGGTGCCACATTGTACTGTACTTAAATCATTGCACTGTACTGTACTTAAAAAAATATAGAGTTGTGTATCTGTTTATTGATGCATGTTTGGACAACTGCAGCATCAAGTGAATATTTTAATCTATGAATTAGATCACAAAACATACACAGCAGGTGAAGATCTCAATCTTTCCCATAGAGTCAAATCATTGTTATGAAGAACCCCTAAAACCTAGCTTTTGCTGTAGTTGCATCTGGGGGGGGGGGGGGCTCTGTTGGCAGGAGAGGCAAGTAAGCTAAGTTGCAACACCTCCTAGCAAATCCATAAATTGTCTCCTCCCACTGTAAAAATCTGCCATTCTTGCATATCACATGTAAATATAAAAATTAGCATTGACTCCTTCAATAAGTGTTAAGCCAAGGTATCAGCATCAAAAATGAAACTCTGCCTTATCCTCACACACCCACTATTAAAACCAAGTAGTTTCAATGGTCTGGGGCTCACATTGGAGTCCCTTGTGGGACTATTGAGATTGAAAGTACATGCTCCATCAGGGTAGGTGGGTCCTCTGCTCCCATCTGTGAAGGTGACACCTGGTTTTAGGTGATAAGACTACACCTTCCTGGTCAGACTCCTGTTCAGTCACTGTCATCTACTGTTCAGGCTTTGTGATTCCAGCCTCATATAATGCTAGCATGTTTGGATCTAGTTAGTGCATGAAGGGGTTAAAACCATGAACTACACTGACTTGCCAGGCTTAGCCTATGTCATCACTTCCCACCTTGGGAGGAAATAGGTCACCAAGACTTTGTGCTCTCTCACTCTCCATGTGGACAAACTCAGTTGGTCTCTAAGGTGCTACTAGAAAGAATTTTCGATTTTGTTTTTTCTCCATGTGGAGTTCAATATGAGGAGTTCTGAGCTGGTCACTCCAGCCACACGGTTTTAACTAGCATCTTTTGTTTCAGACCAGAATGGAGTATGAAAGAAGCATTTTCTCTACCAATAAGAGACCTAATTAACACTTGTCAGTGCTACTTATCAGGCACATGCCATGGAGATTAATTGGTTCCTCTGTAAATTGGATGTACTCACGACACAATTGAAAGGATCAATTGTCAATCTTTCCTTTGGAAATAATAGGTTTTTATGAATGAAAACCCCTGTTTTATGAATGAAGCTTATGTCAAACGTTACCGTGAAACAAAAAGGTGGACAAGAGAGCAGTGTTTGGTGCATGACTGATCCTGGCAGCCACCTCCAAAGGTAGGAAACACGGAAACTCCTCTATCAGCTGCAAATGTACCGATAATCTATAACTGAATTGAAGGGAGCTGTTCAGCAATAGAGGAGAAGACTTGCCAAATGGAGGTCTTTCGTGCATCGCGGGGTGGGGGGTGGGGTACGAGCAAGGGGCAAGAAGAATGGATCCGGAGGAAAGAAGGAGATGGGGTAATTATAATCCCTAAAGGCATGGTCAAAAGGTGTCTGAATAGGAATGAGAAATGCAGACGGGCAATTCACAAATTATCTTGATTGACAGGCTGGAAGACATGCACTGCAATTTCGCTGGGCAACTCCTACTTGTATGACATTTTGATGGCATTTATGTTATATTTTGGGGTTGTCTTTATGTCAAGTGTGGGGGTGGGGTGGGGCGACGCGGGTGGATACTTTCTGAGTTTTTAAACATGGTTTCACACTTGTGTTCGGGGCTTTCTTCCGACTTTGTTGGAGCAAGACTGTTGCAACCGAAATTATGAAGACCAAGCTTATCAGCTTGCCTTGCCTTTTCCACCTAGTTTGATGCCTCCTTTGCTTCCTCTTACCCCTCAAGGGATCCTGCATCCCTCGGGAGGGGGTTTGGACTACAGCAAGGTTGCTAATTAGTGGGTCAGAGTATTGCTTTGTTTATTCTTTGAGAAATGTTAATGTTGTTTAAACCGCCGACCTTCTGATTGGCAAGCCCTAGGCTCTGTGGTTTAAACAACATTAACATTTCTCAAAGAATAAACAAAGCAATACTCTGACCCACTAATTAGCAACCTTGCTGTAGTCCAAATATTACCCACATTGAACCAACAATTTTTTTGCATTTAACCTCCCCACTCCACCTGGAATTGTGATGTCAAGAGCAGCAGCCTTTGCAAATCTGCAGTAGGGGTGGTCCTGCATTCTCCTCCAGGGATGGTCCGGCTTCTCTACTCTCTTTGGGGCTAATAGCAAGGCAAAGCAGAAAGATGGAAGCAAACATTTTACCTGCTTTGCAGTTCACTGAGCTACTGCTCCTCTCCTGCTGCTGATAGGGATGCAAGAATCAGAAGGGAGCATTTGGAAAATAGTTTTATAAATGTTCTGCTTCTACAAAAGAGCAGTAGCAAGTGGCTATGAGTGACAAGAAAAGGGAAACCTGATATTTCAGGCTAAAACAACAAAAAGAAGAAAGAAACAGATCACCCTCAAAATCAGAGAAAGTTGATTTGGCTTTGAAAAGCAGCTAAATAATGTTGTGCAGAGGTGTGTTATCTTGTACCTACAACTTCTCAGCATCTCTTCAAGGCATAAGTGCCTTTGCCTTGTTATTATATGTCAAGAAGAATGGAAGCATTTCAAGAAAACATGACATTTTAGAAGGAGCTAAAACAATCCATGATCACTGCAGATGATGACAGCAGTCACAAAATTAAACGATGCCTGCTTCTTGGGAGGAAAGCAATGACAAACCTAGACAGCATCTTAAAAAGCAGAGACATCACCTTGCCAACAAAGGTCCGTATAGTTAAAGCTATGGTTTTCCCAGTAGTGAAGTGAGAGCTGGACCATAAAGAAGGCTGATTCCCGAAGAATTGAGGCTTTTGAATTATGGTGCTGGAGGAGACTCTTGAGAGTCCCATGGACTGCAAGAAGATCAAACCTCTCCATTCTGAAGGAAATGCTCACTGGAAGGACAGATCCTGAAGCTGAGGCTCCAATACTTTGGCCACCTCATGAGAAGAGAGGACTCCCCGGAAAAGACCCTGATGCTGGGAAAGATGGAGGGCACAAGGAGAAGGGGGCGACAGAGGATGAGATGGTTGGACAGTGTTCTCGAAGCTACCAACATGAGTCTGACCGAACTGCGGGAGGCAGTGGAAGACAGGAGTGCCTGGCGTGCTCTGGTCCATGGGGTCACGAAGAGTCGGACATGACTAAACGACTAAACAACAACAACAACAAAAATAGGGCACTCTTCTTCCTTTGGAAAATGTCAATAATTTTATCCAGTAGGACAGTGCAAGGCTCCCACAATTCATATTAGGGTCCAGTCCAGTGATCCTGATTGGACACTAGTCAGACCCAGACTGACGTGGACCTAGGAACCAATCCAGGCCCCTAACCAAATTGGGGGGCTTGCATAATCCTAAAGCTAAGTCAATGGTGAGGAGTGGGGAGAAGGAAACAGGCAGGTGCTTTACGGGTGCCTTAACCAGATCTGGACAAATCAGGACAATTTGGGCCAATCCTGGACTTTGTCCAGAGTATGTTCAGGAAGCCCTGGATCAGCCTAAATCAGCCTAATTTGGTTTCGGATGTTTCCAGGCTGGATGAACAGCCCTAGGCTAGGGTTAATAGTTCTTCATTGTCAAATGCTATTTGTCAAATATTGTTCTCCCTTGACATATGTTATAGCTATAACATTATTGTAAGAAAAAGCAAATAGTTCAGGAGTGAGATTGCTAAGAGGCTGGATAATTGACAAAAAGTGCCCCTTGCTCATGGACCAAAGTACTGTATTAAACTGCGAAGGAAGCTGTGCTGTGTTAGAAGTATTTAACTATAGTACCTGTTTAGCACTATTGCACTAAGTTTCTGTGACTTCACTCTTGTTCCTTTATTTAGTTATAATAAAGGAACAAGAGTGAAGTCACAGAAACTGTGTTAAACATTTTACCACCTATTCTAGAAACCAAAACATGTACCTGAAGTGTAACAACTGTGACATCTTTTAAAAAAGGTAAAGGGCCCTTGACAGTTAAGTCCAGTCACAGACGACTCTGGGGTTGTGGCACTCATCTTGCTTTACAGGCTGAGGGAGCTGGCGTTTGTCCGCAGACAGTTTTTTTAAGCCACTTCTGGTGCAATGGAACAGTGAAACCAGAGCAGCACATGGAAATGCCGTTTACCTTCCCTCCGGAGCGGTACCTATTTATCTACTTGCACTTTTTGGCATGCTTTCGAACTGCTAGGTTGGCAGGAGCTGAGACCAAGCAATGGGAGCTCACCCTGTCACAGGGATTTGAACCGCCGATCTTCTGATTGGCAAGCCCAAGAGGCTCAGTGGTTTAGATCACAGCGCCACCCACGTCTTTGTGACATCTTTAGATTTAGTGTAATTAATGAGTTAACTGTTTTCTGAAATAACACAACTCCTGACCCACCTTTGCTTTGTAAATAAAACCTTTCTTATTTGTTCAACTTCTGCCTAAGACTCCAAATCACTAATTTCCCCTCACACAAGATCCAAAAAATAACCTGTGGTAATTTAGAAAAATATAATTAATTGGCATACTGTGTGGTAGGTTTGCTAGGTTCATTGCAGGTTTAATTGGGGATCCACTTCAATTTACCTGTAGCAGCAAAATCAGACACATTCCTCTACCCCAGCTGCAATAAAACATGTCTCTCCCATATTAGTCTCTACAGCCACAGCAGACACCGTAACTCTCCAGTGGTTCAACTTTACCCCCAAAGGCACACTATTCCATTGTCTCTTAAGACAGATTGATGGCAACAATTATTGCACTCTAAATTAACTTCTTGAGAGCTGAAATTATTGTCTTTAGTATTTGTGCCAGTATGAATCCAGACTCTTGCCTCTTGTTTTTAGAGCTGTGTCACAAAACAACTGTTTAAAGTAAACAATGCATTTGAGCTCATCCTGTTGAACTCAATGTGCTTAGACTGTACACTGTTTTGGCTTTAGGCACAATCGCTGGAACACAACCCCCATATAAGTTGCAGGCTTACTGTATATAGTATATGTGTACATACCATACAACAAACTATATTTTTTCCTTTCTGAAACTGCACACCACAGAAACCCTATCGCAATAAATCTTCTGTGTTCAGTCTGAAAATGGGGGGTGGGGTGCAGAGAGGTCCTTTACTGTAATGATGGTTGTTATTCCTCAGCATTGCCCTACCTGCACCAAGCCAGTGTGAGTTTTGTTTCTCTGTGATAACTGCAGAAAATAATAGAAGCAAGAAACATACTACCCATGATGAATTGAAGACCATATATATTTATGACTCCATAAATCACAGCACCGAATGGGCAAAAAACCCCAGACAAAAGTATGCCTAATCCTAAATCCTACTGAATTAACAGAAATTACTCCCAGGGAAATGTTAATATTATAGCAGCTTTAGATAGATACTTTGCTGAGCACCTTCCAAGCAGGAGTGCTGTTTACAAATAGGAACAGAATGGATGTGTGTGATTTATTGATCTTCTGGTCTTGCTCCTAACGATTCCTGTGTGAGATGATGTGCGAGAGAGGAACTATTCAACCAGCCTCCAACCATCTCATAGATCTCAGTTGTTGCATAATATACAATTTTAGTTTACTAAAATAACAGTAAAACTCTAGCATTTGTCCATAATGAGAGACACTCACTTCGGAGTTACTGAACTTTATCTCTCCACTCCTTCATCCACTTTGTCCCAAAACACTGTTTGCAGCTTGGTAACCAGCCAACCTAGCAGTTCAAAAGCACGTCAAAGTGCAAGTAGATAAATAGGTACTGCTCCGGCAGGAAGGTAATCGGCGTTTCCGTGTGCTACTCTGGTTCGCCAGAAGTGGCTTTGTCATGCTGGCCACATGACCTGGAAGCTGTACACCGGCTCCCTCGGCCAGTAAAGCGAGATGAGCGCCGCAACCTCAGAGTCGTCCACGGCTGGACCCAATGGTCAGGGGTCCCTTTACCTTTACCTTTAACCAGCCTACGAGACATTCATTCATGATAAATATCTAGGGGTGCCTTTTAGTGAGGGCAGGAGTGGCTCAGAACGTAACTATTCCAAAGGAACATGTTGTCACACCCAAAACAGGATTAGACAGTTTCCCAGTGCAACAGATTTATACTTCCAAGGCAAGTCTTGGGGCTGTTTACCACATGACCTAAAATGCAGGTGTCTTCCTTTGATTTCACCAAGTAAAGTAGGAGGGGGAACCTTTTTTGCCTCATTGGCCAGATCCTTTTCACACCTGCTCACCTACATGAAATATAATCACAATGACAACTTTGGTTTCAACTCTGATCTCAGTGGTATCAGGCCACACATTCAGCTACCAGTTGTCAAGTATCAAAATCAACAAGATATGCATGGAAGCAGCCCAAGAATCAGCTTTCACATTTTTGTCTATGTGGGAGATTGGCAACCAAAGCAAACAACGCATATCCTTGCAAGTTAGCATGTGGTTAATACCACAGAACCACATTGAGGGTAGGCTGACTCAGACCATAGAAATGTAATTAGTAGAGAAGACTCTGTGTGATGTCATTTCCCCCTCCTTTCTTGGGCAAGAAGAATCTAATAAATATTTCCTGTTCCTTCTCTTTCTCTTTTCTCTTTGACCAGTGATGGGACAGGCCTACTGCTAACTTCTCCAGCATCAGACACATGCCCGAGGCTGCTTATCTTGTAAATATAAATATTTCCCCTGCATTTATTTTACTGCTGTTGCTTCCGAGAATAAATGCATGTCTGAGTAAGTAAATCATATTTTAAACTTACTTCTCAGTCTGTTGTGTGATTCTTTGTTAACAGGGTAAGAAAGGGGGAGCCAGGTTGTTTTGCAGCTGGCCTTAATTAAAAGAAGGCTTCACATCTTATTCCTATTCGTTCAATTTTTCTGCTAAGGATGGGACCTCAAACTCTGCTCCGGCCTGCTGATCTCGTTGTATGTTCAACCTGCACACGTGGGCACCTGGAGAGATAAATTGCAATTTATATATCCTCTCCTACCTATTAAAACTCCCTGTACAGTATATGCTCTAGTCCAGGCATTGCCAACCTGCGGCCCTCCAGGTGTTTTGGCCTACAACTCCCATGATCCCTAGCTAACAGGACCAGTGGTCAAGGATGATGGGAACTGTAGTCCAAAACGTCTGGAGGGCCGAAGGTTGGGGATGCCTGCTCTAGTCTCATTTCAGCAGCAGGTGAATATGTTTATGTAATCAGGCTTTTCAGGAGGTTTAGCTTAACAGATGGGTGAGGGGAGAGAGATTTTCTGCTGACCATCAGGCAATGGTTTTCCCCACCTGCCTTGCCCCACCCTCCATCCCTAGGAGCCCTAAGACCCGTCCGAATGGATTTGCTGCCACGGGCAATGTTGATGAACTTAGTGGAAGATTGTGAGTCATGGGGGTGGGGGCAGTGTGTGTGTGTGAATTCAGCAGTGCTTAGTCTGTTAATGTTATTCATATTGTTTTGTGCTATAGTACTTTGTGAATCTTGTAATATGACTTAGGTTGTGCTGTTTAGCTTATTTTTTAGTTGTTTTGTTAACAGTATTGTGCAGAAGATGGCTGTTTTACTGATGATTTCTTAATAATTCTACAGGTGAAACTCAAAAAATTAGAATATTGCGGAAAGGTAATTCAACTTAAAAGGTGAAACTAATATATGAGATAGACTCATGACATGGAAAGCGAGATATGTCAAGCCTCTATTTGTTATAATTGTGATGATTATGGCGTACAGCTGATAAGAACCCCAAATAAACAATTTCAACTTTGGGGTTTTCATCAGCTGAATGCCATAATCATCACAATTATAACAAGCCAAGGCTTGACATATCTCGCTTTGCATGCCATGAGTCTATCTCATATATCAAACTCCAGTAGCTAATGAAAACAATTGTTTACATAAATGGACTTTTCCACGATATTCTAATTTTTCGAGTTTCACCTGTATATGATATATGCTGCAATTGTGATGTTCTATTATTACTTATTGTTTGTGAGCCACTTTGTGATTTGTGTGAGTGAAAAGCAGCATAGAAATAACAAATATATGACATGAAAACTTATCCATAAATCCCCCAAATACATAAAAGGTGCAATGGCCATCCCTGTGGAACCCCTGCCTGCTGCTACTTGCGCAAGCAGTACTCCCCTTTTGCTTCACAGTCTGGTTTGCCTCTTTACAAAAACCCAGCCACTCTTTGGAGAGCTGGGAAGAAAATTGCAGCAAGGAATGAGCTGGCCCAGCACCAAAGTTCTATTAAAAAGTAATGAAATTCTATCATCAAGTAAAAAGGCAGAGCTGGTGCTGTTTGGAGAGCAGCTTAGGAGCAATACATCACTGCTGCCCCCTCAATGAGTGATTAAAATGTGAAAGGGGGGCAGTCAGAATGAATTTGGGTCTTGTGTTTTGGAAGAATGGGAACCAGTTATGTTGCTGCTCCCTTGGCGGAACTAACAGTAATTGAGCTGGGCGTGTCAGAAAGAAGAAACCCTCCCATGCAGCTGCTGTCGCCTACTTAGATGAAAGAGGGGTTAAGAATACAAACTATATGCTAAAGAATGAAGCCGCTCCTGTTACAAGGCACAGCCTATTTTAACTCGCTGCAGAGCTGGGAATGAGGGAGTGTCTTTAGGGAGAGAGAGAGCAAAACACTGAGCATTTACTGTTTTCTTAGCATAGTGAACATTCCGACATGTCCAATAACTTCCTAGCTGCTGCTCAAGCGTGTCTTGAGGCAGAAGTGGTTGAAACTCCCGATGGAGTACGATGGCCCCTTCTCCATGGAATGGACCACAGCTGCGTCCCAGAACAAATGACTTGCATGCATACATAAATAAAATTTGGTGGCCTGGTAGTTTAAAATTCAGTATGGACTTATCTGAGAAATTTTACCAGCACTAGATAACAAAATTATTTGGCAGTTCACCTCTTGGGCACAGTTCTACTGGACCCAATTAATAAGATTGGAGAGGATTTTTTTTTCCAGCACCACCTGCAAATGAGTTATCTGAGGCACGGTCAGTCGGCATCAGAACTGGCCTTCTGTCATGTTTTATGGTCAACAGCTTCTCTGCATATCAGGCAGCTGAATGTCTTTGAAATGGGAGACACACCAAGAAGCACACTTCTGCCACACCCTGTGAAGCACAACAGAGGAGGCCTCGTTTCCAGGGCTGCCCCAAGACAAGGTGTTACTTGAAGCACAGAACAAGATGGTGCCTTCCCCCTCCACCTAGAGTGCAACTAGGCTGGCAGCAGGATCTGACTTCAGCACTGGCAATCGGACAGTGTCCTTCTCTGATCTGGTCAGTAGGATGGCAACCCAGAAACAAACAATAGGGATCCAGCTGTGAGTGGTCCTCTTGGCCACATCCCTCCTTCAACAAATCACCTCAATTGCCTCATTATTTGCCCCACCACGAAGAAATGCAGATGGAAAAAATGGCAAAGAGGACAGGAATGTGGAGGGTGTTTCTTTGTTTTAGCAATGATACTCACTTTTCTCTTTTCACTCAATTTAATTGTTGATAGATAAGTTGTGGTTAAATGGGATTTTCTCTTTTGAAGTTGTTCCCTGCAATTTGTTCCAAAATGCTTGCAAATTGGAGGTACACTGTTATTGAGACATTATTTAGCATTGTAGCATTTTGCAGCCTGAACTTCCTTGTCCTCTGACACCTGGGTTGTGTTCTCTGCCCTTCCTACCCTTCAAGGCTGCCATGTGCTTGCAACGGTTCTTAAATGCTCTTTGTCATATGAACTCTAAAGGCTGCTGCTTCTCAATCTGAACACACAAAAAACCTTGAACTAGCTTTTTATTAGTTGGAATAAACTTTTTTATGGTCTCTGTGTTGTGCCTCATCTTACCAGGAGTTTTTCACAAAAGCAGCTGCAGCAATAAAGACCTTTGCCTGACCCCAGTGGCTGTTTTGTGCTAAATTCAGGTAGGTAGCCATGTTGGTCTGATGCAGCTGAAATAAATAAAAAAAAGAAATTGTCCAGTAGCACCTTAGAGACCAGCTAAGTTTGTTCTTGGTATGAGCTTTCGTGTGCATGCACACTTCTTCAGATACACTGAAACAGAAGTCACCAGACCCTTATATATAGTGGGGGTGGGGTGGGGTGGGGTGGGGGTTTCTCCGAAGGGTAGTAGGAGATGGGTGATTGACTCAATGGGTATGCTAAACCTGTTGACAACTGTTAACGACTACAGGAAAAAGCAAGGTATGCAGATGATTAGCATATGTAATGAGACAGGAATCCAATGTGCTACTCTGAGTAATCAATGTAACCACTGTGATCAGCTATCTCATCTGATTTTATCAAAAGGGAATCTTGGGAGGGATTCAGCATGAAAATTAACTTTCAAAAAGTTTTAGCCACCATAGTACTTTTGAGGGTTATGTTCTGGACCATGTGTATTCTGTGATCAAAAGAAAATCAAAATTTTGTGTCATGGTAACCCCAACATCTTTATGCAGAAAAGCTGGATTTTTCAACCAGTATGAATTATGCAAGGAAGAATCTGCATAATGTATCTTATATTGCATAATTCATTTCGTGATGTCCCTTTTAATGAATTTATTAAGTTAATAGAAGAAAAATAGTAGATGTGCAGCTAGGATCAAATCAATATCTGAAGAATGAAAATGACACACTGTGCTAGCTAGTTAGTCTCAGTGAGTCTCAAATATAGACACGGTTGGGAACCAGTTCAAAAAGGGGTTGTTTGGGTTAGTAGTCGATGGGAAAGTGACTATGAAGAGCAAACACAGCAGAGGATGGATGGATGGATTCATACCCTGCCCTTTTCCCTCATGGGACTTCCGGTGGCCCTACAGATAAAAACAAGAACTGCTAAAAACAAAAAACCCCAATCATTAAAAACCATCAAGCATTGATAGCAACCATACAAACCATACAAATAATTGTAATAAAAACAGCACAGCACTAGCCCTTTCATTAAAAGCAGTCAGTTCCCAAAAGCCTGAAGACCACAAAGGTCTTCAGCTGCCACTGGAAGGAGGGAGTTCCACATTCTGGGAACAGCCAAAGAGAAGGTTTTGAAAGAGAACATTTTATAAAATGGTCATTATCTAATGGTCATTATCACCAAATGCAGGGCAGAATAAGAGGGTGAAAGACACTGATAATTCCAGAAATGAGCAGAGCAACTTGGTTCTACTCAGAAATGTTTTGGCGTTCCACTCCACCAATAGAACACCTGCCCTGAGGGGCCCATTGAAGGAAGCTGAAAATGAAAATGAAAAAGAGGTGGAGCAGCAGGGCTTGGAGAGGCCCTTGAGATGTGTGAGCTCTGCCTTGCCTAGAACCAGCCACCAGGTGTTGGGTCTGCTCTGGAAACTATAGGGCCCATAGATGGCGCATGGACAACAAGCTAATTGAACAGGTCAAAGTTGTCAAATATCTTGGCCTTATTTTCCAGTCTACGGGGTCATGGGGAGCACACCAAAAATGTACAAAAGAAAAAGTGTCCCAAAGCGCCAAAATTCTGACATGCTTTTTCTATACAAAAGGTGGTAAACATGTACCATCAATCCTGGAAGTGTTCCAAGCTAAAACCCCAGCACAGTTATATGGGGCTCAGATTTGGACAGGCACTTGCCTTGGATCTACGGAAGCTGTCCAATCAAAATTCTTAAGACAAATTTGCTCTGTACCACCCCGTGTCCCAAATGCATCAATGCGCCTAGAGGCTAATCTTCTCTAAGTAGAATTACGGATCTGGCGTAGGACACTTACGGTAACTATTGTCTTCGCCTAAGCTCAAATCCCTCTGGTCTAATATCCCTAGTGTTGCAAGATTGTCACATGAGTGCCTGGAATAAAATTGTCTATCGAAAACTTCACTCCTGTAGTTTATCACCACAACAGCTGCTCACTTTGGGTTTTTGTAAAGCAAACAGTCT
Organism: Lacerta agilis; assembly: GCF_009819535.1. Lineage (NCBI taxonomy): Eukaryota > Metazoa > Chordata > Lepidosauria > Squamata > Lacertidae > Lacerta > Lacerta agilis. Next base: position 49,748,381 of record NC_046325.1, on the reverse strand, counting down.
AATTTGTCAGCGCCTAAATGATACTGAGCATCAGAACAACTTGGCCACAATAAGGAAATTTTGCCCGTGGTATGACTATTTTCCACCTTCCCATTTCGACTCTCTGGCACTGTATCTGCATAACCTAGCAATTCTAAAATATAGACACACTTTTACTCTTGCAAGATTGAATGTATTGCCCTCGGCGGTACTTGAGGGACAATTCCAACAGATTCCACACAAAAAACACTTATGTCCCTGTGGAGATGGCAGTCCTGAATCGGTGGCGCATGCCCTTATGGCTTGCACTCTTTATAAAGACTTGAGGAATGAGGTTATCACCCCTCTTTTATTGTCCATTCCGGGCAGCAGCGGAGCATATGCCCATGCTGCCCAGAGCGGGCGTGCTCCCAAGGGGAACGTGGCACGCTCCCGATAGGGGCGTGGCACTGAGGGTGCCCTCCCAGGCGTGGGATAGCTGCTTGGGTGCCTGGAGCGGCGCATGCGTCCTGTAGCCAGGGGCGATGCGTGCTGCTCATGGGGGCAGAGTGAGCCGCCCATGGCGGGCATTTGGCGCACTGCCCACCTACGACTCCCAAGCCTCCCCCAAGCTGTCAGAACAAAGGGGGAAGGGGGGAATGCCACTTGGGAGTTGCAGGTGGGCTGCGTGCCAAATGTAACCCCCTCAGTGAGGGTACCTGGGGCGGTCCGCCCCTACCGCCCCCCTTCCTACGCCCCTGATGAGCAGGTGACAGCAAAGGTTGCAAGGTTTTTGGCTGGGGCAATTAGAATAAGATCCACTATTTGACTATTGATTCAAAACCCTAAAATGTATTTTATACAGTGGTACCTCAGGTTACAGACACTTCAGGTTACAGATGCTTCAGGTTACATACTCCGCTAACCCAGAAGTAACGCTTCAGGTTAAGAACTTTGCTTCAGGATAAGAACAGAAATCGTGCTCTGGCGGCGCAGCTAAAGTGGTGCTTCAGGTTAAGAACAATTTCAGGTTAAGAACGGACCTCCAGAACAAATTAAGTTCTTAACCCGAGGTACCACTGTATAATTGACTTTTCATTTCTATTATTTGTATATTGTATTGTTGTTTTATTGCTATGGCTGATGCAAATAAAGATTCATTCATTCATTCCTCCAGGAGCGGGGTCCTGGTGGTGGGAATTTCTGTTGAGGCAACTGCAGGGGTGTCATTTAGAGCAAAGCTGAAAGTTATTGGATTATTATTATTATTATTTTTTAAAAAAAGTGTGGGGGATTCTGTTTCTTTTTCTGAGCCCCACCCCAAGCAGGAAAAATATTCTCCTTTTTGTGTGTGTGGCAGCTCCCACCCCCGCTGCCCACCACCACCCACAGCACCTCAGAACGATGCGAGGTCCAAGCTATTGTGAACGGTGCTAAAGGGTGGAGAATTTCGCCGTGCCACAGGCCCAGTGCCGGATTTACGTATAAGCTAACCAAGCGCTAGCTTAGGGCCCCACTCTCTTGGGGCCTCAAAAACATTAAAGAAAAAAACCCTGGATGTACATTTCCAAAATATAAGATAAAAAACAAATAAAGTAAAACCTACATACAGCAACAGTGTTTTGTGTTGTGTAGGTCCATAAATTACCATATAGCATATATTCAACACAAAAAACAGCGGCAATTTGTTGTTGACAAAGGTCAGCTGGACATATGAAGGGCCCCCTTATCTTCAGTAGCTGAGGGCCTCATCAAACCGAAATCCGGCCCTGCACATGCAGGTGGCTCTAATGTCATTAGAGAGAGAAGCAGCAGCCCCCCACCCCCTGGTGTTTCTGATGACGGGGGGCTATTTTTCAGGCTCATCTATATCATTGATTATGAGGAGGAGAAGGAAGTCTAAAAAGTAATCACTTCAGATGCTTTTAAGATTACACTGCTGATTTACAGTTTGGTTTTTAAATCTATCTATGAATATGCATTCGTACTTCTTGGGCGTTTTAAACTCTGTCTTGTTGCTTGCCTGTTCCTATTTCCGTTGCTTTTCAGAGACATTTCTCTCTCATGAATCTTGTTAGCCAGAAGATTTCTGTGCTGCATCCCTGACTGGCATATTAGATTTGCCAATGGCCCATAAAACCAGGTCAAGTTCAATCAACCCCATAAGCCTCTTAGACTTCTAGTAACACAGAAGAAGAGGACATTTCAGTAGACAGATATGTATCTTCTTTCAGTAAAGAGTAAGCTGGGAAATGTCAATTCTGACATAATTATGTTATAATTCCAATACTATAGTGACTTCCACCCTTGAAATAGTTCACTGTTAATAACTGGATATCCCATCAAATCTCACTACTGTAATAACACCTGCTAATGATTATAGTAAAAGAAAACAAATGTGGTTTTTTTTGGCAGAAAAACTCCCTCTAATATCAACACAAGGCATGGGCCCAAAACAAGGCCAGCTTGAAAGAAAGGCCAACAAGAAAGCTTGTTGAAGGGGATTCCATACCCTCCAACATTTCTCTGATGAAAATAGGGACATCCCATTCCATAATGCTAATATTACTATTTATACCCCACACATCTTACTGGGTTGCCTCAGCCCACTCTGGGCAGCTTCCAACATATATAAACACATAATAAAACATAAAAAAACCTTCCCTATACAGGATTGTCTTCAGACGGCTCGGGGTTTAGGTAATTCCATACCCTCCAATATTTCTCCAAAGAAAATAGGAAAAGTGGGACATTCTGGGATCAAATCAGAAACTGGGGGGGCTTAGGGATGTCCCTGGAAAATAGGGACACCTGGAGGGTCTGGGATCCACATTAAGTTTTGTAAGCAGTCATAGAAAATGTAATCATCACCATCACCTGGAAAGAAGTGTATGGCTTTTGAGATCAGGGAGGATTTTTTGCTTAACCCCCTTCTCCTTGCAGGGCTAGTGCAAGAGTGCCCAGGGGGGGCCTTCTTTGTTGTGGCCCCACGGCAGTGAAATGTTCTCTCCTGAGGTGGCTCACCTGATGAGTGTCAGAGGAAGACCTTTTATTTGGAACTTTTAAAACAATGTTATTTTCATTTTTATGGTATGTATGTTTCCAAAGTTTTTATTTGTCCTTAGTTTTATTTGTTTCTCATGAGACTGTACATATGCTTTTGTTCTTAAAACATTAATATAAAATTGTCATTTATAGTTTTATGATTTTAAATTATCTGCTGCTCTGAAAGCATTCAGAATGACGAGTCGCATGGAAGTAATTGTAATAAACAAGTAAATACATTTTTCAGTTTAAAATTTATATATATTGCATGCTTGTTGCCCATGCTCTCTTGCGGTCAGCACATGGCGGTATGGCCTCCTGCCCCCCCCTTTCCCCTGCCACCATCTCACTGCCGCCACTCACCCCCCCCCACTCCTCCCACCCCTTTGCCACCTCCTCCTCCCCCACGGCTGCAGGCACAGCCTCCCAGAGGGGCTTTGGCGCAACTATTGGGGCCCCCAAAGTGCCTTCTGGGAAGGTGTCTGGCGATTGTAAAAAGGTTGCGGCAAAGCTTTACGATTTCCGGGCACCTTCCCGGAAGGCTTCTTTTTTATGCTTTGTGCGTCAGATCTTGCCTCTTTCTAAAATTCATTTATTGGTGTGTGTTTTTCTTTTTGTAAATCTACCAAAGAATAAAACACAGTCGGGATTAAGAGGTTTTCTGAGGATGGTGGAGGGTGTGCCTGCTGTGTCCTGTTGGTGTGGTGGTGGTGGAACTCACCCACCTTCTGATAGAAAAATGGGGGGGGGGTTTGAGGCGGGTCAGTTGGTGGGGAGTGAGAACTCGGGGGGGGGGCAGCAGGAACACAGATGGCAAAGGGCAGAAGAGAGACAGATACACACAGACACAGAGACCCACCCGCTCATCACATGCTCCCAACTTGGGAGGGGGCGAGGGTGTCCGTGGGCAGAAGGGACCCCACCCCAAACGTAGCTGCTCCAGTAGTGAACACGCTGAGTCCCATTGGTGTAGTGCTGGCACTCAGCCTTCCTCTGGTAGGAAATGCTCGGGGGGGGGGGAGAGAGAGAGACTGGGGGGACAGAAAAGTGGGGGTCAGTGAGGGTGAGTTGGGTGGGGGAGTGAGAACTTCTGGGGGCAGCAGAAACACAGATGTTGAAGGAGCAGCATGCCCTCCAACATTCCTCAGATGGAAAAATGTCCCTATTTTCATCTGAGGAATGCAGGAGGGAATGCACCATGCAATAGGTTTTCATTGTATTTTCTGAATGGAATATATTGTTTTGATCACATCACCCTAGTTTTGTTCAATCTGCACTAGTTTTCACTTGGTTTCTGGGCACAATTCAAGGTGTTGGCTTTTTTAAACCCCTACATGATTTAGAATACTGTACTTCAAGGACTTTCCAGTGTCCACCCTCTGAGGCCTTGCCCCTTATTTTGCCACCATCTGAAACTTGGCTGCTGGCTATGAAGGACAAGGTCTTCTTGGGAATAGCACCCAGAACAAGAATTTCGTTTTCAGATGTGTAGAAAAGACACTTTTATTTTGCCAGGAACTTGGTGAGTTGCAATTTTTGTCCTGCTGTTTGATTCAATTTTATTTGGTTTTATTAAGGCGTATTTATTCTATTGATGCTTGATATTATATTGTTATAGATTTTGAGTGCCAGAGTTTGTTGGTGCAAGGCACCCATACTTATTAGATTAAGTAAATTTTAGGATTTAACCAATACTTGGAGTATTAAGAGAAGGAGCCAGACATTGGATTTAGCAGTGCAAAAACAAAGGCTAGACTTGTTTTTCCTGACTAGGGAATTGCCTGGAGATAAGGCATTAAGAAACCAAGACAGAAAATAGATCTTTAATCTAAAGAGGTCTACACAGTGACAGAGAGTTTTCCTGTTTGCCAAGATAATCTCCCCTTCACAGTCCTTTCCCCATGCACTGAATTCTACTCCCGAATGAAGGCCCAGATCTGCAGTGCCAAACTCTGCGGATTCCATCCTTCTGAAAACTGCTGCTGATGGGAATTTGATACAGCATGCATGCATGCATATTGTGGCCCATCTCAGATGAAAATCTGTGATCGCTGGAACAATAACTCCCAGTCATGTTGTCACATTGTTGAGAGGCTTGCGCACTATCAGATCAATGTAATCTTTTCCTTTTAGGAGGAGAGTACAGTACCAGTAGCCAAGCTAGACGGCAGGACAGCATCTTCCAGGCACCGCAGTGGATTGTGTAACTGGCATAAATAACCAGAGGAAAGTTTTCGGTTTTGACATCAAAGCTGTCCAAAATGTCCTGCTCATAGGTTTTTTGCCCGCATTTCTCGCCTCACCAAGGTCCTTTACTGAGTCTTTTACTGCAAATCTTTGATCTAGGTAGATTGCATCAAAACTATTTTACAGTTTCTTACAGCAATGTGTGTTTCTCTAGTAACAAATTTATCTGTATCGCATGACTTTAGTTATCTGACCCTTCAGCAAAACCATGTAATTTCCTTCCAGATCTGCAAAGAGGCACCCACCTTCAGGTTTGAGTGACATTCACACATCTTAAATGTGATTAATTTGAAAACCACTGATTATCAAATAGGAGCTTCAATATTCTGACTGCCCTAGTTGAAATGGTCCCCATTGTTGTGGTCCAAACAAACCAGATTGTTACCCAGATGCCTCCTGTCTCCTTGGCTTCTTTAGCTTCCTTCTAGGGAGGATCTGACAAGCGCATGGAGGAAGCAGACCTGAGTGTACATTAGCTAACTCCATTGATATGAGACAAATTTGCCCTCAGTGCCTATCGGAGGCAAGATCTTTGGGCATATGCCGATTCCGCACTCTGTACCTGATGTTTTTGCCAACTCCAGAACAAATTTACTTTTTAATGCTATTTTGGCAATTGCAACAAATTCAATGGTTCTCTCTAATCCTTCCCAGTAATAGACCAAACCAGTGCAGAGTGCAGCCCCTCCACGATGTGCTGCAAACCTGTGCCAATTTTCTAGAAATACCACACTTGCGTAAGAACATGTGTCACGCAGCTGTTAAGTACAACATGTGTGATCAGGGACATGTTTTATTAGTCGTTCTGGATAGCTCAGTTGGTTAGAGCATGGTGCTGATAATGCCAAGGTTGCAAGTTCGATCCCCGTATGGGACAGCTGCATATTCCTGCATTGCAGGGGGTTGGACTAGATGATCCACAGGGTCCCTTCCAACTCTGATTCTATTATCTATGTGCAGGCCTGCTAACGTAAGCCAAACAGCATTTTTTTTCTACCACAAGCAGTTTCATTTCAAGATGAAATTTCAGAAATAGTAATTTATTAGTTGTAACTTGATACTTACCAAATGGAAAATTAGGTAACACCTTTAATGTGGCTAGAGATCTTTTTCCTGCTTCTTTCACCAAAATATTAGAATTTGGGTCATCCAATGAAACTGATTAACAGTAGAGTCACACAGCAATTAACAAATCTGTAACAGATACATATATTGTGGTAAATCATTTTCCATGATAGTGCAGCAAATAACATACCTTATAAATAAGATAAGATAAAAATATGGAACTCTGCTCAGCAAGACATGGCAATGGCAAGTCACTTAGCTCCTATTCATGGGGGATCTGCCAAGCAGATCTCTTGGCCACACTGACTCTCTCTTCAGGGACAGCAGTCAGTGTACCTCCTCTGTGCCAGATGCTGGGATCAAAACAAGGGAAGGATGCCTTTTCCAAGCCCTGCCTGTGAGAATCCGCGGGCATCCAACTGGCCTTTCTTAGAAGCAGGGTGCGGGACTATATATATTCAGACTTCATGGCTATTTTCTACCAAATTCCAATGACAAAATGAATCAAGCTTTTGAAGCAGCTTTATAACATGCGAGCGAAATTCCTGAATAAATCTAGCAAAGAGTTTCTGAACCATTTCCCTGAAGATGAAAGCTGTTTCTGTCATGTAACAGCTTTCAAATACTAAAAAACAAAACACAGAAACACAGAAACATAATAGGTATTAAACATGCATAATGTTATTACAGACAGTGGATATTAATTTTACGCATGAATATTAACATTTGTCTGACTCAAAATAAACCTGACTTGTAAATATGAGAGCAGCGGATGAAAGGCAAGGATACTTACCAATTACCGGTACTTTCCCCTTACCATGGCATCTAAAAGTTTCTTCCTCAATATGGCATTAGTGATTTGTTAATTATGTTATGAACTTCACTGCATCCCCCCCCCCATTTAATCTTTCAGCTGTTTATCCTGTACCTAATAAAATAACAAATAATTAGAGGCTAATGCCAAATTTCCCTGAAGAGGGGAGCTTCTGTCCCTGACGCTTTGTAAACAGGGAAATTAAAATTACTTTTAATTCGGGGGGGGGGGAAGCAAGCATAGGGATGAAGTTCCAACTTGTCCTGCCAAATCCTGAAGGATACCGTGGACTGTAAATTTAAAATGCAAGACTGCTCCTGGTTCACATGGTGTTGTTAAATATAATTAAAACAAAAAATAGTACATAAATAAAATGTCAGTGCCAGGAAAGGGGGTGGAGAGAGAAATTTGATCATAGAAAACGTTTTACCAAAAACTTTACTTTCATTTTGGTGGGGGAAGATATGCAATTTTATTTGTTACTGTACTGCAGAGTCGACAAAGGAAGACTCCCAAGTGCAATCGAATGCATGTTTTCTCATTATGAACCTTTTTGGCAGTGTCTCCATATCTATGAAACTCCCTCCTGGGGGAAGGGGAAGGTTTATGCAGACAGCTCCTTTGAGCAGGCAGTGAAAGAAAACTCATTTACTTGAGATGGCTTGCTTTCTTCTTTCTTCTTGTAAAAGATTTAAACTGACTATGCTGTTTTTAAGGCGTAGCTGGTTTTAATGGTAGTATGCTGGTTTTATTCTGTTTTATTATTTGGATATCTTTGTATCGTTTTCGAGGTTGGTTGCTACTTGGGTTTGTTGTTGGGCTGGCCATGGTCACTTCCGATGAGATGGAGAGTGGCATTCACATGGCGGTTTATTCCATTTCCACGATTTCCCCCTAATGTTCCATGTTATATTTGAGCTGTCACACGATGTAAAAACCACTTCTGGAACTATAGTGGTATATAGTGTAAGTTTGGAGCTCATTTCCACGTTATCTGCCTTCCGGGGGGGGGGGGGGGGAATCAAATTGCAAATAATATGAAAATGGGCACTAAACTTGTGCTGTGTTCCCCTATATATGGCCATGGCAGGAATTTTACATTCCGTGTCTGAACCCATGTTCATGTCTCCCATTCAGGTGTATTCATATACACTCTGTCAGAGAGATTTGGTTTATTTTGCTGGATTTATAATGTGCATCCATTGATCACTATGTGTTTTACCCGTACTCTTATGCCCACAAAAAGTTTTCATTCAAAAGTTAAAAATAGTTTCATTTATTATATGAAACGAAAGTGACAGAATATATAAATGCTGTTTCAGACAGAAAAATTACAATTTAAGCAGGCAGGAAATCCTACACCTTGATATTAAGAGTGAAAGATTCCCTAATTTTTAAAGCCTATAGAAATGACAATTTTGCCAGCAGGACTCACACTAATAGTAAGTTCAGTAATGGAGGGCAAGGAAGGAAGGAAGGAAGCGTGTTGTCAGCACTGAATGAATGTCCTCGCTGGAGCTAGGAGAGCCACTAGCTACAAATTTGAGGGCACCTTTATATCCTTTCCTTCATGGAGAAGGGAAGGGGCTTTGAGATTAATAATTCCTGTAGTTTTTTTTTTGTCTTTCCCCCAGAGTTCCTGCTAATTTATCACCTCACCATCTTGCAAATTAAGAGTATGAGGCACTGTTATTCTAGTGGACTTTGACAGGTTATCTTTTGCCTGCTCTCTGCCTTTAAATTATACTAACATTACATTGACGGTCTCTATTCAGGGGATGAATGGACTGTACTTGGCAACTAAATCTGCATGTGCTGAACTTTGTGCAAGGTGTGAGTAACTCAGAATATGCCTGAATGCCTTTTAGCAAAGGAGTCTGGGATCAGACAAGTACCAGGCTCACCAAAATTCACGATGGGGTCTCTCTTGTCATATTAGGTTATGTCCATTTTCTTACCTATGCCATGATCTACAGTCATAAATCATAGAATAATTTCAGATTGACACACAAACCTATTCACAGGGAGATATGTATATCACCAGGCTTCAGATAAAGTGCAGAAGTGTGGCATAAGAACATGTGAGTCCCTTTCACTCTGCATCTTGGCCGAAGTTGACATATGTTTAGGAGTTACCATCTAGTTTTGTCCAAAATGTGGTGCTTCTACTCAGCTGAAACATCTGTAAGAATTTTGAGAGAAGGTAAAATAATCTGATTTCAAAATTCTTTGTGTGGGGGGAGAGATGCAGTTCTCAATGAAGCCATCTGTTCTTGTTCAAAGTGCAATCTGAAACAAATTAGGACATTACTGTCCTAATTTTGAGCAACACTAAACTAGAAATGGGACATCTCTCTGAAAAGCATTCTGTTCCAGTCACTAGAAATCAAATTGAGAAAGAGAATGGCATACTCTGGGAGTTCTTTGCATTCTCACTATTTTCACTTACCGGTACTTTTCCTAACAGTAGCTGTGTTGGTTTGTTGTACTAAGGAAAAAATTCTCTTTATATCCTCATTGAATTCCAGGGCTGCTTACTGTCCTATGCAGACCTGCATAGGAATGGGAGTTTTGATCTGAGGTATCTATGGTGAAAAATGAAGTATTTATCCCAGATTACTTTCCTCTGGCTCCATAATCTGCAGGTATGTGGTCATTGACCGATTACCCCTGAGGGAATAACACCCTTGACAGAAAGAGGCTTACGAACCCAAGTCAAGTTACAGGTGGGTAGCCGTGTTGGTCTGCCATAGTCAAAACAAAATCGAAAATTCTTTCTAGTAGCACCTTAGAGACCAACTGAGTTTGTTCCTGGTATCTGAAGAAGTGTGCATGCACACGAAAGCTCATACCAGGAACAAACTCAGTTGGTCTCTAAGGTGCTACTAGAAAGAATTTTCGATTTTGTTTTGAACCCAAGTCAAGGCATTTTTGGAGGAAGTAGCTGAATTTACCCTGGCACATCAATATGAGAATTTCTCATAGAAAATGTGCAGTGGTCAAGCAATTGTTTTATTAGAGCTGCCATATGTCTGGAATGGGATTTGCCTGTCAAAAATGGAATTTTCATAAAGCGGCTAAAAATGTTCAGGAAAACCAGGGATTGTTATTATTAAAAATAGGTAAAACCTTTGTATTTTTGCAAAAAAAAAAAAAAAAGCTCAACAGATTTTGGGTCTGCATTTTTTCTTTTAGAAATATGGCAAGTTAGTTTTAAAAATAGAATAAACCCATCTGAGGATCTTCTGTATCATATGAGGCTAACAATTCAGCAACTTGTTCAAGAACATGTGCAGCGTAATATAGTAGTAACATGCTGAGTATACGCTTTCTGCTTACCTGAGCACCATTTCTTTTAAACAGATTAATATTATTTTTAAAAGAAGCCATTGCTGTGAAAGACCCTGTTCCACTGCTTGGTCTCAAGTATCCATGGAAACTCTGCAGAGCTCACTGGATCCTCTTGCTTTTAAGAATTATAGGAATGAGTGACATGCACAGCTGAGTGCGTCTCCAAGTGCTATAGCCATTGCTTTTAATGCATGCAAATTCATCGCCTGCTGAAAGCAGTGGGCAACACTCGGAGGCGCATCAAGGCACATTCCTTTTGCTTTTGATGTGTCATAGATATAGAAGCACATTCTCAAATGGATTTGTGTACCCAGCCAAATGAAAGTAAATAAGGTAGAGAGGTGACAAAAAGGGTGAGGTCAAGATAATCATCCATAGGAGTGAAGCTGTAATACATCTGCTTTGGAAATTTAGCTTGCCGCATTGTAGTAGCATTGCTTTTTCTTTAAAAAATAAATAAAATGTGTGTTCTGTTATTCACAGCAGTATAGCCAGTGTCTGGGGGCAAGCAGGTGCTGACCAGGTAGGTAAATCAAGCGGAGAAGCCAGAAGGAAGGCAGTTGATCAATCAGGCAAGTGGGAAAGCAGAATTGTGCAGTCTGAGAACAGCGCAGTCTGCGCCCAGGGAATGAGATGCTCAGAAGCAAGGCCAGAGTCGGAAGCTTTCTGAAATGTAACTAAAAGTCTTCAGGCCCTTTGCAGTCTTCCATCTCCTGCAGAGCTGGTAGCTGCAAGAACACCTTCTGAAGCTCAGCAGAGCACAAACCAGCTGCTCTGGCAAACTAATACAGTTGCACAGAGCATAAGGTACTTAAACACTTGCTGACAGACTAGCTCCTCTTTGACCCCTGACACCTTATAGTTGTTAGCAGGAAAGTCTGCTGCCTCTGATTGCTTAGCTTTATGGGTGACTTCAGGAAAGAAAATTACAGAGTTCCAGAGAGGTCAGGGTTATTCCAGAGAGGCAACAATGAATCTGATCTAGGACTAGACATTTTTATTTCTCTGACTTCTATCTATATCCAATTGGCTTTGAGCCCAAAATATCTCAATTAAACTCCACTTAGGTCTCAGGTGCTTGATACCCGATAGCTGTAGGTACTCTGGAACAGCCATAAATTCTCAGGGTAGACTGGAAGGCTGGGGATCAGAGCTTATTGTAAAATAGTACTAACCTAAATACAAATACATCAATGTTACATTTAATACATGAACATTTAAAATCCTGGACCCTGAAATATTGGGGAGACCCAGTTTTCTGAGAGCATGTCTGGAAGTTGGGCAACAGGGCTAGTACAGGATTCCTAATGGTTTGCCAGCCTCTCTGCTGCACCAAAGATTACCTGCCTGAGCTGCTTCAGATGTTCTCCTGTTGACACAGAGGCTGCATCTACATACCGTATATACTTGCGCATAAGCCGACTTTTTCAGCCCATTTTTTGGGCTGAAAAAGTCGCCCTCGGCTTATGCGCAAGTGAGGCGGGCGGTGGGGAAGGAAAAGCAGAGAGAAAGAGCTTCTCTCCGCTTTCCTTGGGTAGGAAAAGCAGAGAGAAAGAGTTTCTCTCCGCTTCCCTCCCCCCCCACCCCACCAGGAAATGCGCAGGATGGAGATCTGAGAGCGTCTTCTCCGATCCGCACGATCCCATCCCGTGCGTTTGCAGCTGTCTGCGAGGTCCTAGCGCCTCCAGACACAAGCTAGAAGGGTAAAGACGCCTCTGCCTCCACTCACCAGCAGAAAGGCACAGAATGGAGGATCGGAGAAGCACTGCACAATGCTTCCCCCTCTGTCAGTTGGGGGGGGGGGGAGAGAAGTGGAGAGAAGCTCTTTCCTGCAAAAGGCACAGGACAGGATCAGAGAAGCTGGGGGCATTGGCTTGCCAAGGGTTAAAAAGGATTGAGTGGGATTCCTAGAGAGGTCAGGAAATACCAAGCCCACCTACAAAAGGAGGAGGGGGCCTTTGTCTCTCTCTTCTGCATGTGCTGCATCCCTGGCGCCTCCTGAATCCAGTGAGTCTCTGCTCATCTTGCAAAGGGTCCATTGGGGAGAAGAGGGGGTCCCTGGGATGAAGGGGAGGGTGCAGGGAGGACCCCCAAGTCAAGGAACAGAGGCTCTTGCCCCCCTCCTCTCTGCAAAGCCCAGGAGGAGGCAAGGTCACAGGGGCTCTGCAACTCTTATCTTCCTTTGGATCCATTCACAGCTTGGCTGTTTGGGAAGGGAGGGTTCTTTGGGGAGGGAAGAAAAGGGCCTGAAAATAAACCCCCTCACACTCAGGAATCAGTCCCATTTATTGATAGAGGTTGTAGGGGGATGGAAATATTGGACATAAAATACACCAAAGAAATAAAAAGGAAAGCCTAACTGTTGGAAGAGGGGAGGGGGCAAATAAAAGAAAGCGCTTATTCCTGTGGTGCAGAGTCAAGCCTATGGAACTCCTTGCCCCTGTTTTTCTTTGAAATAAATATTCAAAAACATTTAATCTACTGATGTCTCAATTAATGTAATTTTATTTATTTTTAGTTTTGAAATTTACCAGTAGTTGCTGCATTTCCCACCCTCGGCTTATGCGCAAGTCAATAAGTTTTCCCAGTTTTTTGTGGTCAAATTAGGTGCCTCGGCTTATATTTGCGTCGGCTTATACTCGCGTATATACGGTAGCTATTTAAAATGCTTAGAAAATGCTCTGGGGGGAAAACCCGTTTTAAAGCTCACAATGGAAATTTTCATAGAGTTTTGATTTCAGCTCTACAGCGCCATTGGGTGTCATAGTGTTGTAACACATTTATAACCTTTTATTTTTACTAATGTAGCTGAGACCCTAGTCTGGTGGTCCTAGTCTGGTGACACAAACTTACAAGGGGCTGCTCGGGACTTTATGGAAAGCATGGACTCTCTTTGACTAAATCTGACCCTACTAATAGCTAGGAACATGCTTTAGATCTGGTGTTCACCTCTGTGAATGTGGGTGATTTGACATTAAGTTCCAGTGGAACAGAAGAAGTGCCATGGTGAGATCACTTCCTGGTGCAACTAGACCTCAGGGATCCTTCCCCTCTGCAGGGAGGTGGGATCAATTCTAATGGTCCACTGCACCACTTAATGGATCCAGATGGATTCAGGACTCCATCATCTCTCTCGTGCTTTTTAACATCTACATGAAGTTGCTGGGAGAGATCACCAGGGAGTTTGGGCTGGGTGTTCACCAATATGTGGATGATACCCAGCTCTCCCTCTCTTTTAAATCAGAACCAGTGAAGGTGGTGAACGCCCTGTGTGAGTGTCTGGAAGCAGTTGGAAGATGAATGGCAGTTAATGGATTAAGGCTGGAACCTGACAAGACAGAAGTACTGTTTCTGGGGGACAGAGGGCAGGCAGGTATGAGGGACTTCCTGGTCCTGAATAGGGTAATTGTGACCCTAAAGGACCAGCTGCACAGCCTGGGGGTCATTTTGGACTCACAGCTGTCCATGGAGGCACAGGTCAATTATGTGTCCAGGGCAGCTGTTTACCAGCTACATCTGGTACACAGGCTGAGACCCTACCTGCCTGCTATCTCACCAGTGTGGTGCATGCTCTAGTTATCTCCCGCTTGGACTACTGCAATGTGCTCTAGGTGGGGCTACCTTTGAAGGTGACCCGATAACTACAACTAATCCAGGATGCGGCAGCTAGACTGGGGACTGAGAGCGGCCGTCGGGACCTTATAATACCAGTCCTAAAGGATCTTCACTGGCTCTCAGTACGTTTCCAAGCACAATTCAAAGTGTTGGTGTTGACCTTTAAAACCCTAAAAAGCCTTGGCCTGGTTCCAGGGAACCAGGCAGAGGGCCTTCTTGGTGGTGGTGCCCTCCTTGTGGAATGCCCTCCCATCAGATGTCAAACAGACAACTATTTGACTTTTAGAAGACATCTGAAGGCAGCACTATTCAGGGAAGTTTTTAATGGTCAATGTTTCATTGTGTTAATAATAATAATAATAATAATAATAATAATAAAAATTTTATTACTTATTCCCCACCCATCTGGCTGGGCCTCCCCAGCCACTCTGGGCGGCTCCCAACAGAATATTAAAAACATGTTAAAACATCAAACATTAAAAACTTCCCTAAACAAGGCTGCCTTCAGATGTCTTCTAAAAGTCAGATAGTTGTATATTTCCATGACATCTTATGGGAGGGTGTTTCACAAGGTGGGCGCCACTACCAAGAAGGCCCTCTGCCTGGTTCCCTGTAACATAAACATACAAACCAACGTAACCAGCTAATAAATGATAATTCCAATATCACATAATTTTATAAATGCTAATCACAAAAAACATGCAGATTGACCAAATCAGATGTATGATAAATCAATGTACATGCAATAGTTGTATGTAACTAAGGTTTGTTGTTGTTGGATATGGTTCCCTGTAACCTCACTTCTCGCAAGGGAACAAACCACCAGAAGGCCCTTGGAGCTGGACCTCGGTGTCCGGGCTGAATGAGTGGGGTGGAGACGCTCCTTCAGGTATACTGGGACCCACCCAGAGTGGCTGGGGCAACCGAGTCAGATGGGTGGCATATAAATAATAAATTATTATTATTAAAATTTAAATTGTTGATGTCAGGTCTACATATGGTTACTCACGAGTCCGAACTGTCTTTTAACAGTTTTATTGTGCAAACTATTTACAGTGCAGAGTGCTGAAAAACATGACCATATCAGTCGCTAGCAGAATCCAGGAGTGCCAGTTTCCGGCTGTGACCCCAACATAAGAATTTCGGCACCCCAAAGCACCGCCTCCCCTGTCTCCTTTTGACCCCTCTGCACAACTGGGGCGACGGAAGTGGCGTGCTCCCCTCAGAGCGAATCTCACGAGGCAGGCGTGCTGGGGCTCTCCGCAGCATCTCCAAGCCCCTGTTTCACCTGGCTGCCACTGGAGGAGGCGCTGCTCTGCCCGCTGGGAGAGGTTTCACTACTCAGAATGTGCCGAGGCTCCCGGTACCCTTCCCTTCCCAGTCCCGGGGCTGAGGGCAGTTTCCTGACAATTGAATTACATATAAATACAGTTAAAATGAAGTTTGACACCATACTAATAGTATAGGATAATAACTTGTCCCTGCAAAAGGAATAAAATTCAACTCTCTCTATATTATATCACAAAATTTGTAATAATATTAATTGCTGTTATTTATTTATACCCTGCCAACCTGGCTGGCTTTCCCCAGCCACTCGGGGCGGTTCCCAACACAATTATATATATATATATATATATATATATATATATATATATATATACAGCGACAAAACATCAAACATTAAAAACTTCCCTGAATTTATATATTCAGGACATGTTCATATCTGACAGAACTCACCTTTTGTCCTTTACTGGCAGGAGATATATTGTCTTTCTTGCAATATTCTTTCTGAAGGTTGTTTGAAAACAAGGGCTCTGCAGATGTCAATGATCTGGGTCAGTTTTATCTTGGTGTCTTCAGACAAAATATTGCTTGC
Organism: Lacerta agilis; assembly: GCF_009819535.1. NCBI lineage: Eukaryota > Metazoa > Chordata > Lepidosauria > Squamata > Lacertidae > Lacerta > Lacerta agilis. The sequence continues at coordinate 49,732,410 of NC_046325.1, read as the reverse complement.
TTTGAGATTCCTTTGTTGTCAACTTTATTGTTTGCTACCTAGGAAAGAAAATGGCTAAAATGAATCCAGGTTGTGAAGTGACTGGGGATTATTTAACACACAAGGGCAATATCCTAGTGATTATTATAAAAAGGTACAAATCAGACTTTAGTTTGTTGATTATTTTAAAATGTCATGCTATTAACATGGCCTCAAGATGTGGGACACTTAATAGAGGACGGCAAATGGGACTTGGTAGGCATTGCTGAAACCTGGTGGGATGAGATTCATGAAAGAACTGTAGAACTAGAGGAATAGACCTGTTCAAAAGGAATAGACCAAACAGGAAGGGAGGGTGAGCAGCATTATATGTAAAGGATATGTACACTTGTACAGAGATCCATGACCTTAGCATGAAAGGCAGATTGAGAGTATTTGGGGGGAAATGTAGGAGAGAGAAACAACAGTGACCTTACATTTGGTGTCTGCTGTAGACGCAGGTGGTGCTGTGGGTTAAACCACAGGGCCTAGGGCTTGCCGATCAGAAGGTCGGAGGTTCGAATCCCCGTGACTGGGTGAGCTCCCGTTGCTCGGTCCCAGCTCCTTCCCACCTAGCAGTTCGAAAGCACGTCAAAGTGCAAGTAGATAAATAGGTACCGCTCTGGCGGGAAGGTAAACGGCGTTTACGTGTGCTGCTCTGGTTCGCCAGAAGCGGCTTTGTCATGCTGGCCACATGACCCGGAAGCCTGCCTGAGAGCTGCTCCTAGTAACCGGAAGACGAAGTACCAGAACAAGGAGCAATAGCTATTAAAAACAGACTAAAGGCTGGCTGCTGGATTTGATGGAAAGAAAGAATCGAATTGGGTGTCATCAGTATACAAATAGACTTGTCTCCTCCAGAGGTTGCACACAGGCATTTAAAAGCAGAAGGGACAAGATACAGACTTACAGGCAAATTGTTGTAGAATAAAGCAGCTCCCCAACGCTGCTAGCCTCTGGCACTGACTCGTTGGCTCAGGGCCCCTGTTTCATAATTATCTCACTCAGTCCAGAAACATTTTGTCAGCCACTGCATCAAAAGCTACCAAGAGTTTCAAAAGAATGAGCAGCCTTGTCTTCCTAGATAAAGATAATTTCAAAAGAGTACTAATGCAGTCTCTTTCCCAGATCAAGGTAACGTACAACGAGCACAACTTCCCTAATTTAAGTGTAGAATCACCTGTAGTGACAACATTTATTTTCCTGAGATGATTCATTCATAAGCACCTAGACAGTTTTAGGTTATGCTCTTCTGAGCAATGTGCTTATGCTCCTCTTTTTTGCTGCTGCAAGGCAGGCTTGTTTTTGACGCATCCAGAAAAGCAGACAGAACACACCATTAAAACCCTGCCTTTAAGTCGAACGCCACTTGAACAAAATGCTGCAGTTTAGCTGTGCTCTTTCTTTTATCAGTAATTGGGGGGGAGACATTAGGAAAAGGTCAATATCAAGGACACTTATAGAAATCATTGTTTAGAGTGCAAAGCAAGGACTCTGTAAAGTATAATATTCCCGTAAATGTAAGTATAGTGTGAGATTTTAATGATTTGCTACTGCCGGCTTTCTTACACTGAGTTTTCACTGGAAAGAAATGGCAAAATCTAAGGTAATGGTTTTGGGTTTATTGTCAAGTAAAACAATACATAAAAGCATCTTTGAAGAAGGAAGCAGAAAAAATAATAAGGGAGACACTGAAGGATTGGCAGGTTTATAGACCTTGTTTTTCCTGGCTTCCTCCTTGAGATGTGGGCATCACAAATGGATGTGTGTGTGTGTGTGTGTGTGTGTCACAGAATCTCGAACTAGTGTGGAGCAATGGTGAGAGTGTCAGGCTAAGACCACCAAGGAAGTCCAGGTTTCAAGTCCCCACTGAACTATGAAGCTTACTGGGTGATCTTAGACACAGTGAGAGGTTTTAGTTGAAGTTACAAGTTACAGCTGTGGTCAAAAGAGGGCGTAGCATACGGTAGGTAGCAACTCCCTGGGACCCAGGGTGCTTGATTACCCACAAAATTCCCCATGAAGAGGCCAGGCACCCACAAATTTGGGTGCCAGGGCCATGCACGCTGCATAGCACCCGCGGCCCCAGGCACCCACGGTGGCAGGACCAAGCTGGCACTCCTGGGGCGTGGAGATACTTTTGCTAAAACCACAGAAATCCCAGCTGTCTGATTCAGAACTGGCTAAAACATGCAGGATAAAGAACTGTCATTGTCAGGAATTGGTCGGAATTAGGAAAGGAGGAGACAGAATTCACCCAGTCATTAATGTGGGGTGTTTCGAATTAATGGCTAATAATAGTGAGGGTGATTTATGTGATAATTTGGAAACCAGCAAGGGGGGGGGATGAAGTAATGATGGGAATTTAATTAACTGACCCAGGAAGAGGGTCAGGACTAAGTTATGATTTAGAAAATATGAGGTTAAAGGTTAAACGTGAAATGATTTTTGCTACCTCTGTGAGGGGGGGGTTTGTATTTGCTGCTCCCCTCGGTGGGAGAGGGGGGAGTATGGAGAGTTTAACCATGTATTGATTTGTGTTTTTTTTAATTGGAAAATCTTATAAATTCTTAATAAACAAAAAATAATAGTGAGGGTGATATTGAGTCTGCAAAAAAACACATGGCAATGGAAGCCACTCCTGAACCATCCAGGCAGGTTCCTGAGCCACTTTTCAGATATCAAAGCCACGGGGGGGGTATGTTTTACTCTACCTTCTTTAAACCTTGTAAGTGTTTAAAGCTCTTGCTGTATGAAAAGGGTGCAGAAGGTATGTTTATTTGTTTTAGTATTTTTTATTAAAGATTTTCTTGATTTACAAAAGAAGGTCTGTTTGTTTATCTCTTGCTAATTAATAAAAGCATTCAGTTAGCATTTACATTAGTAAAGAAAAAGCGTTTTATATGCATTAAACCAACTGTGACACCAGATGGCGCTGTGGAGTTCTGTCTTTCGCCAACGTGATTTCCCACTTTCAGGTTTACTGAAATGCCTTTTTGACGTGTTTAGTTCCAGCCAGTGTCTCTGTATTAGTAGAATATGCATCAGGTTTCTGTTACTCCAGAAAAGTGGACACGGAGCAATGGATTCAAACTACAAGAAAGAAGATTCCACCTAAACATTAGGAAGAACTTCCTGACAGTGAGAGCTGTTCGGCAGTGGAATTTGCTGCCAAGGAGTGTGGTGGAGTCTCCTTCTTTGGAGGTCTTTAAGCGGAGGCTTGACAGCCATCTGTCAGGAATGCTTTGATGGTCTTTCCTGCTTGGCAGGGGGTTGGACTGCATGGCCCTTGTGGGCTCTTCCAACTCTAGGATTCTATGATTCTAGGTGTATTCTAGGCAAATTCAAAAGCTAGCCATAATGTTGCTTTAAAAATTAAAGAAAGCTAAGATCCAGTGGATGTGAACATTGTACCAGTACCAGTTTCTGCGCTCTGCAGATTGAATGATCAAAGCCATACAATGAGAGAACTCCACTTCTTGATCTGTCTCCCTTCAAACCCAGCAGGTGTATTTCTACTGTTCTTTAGAGAAGATGGGATCATATCCACAAAACTGGCATTTGGTAAGACCAGTGTACAATTTAAGTGCACCATTAAAGAATTTCTATGAACAGCATTCTAATATGGCCCTTGCTTTCTCCAGCTGCTGCCACAGCTGCATAGAGCAGTTGGTTTCCACTAGTATCAGAACAGTACGTTTCAAATGAATGGTCTCCTTGGTATTCCTGATAACAGAAGGGACTTCACTCTAATAAAATTCATTGTGCTGTTTTATTGCACTTAGCATCTGAAGTATCTGGCGCACCCTTTATATTCACACATTATGCAAACAGATGAGCCTGACATGCAATATGGAAACATTAAAGCAATGGGAACCTGGAACAGGAAATACACTTTATAGAGTTCCTTGGTTTTAACCAATAGACAGTAAGTTGCCCTGAGAGGAAGCTGCTCCCCAGCATTCAATTTCTTTTGTCATGTGGCAGAGAAAAACCCCATCCCTGCCATAGTCGCAGTTGTAATTGTCATACAAGCATGCAATTATGTGACAACACAGCACCGTAAGTGCAACCTTTTGCTGTTTTGACACACAGTGTATTGCCCCACCTCATTCAAGACATCCATACATTCAGAGTACTCTTATATAACTTTGCCCCCCCCCACAGCTGTGAACTCAAGATAGGAATAAGGTAAAAAAAAGATAATGGATTCCATGCAATATTTGTTGCTACGTTGTCTGCATGTGAAAGTGTTTGTGGCTTGTTTGTGCAACCTCACTGAAAAAAGAGCAATAAAGTTTGATCTTGGTAGAGCAATCAATGGGTAATTAAAGACTTGAATAACAAAAGGAAATGGCAGCAGCACAAAGAAAAAATGGAACGGTGCCTTAAAGGAGCAGGGGAAGTTAAACCAGCATTGCCAAGTCTGTGAGCCCAGTTTCAGCGCATCTTGTTGAGCTACAGCAGAGCAACATCCCAAAGGCAGAGCAAATTGCCTCTCAGGAGAAGAGTTATAGCTAAACTGGGGCTGGCTGCTGCTGAAGAAAGACACGTAGGGCCCCCTCCTCACTTTCTTGAAAGTTGGAAAGTACAGAATCACAAAAAGAGGTGGGGAAATGAGGGGGGCCGACTTCCGGCGGCGACGCCATCGCCGGGTGGTCGAAGGCTGCTTCGGGTCTGAAGCGCCTTGTCCATCCCGGGGGTTAGGAGCCGCGCTACCGCAGCGCGCGGCTCCGGTTGGGGTGCGGGAAGAGCGTCCCGCACCCTGGGCTCCCCGGCTGCGCCCGCGGAGGCTCCGAACCCTTCCCCTGCCCCCCTGTAAAGGGGGAGTGGGGGTGAAGGGACAACGGAGCCGGGCTTACGGGGATATGCCCCAACCGGGATGCAAATGCGGCGGCAAAGCCCGCGGTGAGCGTCTAAGTTCTACCTGTGAAGAATGGAGCTAAAGGAACCCGGTGGTCGTGAGTAAATAATCTTGGCAGAAATCGTGTTTTTGGAACGATCCGGGGGGAAGGAGAAAGGCAGCCTGCCTCCCTCCCTTCGAGCCTAAGAAATTAACCAATTTGAGGGATTGCTGCCACAGAACTGGTTATAAAGTATCTAAAATCGATACATGAGACTGGCAAACTTTTTTCTTGGGAAGCTAACTAGCGGAAAATATCTCTATTTAAAGTTGCGGTGCTTGCGCTCCAGCTTAGGAAAATGGCGACGAACAAAGAGACAGGAGAAGAAATATGATACCCACTTCCTCCTCCTCTGCCAGTATGCTGGGTTTCGTCCTTGAACTGGTATTGAACTCTGGACTAACAGATGAACAAAGGCTCACTGCCTTGAAGGTGGAACTAGTTTACAGAAAAGTCAAAGTCTTGTGTGGGGGTCTGAAATGGAACCAACTGCCCACAGAGGAGGCTAACAAAACTTTTGACACTTTGGAAGAAAATCTTGTCAAAGAGCTGAGAGGATGGATGGTAAGATGGGAAGAAATGAATGAGCTACTTCGGAGAAGAAATTCGCTTGTTGGGGGTGGCAGCCCCAAGGCGATGTCAAGATTTGCTATATCCAGTCCCCGAGGTGTGAGCTCGGGGGCCAGGGACAGAGAATTAAGGTATTTACAAGAAGAAAAGGAATGCTACAAAGAACCGGAGAAGCTGAGAGAGGGAGAGTTGGATACCTCGGAGCTCGCGGCAAGGAGAGCTTTGGACTGTGCCTGGATCTGTGGACGTTGGGAGAGGGAAGTTGCTTGGAAGTTCAGTGCTGATGCCATCAGGAGAAGAAGAATGGACAGAGGGGGTGTGGGGTGAAGTATTAAGTAAAATCTAAAGCAATCTGTTATGGTATTTTGAAATCGGAGGGTGAACACTGTCAACAATAGTTGGTTTTATTATTTGTTTGAACATGAAAAGAGATATTTCAAGTTTTTATGTTATTAGCAGCAGTTCAAAGGATAGAAGAGATAGATTTGATGAGGATGATCTGTGAGGATTTATGAGGATGTAGTATAAATGAAGTCATTTTAAGGGGTTTAAGTTTATAGATTAAGACGATTAAGACTAAGATGAAGATTAAGATGAATGTTTTACTTTATATATATAATTAAGTTTAATTTTTAAATGAAGAGGTTAAAAAGTAGATTATGGATACAAACTCGAAGGTGAAAAGGCAGGGGAAGTCAACTGTCAAGATTGGAAAAAGAAATTTTTTTTTGAGATGTCTAATTAAGAAGAAAAAATCATGGCAATTTTTGTATTAGATGTGTAATTGTATTTGTTTTGTTTGTGTATAAATGTAGGTGTGGTTAAGGTTGTATGTTGTTATAAGTAAAAATGTCAATAAATTCTTATAAAAAAAAAAAAGAAATGAGGGGGGCCCAGAAGAAAAAGTGCATATAAAAATGAAACCAGCACAGCACAGCATCTCCCCAAAGGACTCAAATAAATGTCCAATGTATTGGAGATGGGAAATTTATGGTGGAGCTCTGCTCTCAAATAAAAAAAAATGTGACTGCAAATGACAAAAGCATCTCAGCAGGAGGGGAAAACCCAAAACACATTCATAAAGGGGAATGGAAAGAGGAAGAAGGGAATATAAAGGGAAGAACCTACTGAACACTTTGATTTACATTGGCGTTGGGGGGGGGGAAGAGAGAGACCATGGAGCGTTAGGGAAGGCAACTAGAAGATAAAACTGCTAGGCTGAAGACGAAATGGGGGTGTAATTGCTGTTCCCGCGTTTTTTGTCCTGTCTTGCTATGAGCTTAAAGCTGAAATAAACTGACTTGATTTGATGAAATGGGGAAGTTCCTGGTGATCCCCTCCCTATCAAACGTAAGAAGAGGGTCAGGAGAAATAATTCCTACACATGATATCACCAATGTCAGCTTGGATAAAATTTTATAAGATATTTTTGGATTTTTGGCATATCCTTGAAATTGGGCAGGAGACAAAAAGTGCATGCCAGTTGTGGACATTATTAGTGCTGGGAACTGGTAAGAGCATATATGAATTATATTTAATTGTCTAGAGGCCCACATTTGTGGGTTAACAACAAAGAAAAATGGCTGCAAGCCTATATTCCAAAGTGTAGGGCAAGTGTAGTAGAAAACCCTCTAGCAGAATTTAATTCTCATCCTTAGGCAGATTAATGAAGCACAGAACTAGGATACTAAACCTTGTTTATTTGGTGGAGCTGTGTGAAGCAGCTAACCCCCTTTTACCCCTCCTGCAGTGAAATAGACTACACACTGCAATATGTTTAAAATGATTTACTTACAATACTTATTTGAGATCACAGTCAGGCATTGTCCTATGCAGCAACTATAAGAAATGCAGGCAAAAATGTTATTGGGTAGGATTGGCAGCAAGCTCTCTGAAGCTCGGGTATGTATCTGATGCCGGGAGCTATCGAGAAGCACGTCCTCCCTCCATAGCTAGATCATAAAGTGAATAACAAAAAGAAGAGAAATAATACATCACTATCTCCCTAACCAGGGGTGAGGGGACATGACCTAACTGAGCCTACTCTAGCAATTAAAACTCTGTGGTCCATAACCCTTTCATATACTAACTAGCAAAATATGCATATTAGTTGTGTTTGGCTGCAAAAAAATCTCCCACAATTAGGATATTGGAAAAATAGTAATGGCACATCAAGCTCACATGGCAGATTTCAGGTACATGCGAATGGGCCTTCTAGCAGTCCTGGCTTCCCCAAAAGAATTCTGGGAACTGTTGGTTGTTAAGAGTGCTGACAGTTAGGAGACCTGTCACAGAGCTACAATTTCCAGCACCCAGGATTCTTTGGGGGGGCACAGCGGGTGGGTGGGTGGGGAGGTCTGCTAAAGTGGTGTCAGAGTGCTTTGAGTCTGTGGTATGGATGCAACTCAAGACCTTAAGGAACTGGTTATTCTCTCAGCCTCGTTCAGACCTGGCCAACTATCGCCCAATCTCAAATCTTCCATTCTTGGGCAAGGTGATTGAGTGGGTGGTTGCTGAACAACTCCAGACACAACTCCAGACACTCGATGTGCGCACCTCCCGACACGTGCCACACCCCCTGGGATGTGCACCAGGCATGCCCCGGATGTACGCCACACCCAGTGCTGGAGCAGGTAGCTTCGCCACTGCCGGAAACTACAACTAATCCAGAATGCAGCAGCTAGACTGGTGACTAGGAGCGGCTGCTGAGACCACATAACACCAGTCCTGAGAGACCTACATTGGCTCCCAGTACATTTCCAAGCACAATTCAAAGTGTTGGTGCTGACCTTTAAAGCCCTAAACGGCCTCGGTCCTGTATACCTGAAGGAGCGTCTCCACCCCCATCATTCAGCCCGGACAATGAGATCCAGCGCCGAGGGCCTTCTGGCGGTTCCCTCACTGTGAGAAGCAAAGCTACAGGGAACCAGGCAGAGGGCCTTCTTGGTAGTGGCGCCCGCCCTGTGGAATGCCCTCCCATCAGATATCAAGGAAATAAGCAACTATCTTACTTTTAGAAGACATCTGAAGGTGTTTTTAATGTTTAATGCTGTATCATGTTTTTAATATTCAGTTGGGAGCCGCCCAGAGTGGCTGGGGAAACCCAGCCAGATGTGCGGGGTATAAATAAATTGTTGTTGTTGTTGTTGTTGTTGTTGTTCGACACTGGTGATCTTTGCTTCTTCCAGTACACTGACATTAGTTTGCCTGTCTTCCCAAGTGATGTGTAAAATGTTTTGGAGTCACAGTGGATGGAATCTTTCAAGGAGTTGGAGTTGGAGTTTCTAAGTGGTCCATGTTTCCCAAGTGTACAGTAAGGGTGGTAGTACAACGTGCCACACTAGTGCCATGTAAGGGAGACCCCTGTTTAAACTCAGAATGAGACTATCTGAGCTAATCACTAGTAATTCCTGCCACCTCCTAAAGCATGAGCAGAAGAAAAAGTGAGATAATTCACTGCAAATGGATAACTTTTTCACTAGGGAATAGAGCCATTTTGAAAATGCAGGATGGCATGTGCCAAGTTGTCATCTAATTATAGGGAATGGCCTAATAAAATTTAACACAGCGTTTCACAGCATGCTCTTTAAAAATTAATAAAGGAACTTCCCTTCCACTCTGACTTATGCAGTTCGTGGCAGGGAACATCAGTCCATGAAAGACTGAGCCAGACCACTCATGCTGCACAACTGCCATCTTGCTGGCCAATAGACACTTTCAGTTTTCTTTAGAAAACAAATCACCTTTTATTCTGGAGATTTTGCTGCAAGCCTTTGTGGGGGAAGCCATGTTCATTCAGGTGGGATCAGAGTGTTTTAATGGTGTGGGAACAAATGTGTGCCTTTAGGGAGATTGGAACTGAGGTCTTGCCAGTTCTTTTCGCCTAACTGTGACCGGTACCCTGTTGGGATACTGGATGAGAGCTTTTCAGTTGGTTAGCAAATATGGATCACTTGGTTTCCTGAATTCACTTGGTTGACGGAAGACATTTTCTTAGTCTTTGCATAGCATAACTGAGTCATGAAAACATAATTCTTAGTACATTTTCATATACTGTACTAAAATCAAGCGGGATTCTAAAATGGGGCATTTCAACATTCTTGTGTGTGACATGGTGTGTAAAGTAAGGATAGGTCACATGTGGGCACTAGACAGCTGGGAATGCTTATCTTCTGGTGTAAAATTCAGGTATAATTTTAAAAGAATGTTTGTGGGTTGATACTGTTTCTAGAGGACAATTCTTATCCAGGATAATCAAAATCCTTTTATTGTGTTAATATGATCTTAATGCTTTTAATTCTGTAATCTGCCCTGGGATCTTACAATGAAGAGTGGGCAATAAGTAAACTAATTAATTAATTAATCAATCTGGGAAAAACTTAATGAATGGTAAATGTTCAAATAACACTTTTGAGCCATCTGCTTGAATATTTGAGGCAGGAAATTTGGGGGTGAAATGTTTGAACTAATTCCATCCCAATTAATGATTGTATATTTTAATTGTGCTTATTATTCCACATCTAATTTAGGGTTTTTCCTGCCCTAAAGAGATTTCATCGCTCACACTGTGTATGTCAAGTTGGAAGAAACATGTCTTGTTCACGTTGTATACTTTTCAATTGCTTTCCCCCCTCTCAAGTTGCAAATGAAATTTCCACAAAAACATTTCTGCATTTGATACAGTTTTTGCTTCATGTACATTACAACACAAAAGATTAGACAAATTCATTGATGGCTCCGTTCCCCCTCTCACAGGAGGGGAGGGTGCTCTTGTGCTTTTCCCATCAGGTGGGGGGGGGGACTGTGAGAACAGGATCCTGGACCAGATAGACCAGGGGTCAGCAAACTTTTTCAGCAGGGGGCCAGTCCCAAAAACACCAAACATCTGGAGGGCTGAGTTTGCCTATGCCTGCTCTATGGTCTTAACCCAGGCACCCCCAACCTGCGGTCCTCCAGATGTTTTGGCCTACAACTCCCATGATCCCTAGCTAACAGGACCAGTGGTCAGGGATGATGGGAACTGTAGTCCAAAACATCTGGAGGGCCGAAGGTTGGTGATGCCTGGTCTTAACCCCTTCATGTATTCATTAGACTTGAGCATGTTGGTTATATGAGGCTGGTTATCCCACGCTTGTCACCAACCAGTTGACCCAGGTGAGCAATCAAATAACCTCTTCAAGACAGCAAGGACCACTCCTTCTTGCAAGGGTGCATTGACCACACTGTGGATGCACCTGGCCACACCCCTTCAAACCTTTCCTATGCTAACATTCTCTTTAAAAACCATCTGGTTATGAGAGATCATTTACGTGGCTTGGTGGAAAGCTAACTTTGATGGAGTGTTCAGATTCACTTTGCACCTGGGAAGCTGCACCTTGGCTGAGGTCTATATATTTCACAACTTTTATGAAATGATTTAAACATTAATCTGAATTGAGTAAAAAGATTGCCTGAGAGATAACAGTGTCCCTTAATTTAAGCTATTTATAAATGCTTCATTAAGTACCATGTTGGTTCACCGACACTATTAATGAACATCCTGCCTATCCTGTAGTTATTAATAATTTGTGTTTTGGAAAGTAATCTTTTTGGCTGTGATGCATTTGTTGATGGGCTAAGTACATCACTGTGAAGTATAATTGTTTAATTGCACATTGAAATGAAAAATGGACCACTGGAGAAATTCCATTGAAGCCAATAAGGGCTCTCTAAATGCCACCAGGTTGATAATTAACTATATTTGTATCTCTGCTCTGCTTCCTCATGTGGTTTTAACTTTAGAGCACATGAGTAAGGCGTTCAGTTGCAAATCACCATTTTGAGGGAGTCCTTTGTTCTCAAGCCACCAAAGACAGAAGTGTACAAATGAGTCTCTCCTCCAGGAAAACAGCCTCCAGGCTAATGGAGTCTTTGGGAGAGACAGAGCTTTGCTTCTTAGCTCTGATTATAAATAGTATTTCATATTTGTTAGAAGCTGAGCCTGTGCTTGGATTTTATGCAACTATTTTATGCAACTATTTGGATGTATCACTACTGTTTTGTGTCTGTTATGAAGAAAGTTTCTGTTAGTAAAGCTTTCGAACTGTATCTTATTCCAAGAGGAGTCAGCTGTGCAATATTAATATCTGCAATAGTCACTCCCAGTTTGAGCTGGGTCTTTAATACAATAAGATTGAAATAGTGTTTTGGTTTAAATCCAATTTTTCAAGATCGGGGGGGGGGGACAACTCTTGAGGATAAATTACTTAGATTTTATGATAATGGCCTTAAATAATTCCAAAATAATTTTGGAAAAGGTCTAGATTGATTGTCCTTTGTTTCCTTTGCCTATGAATATAGGTGAATTTAAGGCTGCTACTGCTGCTACATTCCTGTGGAAGTCTGAGATACACATAGAGATTTCCAATTATATTAATCCACATTTTAAAGGGGTAGCCATATGTATTAAAACTCTCGAGAAAAAGCACAATATTAGTAGACAATTTGAATCTTGAAGAAATACAGAACAATAAATATGGAGGTGTGGTAGCAATGTCTGAGATCAGTGATGATGGGCCAGATGATGGCTAACTGAGTGGAAGCTCAATCCAGATGAGACTGGTCATGCCTTGGTAGTGATTTGGCTGACCATGGAGGTGGCGTTCTACCTATTTTAAGCAAGTGTGCACACCCCCTATTCTCTGGGGGAACATGGCACGTAATTACTTGTGCTGCTTGCACACAAATGTGAAACCAGAATTAGACCCTCTTTGTAAAAATTTGCTTCCATCGGTTAAGCCATGTACTTTAAATTCTGCTGCAAGACCACACTTTCAATTCTAGGAGAAATGTGCTGGGAATTATATATTCTGAAAAGCAGAGCATGGAGGCGGGAACACCCTTAAATAACAGATGTTGCTGCTAATGAACTACCCACAGAACCTATAGGGCATACATTAGGTAATGGTGCTTTGCAATGATTGCAAAGTGAACCAAAACAAGTTTGCTGAAAGTATCTTTTGCAATAGGTCATTTGTGTGTTGCACTTCAGAATACCAATACAATTATACAAGGGTAGCTAATGATGTGTCAGAGCCAGACCCTAAAGAACATTGATTCATTGGCAGACGAAATAAATGCAGAGGCTTCACAACAGATGAGTATTCCCTGCGTAATTTTTAAACTTGTCAGCTGCAAATGTGCATCTTAAATCATCACGGTACCTAATAAATCCTGCCAAGCAAATCCCTATACTGTTGAGTCTTCACATAAAATTGAAGTCGGCTGGGTTGGTTGGCATCGCTGCTCACCTGGTTTTGTCAGCCCCTGACCTGTAGATCCTTAAAGGAGCTTGTGACACGTTGCAAAAGCAATTGAATAAACTGGGCAAGTGGGCGTACAAAACCCAGGTAGCCTGGCCTGTCACTCAGCAGGGTGCAGTAGTTCACCCCTAGTGGCAGGATTTGTAGTACCATTAAATGGCAGCAGTTTGTTTGTTTTTTTATTTTCATTCCTACATTTTTACTGTCTGAGAGGAGGCGTCATAAGTGTTCTGCCTTAGGCACAAAAATATAGTGGGCTCTCTCTGATCACTAATGGGGAGGGGGGAGGCCATTGCTGTTTCTTGGCTAGTTGCCAATGTCCTTTCTACCCTGTCAGGAAATTTGGCTTTGTTGCCAGAGTATCTTATTTGAAAGAAAAGCTGGATTTTTTTGGTCTTAAAACAGCCATAGAGTTTTCACTGTCCAGCCTAAGCATGGGCATCAAGGTGTTAGGTCACTGAGCACAGTCAAAACACAACTTCTCACATCGAATGCATGAAAATGGTTCCTCTGTGGCTGCTCCCCATGGGCTCTGTAGAGCTGAAGGAGATGGGGCAGGAGAGAGAACACGAAATAGTGGTACGACAGTGAAACCTAGGCAAACTCTGCTTGCACATGGTACAACAAGCCACGAGAGAGAAATAGAAAACATTTGGCATTAGCTCTTCACTTGACCATCCTCTGCCTCTGGGTACCAGCTAAGGTTGCCAGACCTCCAGGGTTGACATGAAGTCTCCAGGTTTGCCTACCTGCTCCAGGTAGCAGGTAGTGGGCTTGACAACCTTGTTTTGAAGATGAAGGTTCTATGATTCCGTTCCTTGAACCCCACTTTAAGCAATAGTATTTACAATATCACTAGTTGCTAAACCCAGGTAAAGAATTCAATAGACAAGGTATTTGCACAAACTGAGTCTAATTTGTGTTTTGATAAATCTTAGATCTTGTAGCCCACAAATACAAAAAAAAATTGAAGGAAGAAAGCAGACAAGAGCCAGCAATGCAATTGGGCTGAGAGAATTAAAAAACCAACCAGTTGCTGAAAAATCTATTTAAACAAGAAAATTTACAAGCACTTGCCGTGCTTCCTTGTTCCAAGTAGAAATAAGCAAGAAAGATCACAAACACCCAAGTGCTGTGCTACAAAACAGTTGATCTGCTTTTATGGTACTAAGGGAAAGAAAACAGGCTGGAACAGACCCAGACATGAAGGAAGTCTGAGATGGTGCATCAAGGTATTTGAAAGACAGATGGGATGGGATGGACGAGAAGAGACTACAGGAGTCAGATTAAAGACAAACAGTGGAAAGAACAAAAAACGGGAGAGATGCCCAGAAACCAGCTGGACAGATGGGGCATCATTGGCAGGGAGAAATATTTGCTGGGAATACAACATTGCCTTGTAGGAGAAAAAGAAGGCTAGAACTAACTATAAGAACATCCTGAACAAAGTCCCCTGTGATATTCTTGCAGAGCAGGTGGTAAAATGTGGGCTGGTTCCTCATAATCCTGGGGAAAAGTGACCAGTGGGGTGCTGCAGGGTTCTGTCCTGGGCCTGCTCTTGTTCAACATCTTTATAAATGACTTGGATGACGAAATGGAAGGGATGCTCATCCAATTTGCAGGTGACACCAAACTGGGAGGGGGAGCTAATGCTGCAGAAGACAGAATCAGAATTCAAAATGACCTTAACAGATTGGAGAACTGGGCACAGATATGAATTTCATAAGGGCCAAATGTAAGATTGTGCACTTAAGAAAGAACCAGATGCACAGATATATGATGGGGAACACCTGGCTTACTAGTAGTACATGTGAAACTTCAGGGAAGTTTTTAATGTGTGATATTTTTGTATCTGATTTTTGTTGGAAGCCGCCCAGAGGGGATGGGGAAATCCAGCCAGATGGGCGGGGTACAAATAATAATAATAATAATAATAATAATAATAATAATAATTATTATTATTATTATTATTATTATTATTATTATTATTATTATTATCTGGGAGTCTTCGTAGACCACAAGCTTAACATGAGTCTACAGTGCGATGCAGAGGCAAAAAAAAAAGCTTTAAAATTCAAAAAGAATCTAGGCTACTTCAACAGAAGTCTAGTGTCCCAATCTAGGGAATTTTTAGTCCCACTATATGCTGCCTTGATCATACCTGGAGTTCTGTGTCCAGTTCTGGGTTACACAATTGAAGAAGGATATTGACAAGCTGAGAGGTGTGCAGAAGCGGGCAACCAAGGTGACCAAGGGTCTGGAAAGTAAGCCTTATGAGAAACAGTTGAGGGAGTTGGGTATGTTTAGCCTGGAAAAGAGGAGATATGGGCTGAGAGGAGATATGACAGCCACCTTCAAATATCCAAAGAGCTGACACATGGAACACGGAGCAAACTTGTTTTCTTCTGCCCTAGATGGTAGGACCTGAACCAAAGGCTTCAAGTTAGAAGAAATTAGATTAAATATCAATAATAACTTTCTGACAGTAAGAGCTGTTTGAGAGTGGAACAGTCTCCCAAGGGAGGTGATGGACTCTTCATCCTTGGAGGTTTCTAAGCAGAGGTTGGGTGGCCGTCTGCCATGGATGCTTTAGTTGATCTTCCTGCATTGCAGGGGGTTGGACTGGATGCTCCCTCCAACTCTCAATTCTATTATTGTACATCCAAATATATTTTCTGCCTGTGCAACCTTGCACCATCTTTTCTTCACAGATCCCAATTTTTAGACAAATAATAAAATGTAGATATAATGTCTAAGTGCAATACAAACAAATAGACAACAAATAATTTTGGCTCCTTAGATAAGCAGAATCATTTCTGATAACCGCCAGGCTCTTGATTTGAAGCACTGGTAGTAGAAACAGGGCAGGGAGCCAAAGATACCTACCTCATTGCAACCTGGATGGGGGTACTAAAGGGAGGGTCATGCATGAGCAGCTATCTAAAACAACATTTGATTATGTAATATTTTGTTTTCAAGCAGAGATAATTAAACATGGCAGATGAAAAGTCAGGTTTTAGTTTGCTCAGTGTGTCAATGAAGGCAGATTTTCATTGCGCCTGCAATGCAATACAGTAAATCCTTTAAATAAATCTATATCATTCTTTATCTAAACAGATTTCAGAGTGATTTACAACATAGTAAGATAAAAATACAATAGCTGGGGATAGAGGAGAAGAAATCCCACATATTTAAGTCTCAGATTATTAAGAAAGCCCCTCACATTGTTCAGCCCTGAGAAACATGCTTGCAGGGAGGAAAATGTAAAACTTGCCATAGGAATGACTACCTGTGTTGGGGCTGATACAGGAGGATGGAGAGGGAAAGAGCACAAAAACCAGGAAGTTTATATTTTTCTTGTAGTCATGAACAATTACTGGATAATAAGCTCCATTAAATGCAATGGATTTTCTTCCCTGTAAACATGCAAAGGATTACACTGCTCAGAAGATATCTAAGTAATGACCATCAAATTTGAAAAAAGTCAAACTACACTTTATATCATCCTTTACCAACTAACCTCCCCCTCAGAAACACACAGACATGCTTTCATTACTTGAAGATGTCATTCTAGCTAAAGATCTCCCATAATTAAAGAGCAAACTTATGCAACTAATTAGAGGCTTTCTCTTGCCCCAAGCATTGCCTTTGGCATAAAAACACAGAGAACTGCACAGAAGTGTAAACATGTGGATTATTTTTTTTTTTTTAGAAAAATGCTGTTCTCCCATTTCTTCTTCTTCTGTGGCATGAAACCATCAGCAGATCACAAACAAAAATGGGAAACAAGGTAAAAAAATGGGTTAAGAAACCAACACAAACAGCAACATTCGGATGGTGTATAACAATATCCCAGATGTTGCCTCAAGAAGTCACCAACAGGACATCTGCCATTCACCCTAAGTTCTGTATATGCATGATTTGTTGCCAATAGTGACTCTGAAGAAGATAAGCAGGGGCAAAAAAGATGTACTGGAATGTTTAAAGAGCTGGTCTGAAGTGAGAATGCAGAAAGATGCCAGAAGTGTTTTATACTTCCATGCTATCTCAACAATCTTGATGGCAGAAAGTGAGGAGGAATTAAAGAACCTTTTAATGAGGGTGAAAGAGGAGAGCGCAAAATATGGTCTGAAGCTCAACATCAAAAAAACTAAGATCATGGTCCCATCACCTCCTGGCAAATAGAAGGGGAAGAAATGGAGGCAGTGAGAGATTTTACTTTCTTGGGTTCCATGATCAGTGCAGATGGTGACAGCAGTCACGAAATTAGAAGACACCTGCCTCTTAGGAGAAAAGCAATGACAAACCTAGACAGCATCTTAAAAAGCAGAGACATCACCTTGCCGACAAAGGTCCATATAGTTAAAGCTATGGTTTTCCCAGTAGTAATGTACAGAAGTGAGAGCTGGACCATAAAGAAGGCTGATCGCCGAAGAATTGATGCTTTTAAATTATGGTGCTGGAGGAGACTCTTGAGAGTCCCATGGACTGCAAGAAGATCAAACCTATCCATTCTCAAAGAAATCAGCCCTGAGTGCTCACTAGAAGGACAGATCCTGAAGTTGAGGCTCCAGTACTTTGGCCACCTCATGAGAAGAGAAGACTCCCTAGAAAAGACCCTGATGTTGGGAAAGATGGAGGGCACAAGGAGAAGGGGACGACAGAGGATGAGATGGTTGGACAGTGTCCTCAAAGCTACTAACATGAGTTTGGCCAAACTGTGAGAGGCAGTGAAGGATAGGCATGCCTGGTGTGCTCTGGTCCATGGGGTCACGAAGAGTCGGACACGACTGAATGACTGAACAACAACATCTCTAATTACTTGTAGCTTGGCAAGCACCTCCTTCCATTAGCTCACATGCAGGTTTCCAGTTCAAGTTTTCTTATTCTGCCACATCGTCTTCTCAGAGCTAGGGATGGGGAAGAAAGCTGTGTGCTTCACATTTTAATGCAAACCAACTGGTTTGACATCTGACAGGACAACAGCTACCATCAAGGAACCTGTGACTGTTCCCACTATCACTGCTGTGAGTGACAGCTCTACTTGGACTGATAGTGACAAACTTTGGGTTTCAGCAGCAACCTGTGTGATGCCAAATTTCATGGTGTCCCTGCCTCTTGCCATGCATTGTTCATCATTGTTGCAGTGCTCCCTGTGGTGCTGTCTGGTTGCTGTCAGCAGCTCACAGCTGGTTGCTCAGGAAAGTATAAAGACAAGGCAAAGTTTCTTACAGTGCTTTTTTATTTCAATAGAAGCCAGCCTCTTGGATACTGGTGTTGTCGCGAGTGAATCTCCACCCCCTTCTCTCCCACTTCCTGATTCATCACCATCATCATCTCCTCTACGGGTGCCGCTTAATGCCCTCTGTCTTCAAGCTCTTTGCTCTCCTACTTTTAAGGCTCGCCGGGTTCTGGGAGATGGAGGGTCTGGAATGCTTTCTGGTGACAACATATCAGCCAGTTGCTGCTCCGGCTCTGCCTGCTCCTTCTCTCCCATTATTTCCCAACTTTTCCCTCATCTGCCTCTGAGCTGTGGCTTCCCGCAAACCACTGTTGTAAATCTATACTGTCTTCCTCTTCCTCCTCCCTGGAAGGGTCAGGATGGGGAACACTCCTCCTCCTCTGCCCAGCCCATGACAGGTGCCCTCTCAGCTCGCTACCTAGTGCGGGTGAACTCGATTCAAGAATGCTAGGGTTATCTGAGGCAGATACCCTACAAACGCTTTCCTATGAACCCTGCCCCCCCCCACTGTAGGTTAAAGAACAAGCAGGAGGGAGAAATAAGTCTACTCACTACATTGCTAGATTTCTACTGGAAGGGGACACACATGTAGAAAACACTTGAAAACGTAATGTCTCACTGACAGGCTGGAGAGATATAACTCCTTCTGCTGTTTCCGCCAGTTCAAGACTCACCAGCCTCATTCTGCTGCATGTGCCCACCATGGCGGAGGGAGAGGACTTTGCAGGCTGCTCCCAGTAGGGATGCTGTCCCTTCCCATCAGGCTGTGTATGCATTAAAGAAAGGTATTTCTCCCAGTTTTGTTGCTCTTTGTTTTCTGCAAAACAAATCACAATGTGTTTCACTCCCCCCCCCTCCATGGCAGGTCTTTACTTACTTAAAGTAATTAATGTTGTCATGTTTCCCTCTCATATTGGCTCTAGAGGCAGATGCGCCTGATCCCCTAAGGGGCTCTATGGAGATGGAGGGGAGCCTCCATCTGCCGGATGCTTAAGCAAGGAGCAAATTCTATGCACTGTTGAAAAGAACTGCCTCTACAGTGCAAGTCTATATAAATGTCTACTCTGAATGGCACTTACTCCCAGGTAAATAATTATACGATTGCAGCAGTTATTTAACAGTTTTATTAATAAAGCCATAAGGTTTGAGGGTTTATTATTTTCTTATTTTTTAATAATCAAGCAATATGTACATTTTATTAAATAAGTAGGATTCTTTGTAGCTGCCATAAACTGATAAACCTTCCCCCCTAGATCTTCCATAAGTGTAGTAATTGGTAATTATAAAGTTAAATACTGTCTCCATATGTTATGGGTTAGAGCTATGACTCCACCCTTCAGTGTGTTCTTGGGGTTAGTTTTGTGAATAAATGTGTGTCAACCTGAACTTATTCCATGGCTTATTACTGTAGATCATGGCATAAGTATTGATGAACTTTCCTGACCCTGGTACCCATTACTCATCTGATCTCAAAAAGGTATCCTGGAAGGCATTTAGAAACTTCTCCAGCTCTTCACACCTTGTTTAAGGATCAGCATATGTATGTAAATCTAGCTACTATTAAAATCTAAACACCTGAATGGGTGGGGAAGAGAGAGTCTTAAGACCGCTGGCTCCTAAATTTGTCTGCTCCCTGGATGTTTTTAATTATTTTCACTTGCTTTTATAACTCGTCCAGAAGCGGTTTCATTGTAGTGTTGCTTTACTGTTCTATTGCATTTTAACCCACACGGGGGTCATACAAAAACATGGGCCTGCTGGATCAGGCCAAGTGGGGCCCATCTAGCCCAGCATCCTGTTCTCACAGTGTCCAACCAAGTCCAAACAGGATCTGAACACAAGAGCCCTGTCTCCCCTTCTGCAGTTTCCAGCAACTGGCATCCAGAAGCATCGCTGCCTCCAATTATGGAGGCTGAGCAGAGAGCCATGTTGGATAGTAGCCCATCAATAGCCCTCTCCTCCTCCATGAATTTGGCTACAGTGGTACCTCGGGTTACAGATGCTTCAGGTTACAGATTCCGCTAACCCAGAAATAGTACATCGGGTTAAGAACTTTACCTCAGGATGAGAACAGAAACCACCCCGATTGAAGAATGGCAGATGAAGTTAATGGACTATGCAGAATTGGACAAGATGACAGGAAGAATTCGAAACCAGTGGGACCAGGAATTCCTGACGGATTGGACTAAATTTGAGAAATATTTGAAAGACAATTGAAAACAACAAATTACGCTAGTAGGTTTGCAAGAGGTTTTGTAAGGTTGATTTTAGGAAATATTACAGAGACAATTTTGGAAGGTAGTAATTAACTATTGTGATAAAAAGTAATAGTGAAGTTGGAAATACAAGAAGAAATTAGGAAATATGAAAATCTTGAGAAGTGGTTGATGGAAGACAAAAAATTGTATAAGAGATGAATATTAATGGATGTTCAAAAGAAGGTATGTAAAAAAATTAATAAAAATTATTTATATAAAAAAGTGAAGAGAAATCACCCGGTGGCAGCGCGGCAGCAGTGGGAGGCCCCATTAGCTAAAGTGGTACCTCAGGTTAAGAACAGTTTCAGGTTAAGAACGGACCTCCAGAACAAATTACGTTCGTAACCAGAGGTACCACTGTAATTCTTTTTAAAAGCCATCTAGGTTAGTGGCTATCTCCAGTGGAAAGCAAGTGGGATTGATGAACAGCAGTTATATATATATATTTTCAATATGGCCACCTCTCTCTTCCTTTAAATCTCTCCTCCTTAAAACTCACCTTTTTGTGAAGCATATTTCTGAATTGTTGAATAAAACTTGTGGCTAACAAGTTACATTTTCAAGCACATCAGCTTTATTCCTTTACATCATTTCAGGGTCACTTGTATTCTAAAGCCTTTAAATAGTTCTGCTTTTATGTGGGATATGTGGCAAACCTAATCCCTCAGGCCTTTCCTCTTGTCAGAACATATTAGCTTTTATCATCCAAATTACCATGTCTGCTTTTCTGCAGAAGATTTTAGTACTGATTCACTCAAATTTAGCATGAAGGCAATGTTGTAACCATGATGGCAATGATTTTTAGAGCAATGGTAGCAACTGTCGTTTCTTTGATTTATCTCTATTTGTACTTGAAAATTAATGACATTTAATGACAAAAAATGCTGAGAATACTTGCAAATAAAGAAAGCTAAGTTTTAAAAAACACAGACACCAGATTTCGCTCTTAGGAAAAAAATTAGAGATGGACAACTTCTGTTCCTCCCCAAGGCAACTTTTGTTATTGTCTCTTGAAATTCAGAGAATTGCAGCTTTTATTGTTAAAATCTAGTTCTAGACCCTGGGGGACCCACATGGTCCCTTCCAGATGTTGCTTCACTACAGTTTTGAGCATCCCTGACCACTGGCTATGCTGACTGGCGCCAAAGGGACTCAGAGCCCAATAACATGGAAGGGGTTTGCCAGTGAAAGCCAGGACAGATATAAAACTGTCAAGCTGCTATGAAATGTCAGTGAAAGCCTAGGGAAATGGGTACTTTTGTACCAAGTCATGAAATGAGGAGATGTAATTCCACAAAAAGAAGAACCTCCCCCTGGTTGCTACAAGATGAACCTCTACAGCTTTTGGCACAAACAGGTGGGCCTCATCCGCAGAACTTGGTAGCCAAGCAGGTCAACAGGGCTGGGCGATAGCTGGTTTTCAATATCGCAATTTATATATCACCAGCTAAACATTGTGATTTACTGACATATCACAATGTCTGAAATATGGACAGTGACTTTGCAGCACTGAGGTCAATATCTCTGAGCTTTCAATGCACACACACAGTGCTCAGGGCCTTTATTTTTATTTATTTGAAAAATGTTTAGACATCATTAGCATTACTGGCCACAGGTGGGTGGAGAAAAACCTTGGCAGTATATTTTATAATTTTATCTTTCCTGGTGGAATAGTGTTGATAGTATCCTGTTCGTTGGCTGGCTTCCCAACTGCTTGTTGCTCTGGTTTTATTAGAGCGCTGCCACTTTAATCTGATCCCCTCCTCGTGATGCATGGCTCTCTCATTTCAAGTGTGCATTCATTTGGGCAGAGATGTCTCTCATTTTAAATTAATCTGCTGCTTTCAACATTACCCCGATTGGAAGTGGTGATTGTGTATTGTTTACCTTTGGGTTAAAGGAAAGATAAAATTGATCTCCCTTAAAATAACAGTAGAGATTGCTTTAGGATGAAATGTTCCCAACATTAAAATGTAGCTTTCTGATGTAACCCATGGATAAACTTTATTTATTTATTAACATGTCGGTTTGGTTTTTTAAAAAATAAAATAGAAAAGCCTCTTTAGTTCCCACCATTACATTTTATTTTGGCATCCTATTGTGAATCATTGATCATATTTAGACACTGTTGTGCTGAGTCAGATTCTGCTGGGAGAGGGGGCAGATCTCTCTGCCCATCTAAGCACAGTATTCAGCTCCTCCCTCCCTCCCTCCACAGCCTTTATTGCAGAGGGCAGGGAAATACATTTTCAAATTCGACAAAGGTTCTAGCCACACTGTTTCTGTTACTAGCTTATGTGTCAGATGCAGTCGCTATACATTCATGTTGAGAAGTGAAAGGCTTGCTGTGCTTCTGACTGCCAACTTTTCTAAGCCAAGGAAATACGGCCTTCCTTGTCAAGATGCTCTGAGGTCAGATGGGTTCTCTGATGACTCATGACAGGGGTGGACCTAAGGGCAGAAGTGCTTCATCTTAGTCATCGTCTCAATCAATCAATCATTTTATCTGTATGCCACCTTTCCAAAGTTAAAACTGTGCTCAAGGCAGCTTATGTTCCACCCTCTGCTCTGAAGCTGAAATCTCTTCTGTGCTATTGGAACAGTCCAGTTATTTCCAAAAACTATGTGATTGGGCTTTGTACCAAATGAAAAACAGAAATGGGGTTCATTCCTTTCATGGCTACTGTTAAAGGAACTAATGCCAGGGTCATGAAAGTACCATGTGTAGCATTTGAAATATTACAAATGATCCACAGAGACGGGATTAAACAGAGAAGCAGAATGCTGTTTCCAAGCTACTGTACTGTATATACAAAAGTGAAACTGGTTTGAACTTCTTAGCTGCCTTTCTCTGCTAGTGTCACCCAGAACTTGATCCCGGTCCCTGCCCATTTCTGAATCACTTTAGTTCCTGCTCCCATTACACCATAACTGAAACCCAACTGGCCATTTGTTACTGATTTGAAACTCGCTTGTTTCCCTCTAGCAGCCAGTCAGAATAGGTTGTGTTACAGGGAAAGTAGAGAGGGAGAAGGAAAAGAGAGTTTGAACAGATTGGTCTTTATCTTAAGCACATTCCAGCAAAGGTGCCTAACATCCTGTTCCTGAACAGAAAGTGTGTACACTGTAACAGAGGAAAATGAAGATTCCCCCCCCCCCATCTCCATGTAGGATGTTTTTCCTTCAAGACTGAACATTTGCACGTTCCTCTGTTGACATGCTCTCTGTCTTCATGCAAAACAGCTCCCAACTGGAAACCTCTTAAGATTCCTTTAAGCACTTTCAATCCATTGCATGCTGTGTTTCTCTACCTTTCGCATTCCCTTGAGCTTTGTTAATTGTAGTTTGTAATATAGAGAGATGTTAGTTAATAGTCTGATCTTTGTAAGTTTGTGTGCCTGGCATATTCTTGATTCATTAATGTTTATAGTAAGGCTGGATGAACACCTGAAAATATTGTTAAGGGTTTGTCGGGTGCAAGACACCCTAAATTCCTGGGTCTAATAAAAGTTAGAATTACCGGTAATCAAGGTTTCGGGAGTTAAACCGTGCCAAGCCAGTTAAAAATACAAGCCAGGCCAGCCTGGTGATCCCTCGCTGAGTGAGGGTCCTCAGGTCAGAGAACGGAGCTTGAGAATGGCACAATCGTTACGCAAACCAAGGGGCAGTTTAGCGAAGCAGTTACTCTGTGCTGGACAGCAGAAATGTATGAGCTCCTCCTTCCTTGAGAGACAAAGACAAAATGCCAGAGTTTGTTTTCAGAATTGCAGTGGCCTGGTGTAAGCTAATGATTTTTTTTTTTTTACTGATTAGCAAGTTTGCTATGTGTAGAACTTATTCTTTTTCCATGTGGGAGCATTTCAAGCAAGAAAAAATTCTCCACCTGGAGGCCACAGTGACAGCACTTGCTAAGGAAAGCTGCATCTCACAATTCTTCCACACTTGCAGCCTTACTCTTGAGATCTTGGCTGCACATTCCTCTCATCCACATGTGAATGAGGATCTGATTTGAGAATTCTGAGGGCTGAAAAAGCTATAGGGCATGGCAAAATTATTCTTTATTTCTGTTTATCTTATCTGTTTTTAGCAGCTAATTAAGACCAGGTATTCAGAGAGGAGGGACACAGGTGGCACTGTGGTGAGTGGCGGAGGAAGCCTCTTCACCGCCCGGGGCGGCAGAGCGGAGGCACCCCCCTGGGGGCAGGGCATCACGACGCGTGCGTCATGGCGTCACGACGCATGTCGGATGTACTGCGCATGCCCAGAATTTCCGGGCATGTGTAGTGCATCCGGGCCGACGCTGCTGCTCCCGCGGTGAGCTGGCGAGCGAGCGGCGGCTTGTGGGGCTGCCCCGGCCGTGCTGCTTTAAAGAGGCACAGACGGGGTGCTGGGTGGCGGGGGAGTGGCGGGAGGGGCTGCGGAGGGTCACCCCCTCCCCTGGAACCCGGGGCAGCCCGCCCCCTACACCCTGCCCTTCCTACAACACTGGCTGTGGTCTAAACCACAGAGCCTAGGGCTTGCTGATCAGAAGGTCAATGGTTCGAATCCCTGCAACAGGGTGAGCTCCCGTTGCTCGGTCCCAGCTCCTGCCCACCTAGCAGTCTGAAAACACATCAAAGTGCAAGTAGATAAATAGGTACCACTCCGGCGGGAAGGTAAACAGTGTTTCCGTGTGCTGCTCTGGTTCGCCAGAAGCGGCTTAGTCATGCTGGCCACATGACCCGGAAGCTATACGCCGGCTCCCTCGGCCAGTAACGCGAGATGAGTGCCGCAACCCCAGAGTTGTCCACGACTGGACCTAATGGTCAGGGGTCCCTTTACCTTTTATTCAGAGAGGATGGTGCAGGAACACAAAAATATCTGCCAGTACTACTTAGTCAGCTGTTCTGAACCATGAACTGAATCGCAACCCCAGCGGTGGAGCTTCATGCTCCAGCACCGGGGGGGGGGAGAGCAGGTGGGGCTGGGGCTGGCACCCCGCACTCCTCTTCCTCCGCCAGTGCGCAACCCCCTATCCAATTGCCCCATTTCTAAAAGCTATGTCACTGCATGCTCTGAGCCCCCCAAAGCAAATGGCATTCAAACTGTGCCCTTATCCAGTTACTGAGGTTTGCATGAAGTTAGTCACTATTTGATTTTTTTAAAATTACCATACACGGTGACTTCCCCGAGCTGTCTTATAGGACAATAAAATTTCCAAATGTATTTTTTACCAAATGAGATTGCCAAATCTGAAAGAGCAGGAAGTAATTTAAAATGGATACTTCGCCATTTGCACCGCAGTTTGAAAACATAAGAGAGAGCATTGATTTTGCCCACTCATTATTCAAAAGAAGATCAATTTTTTTTAACTCTGCATTTCAAATTAGACTGAGAAGTGTGTGTGTGTGTGTGTGTGTGTGTGTGTGTGTGTGTTCGTGAACAGCTTTTGCCTTCTTCTTTGCCCAGTTATTTAGGGCCCAGGATTTGGGACATGCTTTCTGGCCAATGGGGAGAGAATGGCCCAGTTGCACAGCACATGCGCTGCCTGCTGAAGGATCCCAGGCTCAATTCTTGGCATTTCCAGGTAAGCCTGTTCTTCATTTTTCTATTCAGTTGCTCATTTCTTTCAACAGAAGGCCGGTGCACTGCTGCTTGTATCATTTCTCCATCTAATTAACATGATATTGTTACATGCCACCTCAATATCTAATTGGTGCAAAATTCCAGGGATACCAAGGGTCCGTTTCCTTTTGAACAATGAGGCACAGGGGAAACTGTCGTGTCTTTATGATAGATAGTTTATTTAAACATATATACAATTTAGGATTGTAGAGTTGGAAGGGACCAGGAGGATCATCAAGTCCAGCTTCCTGAAATGCAAGAATTTATTGCCCAACATGGGGCTTAAACCCACAACCCTGAGATTAAGATTCTCATGCTCTACCAACTGAGCCATCCTGAGTTCATTGGACGGGAGGGAGATTCCAGCTTTACACTCCAGGGGGGTCCCATCCCTCCCATGGCTGCTATGTTGGATTCAAACTGTCAGACCACATTCTGCTGTGTCCCCCCAGATTCCCATGACTGAAGTCCCCCCCTTTTTTAAACCCTGGACATAGACAATTAGTATGCCAGGGAGAATGCTGATTGTTCATGACATGCTAGTTTTCCATGTGCATGGAATGCTGGTATATGCCAGACATCTCCAAACTAAGGCCTGCGGGCTGAATGTGGCCCACGCGAGCCAATTGTGCGGCCCCCGACAACCCCCACTGCCCGCTTTTACTGGCGCAGCACGGTGCGGTTGCCTATCTCCGGGTCGGTGCGGCGACAGAAATAGCTTTTGCGCATGCGCAAAACGTCATTTCGAAAGCACTTTTGGGTCTGCGGAGGCCCATGCGCACGCGCACAAGCTATTTCCGGTGCCTCGCTGACCCGGAAGCGCACTAGAAAAAGCGAGTGCGCCTGCGTATAGGCGCACGCTCCCCCATCCTCCGGCCCACTGCGCGATCACTGCCGGAGGAACTGGCCCAAGGCTGGGTAAGTTTGGGGACCCCTGGTATATGCAGAAACCCCATCTGCTATCTGAAGTGGTACAAGCAACAGTAATGAAGATGTTTCACTAATAAGGACCAAATCTTCAAAGTAGTTTGGCTGTGTGTCCTATTTTACAGCAGACAGTCCTCTGTTTGAAGGGCTGTGTGATCCAAGGCTGGTTTAAATGTAAAGAAGTATAAGATGGAAGAGCATGGACCTTGAAGTTGCCCAGTGGCATTTAGCACCCGGAGAGCAAACTGAACAGGCACACAGGTCATCTGGTTACAGTCTTCACCACTTTGAGTACTAGGTACTGTATTTCTATTTAGATTATAGTAATTCTTTCTAAATTTACATATATCTACACATGTACAGTAAATTAAAATATTCAAATAGTATGCAAATCCTTGTCCTCCTTTGACCTCTTTCTTTTTTGCCAATTTATAAATGTTCACACTAGTCATAAAGCTGAAACAGAAGCTGCAAAACTGTTTCATGAACTCCAAGGATTTGCTGCCTAAATACCAGCCAGCTTGCACTTTGCTTGCCTCCAGGTAGAAGCAGTTTATTAGGCGCCTCCACACTCACTTAACATGCTGATCCATGTCAGCAGAGAAGCAAAGCAGCTTGCCCAGAGCTAGTACAGCACCTATTCACTAGTTTTCATGTTGAAATGGCCTAAGGAATAAATTTAAGAAGATGTATCCGTATCCCTCCCAGCTGAAAAATAATAATCTTTTAACTGTAATCAGTTCCAGTAATTAGAGATAAAAGAGAGAATACCAGGGGAATATGCAGAACATGACATTTTCAATAGCCTACAAATCACACTTCATGCTCTTTAAAAAATGCAAATTATCTAATGCATAGGTACGAATTTAAATGCTTCACTTGATTTTAAATGGCAGGACACCTTAGAAGTATAGCCTGAAGACTGAGATGGAGTTCTTGATTGGAATCTAGGATGAGACACACACCAACCCCCAGCCCCATGTGTGTGTTAATACAGGTTTTCAGGCCTGTGAACTGCCTCATTCATTTCAATGGAGGGAAAAAATTCGCTCACAAAAGAACCTCCACTCAGAAAAAAAATGTGAGCAAGCTTCGAAATGTGGAATGAATGAGCTCCTGCCTGCAGAGCGTTGCCTCTGCATTGGTGCTCCCATACCTGTATACCCAGAAAGAAATACAGGGTTGGGGAAATGGTCTATATCTTTCCAATTCTACCTGTCCAGTATGGAAGTTCTTTCTTTCTCACTACAGTATCTTTACAGATGCCTGATGAGCATTAACTGGAAGTGATTGATTTTACTGATAGCATTGTGTTTTGCTTAGTCGTAATACTGTTTATTCTGATCTGTGAAAACTGGCGAGAGAACTTCAAATCCTAAATCCTGGATCCTGAAGATGACATCCGTGAGGGTGGAGGGAGAGACAGTGGTGCAGTGGTGTTTTGTTTCAGCTGCTCAGCCTTCCCAACTACCAGCTGACATGTGCAGTTGGGCAGCAGCTGTTTCCCGCGTGTCCTCCAGTCTCCTGCCAACCCCAGAGCTTCAACTCCAGATGTTTTGGTCTGAATTGGTCTGGATTGTAACCAAGGGTCATAATGAAAGCCTCGGATGCATAACCCTTTCATCCCATCTATGCAGTTCAGCACATTATTTCTCTGACACTTCTTATATGGTTAAATGTCAAAAAGTACATGCTGGAGGATGAAATATCCTGCATTTTAATGACTCATCAGGGAACTGGATTTGTTCCATCCCATTCTTCCTGGTTAGTTCATGATTTTCCCTAACAAAACACCTGTTTTGAATTGATAGAAGCTATAATGTGGCGTTTCCATTTAACATTTAGAAATATAAAGTTCACATTTTGCTCCCCTCCCAAAATATGGACTATGAACTTATACATTTCCCCAAACAAATTCAAAGTAGTTTTACAATTTAAATGCAACATTTAAAAGCAACTAACTGAATGAAAATATAGTTATGAACAACAGTACAAATAGAAGCAATTGAGGAGCCGGATAAAAGTGCTTCAAACAAATGATTGAAAAATATAACAGGCCCACTGTGTATTCCCCATTATTATCAAATCTTGTCTTAGGCAGATCAAGTTTAAATTTATTCACTCTCACCCAGTCCATAACAGATTGCAGACATGCATTCAGGGACCCTCTCCCCAGGGACGTATGAAGTGGGGGGTGGGCCGCCCCGAGTGCCCCTCGGGGGGGGGGGTGACAAGATGGCGCCTGCCTCCCCCAGCTGTAGAGCGGCTGAGGGTGCGCACAGTCAGTATGGGCGCAGCATCCATACGGTCTGCCGCTCTCACACTGCCATATGGGTGTCCGTACGGTTGCCGTGCAAGCGGCAGCCCGTATGGGGTGCTGGAGAGCGGGTTCCTCCACCACTGCCTCTCCCAGATTCTATGAAAATGAAAAACAGAGTTGGGTTTCATCAGTATATTATGACACAATACCACAGACAACTGCCTTCCCAATGGTTTTGTGTAGATGTTAGAAAGCACAGGGAGAAACACCCAACTTACCACTCAAAAAGAGCCAAGCCCCATATGAGGAGCAAACCAAGAATATAGGCTGCACTGTAAAGGGATTTCAAGGGAACTGACAAGGTTCCACTCTTATCTCTCTTTCCTAGTGTAGGTAGTGATCAATGTGATATCAGTGCCAAAACTAGGCCTGAGATCAGGCTGAAATATTACCAGATAATCAGTTTCATGCAAGAGACTGGAGTTTTCCAGCCACCATTCGCTATATAACATCTTGCTAAGTAAATAAATATGAAATTGATTTGCAAGTGCCCAAGATGGGAGCACTCAAAGGCGACTTCTTCAACAAAGGTGCATTTACCACTGTTTACTTCTTCCATGACCCCCAACTAGTTATTTAGTGGGAGAGCCCCCTGCAGCACCCATATCAATCAACGTCCTTGAAGTTTCAGTGCTTTTGACATCTCTAAATGCATCAAAATTTCAACAATCACCACTTAAAATCACATGAACATCTGCCTTCACAAATCCCGAACTTCAAAACTAAGCTCCTCAAGATTTAACAAATTATTATCAGTCCATATGGCTATCAATACCAAGTTTCACATACCAATGAATACAACTTATACATTCTGAAAATGTATAATTTCAGGGTTTGTTTATTATACTGGAGATTTAAAAAAAAAGGGTTTTATAAACAAGAATATAAACAAACAAGTATACCTATTTTTCTCATGTCATTTGTATATCACCAAAATAGCATAATATATTTGGAAAAATATATACAACATATTTCATTATTAGTGGTCAATGTATACATTCTTGGTTTATGAATTGGTTTAAACAATTAGGAAGAAGGAGAAGAAAAGAAAAGAAAAGAAAAGAAAAGGGGAAGGGGCGAGTGGTTGGGTAGTTATGCTTCTGTTATTCTAAGTGTGTGTGAGGGGTTGTGTCAGTGTTGCTTGTATGGGTTCTCTTACTACAGTGGTACCTCAGGTTACAGACGCTTCAGGTTACAGACTCCGCTAGCCCAGAAATAGTACCTCAGGTTAAGAACTTTGCTTCAGGATGAGAACAGAAATCGTGCGGTGGCAGCAGGAGGCCCCATTAACTAAAGTGGTACCTCAGGTTAAGAACAGTTTCAGGTTAAGAACGGACCTCCAGAATGAATTAAGTTCTTGACCCGAGGTACCACTGTATTCACTTTACACTGGAGATTTGAAGTGATTTTCATTTTTGTCAGCTTCCTCTCAAGCTTTATATGCTCGAGGAGCATAGTTTTTTGGTTTTTCATGTGGGTTTATTTATTCAGAAGGGCTGACCATTTGACATATTTGGGTTTTTATGGGAACGGCTTTCACTGTAGCTAGACCAGGTGAGGTTGGCTGATGGGTCTTAATCCCTTGGTGAGTTAAGGACTTCCCCTGCATGCAAAGACAGGCACAGGAGACCAAGAGTGGGTCCAATGGTCAAGAAGGCAGTTTCTGCATGCGCTGTAGAGGGAAGAGGGGGGCAAGATGGGGCTCGTCCACCTGGGAAGGAAGCCCACCACCTAGGAGAAGGGAAACTCTGATCCTAAGTCTCTGCTGGCTTCCAAGATCTCCTCAGGAGAAGAAAAGGCTCAGGAGTAAACCCTCCACAAATCTGGAGTAGAGTCCTTGTACACCTCCTTCTGGCAACTCCTGCTGCAGCCAATCTGGTGCCAAATGTCTTGTCCTGCTTTCCTTTGGACCACCTCAGCGAGGTTGTCATCTGGCAGCCCAGGACCTCCATCCCCCCTGCCCAGGCTTGTGCCCCAGGAAGGTCACTTTGGTGCGGCAAACATTGGTTTTACATCACCCCTGCAGGCACACTCCGTTGTCTCTTGAGACGGACAGATGCCATCAAGCAACCAATATTAATAATACTGTATGCTTGTAACAGATCTTTTAATATACAAAGAGTCTTTTTTCTATAATGTTTAATGGTTTTTAAATTATTGGTTCTCCTCCTTCCCCTTGTGCGTTTTTAGCTGTTCTTATTTTCATCTGTACACTTCCTTGAGTCCCCGTCAGCAGAAAAAAGCAGGGTACAAATAAATGGATAACAAGAGTAATAATGCGCGTGGTGTTGTATCTTCGAACGCGTGATCTTCCTGCTGGGCTCGACGGATTCGGAGCTGCTGCCTTCCCAGCCGCCGCCGCCGCCGAATCGGGAGCCCGGCTGCCGGTGCCCCGTCCCCGAGCCGGCCCCAGGGGACGCGACAGGCTCCCCCGGGGCAGCCGATCCCGACGGAGCCCTTCCCTCGGCCCTTCTTGGCGGGCGGGCGGGCGGGGCGGGGCGGGGCGGGGCGCCGAGTGGGGGCTTCGCCTCAGGCGCTAACTAACCCGCCTGGGACCCGCTCGCCGCTTCGCTCAGCCTCCGCTCCGCCGTCTCCCGAGAGCCTCCTCGAGCGGGCTGGGCGCAAAGCAGGCGGGAAGCGGCCGGCTCCGCGCGGCGCCCTCGGCCGCGGCTCGAGTTGCGCGACACCAGCGCCCCCGCCCCGCCCGCGTCAGCCGCTCGCTGCGCGTCTCAGACGGAGGCAGCGAGGACGGAGGCTGCCGAGACGAGCCGCGCCGCGCGCCCCTCCGGAGCCAGGGAACCGCAGCGCCAAGACGCCCAGGGAGGAGCCCGGCCCCGCGCCTCTCTGCGCCCGCGGCCAGGCGGAGGAGAGGCCAGAGGCCAGGGCGGCGGCGGCGGCGGCGGCGGCGGCGGCGGCCCGTCCACCCGCTCATCTTCGTGCAGCCGAGGATGGGAGGCAGCCCCGAGGAGAGCCGCCGCCGCTGACGGGAAACGAAGGGCAGCTGCTTGGCTCGGGCTATGCGCGCAAAGGTAAACGCCGGCAGGCGGGCGGGCGGGCGGGCGAGGAAGGGGGTCCCCCCCTCTCTTCTCCCCCTCACGAGCGGGAACTTTTGCCTGTTTGGGGAACAGGGAAGTTGCGGGGGGGGGGGGGGGGCTGGGTCGTGTCGCGGCGCCGGCAGCCCCCATCAGCCTCCGCAGCCGAGAGCCTCGCGGCGCCTTTCCAAGCAGCGCCACGGAGCCGCCAGCTTTTGCGGCAGCCGCCGCTGGACCAGCCGACTCCCGGACTGATGCCCCCCTCCCCCGCCCGGGCCGGGTCCGTGCAGCTGCAGCCCCGCTAGCCCACCCCCCCCCCGCCCGCTGCGCTGCTGCCCTTCGGCCGCTCTCCCCGCTCCTGCTGCCGGGACGCGCCGCACACAGCCCTCCCTCCCTCGCTGCCCAAATGCGGCTCCTGGAAGTAGCGGCTTGCTTGGCCCACCTGGAATTGGCTCGAAGATGGAGATGCAACCTGCATTTTGTTTCCCCGGGAGGAGCAGGGTTGTCTTCAAATACGGTGTGAGCGTGTTTGTCCGTCTGTCTGTGTGTTTCTCTTGCAAACCATCGCCTTTATAGCACATATTTTCCTCCAAAGAATCTTGGGAACTGTAGTTTACCCTTCAAAGAGCTACAACCCCAACCAGCCCCTGTACAGCCCCCAGGGGGCAGAGAGGGTTCTCTTCCTCAAATGGGTGCTGGTATGTAGCCTCCCTGAACCCTGAGCTGTTATTGTCGCTGTTTTGTCATTTTGTTTGGGACATTTTGAAACATGAAGTGTTCCTTACAGTCTTCATTCTCCTGACAATCCCTGGGGTATTATTTCCCATTCTCAAAGAGGCCATTACTCTGTGGCTGCATTCACATCATACATGTTACACCTGCCTGCCCCAAATCCCGGGAATTGTAGGGTACCCCTCACAGAGCTACAATTCAAAGCACCCATAACAAACTACAGTTAAGGCGTATATGCAGTCTTTATTACTGATTTTTATTTTTTTAAAAAAATGTATTAGAATGTTTTGCCTTGTTTTTCAACTCTGAGGTTTTAGCAGGTTCCCAAGTGTCTGAACCCTGAACTGCTCTTCATTTTCTTCATGAAATTTCAAAACATGAAAAGTGCTTTACAGTCTTCATACTCCTTACCAACCTGGGGTATTATTTCTCAGGGAAACTGAGGCTGAAGGTGAGTTGAGCTGTAAGATGCTAACTAAATTAAAGGCAGGAGACAACAACTGTGCTAGAACTAGAAGTGGGTTGGGAGCAGTGCTCTTTTTTCCTAGGAAGAGAGGTACCGGAACTCAGCAGGAGCGCCTCCCTCGTTCTCTTACAAAAAAAGCCCTGGTTGGGAGAGATATTTCCATGGTGTAGAGTTGCACATACAGGTTTTTTGCCATTCTTTAAGGGGCCTTTTTCACGTTTTATCACCAGAAGTGAGTGTGAGAAGATGGAGCAGACCCTTCGTAATGGCCTCTGTTTCCAAGCATCTGAACAGATGAAGTAGGAGCGCTCAGGACACTGTAGTCTTTAAGGTGTGCAAATGTAACTGACGTGTTCAGCTGAACTTGAACTAAGGAGTCTCAAATCCACCACTATCCATCACACCACGATGGTTCTTCATTTTATTTTTCATTCCTTTCCTTCTGGCTTCTCAACATCTGTGGACAGGGATGTATGAGTTTGCATTCTCCCCAAGATCATTTTAGTCCTTGGACTTAATGATCTTGCAGGCCCTCCCCACAGTCATCTGTGAGGCACCTAGTAAACATTTCTCCCCACTCACCATTCCATGCTTTACAATTGCTTCTGCATTCCTGGTGTTGGGCGGGGGATGATGAACAAAAAGCAGCATACAAACCCAGACAAAAATCAAACAAAGTTCTGAGCATGGTCATTTTCACGTTTTATACTCTCTTAAATCATAGCACTATAATGATTACAGGAATAAAATGGAACTTGCCTCTGCTGCCCTGGTGTGAATTTACTTGAATTATAAGCATTTTTCTTGTAGAAAAGGGTAGTATGCTTAAAAATAATAAAATGAGCTTCTGTAGCCAGGTATACACTGTTTATGTCTGCACATAGGAGAATGGAGCGATGCTGCAGCAAAGTCACATCAGCCCTGGTGGGGCCCTTACACGCGCATGGCGACTCAGCTGCCGACATGAAACCTTTCTGCTGTGAATGAACTTGGAAAGTGAGATCAGGTGTATTTATGTTTAAAAATAGAGGACCTGAGTGGAAATGGTGGGAGTATTAATTTATAACCAATCTTTAACCAATTGATTGATTGATTGATTTATAAATAGGAACATACAGTCATACCTCGTGTTGCGTTAGCTTCATGTTGTGTCTTGCGAATGCGGCAAAGTGTATACTTCCAGGTTTCGCCGCACGCACAGAAGCGCTCTATTGTGCTCCGCGCTTGTGCAGAAGCGCCACTCTAGTTGCAGACTTTTCGGGGTGTGAACAGCACCCCGGAACGGATTGTGTCTGCACCTAGAGGTACCACTGTATGAATCAAGCTAAAGACCCATCTAGTCCAGCATCCTGTTCTCATTGTGATCAACCATGGGCCTGTGGAAAGCCTATATTGTAATTTTATCTTACAAACCGCCCTTAGATCTACAGGTGAAGGGTGGTATGCAAATTTAATAAATAATAATAACAACATAAGGGGGACTTAAATGCAAGAGCGCCTTTCCCTCTGGTGATTCCCATCCGCTGGTACTCAGAGACATAAGAGAAGAAATCCACGTGACAAGGAGCCACCAGTTGCCTTCTCCTCCTCCTCCGTGAATTTGTCTGATCCTCCACTGGCCACCACTATATTTTGTGGGAGCGAGTTCAGTTGTTTTACTATCTGTTGTGTGAAGAAGTATTTTCTTTTCACTGGCAAGCAACAGAAGAGGTTGCATGTTCTACATGCTAATTAATGTGGAGGGTAATTGATGGCACATCTAGATTCACCTTTATTTAATCCAGGGAATTTATTATTCGAGACTGCTGTTTCTAACTTATTTTAAATTATACACCACAGTTCTCTAATGAGAAAGCATTCTGTATAGGAGAAAGAAATGTTAGGAAATTTTGTTGCATGGAATTCACATGCAAGTTTGGTTTTAGTTTGTTGAATTTACCGGTAGCTTGTTGGACTGTGAGATTTTTCTCTGTGTAGGCTTTTTTTCATAAATCTAGATTATAATTTTATTCCCTGGCATGCAACTCTTCTACTCAGACTGAATGAAAAATTAGTGAAAATGCTGGCACATGAAGTCAGAATATGGAAATATTGACAGATGCTTGTTATGTAGTCTGTTGTGATTTGAGGAGGTTCATTTCCTTCCATGGACATACAGTTTAAACAAAGGCATCTGTGAAGTTTGTTCCTGCTTCAGAGTGTAAAAAAGAAAGAAAGACGGTTTAAAGCTATGCAAAGCTTATCTTATTTGGAGCTCTTCGTTGTACTAAGATACAGTAATACTTCCCTCTCCAGTCTTCAGCATCTGCCCTGTTAA
The DNA here is from genome assembly GCF_009819535.1 of Lacerta agilis. NCBI lineage: Eukaryota > Metazoa > Chordata > Lepidosauria > Squamata > Lacertidae > Lacerta > Lacerta agilis. The sequence goes on along the minus strand of NC_046325.1, from coordinate 49,696,719 downwards.
TCTTTTTATAAATAGCATTCATTTTTGTATGACTATATATTTATCCAGATGTTTTGGATTCTCATACGCATTATATTGATTTATCCTTTCTAATGATTTACGGTGAGCCCCTGGCAAAATGGGTCAGTGCGTTATTCAGAAGGTTGGTGGTTTGAGCCCATCCAGGGTTAGCTATGGGCAGGATTCCTGCATTGCAGGGGGTTGGACTAGATGACCCTCAGTGTTCTTTCATTGATCCTATGATATGATAAGATACCAAATATCTGAACTATCTTTTAAAAATAAATAAATAAATATGCTAACTGTGCAGATCATGTTTCAAGAATGCCAGACAAACCCATGGCTGTGTTGTAATTCGAAACTCCAGGTCCAAGACTTTAACTGGCATACCTTGACTTTCTATACATGACAGATAAAGGTGTATATATTCTGTTTGCAATGAACAAAAAATGCATGCTGAAAACTGAGTTGTCTGAACCGCTCTCTTTCCAGGGACTGTGGCCTGATAGAGTGGTTCCCTTGGATGTGAATGAAGCGTGCCCTGCCCTTCTGGGATGCCTTAGGTGATGCCACGCTCTTCTGCGATGGCAATTGGGGCTCTCTCTGGCTCTCTCCTTGTGACTTGCTGCTTGATGGTTGCTCTCTGCAGTTCCGCTGCATCTTTCCCAAAACTGGCAAAAGTTCAAGACAAGCAGGAGGTAAGACCAAGCCAAGAAAAGCGGGATCACACATCAGCCCGGGAGAGCCAGAATCAGACAAGACCTGGGAAAATGAACGAAATGGGCAGGAATGGGAGGGAGGAGGGCACCAGAGACTGGAAAAGCAAGGGCAGCAGAAATTATTCCAATAAGGAATCTTGGACTAAGCAGAAACAAGCTTTGAGTAGCCAGGCAACAAGTGGCAAGTTTGGGAGTCTCCAAGCCCAAGGGCAAATGGAAGTTGTTCAGGAAGAGTTTCCAGCTGCTGAAGAGTCTTCCTTTTTGGATGTTGCTGGTGGTACCCCTGAGCCTCCAGAGGATTATGCATATCCAGATTACCGTGGGAAAGGCTGTGTGGACGAGAGTGGCTTTGTTTATGCGATTGGGGAGAAGTTTACACCAGGTCCCTCTGCATGCCCGTGCCTTTGCACTGAAGAGGGCCCCCTGTGCATTCAGCCCGAGTGCCCCGGACTCCACCCTCGCTGTATTCATGTGGACACTAGCCAGTGTTGCCCGCAGTGCAAAGAGAGGAAAAACTACTGTGAGTTCCGGGGCAAAACCTACCGAACACTGGAAGAATTCACGGTAAGGAGAAAGTGGCGCTGGGGGTAAGCAGAAAGCTGCTTGTTGTCGTGACGTTGCCCTCCTGTTGGCTTTTGTGTTCACAGAATGGTTTCTTTGAGACTGTTTCACATCCTTTCTTGCACTTTATAGTCCTCCAAAAATACAAGCTTTTACATTAGACAAAAGCACAATATTTTAACAAGGAGGTTCTGATCATTCTTCAATTCCTTTGTTATATAATTTTCTAAAAGCACCTGTAAAGCTCACAATCACATCTAAGTAATTTAATAATAGCTGGGATGTCCTGTGGATGTCCATTGTATTTTAAGAATAATATTTTTTTTGTTCCTGTATTTCATTAGCATTAAGGGGTTTTGTGGGGGAAGGTGGAGGAATATTATTTGCGGTTAAGAACACAGTATTTCTGATTTGGCTTTCTGCATCTTCTCTTGTTTTTGCCTCTTCAAATGAGGATGTCAGAGTTATATAATCTTTCTGTCAGGTCTGTTGGTCTGTAGTCTAAAACTAAGAGCATATTTCAGTGAGCATGATATGGCTAGTTTAATCAGGGTTGACATTTCTATCTGGTAAAACTCTAATGAGGCAATATTTTCATTAACTTGAGAAATGTAATTAATCTTTGACAGAACACTGAAATGATTTGTACTTTAGGCTGGTTGATTTCAGGGGAACTTATTTTTTAAAATACTGGGCGATGTGCTGCCTGCTTATTGTTTGCAAGAGTCCTTATTTATCAGTATGTGGAGAACTGCACTTTATTGACATGCCACTTGGAAAGCATGCTTCTAAGGCTGAAATTATATGTGACATGCAGGGAGTTGGCGTTTCTCCCAACTTCTTCTTTTAAAAACAAACAAACCACAAGCTGCCATGGGAGAGTGCAGTCTTCAGCGGAGGACCAATGGGGGAGGAACTGCTTAACTCTTCTTTTTTTAGCAGAAAACCTGTGAAGGTGGAAAGAATTGAAGTAACCTTTTCGGTTAGCAGAACAAACCAGTTAACTATTTTTAAAGTTGGCTTCTGAATTTTGACTTGCTTAGAAGCCATTAACCATAGTTCTTGGTTCAAGCAAGACTGGATTACCAGTGGTACCATTGCACCAGGAGGCAGGGCTGCAAGGGGCACAGATTTTGAGCTTCCTTTAAAAAAAGTAGAAGATGTGAATGTCTTGTCCTCCTTGAGCCTCTTCTGCTCAGCTTCCTCCTCCACTTGCTGTTCTCATTCCCCATGAACTTCCCTAACTCCTCAAAACCTCTCTCCTGGTTACTTCTTAACATACTTGAAATATGTCTCATGTAATTGGCAAGCATTAACCAATCCCCAAATAACTGAATTTTAAATGTTAGCAGGCCTTACAAAAAGTCATACACCTTACTTGATTGTTTTAGTGGCCTGTCAGATTTAAAACATTCATCTTCCCAAATGCACAAACACTTCACTGGGAGGCTTTCTAGAAATGTCACATCTCCTTCCTTGCTAAGCAACCTCTTGACAGCACGTTGGTGTGGCAGTTGGTTGTTCTGACAAGATTTTAAGATTTTTCTGCAATCGTGAAAAGTTTTACCTGTTGCTTATGTCACACTCAGAAAATGCTTTCTCCTTCTAAAACTGGCTTTTGTCCCAGATGCAGTTGTGGCCAGGAGTTGTGTTCCCGGGCACTCTATGAAAGTGAGGCCACCCAAGCCTTCAAAAGAGGAAATAAACTATATTGAGACCCATGTTAATATCACCTAATATAGTTTAGAACCACATAAAATGTTCCAAAATACAATATGTATTAAAGAAAAAAATTGAGACACTCCTTTGTGTTCTTCTGTCTATGGTATTAAGTCTGTCCAATGGTCGATAAGTGTTTCCAAGGCAACTGCAGAAAGAAAATTACCTAAATTTTAATGGAACATGAACAATTAGGGATTCCATTGAGTCTTCCACAAAGACCCTAGACATTTGCAAAACCAGCCTCTGCCTATTAAGTACAAACCCTCCCATGAGATGATTAACCTCAAAAGAAAGAATATTCAAAGTATTTGCATGGAAAGCTGGGATGGGTAAATTACATAAATTTAGGGGTCCCCAGGCCAACAACTCTGACATTAAATTTAGTTGGTTTCAGCTTCAAAGCCCTCAACCTTTAAATCAATGTGGTTTAGCTTGAAAGCCCTAAAACTTTAGACACATGACACACCCACCCACCCACCCACACCCACACACTTTCTCAATTGGCAGTTAAGGGAAAGCTCATAGAAAGCTATAAACCGGAGCTAAAAGTTTTATACTGCCTGTCTCCCCATTTTGTGAATAGCTTGCAAACACTCTGAACCCCCCACCCACTCAGGTGTACTCAGAAAGGACCGGATTCTTTTGCAGATAAAAAACTGTGATTACCCTTTACCTTATGCTCAATAAAGGAATACACCAAAGGAATGAAGAAAGATTGGTTTATTACATGAAACTGAAGGAGACAGAGTACATACCGGTAGATGCTGCTTCAGGGAACAAAATTTGCGGGCAATAAATACAGTCACTGAGCATTTATACACCTTAATTACAGGGTGCAAAGAGAGTCTCTAAGTACCTAAGCCTGAAGAGCGAGAGCAACAATGTGCCACAGACCCACATTAAAAGAAGATAGGGAGGGATTCAGATCTAGAAGCAGGCACAGCGGAAAGCCAGGGATCAGAGATCTGCACCTCCTGTGAGAGTTAGGCTCCCCCCTTCAGAATCCTATGCCAAGAAAGCAACAGGTTTCTCACCTGTTCCTTTGCTTATGATCCATCAAAGTGTAAGGTTGGTCCTTGAGAGTGTAGAACAAAAAGGGGATACCAGTGGAGATTGTGAGCAACCCAAGCTTTGAAAATCTGTGGTTTAAGTACAGTTTGGGGCCAACGGTACTTATGGAGAAGAGAGAGGGTTTCCTTAGTGAGTTCTTTCAGCCATTGGTTATACGTGCTACTACTGTATTTTGAAGTTGAGGGGACGGGGTCTTTAATTTGGGAATACCATATGACCAGTTCCTGAATAAGAATGGCATCTTGAAAGGAACTTCATTGTCCTGTTTCCTACTTACATAAGGGTGCTAATTTAAGTTTCCCGGTCAACACCAGATCATTATGCTGATCCTTTCTGTAAGCATTAAGGGTCAAGATTGTTGCTTGTACCTTCCAAGCTAGGTCTTAGACAGGAGCTTGTACCTGGGTCACAGATAATTGATTAAATATATTTTTGTATTAAACTCATTCTAACTGCACTGATGGCATGATTCATAGAAATAAACAATGCCAAAAGCAGACAAGCACCCATCATTACAAAAGCCAAAAGAGTAAGCAGCACGTCGTGTTCTTTAGAAGGAAGTAGTATACCATATGTTTTCATTTCAGGGGTTATCCAACAGACAGTTTCTGTAGGTGTTTGCAGTCTCCCAAAATAGATCTTTAATGTCCTACCAAGTTATAGTGGCCAAATCTAATGTTACTGCTGTCCCTTACATGGATATCTTATACAACTTCCAGTACAGCTGCTGTTTTTTCCATTTGTTTCTATTCACAAATCAATGACCCATCTAATTGCCTGTTAGGTAGCCATCTGCCTGAAGGGTTATTGGCTGTCTAGGACAGGGGTTTTCAACTAGTGTGCCGTGGCACCTTGGGGTGCCCTGAATGATGGTCAGGCACGAGCGTAGCCAGGGGAGCAGAGGCCAGCTGCCCCCCATCAATAAAAATCAATACAAATATGAGGTTCTGCTGCCCCAACGAAAGCCTGCCCCCAACAAAAATCCTAGCTAGGCCCATGTGGTATGGGGTGCCGTGGGCAACAATCCCTCTTTCCTCCCATCCCTCCTCTGATGCCCCCTCGCGTCTCTGCCTCCCCCAGACTTGCATGGCTGTTTGTTGCAGCAGCTCTAGCTACAAGCTCCACATGTGAATGGTGCCTCTGGGTCTGGCCAGGAGGTGCCAGTTGGCAGGAACTGAGGCAGCCTCGGAGTAAGCAAGTAAGCAGGTGAGGGAGCCCAGCCAGCCAGTCCACCAGCCCTTGCTGTTGGAAATGGACAGACAAGTGGGAGGCTGGGCAGGCAGGCAGGTGCTACACTGGCCTTTTTTTTGGCTTGCTGTGTTCAATGCCTGCCTGGGAGCTGAGTGACCGGTACCAAAGGGGAGTCTTTCTGCCATGCTGGTCCAGCGGGTGCCCATGCTGCCACTGGTGCCTCCCAAGGTGAGTAAGGTGCTGGCCTGGCGTTCACCTTTGGCCAGTCTCCGTCGGGCCGCTAAGGCTGGGGGCATTGTCTTCCCAGGCCCCTGTTTGGGGTGGGTGGGGGGCGCAGCTCAGAGAGTAGGGGCAGCTATGGTGGATGCCCGGAGAACTCCCAAGGAGAGGGGAGAGGAGAGGAGGCTGCTAGCTCTGCATTCAAGGGCTGCGCTTCTGAGGCTCAGAGCGCATTTCCCTGCAGGGGAGCCGCAGAAAGAATGTAGTTGGCCAAGGGAGCCATGGACTTAAAAAGGTTGAAAACCTCTGGTGTAGGACGTGAATGATGAAAGGATACAAACAACATGGCTGTGCTCCCCCCCCCCCCCCGCGATGATGGAGATGTGATGAGGCTTGCTCATCTGAACGGTATTATTTTTAAGTATATTGCAATGGTTGAACCTCAAAAGTTTGAGGCGATGCTGAAAAGGGCACTTGTGGAAAATTTACACCAACTTTATTATTGTGCATAGCAGCACCCTGGTGAATGGTTTTGTTCTGTTTTCGTGATTTTCCTAAATATATTGTTCCATGTTTTGAATTGCAATCCATGCACTGTTCTTCTGACCTGGTCTTAGAGTGTGAACAAGTGTGAGTGACACACTTACTAGTCCTCAAGCATCTGGCAGCCACCAACACATGGTTCACAAACAACTCTGAGAGGTTGCATGGCAGGCTCCAGTTTTTAAACCATCACAAGGTCACACAGCGAGCTTCACGACTGCATGGTTTTTTATGCTGATGTCAAAGGATGTAATCTTTACTAAAGACTGGTTATGGTACCAAAGCATATCTTGTTTGGGAGTTTGTTAAATGAAGTAATTATACCTAGAGCTGACCCCCCCCCCAACAGGTTTTTGTATGTGTTGTGAACAGTAATGTGGTGAGGACCAGTAGAAAGGGGTGTGTGTGTGTGGGAGTACACCTGGGAGTAAATCCAGCTGGACACAATTACTTCTGAGTAAACCTGTACATGATTGCATGCTCTTATAATTCTAGTTAGTAGGTCCCATGCACTTACCTTCTGTTTTATTGTGTATTTTAATTATGAATATTTGTATATTAATAGTTTGATATACATTAAATATTAAATAAATTTAATAAATATTAAAATAGTTGGTTTTCATGCTGAACCATTAGAAGCCTATTTTGGCATTGAACAGTATATAAACAATAATAATGATTCTTAAAACCTCATGAAATCTATACTGCAGCTGGATCTTTCATTCACCTTTCTTCATTACAATTATGGTTGGTGCCCTGCACACATTCAGTGTGTTCAGAGTTTTTGCTTCAGGCATCAGAATTCTAACCAACATTGTTTTTGTCATTCCATTGACTGAATTTGCCACAGTACCAATGTGACGAACACCCAGAGAAGCTAGCATAAATGGAATAAAATAAAACCAATGTTGAAAGTGATCTTTTTCTGTTAATGATGTCGTAAGGGCATTTTGTGCAGCAGAACTTCTGTTTGAGCTTTGGACTGGAACAGATTCCCCCCCCCCCATCCCTAGTCTTTGGTGCATACCCACTCTCTTCTTTGGATGATACTTGTGGTGAACTAGTAACAAATTTGAATTTGGAAAGTTGCCCAGAGCATCTTAATGACGCATAACTTCAGGAACATGAGTTAATTATGTAGATTACTGGTGAAACAAATAGGTTGAGAAGCAATTAGTGCAACCCAAATGCAAAATCCACTAGGATTTCCCAGCTGAGTTGTGGCAACACTGGCATAAATCCTTCACCCCAGTTCAGCCGGTGGAACCTCTGCCCAGGGGTGCTCTGAGGGAGTGGCAGGAGGAGGATGGGGCAAGGAGAGTCTTGCACCTATGCTGAATCCTGTTCAGCTTGGTCATTGGACCTAGGACCCAATCCTCAGGCCGACACTCACCTGCCCACTCAGCCAGCACTAGCCCCATCCCAGGTGCTCCTCAACAGAGTTTAGGATAGGGGCAGCTTACCGTCATGTAAGTTGCACCAGTTTCCTATAGTTAGGATTTGTCTGTCGGAAATAGCAAGGATCATAGTGGGGTGTCATTAGTATTTGCAGTATTACTTTTAAAAAAGTTCCTCTTCATGCTAACGTTAAATTGCTTTATACAACAGATAATTTCTACATACCATATTGGCCTTAATATAAGCCTCACTTTCCCCCCAAATTCTAACTGTGAAACGTTAAAGTGCGGCTTAAATTTGTGACCTCACAAAAATTGGCTTTTACGATACCATTGCTGAAACAGTAAAATGGAACAGGTGTGAGTGCCTGTGGAATTTTAAGGGAGCAGCTTATATTCGTGTATTGTTTTAAAGGTCCATATAATTAAAGCTGTGGAGGCAGTGAAGGATAGGGGTGCCTGGCGTGCTCTGGTCCATGGGGTCACGAAGAGTCGGACATGACTGAATGACTGAACAACAACAACATAGTTAAGGCTATGGTTTTCCCAGTAGTGATGTATAGAAGTGAGAGCTGGACCATAAAGAAGGCTGATCGCCGAAGAATTGATGCTTTTGAATTATGGTGCTGGAGGAGACTCTTGAGAGTCCCATGGACTGCAAAAAGATCAAACCTATCAATTTTTAAGGAAATCAGCCCTGAAGCTGAGGCTCCAAACACTTGTTTGGATCACCCAGAAGTCCCATCTGGGCCCGGTGACTTGTGATTTTTAAGCTTTCTAATTATGGTCTGTTTCCTTCTTAGAAATTATTTGAGAAAGAGCTTCCCTGAAGAGACTGAAAGGTGCAAAATAGGGACAGAGTGAGTCCAAAAAGATGTTGTAATTTGTGCAACATCTGGATTGGTGGGGAAGTATATGTCTACATAATATTTCAGATTTGTTGGTGCTGAGAGCCAGTGTGGTGTATTGGTTAAGAGCGGTAGACTCGTTATGTGGTGAACCGGGTTCGCATCTCCTCTCCTCCACATGCAGCTGCTGGGTGACCTTGGGCTAATCACACTTCTCTGAAGTCTCTCAGCCCCACTCACCCCACAGAGTGTTTGTTGTGGGGGAGGAAGGGAAAGGAGAATGTGAGCAGCTTTGAGACTCCTTCGGGTAGTGAAAAGCGGGATATCAAATCCAAACTCCTCCTCCTCCTCCTCTTCTTCTTCTTCTGACCTTTAAAGCACTAAATGGCCTTGGCCCTGTATACCTGATGGAGCATCTCCACCCCAGTCGCCCAGCCCGGACACTGAGGTTCTGCTCTGAGGGCCTTGTAGCAGTTCCCTCACTGCGAGAAGTGAGGCTACAGGGAACCAGGCAGAGGGCCTTCTTGGTGTTGATGCCCACCCTGTAGAACGTCCTCATATGTCAAGGAGATGAGTAACTATATAACCTATAGAAGACATCTGAAGGCAGCCCTGTATAGGGAAGCTTTTAAATGTGTGATGCGTTATTATTTTTTTATATATGTTGGAAGCTGCCACCCAGAGTGGCAGGGACAGCCCAGTCAGATGGGCGGGGTACAAAAAATAAAACAACAGCAATAACAATTCACAAATACTTTCCTAAACCTAAGATCCAGAAAGGTCATTCACTGATAAGATCTTGTGTGTAGCTCTTTACCTTTTAAACACATTAGCCAATAGTTTGGAATTCTTGTTTCTAAAATTTGTAGTATTCTTTATTAACATAAATAAAAGACGTAGCAATCATTGAATTCTAAAGCTTCCAAGTATGCACCTCTTAGATTAACGATATTTGAGGTCCCTTGGAGAACTGGTGTGCTTTCTGTTTCCATTCTAATTCCAGGATATTGGTGGTTAATTGGGTTTTGTTATAGGATGAGGTTATTTATTTATTTATTTATTTATTTAATAGATTTGTCTGTAGGGGCTCCACAAAGGACCACAAAGGAGCATCCTAGACTACTGGGTATGCCAGACCAATGTCCACATTTAATTGAAAATATTGTAAGAGAGAATCGCTGATGGGTTACAGAGTGGTATTTTAAGTGAGCAAGGTGGAATTAAAGTACCATGTTGGAGAACACACAGCAGAACTATATAAGGTGCTTGTCTCCCAAAGTCCCTTTGAGAAAAAAGTATCAATACTTTGATACTATGAATCACAGTATCCTTCTGGATATGTTGTCCAGGCTAAATGGCTGTAATTCCCCTCATACTTATCATAGAATCATAGAGTTGGAAGAGACCACAAGGGCCATCCAGTCCAACCCCCTGCCAAGCAGGAAACACCATCACTTCGGATGGATGTTTCCAGAAAGTGGACTGGAAGATTACTGCTTGACCCTTAGCAGTAATTTTGGGGGAGCTCAATAGATATCTAGTCTTTCTCTTGTGTTGTTGAACATTCATCCAGAAATTTAGCCCAGGGTTTAGCTAGTATTTACTGTAGTATATGACATCAGGCTTTATATCTATTTTTTCATTAGACTGTGCTTGTCCTTGACCAGTAATGGCCTGTATGAGATGGAAACCAAGCCTTATGAGGAACAGTGGGAGGAGTTGGGTACATTTAGCCTGGTAAAGAGGAGACTGATATGATAGTCATTTTCAAGTATCTAAGGCCTGTCACATGGAGGATGGAGCAAGCCTGTGTTCTCCTCCTCCAGAGGGTAGGACCCGAACCAATGGATACAAGTTACAAGAAAGGAGATTCTGACTAAACACCAGGGAGAATTTTCTGACAATAATAACTGTTTGACAGTGGTATGGACTCCCTCAGAAGGGACAGATTGATGACCACCTGCCATGTGTGCTTTAGTTGAGATGATTCTATTCTTGCATTGCAGGGGGTTGGACTAGATGACCCTTGGGGTCCCTTCCAACTCTGCCGTTCTGTGATTCTATGCATAAATGGAGTCTTAGCCCAGACAAGATTGAGGTACTGCTAATTGTTGATTCATCCACTCAGGTGAATATTCTGGATGGGACTGCACTTTCCCCAAACCAGCTCCCCAGCCTGGGCATGCTTATTGATCCAGCACTGTTTTTTGAGGCTCAACTGACCCTGTGGTCAAAGCACCTTTAAAGAGCATCAGCTGGTTCACCAGCTTTGCCCTTCCTTGAATGGAGACAGTTTGACTTACAGATGTATTTATTATTAGCCAAACATGCTCACAGGGCAGTTTACAGGAATATAAGGTGATCTAAAATGTAATATGAAGGGATGCGGGTGGCGCTGTGGGTTAAACCACAGAGCCTAGGGCTTGCTGATCAGAAGGTCGGCGGTTCGAATCCCCACCATGGAGTGAGCTCCCGTTGCTCGGTCCCTGCTCCTGCCAACCTAGCAGTTTGAAAGCACGTCAAAATGCAAGTAGATAAATAGGTACCGCTCCGGCGGGAAGCTAAACGGCGTTTCCATGTGCTGCTCTGGTTCGCCAGAAGCGGCTTAGTCATGCTTAGTCATGCCACATGACCTGGAAGCTGTACGCCGGCTCCCTCGGCCAGTAAAGTGAGATGAGTGCCGCAACCCGAGTTGTCCGTGACTGGACCTAACGGTCAGGGGTCCCTTTACCTTTAAAATGTAATATGCAAGAGCATCAAAAACAATGATTATTAAATACAATTTATTACATAACTAGAAGCTTCATAAAAATAGCAGAAAAGTGAGCATCTAAAAAAAACACCAAAGCTGGTGCTAGACAGACACCCTTCAGTGGAGAGGTAATTCCACAGACATGGAGCCACTACTGAAAAGGCCCTTCCATGGGATCCCACATCTTGTGTACCACAGGGAGCCCCAATCTGCTAATCTTAATGCATGGGCAGGTTGGCATGGGAGAAGGAGATCTTGACATATTACATACAGTGTGTTATGCGTGGTGTTTTCTTTAAAAAACAGTCTGGAAACTGCCACAAGATGATTAATTGCAATGAACAGCTTGACCATATTAAGTTTGCACTTTTTAATCTGCACTGGTTCCCAGTCTATTTCCAGGTCTTGCCCTCCTTCTTTGAAGTCTCACATACAAGAGCCAAAGCCAGTTGGTGAGTCTTAGTTTGCAACTTGTGAGTTTCTTAAATATGTGATTATTTTTAATTCTGGAAGTGCTGTTCCAATCACTATTTTTATTTCTTACATAATTGTTCTGCTCAGGTTTCTGTTAGTATATTAGGCTTTTTATAAGGACTTCTCTGTTGAAATGCGTTTGTCTAATGTTGTCATATATGGTTATGATTTGGCCTCTTGCAGGTATTTTATTGTCATTGTTTATTCATTTGTGTAGCTGAAGCCAAAACAAGATACACACAAACAGAATAAAATATGTTGCGCAGTTAAAATAACAATTTAAAATAGGCATTCTGCCAAATAGAAATTTGCACCACCGAAGAATTTAACTTAGCACCCTCACAAACGTTTCTCCTTAAAATTGCTGCTCTGAAGGCAAAACAACCTGCCTTTTCAGAAATGTCAGAGAACGGGTCTCCTAATAGAAAGTTAACCAAGCACTCAATTGATCTGTCAGCTGAGATATTTAAGTCCATGAACAAGGCTGCTCTTAAGGACTTATAAATTGGGCAAGCAGTGGGATCAGTCGTCAGGCACATTGCCCCCACCTGGACAGACTCTCCTCCTGCAGAATCCACCAGTGGCGTCCTTCAGCTACAGCAGAGTGCAGAGACTGGGATTGCAGAGCTGTAAACTCATTTTTCCTATTTAACATTTGTAATGCTGGTAAGGAGTCTGAATGAGTAATTTTATTGTACTGTCATGTTCCCCCCTCCTTTTTTGCACATGTTTATCCTTAACTCTGTTTGTGGTTCAAATTCATTTACAGCACATTCTGAACTGAGATGAGATAAGAGAGTTTGGATTTGGCAGATCTAAGGATTTTCTGGCTGATCTAGGGATCTAGGGATTTTTCAGGGGGGCATCTGGCATCAGCATATTCACATGAACTCATGCTATCTCCTTGTTCAAATTACTATGAAGAGGAAGTTTCAACATGAAATTAAACGCTTAAGAGCCTAACCTGTTGAAATATGCTGACTAAAACAAGGGTACGCAGAAGATAGATGAGGATCTATTGGTATATGTCGAATGGTCTGAAGTAGATTGGCCAGGAGTTTACGGTTCAATACTGCTTAGCAGCAACACCAACATGGGCACATTTATGGAAGCTGGTAATAATCCCAATGAGGTGCAGTAGGCAATTGGCTCTGTCCCCTGAGCTACCCTCCTTCCCCAAGGAACTACTTTGTACCCGGCTCTGGTTGGTGGCCATTTGGATTCTAGTAAAAACAAAGTAGACCTCAAACCTGAAATCTGACAGTCCCTAAGCTGAAACACAGTTTGTTTTGTTTTCAGGTTTCGCCTTGTGAAAAATGCCGCTGTGAAGCCAATGGCGAAGTAGTGTGTACAGTGTCTGCATGTCCTCAGACGGACTGCGTGGATCCCGAATATGAACCAGATCAGTGCTGTCCTATCTGCAAAAATGGTAAGCAACAAATTCAAGCTGCAGTTGGCTTAAAGGTTCAGCTATTTTTAAAAAACTATCTTTACAACATTAACAAAAGTGCAGTTTTGACATGTATGTATGTGCCTTTCTGGTAAAGGTAAAGGTAAATGTACCCCTGACCGTTAGGAGTTGCGGTGCTCATCTCGCTCTATAAGCTAAGGGAGCTGGCGTTTGTCTGCCAGCATGACTAAGCTGCTTCTGGCGAACCAGAGCAGCGCACGGAAATGCCGTTTACTTTCCCACCTGAGCGGTACCTATTTATCTACTTGCACTTTGACATGCTAGGTGGACAGGAGCAGGGACCAAGCAATGGGAGCTCACCCCATCGTGGGGATTCGAACCGCCGACCTCCTGATTGGCAAGCCCTTGGCTCTCTGGTTTAGACACAGCGCCACCCATGTCCCTCTGCCTTTCTTGTAGGGAATGGTATTTGTTACCTGATGGCCAAATAAAGAGTCCAGCACCCAGAGTTGTATGAACTAGGACTACTTTACTTAAGTTTAAATCAATAAAAAACAGATGCAGAGGGTAACAACTATTTGTGCAGGAGCTAACTGTAACATAAGGCGAAACCGCAGCTGCTTGTGTGATGGAGCTCATGCCTTTGGTAAATGGAAGTAGGACTGCCTTTCCCCAGGCCACACCATGAAGGGAGAGTAGATAGGCCTTGATGCATCACCCCCCCCCCCCCCATAGATCCAGGCAGATGAGGCAGGTGGGCCTCAAAGGTGGCTCATATCCCACTCCAAGGCCCCATAACCTAGAGAGCAGACCTCAAGGCCAGGCCATCACCAGGAAAGGTGCCTCAGGGGGTCACTTGGCTAAAACTTAACTCTTTTCCTTCTCATACCTAACCACCAGAAAAGGGACAGAAATATTTTAGTCAGCCTTTTCTCCAGTCGAGAACAGTCTCTCTTGTGGAGGCCCTTCTGAAGGTTTGTCAAAAATTTGTTGTTGCCAACACCTGTGAGGTGAATTCCATCTGGCCTAAGCAGTTCAGTGTTACTGGGCATGATATCTGGGGAGCGAATTAGTGACCCTCCCTGTTCATGCACTGCCAACCTCAGATTCTGCATTAAGTTTTTAATGGGCCCTGTTAATCACATTAGGGTCCCTTTCACAATAGGCAGATAGTTGTACATGTGACAGACCCTGGGAAGTCCCCACTTCCCGGCTGGCACACAACGTGCGTAATTGTCCATGTAGCTTACTGAGTTTCTTCATGGAGAGCTTGGGTTTCCTTTAGGACAAGGAAAGGAGGGCGAAATGGGGTTTCCTGGCCTCTTTGCGCTGCTGCTGAACATGCCTGTCTGCTGCACTCGCTTTGATGCTTTGTGAGTTGGGGCTCCCTGGAGCTCATGAAGCAGACTCCCTACATTAGCTTGCTCTGGCCAGCATGTGTCTTATGAACAGTACAATTTCCATGTGGCAGTGGTCCATCACCTCTCCCTGAAATAGGACCCCATGGATACCCCGCCTTCTGACTAGTCCCACAAGTGCTGGCTGCTCCTATCCCCCCAGCTTCTACCAGTGTGCACTGGTAGGAATGGCTCTCCGCCCTAGCTTCTCCAAATATCCAAAATTAAAGGTGCAGCCTGTGTCACTGCCCTCTGTAGCTGCACCAGCACACTTTCTCTGGCTGACTGGCATAGGAAGGACACCACCATCCTGCTGAGAATGAGGTCTGATGGCAATGTGCCGTAGGGAACCATGAGCTCCATCAGATGCTGACACCGGACAGATCTGAACAGGATGAAACTGTTTATTTAATGCCAATGTGTCTGGTGACTTGTGTTGGTGCTTGTCAGGCTTCGGGGAAGCGGCTCCCTCCCTCTCTTTGGCCGTGGATAAGCAGAACAATGCGAAAATAGTCTCTTACCAATTAAAGAGAATTTAATGTTCACAGCAAAAGAACAAAGACTCCATCTTGGAGGAAAGGTGCTCCCAATTAAGGTTTCCACCCACTTCCCCCCCGAGCCACCCATGTCACTTCCTTGTCTGGCTACCTGATCTCGCAACCTTCTGTGTAGCTACCTTATCTGCTCTCCTTGACCTTGGACTGAGCGCTTGGACACTTTCCAGCGAAAGGAAGTCTGTTAATTCTCTCTCTCCCTGATCTTCTTCTCCTAGCTGTTCCCCACTCAGTTCTGCCCAGCTGTTGCCTTCCAAACTATATCCCTCTGCTCCAAATCTATACTGTTCCACTGCTCCTGGGCAGCCTCAGGATCCTGGTCAGGAGCAGGAGCAGGGGGAGGGGGAGAATAGCTCTCAGCCTGGTCTCTGACAGGGCTGCAAATGGCCGTCTCATGTTCCCATAGCGCCCCCACTGTTCTAATCAAGTAGCTAACAGAAAATCTGTTTTACGCTAAAAACAGACATAACACATAAAAACATTAATTCCTTGTTTATTTTTGAACCAATGTGAATGCTTTCTGTTGTCAAAGACTATTAAGGCAAAAACTCATGGGAGGGCCACCTCAAACTATACATATAAATAGTTCCTGCCAAGCACAAATGTGTTAACCTCATTGACAAAAGCATAAAGAACCCACCCTTTTTCTTGGCATCCATGAGATATAGATGGATATAGAGATCTTAGAAACCTCAAAACAGGACTGTTTTATGTGAAATCTACTTCCCTCTTTTATATACTGAGTATAGTAGTGCTATTTTTTTTTTAGAGTGAAAGATTTCAGAGTGAAAGACATTAAAATATATTGCACTATATACTGAAGTGCAAGCCTGAAGAGGTCTGGAATTCCATCAACAAACAGAGAGATTAAAATGTAATAAATGCTTAGTGGCAGGGAGCCACTCCAGGATCACCTCCCATCTTCTGTGCAAATTTAGCTAATCTTTACGTTATTGACACAAATAGAAGTTGATATATAGGTTTATGTTAACCTAGCTTTATGAAATAAATTCTTTTTATTAGCTTTCATGATATTACCTTTCATTTGAGCTGAATTTTTTATTTGCTGAAATTCTGGCCTCCAGCAAAACTAGGTTCAGAATGTCAAATCCATCTTTGTCTCACTTGTAAAATATAATTTCAAACAAAACAAATAGAGATAAATATAGGGCAGAATGGGAAATAAGGAATGGAATGAAACAGGAAATTGAATGACCATTAAAATGGAAAGTCAGTTTTAATAACAGTTCAGCATTTGATATCTTGGAAGTTTACATCACGCAGAATTAAAAATGATCTTAAAATCTTCATTTTATACAGTGGTACCTTGGTTCTCGAACTTAATCCATTCCAGGAGTCTGTCTGACTCCCAAAACGGTTCGAAAATCAAGGCGCAGCTCCTGATTGGCTGCAGGAGCTTCCTGCACTCAAGCGGAAGCTGCGTCGGATGTTTGCTTCCGAAAAATGTACACAAACTGGAACGCTTACTTCTGGGTTTGCAGCGTCTGGGGGCCGATTTGTTTGGGAGCCAAGCCATTCAAGTACCTACCAAGGTACCACTGTATGTCATCTATCAAGCACTCAAGCACTTTCAAGCAAGCCTGTTTTAATGATGATGATGCAATTAGTAGGCGTATCCTGTAGAATTTGTTACGGGTTTTGAATTAATGATTCCAGCTTTCATACACAGTAAAACCTAATGGAAATAACAAGGCCTCGCTCTATAAGTTCTATTGATGAAGAGTCCTTTAATAAAATTTCAGCCTGATTAATATTTATAAATTAGACTTTTGGATACCTGTGAGGTATTCCCTCTCCTTCTTTGCATTTTAATCTGTGTCATATTACTGTATTCAGCTACCACCTCGAGGACAAAGCTTTGAAGTGTTCTAAATTACTAATACTTTAATTTCAGTCTTTTAAGAAGCCTAAAAGTTTGGTTAAAAAACAAACAAACATTGAGTGTAGTTCAAAATTAAAATAGTTTGAAGTCCTATTGATTTCAGATTTAACAAGACATTTTACTTTCGCACTGAAGAAAATGCTATTTTGGCTCAACTGGAAGGTTGTGTTGAATAGTGGGGTGCTATTTCTATTACGGTAACTTCTAAGTACATTGACCATAACTGGTCCAAGACATATGGACATCTGAGGCAAACCACAGTATGGTGCTCCCCTCCCCACCAGGGAAGAAGGGGTGAGTGAAGTTCTGCATCAGGATCTATTGGGATCTGCTGCCCCCTGAGGTGGTTGCCTGACCTTGCCTCATGGGTGGGCCAGCCCTGGCATATTAAAACTGTTGGGAGCTTTTTCTAGTGTTCTCTGTTGAAACAGGTAGCATGCAAGGTCTCCCATTCATATTGTGGACTTATTAGAACTACAAATGCTGTAGGATTTGACTTTATGGGAGATCTCTAGAAATAAATGGAAGTATCAGAGAGGAATAATCTCGGTGATTGTGGAGATGACTCTTGCCTCTGAAGAAATTACCCAAGGTTACCTGGAGGGGAGTGCAGACTGTTGAACAATATTATTCAGCTAGCTATTGTTCCTTCCTATGCTAGAAATCTATGATGTAACTGCTGCTTAAATCTCTTCTTTGGAAGTGTCATTGAGCTTAAATTATTGCTGCAGTTTTTTTTTTTTTATCACATAGGCAATTCATACGCCATGAGCATGCATCACAGAGCTTTTTCCTGCAAAGGGGTAGGTAGGCAAGCAAGCAGTTTTCTGAAGACTCAGGACTCATCTATACAGCTGCAAATAAAATGTTTTAAGTGTGTTTTAAGTGCAATATACAATGTGATGAGGGACGTGGGTGGCGCTGTGGTCTAAACCACAGAGCCTAGGGCTTGCCTATCAGTAGGTTGGTGGTTCAAATCCCCGTAACGGGGTGAGCTCCCGTTGTTTTGTCCCAGCTCCTGCCCACCTAGCAGTTCGAAAGCACGTCAAGGTGCAAGTAGATAAATAGGAGCCGCTCAGGTGGGAAGGTAAACGGCGTTTCTGTGCGCTGCTCTGGTTCGCCAGAAGCGGCTTAGTCATGCTGGCCACATGACCCGGAAGCTGTATGCCGGCTCCCTTGGCCAGTAATGCGAGATGAGCACCGCAACCCCAGAGTCGTATGTGACTTGACCTAACGGTTAGGGGTACCATTACCTTTACCTTTATACAATGTGACACTAGATAGCGATAGTGAGCCTTATGGAAAATTCAGTGTATTTTTAAAAACGCTTTTAAAAAAGCATTTTCAGAACTTTTTTTTATATGTGTGTAGATTTCCCCTCCATGAGCTGGCAACAATAGTGGAAGAATGAGAGGCATTGCCATGCTAGGCCAGGAGAGGGTATCTCTTATTGATCATTTGATTTCATAAAATTCATATACCACTTGACTGTAAAAAAGAAAAGAAAAAAAGAAAACCACCTCAAAGTGGTTTATAACAAGATAAAACTATGAAATCAGGAAAACTTACAATACATTAAAATATTCAAGAAGTTAAAATACTAAAATACTCCTTTCTTTGGGATTACCACCTTCTCCCCTTCAAAAATCAGACAATTTTCTGCTGTGAGTTTTGCCTTAATCGTTCCAGAATTCTCTTATGGCCAGTGTAACTTGATGCTTGCAGGCAAGACATTCTGCACTAACATTTTTTTGTTTTACTTGACCTCGCCTCTCTCTGTTCTGCCTGATTTCTTCCAGTTTGTGGTTGCAGGGAGGTGTTGAAATATCATGGGCACCTGTTCTTCCGAGTCCCTTCTCTTTGGCCTTTTCTCCTTCTGCACGGTTGTGTGAGAGCAGATCAGCTGAAGGGGTGTCATTCCAGGCTTGTGTTACTTTTGAATTCATTTCAGGATCAGAGCTGAGCAGAGGTTAGAGCAGGGGTCAGCAAACTTTTTCAGCAGGGGGCTGAGGGGCCGGACTGTATATTTTTTTGGGGGGGGAGGGAATAAACAAATTCCTATGCCCCACAAATAACCCAGAGATGCATTTTAAATAAAAGGACACATTCTACTCATGTAAAAACACACTGATTCCCAGACTGTCCGCAGACTGCATTTAGAAGGCAATTGGGCTGGATCTGGCCACTGGGCCTTAGTTCGCCTACCCATGGGTTAGAGGTTTCTCTAGTATGTTTGCAAGAGGTTGTGATCAGTTTCTACAGTTGCAAAGTACCCTTAAGTGTACTGTTGAAAATTCTGACACCCAGAAAAAATAGCAAGTAGTTCATTTTCAACTTGAGCATACTTCTGCTGAGTAGATGTTGATGCTCTTGAAGTACCTGCCACAAGGGGCCTTCCTTCAGCAGCGCAGCCACAACTCTTGCCTGTGAGGCAGTAGCTGTTAATTCCTTTGTTTCAACACAATACTTCAGTCGGGTGATAACTTCTTTTGTGTTTTGAAGCGTCTTGTTGTTTTAGTACCATTCAGGTGAGCTGTGATTTCCGTGAATCTTGGGATGAACTTTGATATGTGTGACACCATCCCAAGAACAGCTTCTTGTTCTTTCAGGGATTTTGGTGCTTTAAGTTGTTTTATGGCAGGGGTGTCAAACTCAAATTCATCGGGGGCCGCACCAGCAGTTTGGTCACCCTCAAAGGGCCGGTTTTATCTGTAGGACTATGTGTCCACTCCGTGCACTACTTCAATCATTTTAACTCGGGGTGAAAGGAGAGCACGGTGGCACTGGTGTAAATCATGGCCCTTCTGATAGGACTAGCATACACAAACCCATTAATTAGTAAACAAGCACCATGCCTACTGAATAGTCACCATGTGAGAAGACCCAGGCACAAAGCAATCTGTTACATGCAGGAGAGGGAGGGAGAGAGGGAGGAAAGAGGGGAGAGAAAGAAGAGTAGGAAAGAAGGAAGGGAATAAAGAAGGAAAGAAAAAGAAAGAGGGAGAGAAGAAAGAAAGGAGAGGGAGAGAAAGAATAAGAATGAGGGAGAGGAAGAAAGACAGGAAGGAAGGAAGGAGAAAAAGAAAGAAAGAAAGAGGGGAAAGGAAGGATGTGGAAAAGAGGAGAGGAAAATAGAATTTGGTAAGTGGGGAAAGTGGGGAAGAGAAAGAAAGGCTGGAAAAAGATGTGACCGAGGGGGGGGGAGGGAAAAGGGGGATGGGGAAAACAGGTAAACCATAAAGAGGAGGAGAGGCGAAGAGGGGAAAGTGAAAAAAGGAGAAATCAGGAGAGAGGTGGGCGGGACAGAGGGCAGGGGAGAGGCGGGCGGGGTCCTGTCCTGCCTGCTCGCACAAGGGGCTTCTGCGTCTCATCGGTGCGCAAGGCTTGAGACAAATAAGATAAACCACAATGAATGGCGATTCATTACTTTACTTCTGAGCAGGCACGGCTAGACCTGCGCTGTCACACCTCAGCCGTACTTACCGGGCAAGGCAAACGCCCAGCAACGACACGGCAAGGGGGCTCCTCGATGCGATTTGGCTTTAGGGTTGAATCTGTATTACACCAAAAACATGGTGGGGGGGGGCAGGGGGAGCTGTCTGAATTTCTAAAGGACCACGACTGCTGTCTGTTCTCAGCAGAGGGATCGGATTAAATTACTGCCAGTTTAGCCTGAATGAAACGTTTCTCTCCACCCCCCTCGCCTCCCCAGACCCCTCCCCGCAAGAGAGAAAAAGAGAGCCTCAAGCAGCAGCAGCAGCCAGGCGCGGTACAAGAGGGAGGGGGGAAGTGATCGGGAAAGTGATCGACAGATCCAATGAGGGAAAGGCAGGCACGGGCTTCCACGGAGACTGGAGACCATTGATCTGCGGGAGCTGGCTCAGGCTCCCTCTTCAACATGAGGCATGCACAGCCTCAGCCTCGCAACTCACTTGCAAAGCTGTGCTGGAGACTCCAGCAGCGAGTTACCTGTGGAAGTAGTGGCGCCGCTGCCTGTTTTTAGAAAGAGGGCTTCCCCCTCGCCCGCCGCCCCTGGCCCAGCCCGCAGCTGCCTTTACCTCGCCGTTGTCGCCTCGCGTCGAATCCAGCCAGCAGCTCCGCCTCCACGCCAAACAGGAGGGAAACTGCTGCTGCCTGCTGCTGCGCCTGCGCTGGCAGAAACGAGGGAGGGCGCATGACAGAGCAGAGCAGCAGCAGCAGCAGCAGCGCCTGCCTCAGCCTCCCGAAGGCGGGCCGCCGGCCAGCTGGAGAAGTGGGCGGGCGCAGGAGGGCCAGGAGCGCGGCGGCCGCCTAGTTGGCCTAAATGGCAGCTCCGGCCCTGCATGCAGTGAGCGCGCGCGCCCTCCCTCCCCGGTGCGGGAGGGAGGGAGGCGCGCGCAGGCCACATGACGAGGTCTGGCGGGCCGGATTAGGCCCGCGGGCCTTGTGTCTGACACCTGTGGATTAAGGGCTTGTCCACATCACTTGGGCTGGGTCAGATGCCTCCTTTCTTAACCTCTTCCACTGCGAGAGGCCAATTCCACTGTCATTAGGATTTTTATTCGTTTTAAGGAGGGCAGGGCCTTTAGTGACAATCCTGGTTTTGCAGGAGTCCAAATGTTGGTTCTGTGCTTTTAGCAGAGAATGTTCCTACTATGCTGAGTGATTGTCTGCCATAGTCCTTTGCTCCAGGTGGTATCAGTGTAAGATGGTGGGCTGGATGCTGTGCACTTACCCTTCTGTGATCAGTTTTAAATTTTGTGGGTATGCTTTCTGAACCTTTGAGGTTTCACCCTTAAAGCCTTGAATAGTAGCCAGAAACAGTGTTGAGCCACTCCGCCTGATTTCTTCTAGCACCTTCTAATATTAGCTTATTATTATTTATTAAATTAATGCCTAAAGCTTAGCAGCAGAATGGGGCTATCGGGGATCAGTGGAGGGACTTGTTCAGTCCCCCTTTTCTCTCATTGAACCTGACTTCAATCCTTTCCAATATTGTTGCGCTGGCAAAGAACGATGCGATGGACAGGATGGTATCAACGGGAAGGCGACCACAAACAGCGCCCGCGGGCTCCCTTTTATTGGTAATCTTACATAGTGGTTAATGATTAACACTCAGACAGTTTCAGAACCAAATAAGGAAACTCCTCACCCAAAGGTGGGAACCCACACCATATAAGGAAATGCTCCTGCCCTGGGTTCCTTTGGTGACACCCCCAAACTCCTCCCATGACATCTCCATTGCGTACGTGCTCATCCTCCATGCCTCTCACACATGCGCCCCTCCCGCTGCTCATCTTGTGACTTTCCAGTACTTTCCCAACCACTCCTTTGTTCTCCTGTCCCTGCCAACACGTGCATCCCCATCCTGGCGCTCCTGTCAGCGTGGCTTGCCAGCGCTGTTTTTCCAACCTTTGCAGAATTGACGTGGCTTGCCAGCGCCAATCCAACCATAATCCCCACACAATATCTTACACGTTTCGCCCCTTCCTTGGGGCTAAGTCAGCCAAATGCAAAATAGTACTCGCCTGTGATGGGCTCCTGAGTGGCAGATGTCACACTAGAAAAGGTGGGATTCTGCTGTCTCTGTCAGCCAGAGCAAACATTCTGTTCTATTTTAAGGTTTTGTCTCTTTCCTGACAGTTGGTGTCTGCATTCAGTCACAATCTGCCAACAGTTTTATTTAGTACGAATAAATAGGTCATAATTAGTCAAAAATGAGTCCTGTAATTACAGGTATAGAGTTGTTTTATTTTCTGAGGCTTGATGCCTCAGGGAAAGTGCTTCACTACGCCACGGGTGTTTAAAACCTGAAATCTACATTTATCAATATGATTATTTAGCTGATTAGAGCTTTCATATTTTCTTAGAATTGAAGAGTTGGAAGGGATCCCAAGGGTCATCTAGTCCAACCCCCTGCAATGCAGGAATCTCAACTAGATCCTCCCTGACAAATTGCCATCCAACCTCTCCTTGAAAACCTCTAAGGAAGGAGAGTCCACCACCTCCAGAGGGAGAACATTCCAAAGATAAAAAGCTCTAGCTGTCAGAAATTTCTTCCTGATTCCATAGAATCTTCTAGTGTTCACAACTTATTCCTGTCACCTCCCACCCAGTTACCCTGGCATCCTTCCGGCCCCCCAGTATCTGTTCACACCTCAAGGCAAGGACAGCTCTCTTGCATTGCCAAGGGCTCTCAATGGCCCTCTCTTGTTTCTTAATGGGCTTGCTTGGCCAGATTGTTTTGCCTAGGCTAACCCAGGAATTCCTTGCAGCTTGTATTTCTCCCTTCACATGACCAAATAATGAAATCCCTACCATTTATTAATTTCTAGGGTTTAGGGGGTCCCCCATCCAAATCTATAATACTGGGTGTTCTGGGAAGAAGGGAGACTGGCATCCATTTTGGGCAGGCTGGCTGCAGAGATGACTGGGAGAAATGCCTCCAGGGCTGTGCTGCTGTGGGGAACAAGCCTCTCTTGAAATGACCATGCCATAAGATCTGGACTCCCTCCATGCAGGCCGAAGGTGTAAATAGGTGAATAAACCATATTTCTTAAAGCTAAGACAGTATCTGCCGTGTCTCAATTCTCCAAAGGAACACAGAACCTGGGTGAGTGCCGGGAACCCCCTGGGATCTTGCTATCGCTTGACAGAGTGGGGTGTGGCACCCACCTTTTGTAACCCTGGTGTCAGAAGTGGGATCTGTGCTTCCTGGAGAGAAGGCCTAGGAGCAACGTTCTCCTGAAACTGAAAATGGAGGGAGGAATAGCAGGACTCCTTGAGCAGAGGATGGTGGAGTAGCGGAGGCAGTGGGGAGAAGTTTCCTTGGTAACAGTGCAGATAAGGACACACAGGTCTCATTCTCTGAACGCAATGCGCCCTCAAGAAATCATTTGTTGGGGGGCGCTCACATAACTAGTCAATGATTTCTGTTAATTCCCATGGGGAAATTTCTAATGTGTTCCCGACCATGGAATTTTGACCCCCAAATGAAGGGGAAAACCCAGGAAAATCCACTGAAACTTTGCAAAAAGCAAACAAGGAAGGGGAAAATGCTCTCATTTGTCTGATATCTCCCACTTTTTCCCCGCCTCCCTCCATGGTTTCTGGTGAAATGGCTGCTGTGAACCAGCAAAACACAAAAAGGAAGGCTTGTTTAAGGCTGCTTATTTGTTTAAAGTACCACGTGCAGGTCCAGCTGTTTGGGTATGTGAATCTGCAGTGAGGTTTGGGCACAGATTCCTCATGTTTGGATAAGTGAATTCTCAAACAATGGGTGTTTAGATAGCAGGATATGAGTGCACATCCTTACCAGTTGGTAAAGGGGAGGGGAGGCCCTGCCCATTGGTTGCCGCTCAAGACCAGCAGCCTGTTGTACCCCCCTCACTTCATAGGTCCTTAAAACTTTAATGTTGTTTTAGCAAGAATACTTAAGTCTTGACAGCCTTGATGCATTCTTGGTGAAGCATTTGATTGCGCCACAAAAGCTTGGGACCACTTTGATTGGCAGAATTGGCACTACTGCAGGTGCCACACAATACCTATTTCACATTTGTAAGAACACAATTGTTTAGTGTGGCTGTACATGCACTTTGGAACTCCCTGTCTATTGACATCAGGCAGGAACCTTCACTGTACTCTTTTCAGCACCTGCTAAAAACATTATTGTTTAGAGAAGCCTACCCAGAAGCTTAGAAAGATGAGGTAATTTAAATCTGTTTTAGTACTTTAACTATTCTATGTTTTAAAGTATGACTGTGATTTTTTCTTGATATTTTTTCTTTTGTAAATCACTTTGAAGTTTTTTTTAAACAATCAAAGGGAATATACATTTTATGAAATTAATAAATAAAATAAACTCTGCTTCAGAATGCATTTGGAGATTCCCTAAGGGTCATTCATTACTAAAAATAACTGCAATACACTAAAAGCTTTGCCATTGTAACTGGAATACACTAAAAGCTTTGCCGTTCTTACCATACGGATCCTCACCACAACTTTGTGACGTGTTTGTGGGCTGTAAGGCTGTGATTTGCTTGAGTCCACATTGTGAGTCAGAGAGAGGATTTCAGGCCGTCTCCACATCCCACCTTTGGTGCACCTGGCGCAGCCTGCATCACGTGACACAGTGCCCCCCCCTTTCCTTCTGTTCCAGGGCCCAACTGCTTTGCAGAGACTACAGTCATCCCTGCAGGTCGAGAGGTAAAGACGGACGACTGCACTATATGCCACTGTACCTACGAAGAAGTGACTTGGCGAATTGAACGGCAGGCGATGTGTACCAGACATGACTGCAAGCACATCTAGATCCACAAACCCAATGCCTCGAGATGTTTTTATTAAAATACTTCCATGCTCCAAACGATATTTGAGTGAACCGAGAAACATCTTCAAAAGAACTATTGGTTTGCTTGAGGACAAAGGAGTCTTCTTTTTCCACAGTAGAACAGTATTTGAGCAAAAGAAGGTTTGGACTTGATTGTTCACATCTTATTAAATGTGTTATATTTCCAAGGTGAGTACTGTAAATTACATTAAAAGATTATATTATTTCTATAATCCTATTATAGTTTAAAATAAATGTTTTATATAGTTGAGAGATTAAATAAATGTTGGGAGAGATAAATGATTGTCTTCTTGAATACCTGGTCTTGACTAAAAGAAAACATTACTTTGTGATAGAAGCTGTTTTTGTTGGGAGGAGCACAAAAAGGCAGGGAAATGATAAATCAGAAAATGATAAGAACTTGACGAAGGTCTACTTTGAGAAGTTTACAACAGGTTCAGTCCTAGCCTCTGGGGTTTTTGTTGCTGACTTCAGTGAGTTTATGAGTGTATGCGTGTGCAAAATGTGAGCCAGGTTTTCTTTTCTTGGATGTGGGACAACATTGATTACACTAGCAGTAATATATTCTGGCTGGCCAAAATTGGGTTACTCTGTGACCTGGCTTGATATCTTGACAAGTTATACATATATTAGTCTTTACACATTTTGTTGAGAGTAAACACACTTGAAAATAGGACTTACTAGACATGTACAGAATTGTACTGTTAGCCTTTACCAAAAATGTTCATGGTAATATACAAATAATTAAAGGTAAAGGGACCCCTGACCGTTGGGTTGTCGCGGACGACTCTGGTGTTGCGGCGCTCATCTTGCTTTACTCATCTTGCAACAGGGTGAGCTCCCATTGTTCGGTCCCTGCTCCTGCCAACCTAGCAGTTCAAAAGCAAGTCAAAGTGCAAGTAGATAAATAGGTACCGCTCTGGCGGGAAGGTACCGGTAAATGGCGTTTCTGTGCACTGCTCTGGTTTGCCAGAAGCGGCTTAGTCATGCTGGCCACGTGACCCGGAAGCTGTACGCCGGCTCCCTTGGCCAGTAAAGTGAGATGAGCGCCACAACCCGAGTGTCGTCCATGACTGGACCTAAGGGTCAGGGGTCCCTTTACTTTTTAAAACCATATCACCAAAGCTAATGGGGGTAAGTCTGCTATTTGGAAGTATCATATATTATCCCTAACTTTAGACTATAGCATGTTTTTTTTAATACTCTTTCAATTATTGTTTTTGAAAAAGAATTGGGGTGCAGAGCTGTAATATTGTAAGATAATTTGTTGCCAGCCATTTAAGCTGCCATCTTGTACCTGCTTATATGTATCTTATGTTGCAGTCCCATGCAGTTAGCTGGGTCTAAGTTCCATTAAACTCAAATCTTAGTTTTGAGTAGGAATGCCTAGGGTCGCACTGCTGTCCCACTGACATTAATTAAGCCTTTGAAATGCAACAGAGGTTTGCATTTTTAGACATCAATTTTAAAATGTGTAGTAGGCCAAAACAAGCATTTAATAGATCAATAAAAAATTTATTTTTCAAATCATTGAGTGCAGAGTATAGCAAAAGCATCAGAATGACACAAGATAAGCTTGCTATGTTGAGCACAAAATTTGGGGCACACAAGAGCATTATAGGGCAAGTCATGGTGTTCCATGGAAAAAATGTACATTCAATAGAACAGAACTTCAGTGTGAGAGTTCACTGGATTGTGCAGTCAGCTAGTCTTACATGCACGTGTTGCAGAATATCTGCTAAAACAAGAATGTCAACATGCGTACGTACCCCCTTTTCCTAATGACCTCAGTAGGATCTTTTTTTTGAAATTATAAATTGGAAAGCTTTTCATGTCACGGTGCTGAAGATAAAATGTTTTTTATTGAACTCTAGCTTTTTTTATATAGAATTTCCTCTTACTCACACCTAGATCTTTGCATGACCATCACTGCAATGTGGAGCAAGGATGCCCTTCTGCTTTTTGATGTGGTTACACCACACTAGCAGCAATGACAAGATGTCTCAGGGGATTCATAATGGGCATTGAAGTCTTTCCCATCTAGGTCACTGGACTCAATTCTAGCTTCCATTGTAGCTAGCAAGAGGCCATAACATTTGATGGCTGTTCAGTGTGAAATTAGCTGACAGACTAAAGAATATCCGTAGTAGGCAGACTTCAGCAAAACTTAACAGCTCCAGGCAGCAACTGGACTGGCAATGCCAACAGCAAGGCAAACGCCTAGAAGGAACATAGAAACTGAAAATGCCCAAAGATTATTCTTTTGAGTCAGAGAGAGAAAAGTGAGTGCAACAAAAAACATTTTTATCCGCTCTCCACGAACAGCCATTTCCCAGTGGCCTTTTCAACATAAAGGAAAGCTTTTGAGCTAGGAATGGTTTAATGTGGCATTTGCTGTTTGAAGAGAGGTTGGTGTGCTGTTCCTTCGTGTGAATCAGAAAATCAGACAATGTATAAGAGCACAAGGAAGCAGATGCTGGCTCGGTCATGTCTGCAATGGAAGATGGCAGGAACCCCAAGGACATGCTCTATGGAGAGCTGGCCTCAGGCACTAGGCTGTTGACAGACCAGGTCTGCATCAACTATCCAGCAGTCTGACCTCACCCCCAAGGGCACACTCCTCCACTGTCTTCTATGCCAGCAACACAGATCAGTAACAATCTTTGGGTCTAACCAGCTTTCACAAAACTATTTCTGATAGAGATCTCTGTGTTCATATACAACACATTTTTTGTATGTACCGTATATCGCGGCGTATAAGGCGACTCGGCGTATAAGACGACCCCCCAACTTTTAATGTGAAAAAACAGAGTTTGGGGTATACTCACCCAGCCCGGGATCCATGGCTGCTGAGGCGGCGGCAGCGGCGGGGAGAGCGTCCCCCGCGCCACGCAGGAGATCTCCGCGCTTGCCGCCCAAGCGCACAGCGGCCTCCATGGCTGCTGAGGCGGCGGCAGCGACGCCTGGGGCAGCGGGGAGAACCTCCCCGTTGCCGCAAAGGAGGCCTCCGCGCTTGCCGCTGAAGCGCAGGACGGCCTCCATGGCTGCTGAGGCGGCGGCAGCGACGCCTGGGGCAGCGGGGAGAACCTCCCCGTCGCCCCAAAGGAGGCCTCCACGCTTGCCGCCCAAGCGCACAGCGGCCTCTACGGCTGCTGAGGCGGTGGCAGCGACGCCTGGGGCAGCGGGGAGAACCTCCCCGTCGCCCCAAAGGAGGCCTCCACGCTTGCCGCCCAAGCGCACAGCGGCCTCCACGGCTGCTGAGGCGGTGGCAGCGACGCCTGGGGCAGCGGGGAGAACCTCCCCGTCGCCCCAAAGGAGGCCTCCGCGCTTGCCGCCGAAGCGCAGGACGGCCTCCACGGCTGCTGAGGCGGCGGCAGCGACGCCTGGGGCAGCGGGGAGAACCTCCCCGTCGCCCCAAAGGAGGCCTCCGCGCTTGCCGCCGAAGCGCAGGACGGCCTCCACGGCTGCTGAGGCGGTGGCAGCGACGCCTGGGGCAGCGGGGAGAACCTCCCCGTCGCCCCAAAGGAGGCCTCCGCGCTTGCCGCTGAAGCGCAGGACGGCCTCCATGGCTGCTGAGGCGGCGGCAGCGACGCCTGGGGCAGCGGGGAGAACCTCCCCGTCGCCCCAAAGGAGGCCTCCACGCTTGCCGCCCAAGCGCACAGCGGCCTCTACGGCTGCTGAGGCGGTGGCAGCGACGCCTGGGGCAGCGGGGAGAACCTCCCCGTCGCCCCAAAGGAGGCCTCCACGCTTGCCGCCCAAGCGCACAGCGGCCTCCACGGCTGCTGAGGCGGTGGCAGCGACGCCTGGGGCAGCGGGGAGAACCTCCCCGTCGCCCCAAAGGAGGCCTCCGCGCTTGCCGCCGAAGCGCAGGACGGCCTCCACGGCTGCTGAGGCGGCGGCAGCGACGCCTGGGGCAGCGGGGAGAACCTCCCCGTCGCCCCAAAGGAGGCCTCCGCGCTTGCCGCCGAAGCGCAGGACGGCCTCCACGGCTGCTGAGGCGGTGGCAGCGACGCCTGGGGCAGCGGGGAGAACCTCCCCGTCGCCCCAAAGGAGGCCTCCGTGCTTGCCGCCGAAGCGCAGGACGGCCTCCATGGCTGCTGAGGCGGCGGCAGCGACGCCTGGGGCAGCGGGGAGAACCTCCCCGTCGCCGCACAGGAAGCCTCCCGCTTTCCGCCCACGCCTAGCCCGGGCTCCATGGCGGCTGAGGCAGCGGTTGCGGCTGGAGCGCCAGGGAGAGGCTCCATGCAGCCAGTGGCGGGGCGGAACTCCGGGTCACATCGCATGATGTTGCCGGCGTACAAGACGACCCCCGACTTTAGAGAAGATTTTTCGGGCTTAAAAAGTCGTCTTATACGCCGCGATATACGGTACAAGAATCTTTAATTTATTTCAATGGAAGGAGCCTATATTTTCCACATGAATCTCTATACTGACCTTTTACAGTTTGCAAAAGCCATTTCATATTATGACTTAAATAGCAGGATGAACCAGCACACTTCAGAGCCCTATAGCCCAGAATACATCACTTGATTACAGCGAACAACAGATGAATTGTATTGTTCTACAATTACATTAAGCTAATTTCAGGAGGGCTGCTAACTTTCTTTCATAATTTTAGTACATAGCAATAATAATAATATGATGATGATGATGATAATAACAATAATTTATTATTTATATCCTGCCCATCTGGCTGGGCTTCCCCAGCCACTCTGGGCGGCTTCCAACAGAACATTAAAATGCAATAATCTATTAAACATTAAAAGCCTCCCTAAACAGGGCTGCCTTCAGATGTCTTCTAAAAGTCTGGTAGTTGTTTTTCTCTTTGACATCTGGTGGGAGGGCATTCCACAGGGCGGGTGCCACTACCGAGAAGGCCCTGTGCCTGGTTCCCTGCAACTTGGCTTCTTGTAGTGAGGGAACCATCGGAAGGCCCTCAGCACTGGACCTCAGTGTCCAGGCAGAATGCTAGGGGTGGAGACGCTCCTTCAGGTATACTGGACCGAGGCCGTTTAGGTCAGCACCAACACTTTGAATTGTGCTTGGAAACATACTGGGAGCCAATGTAGGTCTTTCAAGACCGGTGTTATGTGGTCTCGGCGGCTGCTCCCAGTCACCAGCCTAGCTGCCGCATTCTGGATTAGTTGTAGGTTCTGGGTCACCTTCAAAGGTAGCCCAACATAGAGCATATTATTGCAGCAATCCAAGCGGGAGATAACTAAGAGCATGCACCACTCTGGCGAGACAGTCTGCGGGCAGGTAGGGTCTCAGCCTGCGTACCAGATGGAGCTGGTAGGCGGCTGCCCTGGACACAGAATTAACCTGCACCTCCATGGACAGCTGTGAGTCCAAAATGACTTCCAGACTGCACACCTGGTCCTTCAGGGGCGCAGTTACCCCATTCAGGACCAGGGAGTCCTCCACACCTGCCCACCTCCTGTCCCCCCAAAACAGTACTTCTGTCTTGTCAGGATTCAACCTCAATCTGTTAGCCGCCATCCATCCTCCAACCGCCTCCTGACACTCACAAGGGACATTCACCGCCTTCACTGGTTCTGATTTGAGAGGTAGAGCTGGGTATCATCCGCATACTGATGAACACCCAGCCCAAACCTCCTGATGATTTCTCCAAGCAGCTTCATATAGATGTTAAAAAGCATGGGGGAGAGGACAGAACCCTGAGGCACCCCACAAGTGAGAGCCCAGGGGTCTGAACACACATCCCCTCCCACCACTTTCTGAACACAGCCCAGGAGGAAGGAGCGGAACCACTGTTTAACAGTGCCCCCAGCTCCCAACCCCTCTAGAGTCCAGAAGGATGTTATGGTCGATGGTGCCAAAAGCCGCTGAAAGATCCAGCAGAACTTGGAAACAGCTCTCACCTTTGTCCCTAGCCTGCCGGAGATCATCGACCAGTGTGACCAATGCAGTTTCAGTCCCATGATGAGGTCTGAATCCCAACTGGAAGGGATCCAAATGGTCAGTTTCTTCCAGGTGTGCCTGGAGTTGTTCAGCAACCACTCACTCAATCACCTTGCCCAAGAATAGAAGATTTGAGACTGGGTGATAGTTGGCCATATTGGCCGCATCTAAAGATGGTTTTTTAAAACGGTTTAATAACCGCCTCTTTCAGTGGGTCTGGGAAGGCTCCCTCACAGAGAGAGTTTCACAACACGAAAAATAGTCTTGGCTCCATATCCGAAAATATCACTTACTTGCCACATCTGCACCCTATTTATATCCCTCCAAAAGAACTTAGGGAACATGCATTGCTAGCATGTTTTCCCCTGATATTTATTTCTTTATGGAGAGCATATCCTGCCTTTTTGTAACTCTCAAGCAGATCAGGGTGAGTGCTAGTGAATGACCCAAGGTAAGCACAAGGGTTGAGCAGATCCAGATCTCTTCAGTCCAAATGGATGCACTCGGATTATCTACTACATCAGACACAGGTCTGATAAAGGTCTTAAGATAAGAGAACTTGGTAAAAATAACACATACCTTTGCCCTTAAGAATATGTGAAACTACCAGAGGCATCAAAACAGGTTGTAGTTTTACTGCCAGCAATCTCATACCATTCTTCATTCAACCAAATGCAAATTTAATACCAATTAAATTGGAGT
Organism: Lacerta agilis; assembly: GCF_009819535.1. Taxonomy (NCBI): domain Eukaryota; kingdom Metazoa; phylum Chordata; class Lepidosauria; order Squamata; family Lacertidae; genus Lacerta; species Lacerta agilis. The sequence goes on along the minus strand of NC_046325.1, from coordinate 49,665,004 downwards.
TTAAAAAATAATTTTAATTGCATTACAAAGATATTATAAATCAGGTACATCAGTGCTACTAAATATAGCACAAGGTCTATGCTGGTATTCTGTTAACAATGTGTTGCTCCATATTCCAAACTTTTGTTGCATGGAAAGCAGTGAGTTCCTTCATGAGGGTTATAGGATCCTGGACTGCAAACCACTGTAAACAAATACATTGAACAATCATTTAAAAAATCATTTATAGAGTATTTGTTAGGATTTTTAAACTGAATTTCATTCTGCTTTAATTCTTCATATAAAGTTCAAATTCTGCCAGTCAGAATAAATTACCCTGGTCAAAATGGCCACCAAGTTAACTTCTTGTATCGGGGTGAGTGAGGAGGCTCCAGCTCATGGGTCAATTGTGGCTTGGCAGGGGTCCCAACTGAGTCTTCAAGTTTGTTTCCCCCAAAGCAGGCCCACTTGACATCATATGGGACAATCAGTGTGCAGCAGACAGACATATCTGGAGCAACTGTGTGACTGAGCTCTTCATGAGGAGCTCAGCTGAGCACCCAATCCTTACAGAAAGCAAGTTTAAAGTCATAGCCCAAAAGCTGATGGGCCATGACTTCAAACCTGCTGATGAGCATTGCTCCAAAGCACTATGCAGGGGTCTTTGCAAGGCCTGTGTGGTGCTTTAAGTCCTTACAATCATCACCTGATGCCATTGTGACATCAAACAATTGACAACTGGATGGCCTCACCCACCCGCCAAATGTGGCATATGAGGGTAAGGGTGGCCACGTCAGGCTCCCCATCCCTGCCTTATTTTCTGAATTACTTTTAGGCAAACAATTAAATTTTTAAGAAGCTGCAGTGATAGCTTCATGATTGGAAAATGATTTGTGTAGACCAGTTTCCATATACAGATTTTCTGAAGGCATGAACACATGCTGTAGAGAGATAATGAAGGCTGAATTCCATGAATTACTCTTTTGGAACCATATAGCCTCAACGTATGCTATGAGTTCTCTTCATTCTGGTTTCTATTATTCTCATGGATTTCTCAATACGCTGAAGCGGCAATGTCTATAAAAGACACGCAAGAACCTGTATGTTATGTATTCAATATTGTGACATTTCCCCCTATTGGTCAGTTGTCCCAAAAAGTGAACAGCAGGTCACCTAGATCTATTAGTTTCATTCATGCCAGTAGAAACACATTACCTGTATGTGTTCCATATTCAGTGTAAGTGATTTTTAGGACATGGAAACATAACCAGAGTTTGCAAACTAGTGTCTAACATTGGTGCAGACATAATGCTGGATGCTGGTATGGAAATAACTCCTAGGATATGGACAATGTTACATTACATACACTATGCATATTTACTTGTAGGTTGCACTGGACTTATTGAGATTTAAGAAAAGAACGCAAGTGTCTGGCTGGATCACAACAAAGGCCCATCTAAATGCAGTACTCTGTCCTCAGTGACCAACCAGATACTAATGGGAAGCCTGCAAGCTGGAGCTGAGGGAAAAAGGACTCTCCCCAAGAGATTCCCAGGCTGTTATTTGAAGTACCGTATTCAGAGAAATACACTAGAGGAAGTGCATTGCCTTATCCTCTTGTTTTCATATTGTAGATTTTTATTAAATAGCATTAGCTCCACCTAGTGATCAAAATATTGCAAGCCAGTTACAACTAACCATTACCAAACAGTACTTGAATAGTATTTTAATGAAAAATTAATACTATATTAATCAATTTAATTGAACTATGGTATAAGCATTTGTTTTCATTAAGTAGTAACTGCCCTGGAATCACCTGTCAGTGAAAGGGTGGGTAGATTAGAAATTAATTAAGTAAATAAATAAATATCACTACTACTATTTTTTTGCAAGAACAACAGTTGCCTATGTTAGCTTATCTGGCATAGAGTCAAATAAACAGGCATTCATCATGAGCTACTTCAGTTTTAAGAAGTATAACATTTGTGGGATCCATGTCCTCCTTTAAGCATAATATAATCAACAGTTGCTCTAAATAAATTGGTCAGCAGGGGATGAATTTGCTCAGCATCCACTTATATGAATTTCTTCAAACAGCATCTGCATAATGAAGTATTTAGAGTATCCACAGCAGGGCTCCCCCAGCCATATAATAGGAGGGTGTCTTAGTTTAACCCTATCTTGACCCTTGTGGCTCTTGTTTAAGCCCTAGTTACACAATGTTTAATACCACTTTTAATTGCCAAGGCCCTTCCACCAGGAGACTGTTCAAGCAGTTTAATAGTCAAACTAGATGTGGCAACAGACCCCCTAGGCCAGTGTTTTTCAACCACTGTTCCGCGGCACACTAGTGTGCCGCGAGATGTTGCCTGGTGTGCCGTGGGAAAAATTGAAAAATTACTTTATATATATTCAATATAGGCACAGACTTAAATTTTTTAACATTTTCTAATGGTGGTGTGCCTCGTGATTTTTTTCATGAAACAAGTGTGCCTTTGCCCAAAAAAGGTTGAAAAACACTGCCCTAGGCTGCTGTCTAAACTAACAGTCCTTTAAATTGGTTTAACGGTTATAGCTCTATGAAGCTATATATTCAGAAGGGCAGGGTTTAAGATGAAAAAGAAGGGACAGGAAAGCAAGAAGCAGGTTCAGCTCCCTCACTCACACAACACCCTCATCAGTACCCAAGGCAGACTCAGGTTCAGGCAAACTAGTGTGCTTGTGGAATCTGTTGTGTGGCTTTAGTGAGTCATGTGAGCTAACACACTAAACACAAACAAACAAAGGATTCTATGATTTAGCTGCCTGAATATTTCTGCTCCATACAGCTCCAAGGATGGTATGGAAGAGGAGAACCTTTCAAATGTTTAAGATGGCATGAGAAGTGGAGAGGTTTCTCTTCCTTTTGTCTAAAGTCTCATTGACACTTCCTTCTGGGCTGCATTTCTAGGCACAGGGCTACACTTTAAAGCTCCTTGTTCCCTGTGCAAACCTGCTCTTTACCGCTGAAACGGAGCAAATGGCAATCTGTGGAAAGCTTGAATTGCTGTTTGTTCCAATTCAGCAGTAAAGAAGCAGGTTCCAATTCCTGGGGGAAATGGTGGGACAAAGAAAAAGAAAAAAGAAGAAGAGCTTGGACATGGAGTTTTAAAGCATGGATTGGTGCCTAGAAAGTGTAGGGCAACGGTAAGTGTGGATTAGCCCTGAATCTTGGATCCTAGCCCAGCTCAGAGCTGTGAAAAGACCTAAAATGATTTGTTTCAAGGCTTCAGCGAACTGTACAGTCCATGTACAACCACACAGCGCACAGCTCAAAAAAGTTAATCAATTGAACAAAAACTTCAACTGTGCCCCATTTACATATAACAACATGCTTTAGGTGCTTTTCAACAGCAACAACAAAACTCAAAAGCAAAACATTAATGCTACTTTGGTACAACTCAAGTTGCAGTACTTTAGAAATACACACCAAAGCATACACTAGGAATCTAGTACAGTGGTACCTCGGTTTACAAACTTAATCCGTTCCAGAAATCAGTTCTTAAACAAAAACCATTCTTAAACTGAAGTGTGCTTTCCCTAATGAGGCCTCCCGCCGCCGGTGCCCTTCCACCATTTGGATTCTGTTCTTAGACTGAGGTAAAGTTCTCAAACCGAGACACTAGTTCTGGTTTTGCAGAAATAGTGTAAACCAAATCGTTCTTAAACCAAGGTACCACAGATTCAGATGGAAGTAATTCAGTACAGTAATACAATACTGATGACATAACTCATAGTCTTAAATAATATCAAGTTGTTTTTAATGAAGGAAATAATCCTTTAATATGTCAGAGCAAACTTAGCACTCCATCAACCAGTAAGATTAACTTCTACTCTCTACTCCTTTTTCAACTTAATAGCAAGGGCTGTTTCAGACATAAGACTCAGCTTAAATAAAGCCAAGAACTAGTATTGTGGTTTTTTCACATGATAGAATTAAATTCTAGGGTTTGTTAATTTCTACTTGCATTAATATGGGAAAGGGGTTTAATTGCAATGCAAGGAGGAGCACAAAGGTACAATGATCACTCTCTGCTTCACAAACTTCATTTATTAAGCCAAGTTTGTTATTTCCTAACTGGCCCCAAGAGTTCATATAAGATTTCATAGGATTCTTAAGTAAAATCAATGGGAGAAAGATCTAGATCTGCAATGACTTGCATTTTTGAACACAGCATAATTTTGGTCTATTAGAAGGCAAGCAGGGGGAACTTGAATGGGTGATCTGGCACTTATTTAGATCACTGCTGAGAAAGTAAATAGCAGTTATCTACACAATAAATAAACTATACCTATGTTGTCTTTAGGGGACATCAGCTTCCATGGTGCTGTTTCAACCCAACAAGTATATTCTACTTGATTTATTTTATGGTCTATTGTGCCGTTTCACACCTTACAAATATTTTAGTGCACTGAACATATTAAATGGTTCTAAGTGACATTTTCTATTTGATTTATAGCAAATACAATGCAGATTACATTATACGCTATATTATACAGAGTCCTACCTCAGTGGCAGGACATATGCTTTGCATGCAAAAGGTCCCAGATTCAATCCTTGGTATATCCAGGTAGGGCTAGAAAAGACTCTTGCATAAAACCCTATAGAGCTCTTGGGGTGTAAACAACACTGAGCTAGATGGACAAATAGTTGAGAACTTGGTAATTAAACATATGTTCCCCTTTGAAATAATCTCCCTTTTCCCTGTGAAATTATACCACTATGGAAGCAAATTTCAAAGACTCTTTCATAATAAAAGATCATGCTTCAGTCCACAGGCTTAGATCTGGATGACTGCACCTTCAGCCTAAAAGTCTGTCTATAATGGCTAAAATGTGACAGAAATGCACCCATACTGCATACCTCCAACAGAACATGAGACACTCAAGGGCAGATTCAGATGAAATTCACCACAATACTGATGACATAATTCATAGCCTTATATCGAGGCTTTTAAAATAAAATAATCACAACACAACCACTGCTGTATTTTTAAATTTGCACTTCAAATACTATCTATCAGCACAATTTTAGGTCTCCTAGCCAAACTTGCATTCAGTTACAATGAATTTTGCATAATGCAAGATCCCTTGGCAGACAGGCAATCTCATCAAGCATCATTCTAACACTACTCAAAAGGGTATGAATGTAGCAAGTTAAATGTAGACAGGCCAACAATTGCAGACACATCTTAAGTGGCGATCAACATTCTAATGCACCATATTAACCAATTAGTAATTAACATAAATTTGCAATTAATTAGTATTTTTAATACCTCCAGCATATGCATCATTACCTGAAATGATGAAAGGACAACTGCCAATTCCATTGAAATAAAAAGTATTTCTTAAAAATTAAGATTTATAACCTGGGAGATTGTTATACTTTCTACCTACCACAACAGTTAGGACAATCTGGATGTAGTAGAGGATTTATTCCATAACCTGGAGTACAACGATTAACCCACACCATTTGCAGAGTGCCTTCAATATAGTAGATCTCAGGCAGCGGTGCTGTCCGTTTGCCAAGAACTTCAACTTGCTGGCTAAAAAATTTCTCTATTAGGTCTTTTGCCTGAAGTAAACAGAAATGGTTTTCTTGGGGAGGGAGAAAATAAAAAGCAATACTTTTCTTATTTAACTAGAGAAGAATACAGAATACATTGATATTCTGTACTGTATGGATATTCTGGCAAGTTATATTCAGTGCAATGAGTTCCTGTAGTCTGAGATAACACATAATTTGTTAAAGGTAAAGTTACAATGGTTTCAGTCTTCCTCTGAATCACATAAGGGGCAGCAATAAATAACCTTCTAACTGTAACTAAATTTTATCTGAAACTTATCCTTCCTGTTTTTATGTATTAATTCCACACATGGAAAAATAAAGGTGTTCTATGACTGAAACAATATTGATTTTAGTTATGGGTAGCTCTCCAGTTTGGTGTTGCATAAACAAAGTCCAAGGCTCACCCATTCCTTTCCACCCTTGTACACGCAGGATTCCCCAGAGGCTCCTGGAGGACAGCCTTTATGCTGGGACGACTCCTCTCCTCTGACTGGACAGGCAGGCAGGGTCTCATGAAGATCGTTGCTGGGGGAGGAGTCATCCCACGGTCCCCAGACTGTCCCTGCCTTTTGAGCTGGGCAGATGGGTTTTTTTCTCCAGTGCTGAACAAATTCAGCAATCCTAAAAACTTCCTTTATTCTTTGCTTGGATTTGCCTTTCTACGGACTTACTTATTTTTCCTTTTGAGGGGTTTTCTTTGGCTTCTACCTGAATTTACCGTAATTTACTTTTACAGTCTTCCTGCTCCGCCAAGACTTTGTTCCTTTACCTTCCCTTTTTCAACTGCCTCAATTCAACGCCACATAGATGGCACTAAAGCAGACTCAAGGGAATTTTGGAACACTCCCCCTTTCCATGCCTCAGACTGCCTGCAAGAGCAAGGGAGAGCTCTACCTCCCTCTGAGTAGCAGAAGCGTTCTGGGTCAAGAGGGACTGAGCAAAGTAGGACAGAGCAATCAGAAAAGACATGCAGACCAGCTCCAATGAAAACGTGTTTCCCACCTCTCAGGTGGGAGTCTCTCCCATTGACAGAACCAAAGGACTGCTTTTTAACCTGATTTTTCTTCCACCTGCAAGCCAACTGCAGATCTGGAGGCTAGCAAGGGGCAGGAGAGCAGTGTGGCCCATGTCCATAACCTCACTGGCCAACACAGCTGCAGGCACCATCTTGGGCCTACCTTGCCCACAAGGACCCAACTCAATGCACTTCCCTCCTCACCATAGCCCAATCCTTGGACCCCCAGTTATGCATCTTCCACAAGGACAAGGTGGTCTTGCAGCTACACCCTTCATTCCTAAGGTTAATTCCCTATTCCACAGGGCACAAGAGGTAGTACCACCTTCATTCTGCCCAAGCCCAAAGACAGACAAGGAAAGGGCTTGACATTCACCAGATGTGTGTAGGGCCCTACAGTTTTACTTAGATAGAACAGCAGCCATTAGAAAACCTGAAGCCCTATTTGTCTCATTCAAGTGTGGAGATAATCAGGGGCGTAGTTTTCACCTCCTCAGTCTCCAGATAGCTCCAGGAAAAACGCCCCTGGGAGGGCTGACAGCACATTCCATGAGGGGGGGGGGCCATCAACAGCATTCAATGGGGCCATGGATGTTTCCAGGTGACATCACAATTTATGATGATCACGCTCTGCTGCCCTCCAGGGCAGTGGAGCTGTTTGGGCAGGGGAAAGACAGGATTTATGAGGTAAATTCCTGGTAATGCTCCTCAGGAGGTTCTGGGGAGTTTACTGCATCCTGCGGTGTTACTTAAGCCTGTATCTGCCAACTTGAAAGGCAGAATGGGTGCGCCCTGGGAAGTGCGTCCCTGCCATGGATGAACCTCCATCTCCGGAATGATTTGTGATCAGTTCCTCACTAATTTGGAATATTGGTGTTAATTATGAGGCGCTCCTGAAACGGCATATAATAACAGGCTGCAATCAATCAGCTGCTGAATACACACACACACACACACACACACACCGTATTTTTCCATGTATAAGACGACCCCTATTTTTTTAAACCCAAAATTAAGAAATTAAGTTGTTTAGCTTTTGGGGTGGGGAAGGGGGAGGTCATTTCCGCCAATCGCTCACCCACCTGCCCGCCACTGCCAATCGCTTGCCACAGCCACTGATTGCACACCTCGCCGCAGCCAATTATCTGTGCACTCGCTGCCACCAGCAGCCCACCTGCCGCAGCCACCAATCGCCTGCCTGCGTTGCCACACCTGCCAATCTCCGCAGCCACAGCCAATCACCAGCAGGCCTTGCTGCAGCTACCAATCACTTGCCCAATTGCCACTGCCAATCTCCTGCTTGCCACTGCCATTAATCGCACGTCCCCCCTCTGCATTCAATATCCATGTATATGAAAACACCCTTATTTATTTTTTAGCAAAAAGCATCATCTTATACACAGAAAAATATGGTATATAGGCCTTGGATATATGCAGAGCACAAGACGCTACTAACTGGACAAATGAGCATCCACTGACGCAGCCTTCAGTAGGAAGGTGCTGCAAAGGGTGGTATAGCCATAATGCCTCTAGTTAGTGAAGCTCAGGTAGTCCCAGCATAAAGGCTGTCCTCCAGGAGCCTCTGGGGAATGAAAGGAAATTCTTACCATTAATTTCTATTCCCAGAGACTCCTGGAGGACAGCACCCACCACTCTGGGAGATTCACACATGGCTGGGGATACAACCAAACTCTTGAACTCGAAGTGGACATGAGCTTCATGAAAGATGCCAACCAAAGCGGGGAACAGCAAATAAAGTACCTGCAACGTGACAATATATGGGGAGGGGGGTTCTTTCCTGCTTGATCAGCTGGTCTGGGGACCATGGAATGACTCCTCCCCCAGCAAGGATCTTTGTGACCCTGCCTGTCCAGTCAGAGAGAGTAGCCATCCCAGCTTAAAGGCTGTCCTCAAGGAGTCTCTGGGAATAGAAATTCATGGTAAGAATTTCCTTTCGTTCCCTCTTCCATGGTGAACCATAAGTCCCATTGAGGCATTACAGTGGTGCCCCGCTAGACGAAAATAATTCGTCCTGCGAAAATTTTCGTCTAGCGGAGCGGCAATGGCAGCCGCGCTCCGCTAAACGGAAAAAAAAAAACGAAAATTTTTCGTCTTGCGAAGCAGCCCCATAGACTTTTTTGTCTTGCAGGGCGGCTTCCGCTAGACGAATGCCGTTCGTCTAGCGAGTTTTTCGTCTAGCGAGGCATTCGTCTAGCGGGGCACCACTGTATTAGAACTAGTCTATAGGTTGTTGGTATCATTTTGAATGCTAAATGAGACAGCTTTGCTCAATAGCCTACAAGTACACTGATAAAATGTTTAGCCATTTGTACTGAGTTTCCACTGAAAAATACCAAACACTTTACTTGCATAAAAAATAGCCTAAAATACATAATATACATTTCACACATTTTGTCCATAAAGATTCCAAGAGCACCAATTGATCAGAAGAGACCCAGAATATATTGATATCATTTGAGAGGTATCATTGATATTTTGAAGATAGTAAGCAGAGATGTAAAATTTCCAGAAATTTTGAAGCTCGGAGAAACCGGAATTTTTTGGAAAAATTGAAAAAAAATGCTACATTAGCACTTCTTTTTTCTTTTCCAGATTGAAAGTCAATCTGTTACTTTAGAAACATAAAATATAACTATGGACAATTTTAATGGGCATAAAATTATCACAACTAGCATATTAAAAATATAGTGTATCCAAACAATTATTACAAGCAGAATTTACTTTTAAAATAATATTTATTTGTATTTGTAACAAATGGAGCAACAATCTCCTGAACTGTTTACTAGTTATGTGGAACAAAAAAAAATAAAAAACTCCACAAAACAATTTTTAAAAATCCAGAAGCAACAATTATTCATATTTCTTCTCCATAGTATTTTAAAAAAAAACATTCTCATAAAAAGAACTGAAGAAGGAAGTGGGACTAAGTTTTAATGAATGGGCATGAAATTTAATCAGAATCATTTTCTGAGCTGTAATTAAGTACATACTTTCAGGCCCTTTTTGTTGCTCTATATTTTCTTCCAGTGCTTTGTGGCCTAGTGAAGAGGAACAGAACCAATGCATACCACACGCATGCAAAACCAAAACCAAAACCTTTTTCTTTTCTGGTAACAACAGCACCTCCTAAAGGAAGAAATGTATCTTGTTCTTGCAATGTAGAGTTCAGTTTGTAACCTAGGACTTGCTTGTCCTCACAGAAATTAGAATAATCTGATACCATACATATCTTTTAGAAATCATTTATAAAATATTTGAACCCCTTTATATTAAAATATGTTATTCATCATGTTAAAATAAAACATTACATAATCTATTTTTTTTTCAATTTTTCCAATTTTCCAGAAAAAAACAAAAAAGGCTTCAGGAAAAAAACCATTTCCCCCCAATTTTTTCCGGGCCTTCACATCTCTAATAGGAAGTGATGGGGGAGGGGGGGGAGAGGAGAATCTTTTTTGCATTTAACTTGAGCTTTAGTCTGTCCTCTGTATATATTACACCAAAACTATCTATATCTAAATATGGTTATTTAAACTGGGCATTTAAACAAAGTACTTTATTTCTTAAATAGCCTATAACCTTAGTAAAATTATTAGCCATGACTGACATGGATAATGAGTAGCGTGCATGTGCAAACACACACACGTGTAAAACTCAAGATGTTGGCGTAAGGCAACAAAATAATTTAATGTAGCACTGGTGTTCAGTTTGGTTAATCATGCAAAGTTGGACTCAGTCCAGCAAATTTACCTTCTCCACACAGAGAGTGGGGATGGTCTTGAATAGCTGGGATCGAACAATTCTTGTCTGTTTCTGTGCGATCACACACACAGCAACATTTTGAGATAACCATAGCTTATGGGAAGAGTTTAGTTCATAGCCCAGCACCCAATTGAAGCTTATTTATACATGGGCCTTGTTTAGTGATCCTAATGCACAGCTGTAGGTGCCAATCTTGCATTCTGCATGAAGGGTGGTGGCTGGGTGCCATGTGCAATGCCTGCAGCTGTTCTCTTCCCTCCACCCACAGCCCCACATCAGGCAACCAGCAGTGGCAGACAGCGCTAATCACCTGTGTGAAAATGTAGTTATAACTGTAGGAGTGATGTGTGTCCACCCACTAGTGCTCAATACAGAGTTCCTTATGGGTAGGCACACATTGGGAAGACTGATCTGCAGATGGAAGCCCTTTTCAAGATGAGGATTGCTGTTTGCAGTACAGAAAACCAGCAAGTTCACTAATTTCTCTTTCCGAAATGCAAGGTACTATGTAAGAGATGACTTTTGCCTTTCCCTAAGTAAGAAGGAAAACCACTGGTCAGAGTCTTCTTGATCATAGCCATTGTGTGTGACTGCACAGAGACCAAAGAATAAGTTCAATTTATCTTATTCTTTGTTTAATTAATCTGTGTATGTGGACGACACAGCTTCTGTGTTTCCAATGTTTTCTAATACTCTCAAGTTAATATTAGAAAATATCATGAAAAAAATACCTCATTAGAAGCAATAGCCAGTAATATTACTACAAATTCTAAATAGTGAGAAGTCCATCATTATGACCGGCAGGATATTTGTGGAAAGACTGTATGCTGGGGAACCTCTGCCAGATAAAATTGTAGTGATGGATAGCTTTTGCTATGTTGTTTCTTATTCAGTGCTTTGTATTTCTCCATATGGATGAATGGTGGTCATTCACCTTTATGGGAAAAAGCAAAGGATTTCAGTCAGAACCACCATTTCATTGGAGCAAAATCTGACATCCTGTAGTCTTTTCAGCTTGAAGCAAGTTCTGCCCTCTCTCAGCTTTGTAGATCATTCAGTTCACCCACTATTGCACAATAAAAGCCACGGAGAACTCAACATGCTGCAAGCAATTGCTTCCTCCTTCCATGCACATGCTTCCATTATGCATTCAAATCCATTGTGTAATGCTACTGCATAATGTGTGCCAACAACTGGCTTCTAAAACAATTTTTTGAGGGTGCAAGGACTTATTAGGAAATTTGGAACCATCTTCTCATAACCTTACAATGCAACAGCACAGCTAGATCAGACCAACATCTATCTAGTCCAGAATCCTGTTTTTTTTTTTACAGTGCCTGACTAGGTACCTGGGGAAATCTTATAAACAGAACACAAAGACTAAACACCACAGTTCCCAGAAACTTGTATTCAGAGGTCTACTGCCTTTTAACCCAGATGCACCCCATCCCCCTTTAAAGTCATCAAAGCAAGTGGTCATCATTATTACCTTGTAGCAATGAGTTGCATAAAGCAGTAATTTCTTTTAACCATCCTGAATTCACTACCCTAAAATTTCATTGGGTGACTATATGTTCTAGCATTATGGAAAGGGAGAAAACAAGTTTCTCTCCACTTTCTCCTCCACGCAATGCACAACTGTATGGATCTTCATTATCATGATCTCCACTAGTTGTGTCTCTTCTAAATAAAAATATCCCAAATACTATAATGTTTATTTCAATGGAAGATGCTTTCCTCCTTTTAATAATTTCAGCTGCCTCTTTGTACATATTTTCTAATTTTACAATATCCTTTTTGAGATGGGACAACCAGAACTGTACACAACATTGCAATTGCAGATGAGCCACAGACAGTGTTAGAAATTCAGATATATAAGCTAGGCACCAAATGGCACCTTGGAAACTAGGTTGCGGTCACAATGGAATATCTATTCACCAGGGAGTTGGGCTAGAAGACCCTTGGGGTTCCTTCCTATACAATTCTATGATTCTATTACCTCAACTACATTGCCTGACTGTAGCTTGCTCTTACAATTCACTTGTCCCAGTATGCAAGATGTTAGTCTTTTGCAGTACACAAAGTCAGCTGGCTCGGTGGAGATGTCAGCTGGCAACTTGGCGGCCAGAAATCTCCACGTAGTTGCAATTGGACACGTGACAATAGCAAAATACAGGGAATTTCAAAAACTGACCACAGGTGTATATAAATACATTACAATAGTGGCTGCCTTATTATCAGTCTCTTTCCCAATAATTTCTACCATGGAATCTGCCTTTTACAATGCTACCTCAGACTGAGTTCATGTTTTCGCTAAGATATCCCCCACAACCCTAAGATCTCTTTCCTGGCTAGTAACCACCAGTTCAGGAAACATCAATGTAAATGTGATAAATGCTTTTTTGTATCCCACTATTTATTACTTTGCAGTTAATTACAAACTTTGTTTGCCATTCTGTTGCCCATTCAACCAGTTTGAAGAGATCTTTTTGAAGCAATTCAGTCAATTTGTGTTTTTACCATCCTAAACAAACAGGTTATCTGCAAATTTGGCTACCTTACTCTGATGCCAGGTCATTTATGAACAAAATATAATACAGATTACTTATGTTTCCTGTTCTTTAACACTGATCCATTATATGACCTGTCCCTTTTTTCTGCAACTGCCCCTCATCTCACCATTTCAACCATGGAAATCTCCTACTCACCTAAACCCTTATCTAATTGCCTATCTACTTACCTAATCACTACTTATGGTGGAAGAATTTTAAAAACATTCCAATCCCTTTTTAAATGATGAAGAGTTAGAAACAATGGTAAACTTCTCCTGACTTTTATTTCCTTTAAGGTGGATCTACACTACCTTTCGTAATCTTCTTGTGACGTCGCAGGCACTTTTCTGACACACACTTTTGCCTTTCTCTGCATCTAAAGAAGTAACTGTAAAATAATGTTCTGCTTTACATGGGAATCAACACACATTGCACAGCATAAAACATTCATGTTTTCCAAAGGGCATTAACTGCATCCATTTAAATGCAAACCTTTAAATCACATTTCTTAATAAATCTCAGGAATTTTATGAAGTTAAAAAAATCTTTGTTGTTTGTTTATTTATTTATATACCACTTGATTGATTAAAAACAACCACCCTATTTTTTATTCAATGGTCATCAACTGTTAGGGATTTTACAATTATATTCTTATACCCATACAATGGAAAAAGGATGTAGTTTCACCAATGTCAGCTTCATATGCACTATCACAGATAAACCATGCAAAGAACGGCATACTGAAGTATGTGATGAGATCAAAGCTGAATGATGAGCATGTATCCTGCAGACAGGAGGCCTTGGAAAGACACCTGCCAGTTGTAGTAAATAATACTAGACTAAATGGACCATTAGCCTGAGCTGACCTAAGACTGGGAGGACCGGGTCTAAAGACGAAGTGCAAGTGCCTGGAGGCTAAGTTGTAAGCACTGTAAAACAGGGGGTCTGTTTGGGCCTGGCAGGTGACTTTTCTCTCTCTGGAGAAATGTTTGGGCCTGGCAGGCAATTTCTTTCTCTCCCACCCCAGTGGGCCAACTATGACAGGTAAGTGAGACCACCCACCTGTCAATCATCTGGCATCATATCGCCACCAGGTAATTGAGAGGCGGGTAGTCTTGCCCACCTATCGAAGTTGGAGGTGGGGGAAGGATACTACTCAAACTGGACTGATGTGCAAGCCTACTTTCTGCAGCCGCCAGGTATGGGGCAGGTGAGCATGGTTTTGAGAAAGCAGCCTGAAGGGCCATGTATGACCCACAGGATAGTTTCCCATGCCTGCTGGAAAACATTTTGCACAAAACTTAACACCTCAACTTACAACTTCAATGTGTTTTTGCACATTTCTAAGTCCCTTAACTCTCATCTTGTTTTTAAGAAATACATATACATAGCCATACATTTCCTTCCACATACTTTTGATTAGGACTAAGGGAAGGGCCTGATGGCATCTGTCATAAGCCCATTCTGATGTTAAATAGGTTAACTCTGCTCTAGCCCAGACACAGAGCTTAGAATGTTAAAAGCAGTGATAAAGCAAAACTGTGAAGATGGATCTTGCTATGAAATCAAGACATTAAAAAAAAAATCAATTGAAAGCCGTACACCAATCCTGCAATGGCTTAAAAATGTGGAAAAACTGTGGGTGTTGTGTAATGTTAGTCATACTTAGAATAGACCCACTGAAATAAATGTATTTAGTGCAGTGATTTACATGGGCCTATTCTAGGTATGACCAGCATTGGATACCACCCTGTGTTATTGCTTCTAAGAACTAAAATGCTGCCATACAATAAAAATGTCATATTAACATTACTCTTTAGTATCATTTCCGTAACATCATTCTCTGTTTCTCTGACCTTCAGCAACTACTCAATTTGCAACTCTATTTGCACAATATCTGAGTGAAATATTTCTCGCATATTTAGAAAATTGAAAGAGCACCCCACCTGTTTTCAGTGACAACACAGACACATTTTTTTAAAGTCTTGCAATAGTTTCAAGATTGGCATCCATTATGGTCTGTGATACAAACTGCAATATTTTGCTACTAAAAAGTCTACATTTTGAAGGGCAACTAGATCACTATTATTTTAGTAGCCAAAGATTTAGTTTGGTTCACCCTAACCAACCTAAACTAAGCCTTGGTTGAGCAAAACATGTGTGGGCTCCTGGAGAAGAATTTGCAGCTGTTCTGCTCATCCCTGGTTCTTTTTCTTGCACTCATTTGTTGCTAAACACAAGCTGTAACCAGGAACAAACCTTGATTATAGCTCATGGTTAGTGAGAAGAGAACTTAACCATGAGCCCCAAATCAGAAAAAGTTTGGCTTGAGAACCAGGCCATTATGGGTCAATAAATGAGAAAGTGTTTTTTTTCACAAAACTGATTAAAAATCTGTTCCAAAGAAACAACTGAAATCTCAAACAGTATGCTCTGATTCACAATATATTTTAAAATAATCCAAACAATTAACAAAACAGCAAGGTTACCAAAAATGCAGTATCAACTGTGCATTCAAATAATTTACTTATTATATACACTTTTCAGACAGCATTCGTACAAATAGTGCCTTTCATTATATTTGGCTGATGGCACTAAAACGTTTTTAATGCATGTATCACAACATTTTTTTATTCAAGCAATTCTTCAAAAGGGAATACATTTTACCTGTAAAAGTGAAGAAGATTTCATTTTGCAATCCAGCTCTCTGCATTTTTACATGATGGCATTCTGATTTGCGTAATACAACCTCACAGGATAGCTCAACAACAAGCTTGGTCAGTATCTGAAGCAACTTCTTCTCAAATGAAGTATTATAGATACTGTTGCAGGGAGCAGCATGATATCGTGCTGTAAACTCATAGTAAAAGTTAGGGTCAGAGAAAGCTGCAGAAGAAAAACACAAGATTAACATTTCAGCTTTCCCCTTTTATTGGTGGTATTATAAAATTATTTGAGTTACATTTTGAACTGTTGATTAATGAACACATGCTTTTATTATACACCTTTTGGTTTTCACGCAGGCTTGGAAAATGCCATCCAGGCAACAGATTACACCAAAGATCCAAACTACAACAGGCACAACAAAGTGGTTAGGCAAGCCCTGTGGGTTATTTTTCTTATGAACAGTATATTTTACATCAAATTGCTTTTTGAAACATCCCCTAGTTTCAAAAGATGTTTAGCAGCAGCGTAAGGGCTACTCTTCAAGAAACAGAAATCCAAAGATTTCTTCATCACCCAGGCTTCATGCAGTTCTTCCGATTCAGGCCTACATTACAACTCAGTCTCCAATCTGTTTTGATTTGTCAAGTTTCGTGTAGTAGTTAGAATTTGGGACTAGAAGTGGAAAGCCAAAATCCCTGTTTCATTACAAAGTAAACTTGATGACCTAGAGTCAGTTATGACACGTTAACCTATCCTCGCTCACAGGGTTGTTGGGGGAGGGACCAGGAAAGACCATGTGTCACTTTGATTCCCTTGGCGGAAGGGGAGGATCTAAATGTAGTGATAATTGCAGGGAAATGGTACATAAGAATATCTCAGAGATAACTTGTTTTAAAAACCAAGAGACTCCAAAAGAATGATTGGGTTCACAAAACAAAAAAGATTGTATCAGCTAGTAGAAGCCAGTGAAACAGAAGCAGTCAGATGCACCTGTTCAGAATGTTTTATTGGAACTGTAATTGTAATTTCAACAACCTTTTGAAAATACCTCTGTACTGAGCAGTCCAACAGACACAGTGCAATGGATACAATGCCTGACTCAGCATGCCCATGATTACAGGGGTTGGTTCTAAGCTGTGTTTCTCATGAGCACAGCAGATCAGAAATGTTCCACCATGCTCAGATTTCTGCTGACAGGTAGCATCTACACCTATGCATGCTCTGGGTCAGATGTCGATTGCACCACAGGGCTGCTCAGCTGATATAGAGAGCCACAATACTATAAGATCTGCCCAATTCAATTCCTTTCACTCCAATTCCTAGAAAAGTATGAAATAATAAGTTTAGAAGGAAGCAGCAGCTAATTCAGGGGGGGGGGGGGACAGATCTCTAGGAAGTGCTGACTACAGCAGGGATGGGGAACTTGTGAGCCCTACAGAACTCCCATCATCCCTGATCAATGGCTATGTCAGCTTGCGTGGGTGGCAGCTGGGAGTCCACAGCAAAGGAAAAAAGCCCCCACCCAGTGCATTCCTAATCAATAAAACATGAAATTTATTTCAGTTGCTTAAAAGTTAGGCAAACTAGGATTCAGGTATCTGGAATATGCTCCCTGTCAACTCAAAAGTCAGAGAGTGCTTCCTGGGGACACCAACAAAGGCCTTTGCAGACACCATGATGCCCATGGGCACCAGGTTGGTAACCCCCAGTCTAGAACTTCTGATTGAGAAGACTAAAGAAAATCTGTTTGGGATATACCACGTGTTGTCTATCAATGAGGATCAAATGTAAATGGTTTTGACTTTGCTCATTAAGGGTGAAATGCAGAAGACAATGAAGCACACCACCAAACTCAACTGGGATTTTTAACTGTGCACTGATTTCCCCTCATAATTCCAACAAATCCACTAATATTTTTTAAAGCAAAAACAGTTTAGAAGGGAAGGTGAATTTCTTACCATAAATGATATATTTGATTAAATAGCTTTTTTCATCTTGTTCAATGGTTGGCTTAAAAACAAGGGAACATGTGTAGACTCCACTAAATTCATTTTTGAAGTGTCGGAATAGCAAAGTTCCTGTTGGTGTTATTTTCACAGTCTGATTTTCTATTTCAAAAAATGTAACAAATTTAGTTTTATTGAAAAAGAAATTACTACCACCCAACTGTTGCTTCATACTGCAACCTTTCAGTATTTATTCCAAGGCTAACTACATCTCAGTACCTTATGGATAGTAAAATTATGCATGAACAAGTGATTACACTTGAAGGTCCCAATATTTCACATATTTGTATAGATTTCTATGAATATTGCTTTTTCTAAGGGACTCATTAGTTTTCAGGAATTAAACTGGCCACACACATTCCTAACTCAGTGAGGCTATACGTCATACCCACCAAAAAAGGTATTTCCACAACAGCTTAACACCCACCCACCATTTTTCTAGGGACACCCGGAAAACGCACCGAGAATATTGTTGCAGAAAATGCAATTACAAATTAAAGAAGGTGGATTTGGAATTCCAAATCTGGAATTATACCATCATGCTTATTAATTGACAAGTATCAAACACTGGAGACCTACTGATGGTTGTAAACACCTAAATTGGGTAAGTTTAGAGTATAAATATATAACACCTTTAGTTGGGTGGACAATATTACAATCAAAATATTTTAAAGTTCCAACAAATCTTGAAACAATTAAGCCAGTTAGAAAGATATGGAATATATTAGCTAATAAAAATAAATTTGATTCATTTTCACATGCTAAACCTACTCCATGAGAAAATCCTATTTTAATAATTGGAAAAAAGATGGTAATGTGGAAAAACTGGATGATAGCAGGTGTATTGACCTTGGACCAACTGATAGATGAGGAAGACGAATTTTGTACGTACGATGCTCTGAGAGAAAAACACCATTAGCCAGAGGGTGGCCCAATGGCAATACTTGCAGCTACAACATCTTTTAGTAACCTTCACAGCGTCTGAGACACCTGAATTTTTGGTGCAAATGGATAATTCATTTGAAACTAAAAAGTCAGTGATTACTTTTTACAGATATTAATTATCAACTAATATGTTTCATACACAGAGTTTAAGCAATTGTTGAAATTAAGAATTGGAATGTTCACTATTACCTAGACAGTGGGGAAATGTGTTGGCTTTGGTATCAGATGTATCAATGGATCTTAAATTAAGATTTACACAACAGAAAATACTACATAGAATCTATTGAACACCCTTACACTTGTACAGTATAAGAAAGGCCTATCAAATGTTTCTTTTAAACATATACTTTTACTGTGTCCCACACTTACAGTTTTGGGAGAAAGTGCTGGACTATATAAACAAAGACACTATGGGAAAATGTAAGATTTTTCAGAGGTGCTCTTATATACCCATTGTATCAAAACTGACAACAGAACAGCAAAAATGGAACTTACGCACCCTAATGGTGGCCAAGAGACTGATACAGTGGTACCTCGGGTTAAGAATTGAATTCGTCCTGAAGGTCCGTTCTTAACCTGAAACTGTTCTTAACCTGAGGTACCGCTTTAGCTAATGGGGCCTCCCACTGCAGCCACCACACTATTTCTGTTCTCATCCTGAAGCAAAGTCCTTAACCCAAGGTACTATTTCTGGGTTAGCGGAGTCTGTAACCTCAAGTGTCTGTAACCTGAAGCGTATGTAACCCAAGGTACCACTGTACTGATGAACTGAAAGAATATGATTCCCCTTAATCAATGACTTGCCAACATTGGCAACATATGAACAGAGAGTTTATATACACACTTTCTTTGGATAAATACAATGATATCTGGAATGAGTTTACACAGAATATATTATGTTACTGACAATTACAGTATATGTATATTAGGATAATAAGAATATACACATCTGTATATTAATGTATGGTAATATAACAGTATTATTTCTTTTTTCCCCATTCTCACTTTTTTTCTTTCTTCTTTGTCATTATATCTTTTTATAATTGAAATTCTCTTAATAAAATGTTAAATAAAAATAAAGATAAAAATGAATTGCTGGGGATACAATAGGTAGACATGAAGTTACCATGTTCAAATAAACACAATAGAGCTAATAGACATCATTTCACTCATGACATTCTCCCAGGATGCCTCTCCAAGAATACTAAGCTGAGATTTCTGCCCAGAAAGTATCATTGTTCCAATTTACTGAACAATCCTATTAGAACACTGATAACCCCTCTCAAGGAAGTGTAGGTTCAAACTGTCCTGGATCCCATTGGATGAAGAACTTAAGGAACTCAAACTCAGATTACAATTTCTAGTAAAACCTTCAATACTCAAATTGGTACAATACATAGGCCAAGTAGAATTTGAAGGTCCAGCACATACAACTCATGGCTAAGCAAGCAGATATGTTGATCCAACAAGAGTTACAGTCACTTTAATCCCATTATATGGGACTGTGGTGGGCACAACTTAGCATGGAAATCCAGACATTCTGACATGACCATTTAATTCCTATGAGGAATCTAAGTCAGTGCTATGCAGTTGTAGATTGCAACAAACATTTGAGCACAGGTCTTTCAGGAGGAAGTATGGGACAAAAATCAAATAAATAAATAAATAGGCTATTTTAGTTGCAAAACTTTTAGTAGTAATTATTGGAATATCAAGCAAGTTCTGTTTGGCCTAAAGGGAGAGCAGAAAATAAGTTCAAGGGCAAGCTTAAAGAAAGATCAGTCAAAACTATTGTATCATTATTATTTTTTAAATCCATGTGAATATAGTCATGATCTCAGACACATTCAAGTTGCCTTAGGCCTCTTAGCCTCTTGGGAGGAGGAAAATCCAAGAATAAATAAAGCCTCCGCCTTGAAATTCCAGATGCAACTAAAGCATATTTAAAAATTGCATTTGCAACTCCACCATTAGAAATCATTAGGATTGCACATATTCTGTACAAGAAAGGCTTTTGAGAGTCCAAATTACTAAATGAAACTTTTTGTACAACAAATCACTGCCATTATAGGCTGCTGTTTCCCCCCCCCCAATAAATCTCAAGCAAATGAAATTGTCATGTTGTTGGCATCCGTCTGTCTGGGGAGGAGTGCACCTTTGCAGGTGATGTCAAGCTGTTGGAAGATTGCAGCACCTGCTGTTTGCTGTAGAGACCAAGGCAGGAGAGACATGTTTTGCTGCAGCTGGGGTAGAGGAAGGCATCCAGTTGTGCTGTTGCAGATGCACCATGGCATTTCTTCTCTCTATGCTCCACCAGTGGTCATTTCTCCTCTGGTCACTGCAATGAATAACAACTTGACTGACTACGGGTACTGCGGTCCTCTGCAAAGGATTTCCACATGGCAGGATTGATGTTGCCAGCCTTCATGTCAAGTTTGCAGACATCTTTGTAACTCAGATTTGGTTTGCCAATGGGCCAGCTCACCAAAAGCATGTCCTTGGGGATCCTGCCATCTTCCATCCTGTGGACATGAGCAAGCCAGCGTAGATGTCACTGAGACAGGAGTGTAAACATGCTAGGAATTTGGGTTTGGGAAAGCACATCTTTGTTTGGAATTCTGTCCTGCCTTGTGGCACCCAAAATCCTCCTGACGCAGCACATGTGGAAGGCACTGAGGCATCACTCCTGAAAGTTTTAAGTTGTCCACGACTCACTTCCATAAAGCAATGGGCTCAACACATTGATGAAGCCTGGTAGACCTTCATCTTGGTATTAAACATTAGCATCACATTTCCCCATACCCTTTCAGAGAAGCGAGCCACTGCTATAGCTGCCTTGCCAATCCAGTTCAACCAATACAATTCACTTATGCAACTCCATCGCTAAGGGCAGAAGAATCCAATTCACAGTCTTCACTCTGAAGTGGGTCAGTTCAAGTTTATTAATAGTCCGCAGACCTTCAAATTCCAAAACATTGTATTTGATTCCATACAACGGAAAAATGCAAAGAATAATTCACTTTTCATTGTTAAAAATGTACGCAAGATGATGAAAAAAAACCAACTAGCACCCCCATCAAATTTGTAAAATCTGCCAGCCAAATGTCAAGCCTTGCCTAGAACAAGCAGCTAAAGGTGTGTACTTGGGACCAGCGAACATTTTAAGCAAAAATAACAAAATTGACAGAACCACCTCAAGTTTAGAATCTACCCCTAAAATTCACAGTTAGACCCCAGACAGAAGCTATGCCATGGATTTACCAACAAAGTCTTTAAGGGCAGGGCAAAACTGGCCCATATGTGTAAGCAAACATTTTAACCAGAATTTATCTCTTTTCTGGAAAAAAAATCACTGAAATGCTGAATTCTTTTTCATGGGGGGGGGGATATTACCTCAACTCTAAGCAGTTACAGAGGTTTGGATACAGAGTAGCATGACTCAGTCACACCTCACTAAGCACAGTTTAGTACAACATCCAAATGCAGCCAGCTGGACTTAAAAGGGAAAGAAACCTTACCTGTAACCAGGTCACCCCCAGGTCCATGCCACTGAAATATTGGATCGATCAATTCTGAATTTCTCAGACGCTTTGTTACACATAGAATACGTGGACTGTTATGATTCAACCTGACATAAACTTTGACTGAAAATACAGTATAATTTAATCATCAATTGTAGGCAAAGCAAAGTACATCAAAAGTTCAATGGAATTATACTAATAAAAACAAGGCTATGCTTTAAACAGAAAAGTATTTTGATTGCAAGGTTAATTCTCTGGCATAATCAAGCCGTACTTTGCATCTTCACCCGTTCTTGTGCATTCTGCTCCATATTTAGAAGTTGCCAGTGCTGGTGTCAATTTTTTTTTTTTTTGGCCAGGTCCCTAGGATCCTCAGAACTTCACATAGTCTCTTGACCTCAGAGACTGCCTGGTGAAACCTTTACTCCAAGGGCTAGGAGATGACTTTTTCTCACAAGAACCTCTTTTTGTTTTTATTTCCTAGGTGTATGGCTTTTCTCCCTGCACCCACATCTAAATGTCCATAGCACAGTAGTTCCATTCACCAGCCCATGCTATTCTGCAATATTCCCTTACTCCCAGAATCAGTCTCTTTCCTTTCTGGTTCTAATTGAAGTCTGTCTATTTTATTTCTACCTTCCTTGTCTTGTCCTTTCCCCTCTTCTAGCATCTGTTCCTTTCCGCTCATAAATTTCATGCGACGTCTGTCCCAACACTCCCATGTCTTGCCTTTTACGTGGCCACCATGGAAGTTTGAGTAATGCTATACAGCTGCTCACCTCCAGCTGCCCCTCCGCAGCTCACGTGTGTTTTCATTTGAGTCAGCCAGGAGGGGAATGCTGGTGGGGCAGGATGAGCAGCTGAAGTCACGGCTCCTGTATCCTCCTGACACTTAAGATACAAACACATAGGCAGCTCTCCTACAAACTCAGAACTGTTTGAACATGATTAATGGCACTTGCTAAAAAGCCAACTGGATCCAGTCCTACATACCCTAAACAAATATAAAACCAAGGCTTTCTAAACCATACTAGACACAAGTAGCAGGAAACAATTGTGTACATCATAAAGGGGAAACAGGGAAAATCTGGTAATTGTTCTGTCAAAATATGAAATCACATGTACAACTTCAGACCTTTTTATATCATTCCATATTGCTTTGGCCACCTATCAAATGAAAGCAGCACTGCTCAAGAATATGTTTTTGACGCTCCCTCATTCTTTCTAAGTTTTAATGTAGTTAAATACTATTTTAAAAAATTAAATTATTTTTGGAGAGTATATTATTCTGCAATAGTCAATACCACTCTAACATGGCAATCCTATACATGTCTACTCAGATATGAGTCCCATTGAGTTCAATGGGGCTTCCTCACAAGTTAGATGTGTCACAGAATAATCATATAAATAGTATAACTGACCTTAAAGAAAACAGTATTTTAAAATCTAGCTGTAACATTTTCATTGTTCAAAAGACTTCAAAAGATTAATGTGAATGAATTTAAAATATTTACTGTATACCTGGTAAATTGGTTGATCCTACAACTTTCAATGTACTAGAATCTGTACTGGCCGAAGTATGAACTGTCAAAACAGAATTTTTAAAAGTTAGCATAAAAATTCAAGCTTCTTAGGAATAAAAAAATGACAACTGATCATAACAAAATCAATGAACTTGAGCAAGTATAATTAGGCAGTTATTGTAACAAGAGACATGATAATAAATCATAGCTTATGAAGCAGTGGTCAAGGACCATGGTGGCCCATCCCCCTCCCACCCCACCTGTCACTTGCTGGCTTTGGAGCAGAGAACCTACCTTGAATTATGCCAGAGCTACCCATCACATCAAAACTCCAACACAGCCTCAGTGCAGTGCTGTGGATAGAATTTCAGATGTGGATGCTACTGCTGGAATCAAATTCACACACTTTTGGGGTAACTCACTCACTTTCAGCCTAAGTAACCTTACAGAATGCAATATAATGATTCCCATGAAAAGCCCTTTGAGCTCCTTGGAAGGGCAGCATACAAGAACAATTTTTAAAAGTCTGAGAGATTTACTAGAAGAGCTGCTGTAGATGGCAAACACATAACAATGATAAAGATTTGGAAAGAGGATGGATCTTCTTTTTTTAAAGTGCAGCTGTACCTTGGTTGCTTTGTGACTCAAATGTTTCGGCTCTGAACGCCGCAAACCCAGAAGTGAATGTTCCAGTTTGTGACCTTTCTTTGGAACCTGAACATCCAACACAGCTTCCGCTTGAGTGCAGAAAGCTCCTGCAGCCAATCAGAAGCTGCACCTTGGTTTTCAAACGTTTTCGGAAGTTGAACGGATTTCTGGAACAGATTCCGTTTGAAAACCAAGGTACGACTGTACTTTAAACATTTTCTATATTCAGTAAATAAATTTCCTATTGGAAAGTGCAAGATGCTCTGAGCAAAACTACCAAAGCTCCTGATTGTACAAGTGTCAAACACGAAGAGATCTGATCTAGCTAAAGAAAAGGTTTGCAATTATGGATAAACTCTGAAATTAACAGGAAATCCCGTATGGCCTTTGGCACAATAGGCTTGTGTGCTTTACTATGTGTTAACCCCTGGCTAATCAATGGTTTGCCATGGTTTATCTACTAGTTAATATATTAATGTGAAAGATACTGCTTTATTTATTTTTTCTTAAACTCTGCTATGTTTATATTAAAATAGATCTTTGATACTGAATATTCAACACATTTAAGATTTCACAGCACTTACTGAATCACAATTCCGTATTATTGAGACAGCAAACTTTAATAAGTGGATTAATCAAAAAGACCCTTGCATTAATGTTTCTGTAACAGAAATTTTAAATCTAATTAATATAATTATTTGTGTATTTACTTGGGTGTTATTTACAGTAGAGAATTACAACAGTGATATAAATATTTAACAAGCAACTAGTTACATGGGACTGTGCTTAATGGGACTTATGAGTGGATGTGTTTATAGGGATTGCACCATAAAGGGCAGGTGGCTAATCAAGTGAAACATCTAAACACTTTTAGAACTCTATCATTTGAGTAGTAATTTCTTCTAAGCCTAGTACCACAAAACTTCAACAAGTTCCTACATCTTGGAAGTTTTAATCTAATTGCTTCTAGGGGCAATGTGATCCCATCTGATAAAATTAACTTAATTTGTCCTTAAAACTTCTGGATCCATTGTAAATAAAACTGAGTGTTTGTTAAACAACAAATAACATCAGCCAAATATGAAAAGTGGTTTCGGGATTTTCGTTTTGAGCAACATACCTGTACTTTTCCAGCATTCTGAGCTTGATCTATTATTCAAGCTACTTTCATCCCATCTGTTCAATACTTCTAAGTTTTTAGTTTCAGATATTCTGAACAGAAAAACATGCAATAGCTAGAGCCACAAGATGGAGCACTTTAACTGCTAATACAAAATACTAGTAGTATAAATAAAAAAAACGGATTTATAGAGTATACATCAAACTTCTTTGAGCATGTTTTCAGTACACATGGTCTATTTATTAATGTACTGATAAAAAAGCTCGGTAGTGAATTGTTTAATGTTATTTTTTATTACAATGCACCAACATTATGCATATATGTTATTTTTAAACATTATTTTGTAAATTTTACCAAAAAAGCTGTTTAAAAAATCATCAAATCAAAGTTCAGAAACAGTATAAAAGACTAGTTACAGGTGGGTAGCCGTGTTGGTCTGCCATAGTCGAAGCAAAATAGGAAACAAAATAGGAAATTATTTCCAGTAGCACCTTAGAGACCAACTGAGTTTGTTCTTGGTATGAGCTTTCGTGTGCATGCACTTCACGAAAGCTCATACCAAGAACAAACTCAGTTGGTCTCTAAGGTGCTACTGGAAATAATTTCCTATTTTGTTTCCTATTTTGTTTCGAGTATAAAAGACTGAAAAAAAAAAAACCATTTAGAACATTTTCCTTGAGAAAAGAAATATAATTAGGAAGTTCTTATGACAATACTCAAGGAAAAATATATTAGAAAAGTGTTGTAATTTAAGTGTTATTGAAACCACTTTGAATATAAAGAGATTTTGAATAGATCCTACACTTTCTCTCTATAAATACCAATATGCTTTTTATATTTATTCACGGTCCACAGTATAATACCTGGCTCACATGTAATGCTAAGATAAACCATGGTTTACAACTAGCGGCTTCTCTGGAGGAGATAAATGATGAGCCTGGGTTCAGATGATAGGTAAGGCAAACCATGACTTACCTGACAGCAATACAGCATGACTAGTGGAACACAGGGGCTGCAATCTGTTCTCTGGAAACCTGTACGTCTGTGGGAAGTCATGGTTTGGCTTAGTTTATGTGTGAACTGAGCCACAGTATAACACATGATATAAGGCAGTACAGTGGTACCTCTAGATGCGAACAGGATCCATCCCAGAGCCCCGTTCGCATCCTGAGTAGTCTGCAGCGCCGCTTCTGTGCACACGCAGGTCGCAATTTGGCGCGTCTGCGCATGCGCGACCCACCGAACCTGGAAGTAATCCATTCTGTTACTTCCAGGTTCGGCGCGTTTGTAACCCGTGCCATTCACAACCCGCAGCAAATGCAACACGAGGTACGACTGTAATTGACAGAGGGGTTTCAAACTAAACTTAAAACAATCCAGGTGGACGTGGGTAAGAAAGTATTTCTTAAAAGTTTATGTTTGTGTGAGTTTATATAGCGATATAAGGTAGAGGAAAACTAGGACTGACTGATTTGATTTGGGTAGTTTGGGAAGGGAAGCAGCTATAGCTCCATGTTTCCCAATTCCTTTGTAACATCTGCAAAAAGTTTCTGTAAGCTCAATTACCGGTACTTAGAAGAAAAGTAGAGAGTTAATGAGGCAGGGAATTGTTACTACCTGACATAAAGATATACTGAATGTATATGTTGTTCACTAAGGTGTCAGGGTATTTATAAATTTACTTAAATTTGTGTACCACTCTTCAACTGAAGATCACAGGTGGTTCATAAATTAAAAAACAAAATGAGAACACAAGATACACAATAAAACAAAAGCAAATCAATAACCCACTTCCCATGGCCGTACGATGTTATTCAGCCAAAGGCCTGGTTACAAAGAAACATTTTCACATGGCATCTAAATATATGTAATGACGGCTTCCCAGTCAAGCCTCCCATTTACAATTCCATTATCTGATTATGCAGGGATTTCCAAACTATGAGGACAAGTGGGCACATTTTACATTTTAAGGAAGTGTCATGACACCAGTCCCAACGTTAGAAAGAGTGCAACAGCCCACTACTAACAGAAGTCAGCTATGTCCTGCTGGTTCTGATTGTAGAGATCACTCCGTATTGATGTTTTCCACACACAATGATGCTGTTATCTAATAATAGGAAGGGAAAATATACCTAGTGGTCGCACCACACTTTCTTGCACACACGTGAACAGTACATACACAGACAATACACACACATACTTCTCTTTTTTGCTCTGCCCAAGAGAGAACATCCCCTTCAGAAAAGTCCATCAAAAGAGTAAAGGAACTACCTGCCAAAAGCTCCACATGGCTAGTGGGCACCTTCCTTTTCTTGTTACAGGTAGGTAGCCGTGTTGGTCTGCCATAATAATAATAATAATCCTTCCAGTAGCACCTTAGAGACCAACTAAGTTTGTTCTTGGTATGAGCTTTCATGTGCGTGGTATCTGAAGAAGTGTGCATGCACACGAAAGCTCACACCAAGAACAAACTTAGTTGGTCTCTAAGGTGTTACTGGAAGGATTTTTTATTTTGTTCTTCCTTTTCTTGTTATTGTATAGTGCTTTCTTAGCATTTCTAACAAGAATCAGGTCTTGGTAGGCTTATTGTACCCATCCTTTGTAATCTGTCCTGCCACTTTCAATTATATACTGCTCTGGGATTTTCAAATGAAGGGTGGTATATTAATTTAATAATACTGTATAGTGCTCTCTTTTTTTAAGCCTTGACTTCTTGAGATTCTCCTCTCTCTTTTGAAATATTTTGCACCCACAGCTCCACCATTTCACTATTCAGATTCCCCAAGTCCCCGTTTTCTCTCTCTCATGGCATCCTCCTTACCATGATGAACAACTGCGGGAGTATTTTGGGGAGGAAGTAGGGGAAACAGTAAATACATATAAACATAACTGCAAGGTGGGAGCACTTACGTTTTGCACTAAACAAACCAGAATAAATGCCTGCGCGCTGCCTCCTCTAATTATGTCAGAAATGTTAATTCAAAAACAAAAAAGGCTGGTAATCTCATGATCGGGGCGCACCATGCCAGCCGCGCACGGGGCGCACTTTCTGCACATTTTGAGGAAAACCTGATACACAGGTATGTAAGAGAGG
Source organism: Lacerta agilis (assembly GCF_009819535.1). NCBI lineage: Eukaryota > Metazoa > Chordata > Lepidosauria > Squamata > Lacertidae > Lacerta > Lacerta agilis. The sequence continues at coordinate 49,636,543 of NC_046325.1, read as the reverse complement.
TCGCACGCAAGGAGTGCGCGTAAATAGGGGGGTTGGCTTTGCAAGATAAAATCACCGAACAAGCTCAATTAATTACAGCCAGGACGATGCCGATAGCAAAACCGGGAGAGGCGCCTCCCGACAATTCCATGCCTCCCCCGCCGTGGCTGCCAGGATGAGCCGAAGGGCCCCCCTCCCGCCTTCCCTCTTCACCTGAGGCGAGGCCCTGCAGCACCGACAGCGCCACGACGAGCAGCGGCGCGCAGAGGAAGGTGCGAGGCTGCGGCGCGAGCCTCCTCCGCCGCAGGCGCCGCATTTCCCCCGCCGGAAAAGGCGCCTCCTCCTGCTGCTCGCTCTCTTTCCCGAGCCAGGTCGTTAACCGCCGGCCTTCGATTCCCCTCGTCACAATGGCCGCCGAAGAAGAACCCCCTCGCGCCTCGAACCTGGCGCGCCTTGGGATTCTCGCCGTGCTTCGCAGCGCGGCACCGCCACTGCGCAGCCGCAGAGTATTGGCGGGCTTTTCGCGTATCGCCCCGCCCTCACCTCCCAGCCCCGCCCTCTCTCTGTCCGTTATTAGCATCGTTGTTTTTAACGCGCCAAGATTTAAACGCGCGCACGCGCTCGCCTTTGATTGGTCGGCTTGGCCTTTTTAACGATGCCCTCCGAGGCGCTGCAGCCCCGTCCCCGTTGCCCCTGCGGAGGGGGGGGGGTGTTGGGGAAAAGGGTGGCAGAGCAGAGGCGCTCCAGAAGGTTCCGCCCTGGCCTTAGGCAGCTGCAGCTCTGAGCGGAGGCCCTGCGATCGTCCGATGAAGGGCAGCATATAAACTGAATGGAGGAGGAGGGTGTGGGGGGTGTTGGGTGGACGACCCTTCTAACCCCTGGATCCAGCAAGTGTTGAAATATAAGCCAGCTTGCCTTGCAGTGTTAAGGAGATGGCCTGGGTGATGGGCCCTTAGGGGAACAAAGGAAGGGGATCTTTGCCAGATACCTTCCCTCAACGGACTGTTAGTTAAAAATAATGACAAGAAGAAGATTCAACTGACAAAAAGAAGAAGAAGAAAGGACAGAGACGAGAGTGATGGGAACTAGAAGCTAGAAGTGGAAATGCATCAGGTTGGGAAACTATAGTCTATAGAGCAAGTGAGGGAGCGATGCTGGATGTCTGCTGGAATCCCAGGCTGCAGTTATGGGGGAAGCAAGACTCTTTTGGGCTGTTAATGCTGTCAGCCCCTCCATCATAGGCTCATGTTGTATATATGCATAATAACACCGTGTCTGCTGTACCACATTACAAAAGGAAACACAAACCCTGGATAAGTACCTGGAACCTTGCACTGCTCAGAGATTTGGAGTGGCGTGCAACACTGGTGTTAGAAGTGGTGTGCCTGAATCAAGATGGAGGGAGGAATAGCAACACTCCCTGAGCAGCTTGAGACAATTGAGCAACAGCAGAGCCAGTGGTTTGAGCAAATGACCCTGTGGCAGAACCAGCAGTTCGGTAGAATGTAGCAGCTGCAAGCAGAGTGTGTGAGAAGCCTTCTTGGAAAGATAAGTGTGAGGTGAGATTCTACAGGGGTTTGAAAGCGGGATAAAAAGCACTTCGTCATTTTCTTCAAACAAAAATAATTTTGTAGGAATTCATTAGCTTTTAAACAATCATCCATGTAACCTTATTTTGCTAAGTGCCTCAGCTTAAAAGCCTGCCTCTGTCCTGCAAGACTTTCTCTTTCATCCAGATATGCCAGGGGCAACTGAGGACTCGCCCACACTTCCACTGGTCCTGTGTTCTCTTCCACTTGTGCTGCCGCTTTCCCCCAGAAAACCCACTGTTTACTGTTGAAACACAGCAAACATCAATCAGGTTTCCTGCAGATGATGTTTGCTCCGATTCAGCATTAAACAGCAGGTTTTCCCAGGGAAAATGATGCAGTGAGCAGTAAACCTCTCAGACCAAAGCCTGGAAGGCACAGGGCAAATGGATGTGTTGGCAAGCCCTGCCTGCTGCAGCAGCAGGGGAATTTGGACCCTTTGGATGATGCTGAGCTGCATCATCCATCAGCCTCAGCCTGTGTGGCAATGACCAGGGATGAGTTGCCGTCCCGCAGTGGGGTGGGTGGGGGACAATAAAAGTTCCCCATACCCAGATACTGCTCTAATGAGGATAGTCCCTGCACTCACTCACCACCTAACAGTTTTGCCATCCAGAATCAGAAATGGAAGGAAATGGAATATTGGTTTAGATACTGAACGATGCAGTAAATATAACTTGTCCGTCAACAATATTTTTGTTAAGCACACGGGGTTTTTTGAGGGGCAAGGCAAAATTCTGAAAAGGCATCACCACCAGTAAAATGGCTTGATAAATCTAAGCAAGTACCGGTAATATTAATCTCCTTTTGTTGTTGTTGTTGTTCAGTCGTTCAGTCGTGTCCGACTCTTCGTGACCCCATGGACCAGAGCACGCCAGGCACGCCTATCATTCACTGCCTCCCGCAGTTTGGCCAAACTCATGTTAGTAGCTTCGAGAATACTGTCCAACCATCTCATCCTTTGTCGTCCCCTTCTCCTTGTGCCCTCCATCTTTCCCAACATCAGGGTCTTTTCCAGGGAGTCTTCTCTTCTCATGAGGTGGCCAAAGTACTGGAGCCTCAACTTCAGGATCTGTCCTTCTAGTGAGCACTCAGGGCCGATTTCCTTGAGAATGGATAGGTTTGATCTTCTTGCAGTCCATGGGACTCTCAAGAGTCTCCTCCAGCACCATAATTCAAAAGCATCAATTCTTCGGCGATCAGCCTTCTTGATGGTCCAGCTCTCACTTCCATACATTACTACTGGGAAAACCATAGCTTTAACTATACGGACCTTTGTTGGCAAGGTGATGTCTTTGCTTTTTAAGAGGCTGTCTAGGTTTGTCATTGCTTTTCTCCCAAGAAGCAGGCGTCTTCTAATTTCGTGACTGCTGTCACCATCTGCAGTGATCATGGAACCCAAGAAAGTGAAATCTCTCACTGCCTCCATTTCTTCCCCTTCTATTTGCCAGGAGGTGATGGGACCAGTGGCCATGATCTTAGTTTTTTTGATGTTGAGCTTCAGACCATATTTTGCGCTTTCCTCTTTCACCCTCATTAAAAGGTTCTTCAATTCCTCCTCACTTTCTGCCATCAAGGTTGTATCATCAGCATATCTGAGGTTGTTGATATTTTTTCCGGCAATCTTAATTCCGATTTGGGATTCATCCAGCCCAGCCTTTCGCATGATGAATTCTGCATATAAGTTAAATAAGCAGGGAGACAATATACAGCCTTGTCGTACTCCTTTCCCAATTTTGAACCAATCAGTTATTCCATATCCAGTTCTAACTGTAGCTTCTTGTCCCAAATAGAGATTTCTCAGGAGACAGATGAGGTGATCCGGCACTCCCATTTCTTTAAGAACTTTCCATAGTTTGCTGTGGTCGACACAGTCAAATGCTTTTGCGTAGTCAATGAAGCAGAAGTAGATGTTTTTCTGGAACTCTCTAGCTTTCTCCATAATCCAGCGCATGTTTGCAATTTGGTCTCTGGTTCCTCTGCCCCTTCGAAATCCAGCTTGCACTTCTGGGAGTTCTCGGTCCACGTACTGCTTAAGCCTGCCTTGTAGAATTTTAAGCATAACCTTGCTAGAGTGTGAAATGAGTGCAATTGTGCGGTAGTTAGAGCATTCTTTGGCACTGCCCTTCTTTGGGATTGGGATGTAAACTGATCTTCTCCAATCCTCTGGCCACTGCTGAGTTTTCCAAACTTGTTGGCATATTGAGTGTAGCACCTTAACAGCATCATCTTTTAGGATTTTAAATAGTTCAGCTGGAATATCATCACTTCCACTGGCCTTGTTGTTAGCAAGGCTTTCTAAGGCCCATTTGACTTCACTCTCCAGGATGTCTGGCTCAAGGTCAGCAACCACACTACCTGGTTGAGTGCATGAGACCTCTATATCTTTCTGGTATAGTTCCTCTGTGTATTCTTGCCACCTCTTCTTGATGTCTTCTGCTTCTGTTAGGTCCTTTCCACTTTTGTCCTTAATTGTGGTAATCTTTGTACGAAATGTTCCTTTCATATCTCCAATTTTCTTGAACAGATCTCTGGTTTTTCCCATTCTGTTATTTTCCTCTATTTCTTTGCATTGCTCGTTTAGAAAGGCCCTCTTGTCTCTCCTTGCTATTCTTTGGAAATCTGCATTCAATTTCCTGTATCTTTCACTATCTCCCTCGCATTTTGCTTGCCTTCTCTCCCCCGCTATTTTTAAGGCCTCATTGGACAGCCACTTTGCTTTCTTGCATTTCTTTTTCATTGGGATGGTTTTCGTTGCTGCCTCCTGTATAATGTTACGAGCCTCCATCCACAGTTCTTCAGGCACTCTATCCACCAAATCTAAGTCCTTAAACCTGTTTTTCACTTCAACTGTGTATTCATAAGGAATTTGATTTAGATTGTATCTTACTGGCCCAGTGGTTTTTCCTACTTTCTTCAGTTTAAGCTGGAATTTTGCTATTAGAAGCTGATGATCAGAGCCACAGTCAGCTCCAGGTCTTGTTTTTGCTGAGTGTATAGAGCTTCTCCATCTTTGGCTGCAGAGAATATAATCAATCTGATTTCGATGTCGCCCATCTGGTGATGTCCATGTGTAGAGTCGTCTCTTGTGTTGTTGGAAAAGAGTGTTTGTGATGACCAGCTTGTTCTCCTGACAGAACTCTATTAGCCTTTGCCCTGCTTCATTTTGAACTCCAAGGCCAAACTTGCCAGTTGTTCCTTTTATCTCTTGACTCCCTACTTTTAGCTTTTATATTAAAAGCTAAAAGTAGGGAGCTTTTATCTCCTTTTAGCTTTTATATTAAATCTGTTATCAAACTTCTCAGGTAAAAGATGTATTTCACAGTAGATTTTGGAGCAGTGTGAAGGAATTTGGTCAGCTTTTATTATTTAAAAAATCCATTTTAAAAGATTGTAGGAAAGTAGAATTGGAGAGGAACAGGTGGATCCAGCAACAGAACATTGTAATACTGTGGAATGTTCTTGTTCACTCTTCTAATCAGGTCTGCCCTGTCCTCTACTGTACTGTAGTTTTCCATTGTACCCACCTTTTTCCATTTCTACTGTACCCACCTTTCTACTGTACCCACCTTTTTCCATTTCACATCCCAAGAGTCAGTCACAACATCCTGTGGTCATAGGTCATGGAGTGCACTCAGTTATGCCTGGGCTGTTTTGGGGGGATGGAAGGGGGTTCCTCCTTTAGAATATTGTCCTCTAAAGCTTCTTTGGACTTCTGCAAACCTTGGCATTCCCTCCACATCTGCTGGTACCTCCCTCTTGTATGAGGACATTGTTGCTTTGGCAATGTAAGCATTGGCACTCGCATCTACAAGAGGGAACAAGAGGGACCTGCAAGAAAATGTTGCTGTGTAGAGTGCTTCTGTTCAGGAGACTCTCTTCTCCCTAGATTTGTCTACCCCACCCGACACACATTCAGCAGTCCATCTACACTCAACCAAATTCTCATTGGGCTATTTTGAAGGGGTTCTCTTAGGATTTTTTCTAAAGTTTTTATTTTGTACTTCTGCAAATCTTGGGCTTCCCCAGTGCCCTCGTGGGGGGTACTTTTTTTTTACTGTATAAGGATAGGCACTTGAAAAAAGGAGTCTAGTATTAGCATATTAGGGTAAATGTGGTGGTGGGTTAGAAAGAGGGAAAGCTTTGCAATTCATTTTTCATTTATCTTCACATTACTGTAATCTTTTGAAAAGAGATAAACAGACATTCCCAAAGCACCAGAGGGCTCTAGTACACTTTCTTTGCTGACCTTGTAAAAGGTGACCCCAAAACATTACCACTCAGGAAGATGGGGAAGGCCAAACTATAATATTGTTACAAAAGTCAGGTGCCTGCCCCTCTCTCTGCCATGTGGTGGCAAGAGCCCATGGGGTCTGTGTCCCTTGGGAGAATAGAAGACACGGCGGAGACTGTCTAGCTTTAAGAAATATGGTTTCAGTCTGCATGGAGGGAATCCAGATCTTATGGCATAGTCATTTCAAGAGGCAGCAGTGCAGGCTGCCTGCAGACAGCCCCCCCCCCAAAAGACGAATATTTGCTCCTCTTCCCCCTTCTTCCCAGAAACCCCTTGACCTCCACCAGAGCAGTTACCCTGGCAACCTCCCAAATCCCCAGTCTCTGTTCACACCTGGCAGAAAGGGCAGACGGAGTTCCCTTGTATTGTTCTTGTCCTTCAATTATTCCTTGATCACTGTAGCTCAGGAATTCCTTTGCAGCTTGCATTCTCCCATCATATCATATCACAAACAACCCAAACCCTGGCATTTATTAATTTCTAGGGCTTACCCTAAATCTATAATAATATATAAGGTGATTATTTTGAACTTTTATGTTTGACAATCTAAAACTTTAATACATTTTAAAACATTGCAGTAGGAAAGAAAAAAAGCATATAATTTGTGTGTGAAGCAGAGAAAATGATTGTTTTATTCATAGATCCGAAAGATCACTGCATTTTCTCCTGGATCCAGATCCCTATGAAATGCATCACTACAACTTTCATTGTGTGCTCATGTTCTACTGTCACCAGGCAACAAAGAGACTCTTCTCATTTGACAGCTCTGTTCCCTCCCGGGTTTCTATCTCCTTTTACTTTGGTTTTAAAGTAGTGTTTTCTTCCATAAGTTGGAAAGGTTTTTGGTTGTGTGTGTGCTGTTAGTTTCCGTGAGAGTTCCTGGACAGGATTAGAAAACTATCAAGACTCTTAATATCTCTACCTGGAAACAATACAAAAATAATTATGACTTCTGAAGTCACTGCAAGGCAGTTCAGTCACCTAAATTCTCACAAGATGCATCAGAAGCAGCATGAAGGTCTCTTAAAGAGAATGTATATGCCTTTTGTGAGAGGACCTGAAGACAGACACTTTTTTCCCAGTTTCCACAACAAATGCAGTAATGCTTTTCTCAAATCCAATCCTTTCATTCAACCTGAAGATAAATGCTACCTTTTAGCTCCACATCGGGATGATCTGCCAATAATTAACCCTTCTTCAGGATTTGTGAGCCCAGGAGGTGCAGTTGAAGCTAACCAAATCATGTACAGCAAAAACAAGGAACCCCTGGGGAATGGTAAAGATGTGCAGCCTCCACCGTCGGCCCCCTTCCCACATACGACACCCCAGCCTGCAAACAGAAGACTCTCGGTATTGGAAGAGATAAAGCAGGACCAGCGGTGGAACTCAAGAGCAGTGCCAGATATTTCTCTCAGGGCAAAAATTGGAGGTACATGGTGCTATCTTTTACTGGTCTCATTGTATTCACTATATTGTCTGATGAAAGGATGCAAGGTGCAGCTTTGGTACATCAGCCTAAATGATGTTCCTTAAAGTGCCAAAATGCATGTTATGCAGAGTTTTATTTAACTTTCCCCCTGGTGAATGAAAAAGTTGCAGTGCTGAAGAACAGGTGAGGGGAATGGGTTGTTTAACCTTTTCCCTGCTGACCATGGTTCTACTTAAGTTCAGTTGGCAAGGCATTTGCAGGGGCAAAATCTGTTTCCTCCCTGCAGTATTGGGTTTATCAAATGTAGAGGGCAGACTTAAACCTCACTCAGACAGGGTTCTGGGTGCACCCTTTTGGTTTCTTCCATGCAGTATGAGTAAATGCTGTCATTCACTTCAAAGGGGAAAAGTGAAGTACTGCATTTGAGGACACTGTTCTATTGATAGCAAATGCACGCATCCCTCTCCTGACCCTGAATAATCTCCTCCACTGACAAAGACAACAAGTTGTCAATGCAATATACAGGCACAATTACCACTTCCCCCTCCATCATGATAGACTGTGTTTGTTGCTGCAATTTTTATTTCCCGTTTGTTTTTATATTGTTTGATATTTTGTGGTTGTAAGATACGTTGACTTATTTTAGAAAATAGGTAGAATTCTAAGTTTTTAAAACAATAAAATAATGATAGGTGGTTTGTTAACTATAACATAAGAATATATAAGATGAAATATAGCTTGCCTGTCCAAACAACTCAGATCATGTACCGGTAATTAATTGCTAAATTATACATTGTGTTGTTCCAAAGGCTCACTAATCTAAAGCAGAAGAGAGTTGGTGGTTCATTTTTAATGTAAGAGCCTAAATCTAATTTCAGTTCCCACCTCTGCCGTGGATTCACTATGTGGCCATGGGTAAATCACTGCCCCCAGCCTTGGGTCACATGCACACCACACATTGAAAGGACTCTTATCCTACTTTATCAGTCATTGCTTCACCCAAAGGATCATGAGGACATTTCCCAGGATTCTTTGTGGGAAGTCATGACTGCTGAAGGGAGGGTATAAGAGTTCTTTAAATGTATACAGTAATGTGGATGTAACCTATATCTGTGGGGGGGGGGGGAGAGAATAAAAAGGAACAATATGGGAGTGTTTGGAGAACAAACACAGTAAAAACTGTAAAGCATCAAATTTAGAATGTTATATAAATTATATTAAAATGGGGAGCAGCAGTAAAGAAAATGACACCCTATTGGGCCTGGTAAACATGTAAGCAATTGCTCTCTGGGTCACCACCTCCAGCCTCCTGTCTGCTTCCTGACAGCAGCTCACTGTCTCTTTTGTCTCTAGATTCAGGGACGAAACTAGGCCTTATTTTAACCAGGCCAAAGACCCAGTTTGGCACACTCACCCACTCGCATTTGTGTGTACACAGACACACACACACACACACACAGAGGCTGGGAGCCTCAATGGTGCTTCACCCAAACCCAGCTTAGCCCCCCCCCCCAGTTATGGCACTGTCTAGCTCTCTAGATCCCACAAACTTCCTTCTTAACCCCCTTTTTCTTCAACTATGCAACCACTGCCCCATTTCCTCAGATCTTTATTCCTTGATGGCTCTTCCTGAACTCAGCCCACCATGTCTTCCTTTGTGCCCCCCCCCCCATTATTAAGTGCTCATTTTGTCAAGCCGGTCTCTTCTGCCCTTTGTTTCTCCTTCTCCATCTGCCCTTCCTTCAGGTTCTTGCTTCTCAGTACCTGCTCTGCCCCTTCCTTCAATTACTCTGCCTCGTTGTTACCTGTCTCTTAAGTTCCCCGGAATCTTGGGACCACTTTCTCACTGTGCTAACTATTAATTTCACTCTCTTTTTTTGACCTATAGTGCTGCTTCATGGTTTTCTGTGGTATTTTCTCAGCCAAACTCAAAATTCACTTCAACTCATTAAAATGGACTGCAGCAACCATTCAGTTGTTGATATCTTCCCTCATTAGAAAGTATGTTTGCAAGCATTTCAGGGTATAACATTACTTTGGCAAATTACTGCCATAGACTTCATTGTTTCCACCACAGTAATCATATAATCATTTAAGTTAGTTAACATAGCAATATAAGAGCTATTTAACTTAGTTGTAATCTTTAATACTGTAGTAGGCTGCATAGCACAAGAAATTTCAACACTTTTTTTCAGGGTGGACAAGTCCAGTAAAAGTTATACCTGCTCCACCTAAAGTCAAAGGAAATTTTTCGCCTCATACATTTGCATTTCATGTGGACCCAGACATTAAGGTATTTTTGTTTCCTGCTATTGATTTTGTTGTTTGTATAAACCTGGGACATATTTTCAAATTAATACCATTGCAGATATTCTTGACAGCTAAAATTATCGTGATAGACAGGGAGTGGGGTAGAAAACCTATGCAAGTCATTCATGAGTAAGATGATATCTAAAGTTAATGCTGAAAGATGTGATGGATGGATGAGTTTCATCTTGTTCAGCTTGATGATTTGAAGTAGTTGCATGGAGTTATGAGTCCAAAAACTTGCTTGATGGACCCAGGTCTATTTTGGCTTCTAAAAGCTGCATGGGAGGATTGGCCTTTCAAGTCACAGTGAGCATAAATGCTTTTTGGCAGGAGAGTTGTGTTCCTGCATCTTTAAAAGAGGCAGTTGTCAAGTAGAGCACTCCAAACTATAGGATGCTAGCATAAGTTACACCAAAGTAAATTATGCTGTGGTATAATTTACCAAACTATTCCAAACTCAGTTCATGAGTACCTCAGTTCAGCGAGAGAAAATAAACAGTTTGTGATAACAGCTCAGTTGGCATTTGCTGTGGAATCACATTCAAAAACAGTTGCTACACATGGAATTCTTCCCAAAATGTTACAGGTAGCTGTGTTGGTCTGCCGTAGTCAAAACAAAATAATTCCCCGCCCCCTTCCAGTAGCACCTTAGAGACCAACTAAGGTTGTTCTTGGTATGAACTTTCCATATCTGAAGAAGTGTGCATACCAAGAACAAACTTAGTTGGTCTCTAAGGTGCTACTGGAAGGAATTTTTTTATTTTGTTCCCAAAATGTGTTGTTTGTGTTCACACTGAGAGAGGTTTCATATACGGTATATTCTGTGGGAAGAGAACCACATACAGTAGGAAGGAAATGTAAACACACGGGTAAAATGTACAGGGCCTCCTTAGCATCCCCGCCAGCAGCAACTAATCACACCACACCACCCACCAAGGTACGCACACCCAATCATACTCTCTATCCACCGTGCTGTGATACAGCACCACTATGTAAACCAGCACCAGGGGAGCAGTGCCCCAGATCACAGCCTCCGCAAACACCCCAAGCCCACACCGCCACCAACACACATGAGGAGATGCAAAGTTAAATGTTATTGTAAGCACCCAAAGAGATATACCAGTATGTTGTAAACGGCATAGCACACACAGAGAAAGGTGCAGAACACACATATACCTTGAAAACAACCATTTGTTTCTTTCATAAAACTTCAAATCCCACATTAGGCAAATTCAGAAATTATGTGGAGAATCTGGCACCCATGAATTTTAGGGGATCCTCACTCCTGCAGACCCGTAACAATATATTAGGGGGAAAGTGTGCATAAAAATAATTATATTAGTGAAAATATAATACAAAACTGCATTTATATTAGGAGAGATTTCCTGCAAGAATGTACATTTGTCAAAACTGCATACCAAAATGTGCTTATTAAGAGCAATTTGCACTAAAATGCTGAATAATATTTTTTATTAAAAATTAGCTGCAGAAATGTGGGGAACTGAATTTAAGTTTGAAACAAGTGAGAAACTGAGAGCAACAGCTTTCCATCACTAGCAGACACATTTGTTGTTGTATTTTATGTATTACATAGAGTCATAGAATTGTTGGACCCAAGGGGTCATCTAGTCCAACTAGGGGGCTGAGGTGTCTTCAGCCCCCTCACTATTTGTTGGAAAGGGGCTGGGCCTCCTTGGTATTGAGAGTGTGTGTTGCAGCTTTAGTAGCTGGCTCCTCCAGAGCGCTTAGCCTCCTCCAGACAATGTGCTGTTGTCTGTGTGGGGCATCATTCACAAGTGACAAGCGATGGACCCCCTCAATCGTAGGGGCAACCTGGCACCTTTGTAGTCCAATCACCTGCAATGCAGGAAATTTTAACACAGCATGGGGCTCAAATCCATGCTCCTGAGATTAAGAGTCTCATGCTCTATTGAAAAAGCCAATCTGAACATTTTAGGCTGCTCGAAAGGTGCAGGAGTAGGAAAAGGGGTAGCAATCTTATGCTTGTGTGCTTGAGACATTACACAGCTTGGAAAACTGTTCAATTGAAGGGCTAATCCCTGCATTATCTTTTATGATTTCTCTTCCATAATGGTTTCTTACGAAGTCAAGTGATCCTTCCTCTGAAGCCTTCAGAGATGAGAAAGCACGGAGGTATATGTATACCTCAGTGGCTCAAAGGTGAGCTTCTGTTTCTAGTAAGGAAGAATTCTTTAAACAGTTGGTGTTCATCTCCAATGACATAGAACTGTCTACTTTGTCCAATATGTGGTTTTTCTCCTGTTACAAATGCTTACAAATATCCTATAGTCAATGCACATTGTTATTGCAAAAAAGGGCCCTGGATGACAGGATGCTATGTAGGAGCTTTGGGTTGAACCCCTCCTTTGGTTCCCACTTTGTTTCTGTGAGTGTAGGTTGTTTTAAACTGTTTTCAATATTACATTTCAATGATATAACCTGCCCTGGGACATTGGGGTCAAGTGAGGGTAAATAATAATAATAATACTACAAACTGACATGCTTCTTTTCCAAAAATTAGCCATCAGGTACGGGAGAGCTTGGAAGTGGGAGCTGAAGAAGCATTTGCCCTAAATTTCTCAACTGTAGCATTTCAGATTGCAAGTGGGGATAAATACGACTGGAAGTTCTTCCACGTATTTTTTAAAATAAAAATCCCTTCACATAGGGTAAGCACATGGGATTGCATCCTGTTTCCCATCCTTTCCCCCCACTGTTGTGCCCCACTTTCCTCCGCCCTATTATTCTTGCCACCACTGCCACATTGCCAGTAGCACTCCTAGTTTCTCCAGTGCCTCTCCCACCTTCCTACCTTAGTAATGCACTCTGAGGAACAGCCAACAGGATTTTTCCTCAGAGCCCAACCATTCTGGATGAGGTGGGCAGAAGAACATCTGCACTGTTAGCACAGTTTGCTGTGGCTAAGGAAGGCTGTTTAAACTTAGAGGTGTGCTGCGGTAAACTCTGCCAGCACCCACACCCTTCCTCAAAGCAATATAGGGAGAAGAAGAAAAAGGGGCAGCAGAAACCATTCCTTCAACAGGTATGTGGGTGAACAGGTGACTGTGCCCTCAGCAGGGAGAGATGGGGGGCCAGGGGACATGCCCGTTCACCGTTCCCCTTTGCCCACTGCTTGAGGCAGTTGTCTCATTCCACCTCATGACTGGGCTGACCCCGCCCGCACATAAAAAATTGGATGTCCGGGACAATAATTTTTGCCGAAATTTCTTTATGACATGCTAGCTTCCTATGTGGAAGGATTTTGGTTTTGCTTTTGAGTGCTGAGACCTGCAGTCAGGAGTGATGCAACCCAGGCACAAGTTTACCACCTCAGTGAATATTAGGCCTAAAACAAAGATCTGTTGGGATATTTTAGAGCCATTCAGGTACACATGGCCATGTCATTGATCCGAAGGTATAAGATGATTGTTATTATTAAATTTGTTAGACATAACATTCAAATGTCAGAATGGGAAAAACTTTGGAAAAATGATTTGAAATTTACAGCTTGTACACTAATTAAAGAAAATTATATGAAAATGATGTAGAGATGGCACCTAACACCAGTTAAATTTGCAAAAATGTATAAATCAAGAGAATACAAATGTTGGAAATGTAAAGAGCTAGAAGGTATGTTTTATATGTGGTGGCAATGTAAAGTTATAAAAAAATGGGAAATAATATATAATGAACTGAAAAAAATGTTTAAAATAACCTTTGTTAAAAAGCCTGAAGCCTTTTTATTAGGAATTAAAGGAAAGGAGATAGCAAAAATATATAAAAATCTTTTTATGTATGTGACTACAGCGGCACGAATATTGATAGCCCAATCATGGAAAGAGGAAAAGATCCCCACAAAAAAGCACTGGCAAATTAAGTTAATGGAATATGCAGAAATGGCGAAATTAACAGAGAAACTTAGAAATCAAGACAATAACATTTTAAAATGAATGGGAAGTCTTTATTGCATATATATCAAAGCATTGTATACAAGTTGATACATTAGCAGTATTTTAAGAAACATTTGCATTATGATAAAAGATAGAACTGGATACAAATAGATTAATAATATTACATAGACATGCATGAATTGATCATGAAACAATGGAATCATGGGAGGGGGTAGAGGGAAGTCAGGATTTGAGAAATCCCACATCTGGATGTTTTATTGAACGTATAAACAGCATTGTTTGTTTTAATGTGATGTTTGTTATAATGAAAATCAATAAAAATTATTATTTTAAACAATTGTTAGTTGCTTTATCTTGTGCAAGGTGACCCAAGGCCCCCTACAACCAAGCAGATATTCCATCATTCTGTGTGTTAACATTAAGGCAAAGAGACACTTAAACACCCATGTAAATGAAACTTGTGTTCAATGAAAACAAACACAACTCTGTATACACTGAAAGTATAATATGCACTGAATGTCCCAATGCAATAGGTATTATGACTCAGAATAATATCCACACAAGGTATGTACAGTCACAAAGAATTTGAAATATACATATGCAGTCATGCAAATTGCTATGCAATATCACTGAGATCAAGAGTTCAATAGTTCTACTATGGAGTAAATCTATATAAGACTGTGTACATGAGGGACTCCAGTAACGAGACACCAGTGGGTATGGTCTTCTTTTTGTATGTTTCAGTTCAGTTGAGATATATTGATCAACATCAAGTCCATGCTCATTATTGGGTCAGCTTTTGACGCCTGGGCGCTTAGCTCCTAGTGTTCAATCAGCAAAGATGCATTTACTTTTTTTTTTTTTATAAGAATTTATTGGCATTTTTCCAAACAACATATACCCTCACCCACACCCACAAATACAAAACAAATATGACAAATACAAACGGTATCAAGATTCTTATAGCATCTTTCTAAAAAGAAAAATTTCTTTTTCCATATCTTGACCATTGACTTCCCCTGCCTTTTCACCTTCGATTTTATATCCTTAATCTATTTTATAACCATTTCTTCTGAAAAAAAAAAAAAAAAAAAAAAAATTTGGTTCAATTATATATTTACATCAAATTATCTTTTCAACACCTTACTAGTAAATACATCACCATAATAATACCTCATCCTAGTTCTTCTTAATTCAATCTTATCAATTTCTTAACTTAATCTAAGTCTTAATCTTGCTCCTCGCATCAAATCTAATTCTTCTATCCTTAAGATTACTGCTAATAACATAAAAACTTGAAATATCTCCTTTCATATACAAATAAAAATATAACAGAATATTGTTGACAGTATTCACCCTCCACTTTCGATTTGCCGTGTTAGACTACTTTAAATTTTGTTTAAGACTTCACCCCACACCCCCTCTGTCCATTATTCTTCTCCTGATGGCATCGGCACTGAACATCCGTGTAACTTCTCTCTCCCAACGTCCACAGATCCAGGCACAGTCCATGTCTCTTCTTGCCACGAGTTCAGAGGTGTCCATCTCATCATCTCCCTGCTTCTTCGGTTCTTTGTAACGTTCCTTTTCTTCTTGTAAATACCTTAATTCTCTGTCCCTGGCCCCCGAGCTCACACCCCGGGGACTGAATATAACAAATCTTAACGTCGCCTTGGGGCTGCCACCCCCAAAAAGCGAATTTCTTCTCCGAAGTTGCTCACTCAGTTCTCTCCATCTTTCCATCCACTCTCTCAGCTCATTAGCAAGACATTCTTCATAAGTGTCAAAAGTTTTAAAAGCCTCCTCTGTGGGCAATTGGTTCCCTTTCAGATCCCCACACAAGACTTTGACTTTTCTATAAACAAGTTCCACCTTCAAGGCAGTGAGTCTCTGTTCATCTGTTAGTCCAGAGTTCAATACCAGTTCAAGGACAAAACCCAGCATACTGGCAGAGGAGGAGGAAGTGGGTGTTGTATTTCTGCTCTCCTCTTTGTTCAACGCCATTTTTCTGTGCTGAAGCGCAAACACCGCAACTTTAAATGGAGATATTTTCCTCTAGTTAACTGCCCGAAAAAAGAGTTTGCCAGTCTCATGTGTCAATTTTAGCTACATTGAAACCAGTTCTGTAGCAGTAAACCCTCATTTGGTTACATTCTTCGGCTCGAAGGGAGGGAGGCAGGCTACCTTTCCCCTTCCCCCCGGATCGTTCCAAAAGCGCGATTTTTAATCCAAATCTTTACTCACGACCACCGGGTTTTTAGCTCCATTCTTCGCAGGTAGAACTTGGACGCTCACCGCGGGCTTTGTCGCCGCATTTGCATCCCGGTTGGGGCATGTCCCCTGAAGCCCGGCTCCGGTTGTCCCTTCACCCCCACTCCCCCTTTACAGGGGGGGCAGGGGAAGGGTTCGGAGCCTCCGCGGGCACAGCCGGGGAGCCCAGGGTGCGGGACGCTCTTCCCGCACCCCAAACGGAGCCGCGCGCTGCGGTAGCGCGGCTCCTAACCCCCGGGATGGACAAGGCGCCTCGGAACCGAGGCAGCCTTCGACCACCCGGCGATGGCGTCGCCGCCGGAAGTCGCAAAGATGCATTTACATCCTCCAAGCTGCAGCCCATCCTAAATTATACTTTGGCTGATGTATGTGAAGAGGCGGCAGAGGAGTCGCTCAGCATTTCATCCACGTGTGGCTTAGCTTGTTCTGTGATGGAATGGAGACCTTTGTTATGAAGTAAAGTTCATAGTTTTGACAGTTAGATGTAAAAAGCCAGGAACTCACATGCTTCTGTCCTGGCTCTCTCCACGTATCATTTTATCATACATTATGGAGTATGCATATCATATTCTGTGCTTCATAATATAGCCAGATATTTTTTTCATGAAATAAGCTCTTCCATCTTAGACACTTTCTGTGAACATATAAAATAACCAAACCCCCCTCTGTCCACCCTTATATGCACAGTCAATGGCTCTTATGAGCCAGCATTACAAAATCTGTCCACCTTTGCGGGGTGGAAATCTGTGTTATTTATTTCACTCCCTAGCCACGACCACTGCTGTAAAACCTCTTTCCCTTCTTTTTCATGAAGAGCAAATGAAGACGTTCCCTGGGATAGAATGTTGGCACCCAAAGTCAAGCCTCCAGATACAACAGCAGAGCCAAAGGCTGATAGTGTCTCGCAGCGTTTTTCATTGAAGCAGTATGAACCAAAAGCAGAAACAAGCCAAGTCAGTGAACTTTATTTTAGCTTGTTTATGGGCTGTTTGTTGTTTAAATCATAGTCATAGATCAGTGGTAGAACACACACTTTTTATACAGGTGCCCCCCCCCCCCTGTTTAATTCCCTGGCTCTCCAGTTAAAAGGATCTCAAGTAGCAGAGCTGGGCAAGAACTCAACTGGAGACCCTCAAGAGCTGCTGCTAGTCAGGAATGAATAGTATGAGGCTAGATGGATGCTCTGACTAAGTATCAGGTAAGTTCACATGTAATATAGGAGAGCAATAGTTCCAACAGTAGATGCTGAACTGCTCTGGATTTCCCTACTGTTTGATTGTGGGTTGATGGCTCTGTTTAAATGCTGCCTCTTTTCCATTATGTTTTTTGTAAATATTTAGCTAAGTTGCCTTGGGGTTCATTTTTAGTGCTGAAAAGTGAGGAATGAATTAACCAGGCAAGAAATTAGGGACAGGGATAGGATTTTTCCATGTGGAATTTTTTTGTTTACTCTTTTTTATTTTTAACAAATTTAACAGAGAACTAAGAAAGGAAAGGAATGTGTGTGTGTGTGTGTGTGTGTGTGTGTGTGTGTGTGTGAGAGAGAGAGAGAGAGAGAGAGAGAGAGAGAGAGAAGTGGGGGAAGTGTGTGAGAGAAAGCCCATAAGTTCACATTATAAATACAATAACCATCCCATCCATCCACATTAATTTAAAAACATAAATCCGTATGTGCTGCCCAGACAGGTATCCACATGAAGCTCACGTTCGTCTGCTCTTAATAGGTACACCGTGGGGGAAGCCTTCATGTAGGACTTGCATGAGAGGAGCTATAGTCATTTAAGAAGCCTTTATGTTGCAATTAAAGGCATCCTGTCCCATGGCAGATCAAACTACCTCAGTGCCAAAACAAGTTTTGTTCTATTCCTCTCATCCATATTCCTACCATGCTCACTGGCTACAGCAAAGATAGATGTCATAACCTCCTCACCACTCTCCAGAAGCCATCTTGGGATATAAGCAAATATCTAAATGAATAAATAACAATCGTAAGAAATTGTGCCCATGTTGTCTTTCTGTAACACTGAGTGAGCTTCTTGTGATACTTTTTACTCTTCCTGTGCAGAAATGTTTGCTGAAATTGTGACCCAGGCATGTTCCAACATCCACATCCCATGTACTTTCTCAATAAACTTCCAGTTCTTGTCTGCCTGAGAGAGAATAACCAGCTACAATGTGCCAGACACTTTTCAGTACAGTACTGAAAATTCCTGTGAAGAATGTGATTGTTCTGGTTGTTACTGTGATTATTAGTAGTAACGGTGTTACTCACACAGTTGGTGATCCCAAAAACATTCTTATTGTTCCAGGTTGTTGGAAGCCTCTGGGACAGATTTCAAAGAAGAGCCTTCATATCACCGCACAAGCCAATTAATTTGTGAGCTTCATTTATTTCTATAGTTTGAAAATGTTTGTAGATTTAAAAAAGTTATCTGTACTTTCTTTTATGGTTTCACATAATGGGAATTTTAAAGTGACATGAAGCAAGATTTTTGCTGTACGCATATGTACAGTTGTTTTGGTGGCACTGAATTTGGGCTGGGAGGACATCTGAGAGAGTGCAATTGAGCTAGATGGATCTTTGCTATGACCAGAAGTGCATTTCTGTGTTTGTGAGGTGGAGCAGGGCGGTGGCAGGGAGCTCTGTCAGGGGCTGGGTCACTCTCCATCAGCCCCTGACAGAAAGTGATCAGCTGAGGTGGGCCAGAGGTGGGAATAACTTATACTGCAACATTTTCTGCCAGTGACCTTGAAGGCCAAACTATTTTAGGGATTGTGTTTGGGGTTTTTTAAGGGGAATGCAGGGTACAAGGGCCTGATACGCTGGTTGCAGCAGAGCTACTTTCCATTCTGCCTGATTTTGCTATCGCCGTTACCCTTTCTCGTAAGAATCCACCTGCTCCCCAGCACCACCTAGTACTGCTTCTGCAGAAGGACAGTTCAGATCATACTTGCACATTTGAAGAATGCACACACACACACACACACACACACAGGATTGTGTGGACTAACTCCACCCCAGCTGTCAACTTGCCTAGTACAGGAGATTGGTGAATCTTGCCAATTTCCGCCTCTCTCCGTTTCTCTTTCCCCCCAATCTTAAGTTCAGTTCTCTACATTTCCATAACAGTTTGTTTTTAGTTTCAGAAGGTGCAAATCAGGTTGATTCCCTTTAAGTGCAAGCTGAATTAAATCCTCTGTCCCTACTCTAGGCAGCTAAATTCCTCCCAGGCAGCATGGGTTCCTTAAACGTCAGCCAAAACTATGATTCTTCTCATTGACTATAAAGCCTCATGAGGAGGAGGGACAGTGACAAACACACACATGGGAGTCAAATAGGTGTAACCATGGTTGTTTAGCACATAAACTTAAGAGCAATTAACAATCACAATGCCCACCCTAACCAATCCCAAGCCCTGCAGGAAGGGGCAGCCTGTCCTGTTTCACCATCTGAGGCAAAATGGCAAATTGCTGCCTCCTTCACTGCCCCCGAAGCCTCACTTACCAGGCTTCTGGCGAGATCTCACAAGAGTTCTGTGATTCATTGCAAGATTTCACCCCCAGCCACTGCCACTGCTTCTCCCACAGTATGCAATTCCGCCACCTGAGGCACTGCCTCAGTCTGCCTCATGGGCGAGCTGGCCCTGCCCACACGGAAATGGCAACAGCAAGTTTGTTGAGCAGATGAATAGTGGCAGTTGGCTGCTGCTATAGTCATGTGACAGTCTGTGCCCCTGCTCCTTCTGTCCCAGGTCTTTCAGGCCACCAGAGTTAGCTTTTCTCCTTACACTCTCCTTTCTTCCTCAGATCTCTGTCTCCAGTTTCTTCAGTCTGCTTCTTTCCTTTACCAACTGCCCTTCCTTAACTGACTCTCCCTCTTTCCCCACTACCTCATTGCCCTCCCCTTTGCAGAGCCACATTCTAAGGAGCAAGCATTACAATGGAAGCTCTTCAAGGAGTAAAAAGACGTGTGTGTGTGTATGTGTGCATGCACATGTACGTGCACATGCTTTAAATGAAGTCTGGTGATCCAGGGCAAGCTGGTGGTGCAAAGGGCACCAGGTGGCAAGGCTAGAATCTGCAAGACCCAGCCGGTCAGGCAATAGTATCATCCTAAGTGATGGAAACCCAGAATTAAAGTTTTTACTACCTACCAAGGCTGAACTAGGACCCTGTGTCCACTATGTGCTCTTAAAAATATACATGTCATTGCAAATTGTCTGAAAGCTGTCACATCTACAGTAATAACATACCAAATATTGATTGTACATTAGTAGGAAATAAGTTAACCAATCTAATGTGCCTTTCATCTTTAACAGTGTTAGTCCTTCCTCTCGAACTCAACAGCTCCCTTTATACACGTAAGTAAAAGTTGTTATGTGAATATATATCTTTTATCTTAAGCAGGGAATTTGTTCATTCAAAAAGAGACAAAGCCACACAGTCTGTTTGCATAAGTGCTCCTTGGCCCTATGGATGCCATTGACTCTGGTGTTGTTCTGATTTACAATGGCATCCATAGGACCAAGGAGCACTTAAGCCTAACCTGAGCCACAGAGAAACAAAGCAAGAGCAGTAGGCAATGAATCACAGAAAGAGATTCCAAAAGTGAGGCAGAGATTCAACAATGTGAGGAGTAATGTCATGAATCTGAGCTGAGGAGATAGCAGGACTCTGCACCAGAAGTAAGCCCAGTTGAGCTTGATGGGTCTACTCTCTGGTAAGTGTAGGACTGCAGTCTTCTATAATGAGAAAATGGATGTTGGGTGAGTTCATAATTCAGAATCACCAGATAAATTAATTGGCAGGAGAACAGAAGAAAAATACATGTATTTATTTAAAGCATTTTTAATCCACTCTACAACCAGAAATAGGTGGTCAGACACAAAAGAACACAGGGCTCTTTCACTTTTGATGGCAGTTTAGGGGAGAAAATTTCAGCAGGCATAGCTTGTTATTATACATATAGAAACTGAAATTTCTTCTACACAAACGTGCATCTTTTGCATCTAGTCACCCTAGCCATAAAATGTTTTCAGAATGGCTTACAAATGTCATTGAGAAGAAAATCCTTGTCTTCAGGCTTCCTGTCTCAAAAAGAAAAGGGATTGGGAAGGAGGAGGAAAAAGCAAATTTGGGACTCACCCAAACTTTATTTTGCGCTGCACTTCTGAGGCACAGGTCCATGCTTTAAAACTCCATGTCCAAGCAGTTTTTTTGTTTTGTTTTTGTTGCGGCACTTTCCCTGGGAAAACCTGCATTTTACAGTTGAAATCAGAGCAACCAGCAATCTGGAGAAAACCCCATTGATTCTGTGGTAAAACGTGGGTTTTCCTGGAGAAAGCGCCAGGACGAAAAGGAAACCACTCAGACACAGAGCTTTAAAGCCTGGACCTGTGCCTAGAAATGTGGCACAAAATGAAGTCTGGATGAGCCCTTTAGCACCATTTCTTACCGGTAAGTTACAGAATGTAATGACCAGCTGAAATGGAAAGATTTAAAGGAAGAGATAAGCCAAATGTTGCTGATCTTCCAGTAGAGTCCATGAGGAAACACATTACATAATTAGCATATTAAATTCATTGCCACAAATTATACAGTATGTTGTGGCCACTAGCCTGATATTTAAAGGACTGGACAGATTATGGAGAATTGTTTTTAGTAAATAGCAGCCATGACAGTTAAACAGAACTTTCCCATTCAAAGGCAGTGTGCCTATGTATGCTGGAGATAAACAATGTTGACTTCCTATGAGCTTCCTATCTAACTGGTCGCTTCTAGACGTAGTGTTGGACTCACTGGATGTTGGGTCAAAATTTGTAGTGTTCTTAGGCTCTTATATGCTTCTTTTCAGTTTATGGCAGTTCACGGCAGAAAAAAGCAACTTTGTACCACCCCTCCACCATTTTAATATACACATTTTCCCT
The DNA here is from genome assembly GCF_009819535.1 of Lacerta agilis. Taxonomy (NCBI): domain Eukaryota; kingdom Metazoa; phylum Chordata; class Lepidosauria; order Squamata; family Lacertidae; genus Lacerta; species Lacerta agilis. Next base: position 49,614,812 of record NC_046325.1, on the reverse strand, counting down.
ACATTGAGATTATCCCAGTGTATAGAATGGATTTTAGAAGATTGTCAGTTGAAATGAACTCATTCTCATGCTTGACTTCATATTAAGAGGGCTGATAAATAGAATAGGCATGCAATTCAGGCTATTACCTGCTGCAAAACCTATCCTATGGCTGTGTGATTTCATAAATCATCTATGAGCAGCTTGGAAACTGACTTGAGAAGTTGCTCTAGCAATTGTGGTCCTTGTGGACAGTTTGAACAGCCAGCTGGGACAAGTCAGACCTATGACAAAATGTTGCAGTGAATCCTCACCCCGAAGCAACATATTATAAGGTATAAGGCATAAGGGGCTCCAGCAGACCACGCCACCCTCCTCTCCTTTCTCCTTTTCATTGTTCTTTTCCAAGTAACACTCAACCTGCTATGGCTACTGAGCATACTCAGTTCTCATTGGGCTATGCAGGAGAGATCCCCACATCTACCAGTGGTTTTTGGTATATCTACTCTCCCGTTTCTCACTGTCCCTTTTTGGCTCCAGTCCTGTTGGCACTTGCCACATGAGTTTTGCCATTTTAAGCAAGTGGCAAAAAAACCAGGAGGTGTTTTTTGGGGATGGTGTTTCCCTTGGAGGTGAGGCCAGGCAGTTCTAAATACCAGCACTGAACAGGTTTGAAATGTGCAATGAGTAGCCCCACTGGAGGATTTATTATCTCCTACACCCCCGGGCAGGGTCCTTGTGTTTAAGAAATCGTGTCTCCAAAGCCTAGTGTCAAGTCAGACATGAGAGAAGAGGTGCTTGTCAAAATGGATAGGAACAAGGCACTAAAGAAATTGTGATAAGCACCTTTTGTGGACCATTCTGGATATACCAAGGCATTTTGTTTCCAAAACGCAGCACAAAGTCAGAGATGATACTGTGCTCCTTCTCTACACCCGCTGTCCATGTTAGGATGCAGGGGTGTATCAGGGTTAGACTAGAAACACCATCCATGTCTGGTTACTGAGGCCAACTAAAATTGGTGGCACCTGCATATTCATTTGCCCCAGGCCTGCACAACTTGTGATCCAGCAAGCCAAGCACAGCCCACCAACCACATCCACTGCCTTGCCCAGTGGCTCGAGAACTCTCCTCTTTTTTGCCACTTGCTTAGAATGGCAAAAGCATGAGGCGGATTATCAAGCATGTAGCATATCACAACCTGAGAGTAATGGGCTACATTCAGCATTGTGGGTCAGAATTCATGGCTTCTGAGATATTGCTCTGCTATTTCCTAGCACTGTTGTTATGGTTAGTTTTTTGTATACTGGATATAGAAATATGGAAGAAACTAATGAAATTGTTACAAAAAAATGACCTATACCAGTTTCTCGAGGCTGAGTACAAAAGGCAGTGGAACCAATGATGACTCCATTTCTTTCTCACATTATTTACAGTTTCCCCAAATTAGCTTATTCCACCTATGTAGTAAAACGTTGTCATCCATTTTTTCCTACAAGCACTGCCTAGTTTTCTGTGTATTTTGGTACGTGACTGCACAAATCTCTCTGTATGTTTTTGTGCACCTTTTAAATAAATAACGAAAAACTTGGAGCTTCAGTGGCCTCAGCCAGCTGTGTTATAAATAATACATATTTGCCTTTTGATTCATTCCCCCTTTTCATCCAAACAGAGGCTGTGTTGGTGCAGAGAATCCTGATGACCTGGACAATCCCTATGTAGACGTAATTGCTCACAGCAGAGTTCGAAATGCAGAACCACAATATGTGAAATCTTCCTAGTATGTAAACCTCAAGTTTCCTTTCTTGTATAGTAATTACTGAGAGAACCTGAGAGACTCCATATCATGCTGCCAAGCAGGATTTAAGTTTATTTGGAACCAGAGCATATGGGACTGGATCCAGGTGACTCAACTACAAACTTCTGGGATAGTAGGGCAAATCAATTCATGCACTGTGTGATTCCAATGGAATTTATATATTATATACATCCACACATCATTTTATTTGTATGCCATGCTCAAGGCGGCTTACAACATGAAAAAATACATAATTACAAACATAACTAAAAGTAATCATGCTTATGACTCATAAACAATAAATATGACCTCAAAAACTACACAACCAAACAGAACAATTTTCACATCAATCATATGATATAAGGCAGGTGGAAAAGACCTGCAAGACAGGGAGCAGGTCTTCCAGGACTCACAACCAAGATGGTGTTGAATTGTGCTTTTCCATTCCATGGATTTCAGTGGGACTAAGAGCCAAGCTACACAAACAGAATCAACTTTGTCCAGTTACTGTTGAAGTACCTCTTCACACTGTTGGCAGGGGTCACTGGCTAGTATGTTCTCTCATAAGCATATAGATAAGCCTCATATGGGGGGGGGGTAAGATAAAATAATCTGTAATCATATGCTAGTTTTCCGTGTACAGGAAGCATTTTCATAGGTAAGAGTAGTCAGACAGGAAAAGCTTTGACACACATCTGCAATCTGTAATGATATTGTCTGTCAGGAATATGTAAGATATTATTTGTGTGCTCAATACGGTTGTGTACCTCAGTTTTTAGCTGCAGCAGCTATTTTATAGCTGCAGCTATTTTAACTTGCTCATTAAGCATCAGGTCTTAAAAGGAGCAGATTGTGACATATCTCAGAATTACTGCCAGGGTAAAGAGAACAGGGACATCCAAATGCCTTTTGGATACTAAACACAGTATGTGAATAATTCATATAGTCTGATACACTAATAGGGAGCAATTCCAGCTTGGTTGTCTCAGTGGCTGCTCCCAGACACCTTTGGAACTCCCTCCGTGGAGAAGCTAGACTGGCTCTCTCCTTGTCTTCCTGCCAGCAGGTGAAGACTTTGGGAGACTGACTGCTTTTAAGGACAGCTGGTGCTGTGCTGTTTCTGTTGTCATTATTTGTTTGTTTTTAGTTGATAATAGATTGATAGATACACACATACAATCAGGGCTGTTTTTTTAGCTGGAACTCAGTTCAGACACCTCTTTTTCTTGAAAAATTGCACTGGTTTTAATTCAATCTATGTTTAATTGTTTTTTTAATTACCATATTTCCCCCATGTTTTTAGCAGTTATTTCTGTCTGTAAGCTGCCTTGAGTCCCTGTCAGGGGAAAAAGGCAGGGTATAAATTTAATAATAATAATAATAATAAGTATTAATAATAAGTATTAATAATAAGTATTAATAATAATAATAAGTATGGAGGAATTTCTCTTTATTTCAGTGTTTCAATGGATATTTCCCAAGCTCCCTGAGGCATGCTTTTTTTTAAAAAGTGAAAATGGAGGCACTCTTCAGCTCACTACCTACTTAAAACTCAGCAAGACCATTGTTTCCCCACCTCCACTGCACTTGTAACTGTATATATGGGATACAAGTGGCGCTGTGGTCTAAACCACCATGCCTCTTGGGCTTGCTGATCGCAAGGTTGGCAGTTCAAATCCAAAGTGTAAACCAGAGTGTGTACACAGCCTTCATGCTTAGTCTTTTGTTAAAAAGAACTTTTAAGGTGTAATGCTCGGGTATCTGATGGCTTTAGGAAGGTGACAGAGTGGGGAGCTCAGCTACATCCGTGGGTCTTGGAAGATGCCACCAGCATGACATAGGTGCCCATTGAAGAATCCTGATGGAAAACAATGTTGGCGGAATACACACATTTGCCAGAGCCTACACCCCTTCATTTCCCAGCCACTCTCAGGTAGACCGTGGAAATTTACAGCCACCCCAAAGCTGGTGTGAGGAATTACACTCCCAATGACTTTGGGCTCACAGGAGACTTTAATTGTTTACTATGCATGGTGCACAATGGGAAATCCCAATTTACTGTCTCATTTGAAAGGCAGGTTATATGTGTGTACTGAAATGTAACTAAATATATATTCATTTCAATTATAAAATTGTCAGGTACACTTTAAAAACTAAGAATTTTCCAGAGAAACACAATCCTGTATTTCAGGGGGCTGGGCTAGACAGAATACCCTTTGGGTCCCTTCCAACAGTTCTGTGATTCTTCACCATTAACAACACAAGAAGAAAACATGGGGTTGTTTGAAATACACTCTCTGCCCAAGCAAAGTACCTCCATGTACTTTAGGTGTGGAGAGGACATTTGGCCACTAGAGGTCACCTGAAGATGCTAAAGGTTTACCGCTGTAAAAATGTTGGTTCCTTTTACTGTTCACACAGCTGCTAATTGTGCTTCCACTGCATGCCATTACTGAAAGATAGTCTTATATGAACTAGAGAATCTTAGTAGTGGAACATGCCAAAAGGAACAAAAAACCAGAAGAGGATATACTGTGGTACTGCCAAATACTCATTTTTAAACCGTGTGGGGAACTCTGCTGTTCCTTGGAAGCCTCTTAGGGATTCCCATATGAGGAGATCAGTTATGGCTTGCAAGCATGGGCGTACCCAGGGGGAGAAGGGGGGCAGCTGCCCCCCCCCCAGAAGCAAAAAAAAATTAAATGGTTATCGGCAGCCTAAAAGGAAAAAAAAAAGCAAGACTGGTCTTTCTCCGCCTCCCAAAATCTCAATAACAATTGAGCTCTTCTGCTCTTGCTGAGGCAGTTGACGTGTGTGTGTGTGTGTGTGTGTGTGTGTGTGTATAGCGCCGGCTGTTTCCCCCTCCCTCATGCCGACAAAGAGCTGGCGTGCCTATCAGAGATCGGATCCTAGCCTGCACCCTGCTTGGTCAAATGGGGATGCAGGCTGAGACTTGGGCAGTGTCAGGGGGCGAATTCATTGTTGCCGGGATTCATCGTTGCAAGGGAGCTTGGCAAACTGAGTTCCCTTGCATGGTGAGTAGTTCCTTTGCGAGGACTGAGGATCCTGGGAAACTGAGTTTTCCAGCCATTTGGGGCTTTCTGTTTGGGGGGGAAAGTTTTTCTGTTTTTTGAAGCTGTTTTTGTTTTTGAACCTGAACGACCATGGCTTGCCCCCCCCCCCCCCGAGTTTTGATCCTGGGTATGCCCCTGCTTGCAAGCTTCCCTTTATAACAGCTTGCCATCTGCAGCAGAGGGGGAAGTGGCAAGGACAGGGGTTGCAGGGGGAGGCCAACTACACCCACACCCACCCCATTTGCTGCTGGTTGCAAGAGCAGTGGGAGGTGCCAGACACCACTGTGCCAATCCCAGGGCCCAGCTGTTGATAGGAACAAGTCTTGCCATAGATAACAGAACACTGTCAGTCAAAGCAACACCAAAGGGGTTCATCCTTTGGGGAGATCATAGAATTGTAGAGTTGGAAGGGACACCAAGAATAACCTAGTCCAACCCCCTGCAATAAAGGGAGACACACACACGCTGGTTTGGCACAGGGATTGGAGTTGGCTGGGTCTTTGGACACCACATATTTGTGACTCCTGAGGTGAAAGCCTGGACAGGATTAGGTTTGGTGTGGTGGTATATTTTCTGGGTGAGAGACGGGAGGCCACTGGAGGAGGGGACTGCCATGCCAAGCACTGGCCTTCTATTGCAGAAAATCTTTGCCCATCCCTTTGTTGTTGTTTAGTCGTGTCCAACTCTTCGTGACCCCATGGACCAGAGCATGCCAGACACTCCTGTCTTCCACTGTTTCCCGCAGCTTGCTCAGAGAGGGGTGTGGGTGTCACTGGACAAAGGCAGTCTTGGTCTGTCACTCCTCCTGTGACCAACCGAGAGGAAAGAGGCAGCCCACTTGCTCAGGCAAAGGCAACCGTGCAGGCAGGCAAGCAAGTTGGAGAGCACCTTCTTAGGCTCCCTTGGCTGAGGCTGGGCTGTGGAGGGAGGGAGGGAGGGATCAGGCAGGAGCTCCTTCACCTGAGTAAGCGGCAGCCTCCTTCCCTTCCTCCTGGTTGCTTCTCCCTCCCTCCACAGCCCAGCTGCTTTTTCAGCGTTATTTCAGACATCGTGATATATCACTATATCGCCATGGTTAGCTGGTGATACATCACAATGTTGAAAAACAGATATCGCCCAGCCCTAAAGGTGAGGTCTCTTGCACTTGGAACATGCTCCTTCTTTTCTGTTATTGGATACTTTTATTTCTTCTATATCTGCACTCCATTGCTGCTTGGCACTTAGGCAGTTTTACACAGGGTTGTTCATTACTGCATTTGTTGACTGTTGCTTGGTTGAGAGGAGATGGCACTGTGCGCCTGGGCTAGGTCCGGGGCAGAGGGATGCCATTTTTGTAGTGACAAGCATGGGGCTATTAATCTATCATTCCTTCTGCACTTGTCATGATTTGGTAGAGCGTGCCAACCAGTCCCCTTCTGGTGATGCCACTAACCTCCAGGGTGGTCCTAAACAAGTGACCTGTCATTCATGATCTGATCATGGGTGAGTGGGCTGACTTGGCATGAGGGGCCTGTGCTGACTCAGCAATGTCCCCCCAGGTACTTGGTGCAACACCAACCCAGCCCAGTGGGGCAGGGTGCAAGTCACTGTCATCCATAATATTTCCACTGCTCTCACCAGGAGGCCAGCTTGCTCTGACTGATTTTAAGGGGTTGTTCCTGGTGTTGGGCCCAAGATGATGTTCGTGTATAGCCCACCCAAATGCACCACAGCGCCCTCAGTTCCACACATAAGAGGCAATTTTATGCCTTAACATTTGTGCTGTGGTGGCCTTGTCATGGGCTAGCTTGGGATTTCTTGGTCTCTATGACAACCATGGAGCTATCTCAAGATGTCACAGGCCTGATTGATACATAGATTTGGCAGGGCAGGTACTGGGTCTGCAGAGTTGGCTGGCACCGATCCAGTGTTAGGAGGGCTTAGGGGAGGTCAATGTTATGGACAGATCATTCCTGAGATTTTGGCTGATTGGCAGTGTCCCCTGGCATGGATTGTTATGGACAAATGGAATCTGATGCATTCCTGAATGCTCAGGGAGATTTCCTTGTTGTCATGGCTGGTGCTCCTGTCAAGGCTGTGGTCTTGCTATGGAAGGGCAGGGCCAGGGATACACGTGCCCTTTCATGTGCCCTTAATGGCTTGTAATAGCAGTTGGGAGATGCTGCTTTTAAGAATAGTCCTCACTATGACCTAAATGTCAGAGAAACCCCAAAATATAAATAGCAGTAGAAACCCTTCTTCCCACCTATGGTGCGGTTTGACGTTTTATGTGGATAAAATGCTTATATCTGCTTATGCTGTATATCTCGAAATAGTATTGGCTTTTTATAGTACAAGTTCAAAACAAAACATAGGTGCTGCTGTCTACATTTACCCTAGTAGAGTTTCTGGTTTCCCCCCAATTTATTTTCTATTTCTATTTTTCCTTAGTTATATTCTTCCAGTGGTGATATATCCAGTACTAAGCATACTTGAACCCACTGAAACCAATGATCTTAATTTATTCAAATCCAGTGCTTTTCACTGGGTCTACCATAATATCCAATTTTTCTCTAACTTTAAACAACTGCTGCTCTCTATCTCATGCCTAGTTTTCAAACTAGCAGGGTCTTGTTTTTTTAGCTTGATCATGAGCATGATGAGAAGCTGCATCTGCCCAAATTCTCTTTTTACACAACAATTTAAGGAACGGGAGCCCTGTCCTCTTCTGCACCTGCGTGCTGCTACCTTGATACCCTAGATCAGTCATAGGCAAACTCAGCCCTCCAGAAGTTTTGGGACTACAACTCCCATCATCCCTAGCTAACAGTGACCGGAGTTGTAGTCCCAAAACATCTGGAGGGCCGAGTTTGCCTATGCCTGCCCTAGATACTCTCCCAATGAATGGATTTTGTAGAGGAGTTGCTGGACTACGGTTCCCATCATCCCTGATCAGTGATCAAGCTGGGCTGAGGCTGATGGGCATTGGAGTTCAGAAACATCTGCAAGGCCACACAGTAAACAGCAACTTCTATTGTACAGTAAGCTGTATCTGGTAATCTGAACCCCTCTGTTCCTTATACATTAAACAGAAAAAACATATTATTAATTTTTCATTGGCAAACAACAAATGATTCACACACATAAACATAATTGCACAGACTTGATATTTAGCACGTTTCTCAGCTTCATTTAGCTGTACAGTATCTTACTCATTTTTCCGCTTCCCCTCCCCACAATGCCGCACTGAGGTTACAGCACTCAAGAAACTTTATTCTGCAGGTGTTCTAAGTCAATTGGGGGGGGGGATGCCACTAAAGATGGGGTTTTCCTGTGGAACATTCATGGGAAGGAAGAGAGAGGGCCATGCAATTCTTAGCCAAATGTCATGTCAACAACTACAAATTCCTTTTCATTACTAGTGTTGCTAACACATCATTGCTTTGTGTGTCAATGCTCAGTACTGTACTAGCAAATCTCAAGTGCCTTGCTCTCTAGGCCTGGTGCATGCATGCATATCATTAAATTTATCTACGTTGCACCATGGCAGGGCCAGCCCAAGACATTTTAACATCCAAGGCAAACCACAAAATGGCGCCCCCTCTCCATCAGGGCAGAAGGGGTGAGTGAAGATGTACATCAGGAACAAGGACAAAATAAAGATCTCTGTTGGGATCTGCTGCCCCAGTGGATCCTGCCACTGGAGACAGTTGCTTCACCTTGCCTCATAGGTGGGCATGCATTGCATCACGGTACAATTGAAGACCAGCTAAACTTGAAAGTAAACGTTCTTAGAAATACAGGATTGCTACCAAAAGCAGCAGCTCCCTGTTTTATATTTCCATGCTGGGGATACACAACAAGTTTCCCAGCCTCTCCCTCACGTGATTAGATGCTGATTATTGAGCAATGTATCACAACAGCAATCAGGAATTTATCACATCATACATTGAGAAATCCTAGATATGGAAAGGGGGAAGAGATCCACTTAGCCTTCCTGGTGTGGCAGTGTTGCAGGCGAGCAACCCCTCCCCTGCCAGGATCCAATGTAGTCTTTGGTTGTTGGGCCTGCCCAGATGGCAGGTTCCCTGTTGGCTTGTCACTACCCCAACTTCTGCCACTTGAGCTAAGAAAGGCAGCAGTTTATACAAGACAGAGCTCTGGGTCTTAATTTGCAAAATTCACTAGCTCTGGTAAATGGGGCTTGCTCACCACTGTAACTTGAACAACAATCTAGTAGTGATTATCAACTTGCTAGGTATTTAGGAACATTAAATATTCCTAGATTCAGGAGAGCATTCTCAATTGGCTGGGTTAAAATGTTTTATCATCAGCAATTATGAAAGGCAGGTTTTTCCAGGCAGCTGAGAGTTTGTCCTTGCAAAAGCAGTTTGGTCAAAAGATTAGCCCCATTCCCCACTATACTATCCTTTTTTAAAGGGATATAACATCCAATTTAATCTCCCTGTCAGTTTGGGAGACACAGATGAATTTGATGTTTCAGTTTTAGTGGCAGATTCCAATGCTTCGATCACAGAAAATATAGCCAAGTTCCTTGCTATAGCCATCAAAACAATTATTAAAGGAGAGAAGAGCCAAAATTGTCTGTATTTATATCTATTTCTCATTATGTATAGATATTGTCTTTCTCCCCACCCCTGTCTCCTGTTGTTGTTTTGATAACTCTCTACTGTATTTTATGTTTATGGCCAAATAAACTGAACCTGAAATTTTAATTTTGTCCACACTGGACAATTTATATGCACAAATTCATTCTACATGTATGTAGTTCAGTTGCTTGAACATAATTTGTACATAAGATTCTTTGCTTCATTGCGCGGTCAGGCTGAGTCCCCCCAAACCCCAGGCAGCCCCTGAGTGGATAATGACACAAGACAACGTGCTATGGGATTAAAATTGGCCACAACTTTATTAAGATTCAGATGTAGGGAGACCTTGGCTCAGGCATTGGGCGTTTATCCTTCCCAGCCAGGGATCTGGATAACTTCAGGGATATCCAGCATGTGAGGGGATTGGGCTGGCTCTGGAGAACATATGTTCAAGCAGAGAGCCCCCCCCCCATTCACTGCCGCTAGAGGGGGAGGTCAATGACAACCTCTGGGTGTATGGCCAATGCTTCCCCCCAAGACCCCTTTAACGGGAACCCTGGTATCAACGCCACAATGGGGGCGTGGGGTCACCGCCCCCCCCCATTTAGGAAGATGACTAAAGGATTCTGCCCAAGGCCTACAACCGCCAACGTTGTGATGAATTGCTACGGGAAAGGCGAAACCTGCCAATGCAGGGAAATTCCTTTCCGGCCCTTCAACAGCGGACTTGACATAGCAGAGCCTGTGGAGAAGAGGTTAACCTGCAAAAATGAAAAGGTTAATTGAGGCAGTGGAGGGTGGGAGAAGCTCTGGAGCTGACTGCTGCTTCCCACGTAAGCTACGCCTTCTATTGTGTGTGCGGTGTTGTCCCTCCTCCTACCTGGCCAATCCCCCGGCAGCACCTCCCCAGGCAGGATTGGCGGCTGACTGGGGTAGGCGGAGACCACAGGTATCCTGCCTGGGAAGGCGGTGCCAGTCCGAACTGCCAGGTGCTGCACTGGGATCCAAGGGGGCTGCTCACGACCGCGCAAAATGTGCACCCCATTTGATGTGAGGAACGGTCATTGTGCTGCTTTATTTTGCAAATGACCCTTGTGCTGTCATTTTATGCTTTAGAGCTGTATGTGTGAAATTTGGTTTTAGGGCAAAATTCCATATCCATGAAAATACAGCTGCGAAGAGTATGTGGCAGTATCTAATATCAGTTCCTCTAGAATCAGATGGTCTTCCATTAGTGCAAAATATTGCCCATGGGAAAAAAGTGAGAAATCTGATATTGGGGTGTAAAATACAAATATGTGTAATTTTGCATCATTCTGTATCTGCGCAGGATAGGGCCCTGCCATCTAGCTCCCAGCTGAGGTGGCCTGTTCCCTCCTCCATCTGCCACCAGCGGCTACTTAACCATTTTGCCCTGCCTAGAGGAGAGATCTGGCTTTCAAAAAACCCTTCACTCCCCACCCTTGTAGCTTTTCTTGACTGTTTTCGTTTAACTGATATTTAATTGTTTTTTATATTTTAATGTAAATTACTTGGTGAGGTTAAACTGAAAAGTGGTATAAAAGTATATTAAATGTCAACAAGATCCTCATCTAAAATGACTGAGTTTTATGAAGATGAGTGGAATAACAATTTTCATTTAGGAAGTAGCCTAATATTTTCCTGCTGCATCATCTTTTCTCTCCACACCCACCTCATATGCAACAACAAAAGCTTTTGCCTTAATTAGAGCTATCAAGAAGTCATTATTTCAAGCCTGTGCCCATTTAATCAATTCCTTTTCTCCCTTTAACTTTTACCCTTAGCTCTCCAAACACCTTTGGATACACTGGCAAGGTTCATTGGTCAGCCACCCAACCAGCAAATTCTAATCTTCCACCAACATCACCATCAATAATTTCACGAATGTATTGGTAAGTGTGAGGCACATTACTTAATTTGCTCAGATACATTAGAATTCTAATTATGGTTATTTCATTAAAGAACAATTAAATATCAAGCACAACATTTCTTTGGTTTTGAAAAATTTGGAGTCAAAACTCATAAGAAAAGCTTTCAAGATTATTTGACATCTGCTGTAGTTTTCAGATTCCTTTGTATTTCCTTTGAAATTTGTATTCTTTTCCTTTGAAAACAGAGAGAGGAAAAGAATTCTAAAGCACGGAGGGCAAAACTGGGCTTCTCCAGATGACCTAATTATTGAGCGATCATCCTGACTTGCTACCTCAGAGTTTTCACAGAGCTCAGCTCGTATCTGGTCCTCACTGAGCATTCATTCTGATGTGTTTGCGAACAGTGGGGGTTATACGACAACGAGCATTCATCGTTATTTGCTTACAGGCTGTTTGTCTTCTAGTAATTATTCCTTCATTCCACACTTTTCAATGCATTTTCCTATCACTTCCTAACCACAATAAGTTGCATGTTTTTAAAATGGATTAGTTGGGCTGAAGCAACAAAGCCCTTTAATTCACTTTAATTGCCGAAAACTAAAATTCTGCTATGTGCTTGATGTCCTCCCACAAAATACTGCCAAGTCTGCCTGAAGGAGCGTCTCCACCTGCATCATTCAGGTCCAAATCTTAAGGGCCTTCTGGCGGTTCCCTCACTGCGAGAAGTGAGGTTTCAGGGAACCAGGTAGAGGGCCTTTTTGGTAGTCGCACCTCGGTAGAAAGCCCAAGCATTAGATGTCAAGGAAATAAACAACTATCTGACTTTTAGAAGACATCTGGAGGCAGCCCTGTTTAGGGAAGTTTTTAATGTTTCATGTTTTATTGTGTTTTTAATATTCTGTTGGGAGCCGCTCAAAGTGGCTGGAGAAACCCAGCCAGATGAACGGGGTATTATTATTATTATTAATAATATTATTACAGTGGTACCCCGTGTTATGCACACGATCCGTTCCTGATCGTGCTACGTAACACAGGCGCCCCTCCAAAAAAGAAAAAACCCAGAAGTAGCACGATTTGAGCGCTTCTGCGCATGCTCCAGAAACGCTTCTGGGTTGCGGGCATTCTTAACTCGAACGTCCGCAACCCGGGGTGTGCGCAACTCAGGGTATGACTGTATTATTATTAATAGTTTATAGTCCGGAAGCACCCTGTGTCTCATATAGTTTAATGTCATTTGTATGTGTTTTAAAGTGTATGTTTCTCTTCTCGATGGCTGCTATGAGGCTTGTGAACATGGCACTTGGATTGGGGGTTAACTCTTTCCTCCATATCATGATCCTGAAACTTCTAGGCATCAAAGGTTTATCGCAGAGTGGTGGCAGAGGGAATCGGGAGTGGCAGTGGTGGCTTCACCTGTGATATCCCACTGGGTGAAGCAGCCATCCCCCTCTGGCCCTCATACCAGTCCTGGGCAATGTATCAATGCAACACCCAAGCCTAGTGTGTACCCACATGGCTTGGGTCAGTTGTGTATGTCTTTTTCACTTGACTGCCTTCCCTTCAAGCTAGGCAACAACTGGGGCAGAAAGAGCCATGCCATTGAGCCCAAACACGTAGTGCCTGTGTTTATTTGCACACATGACACAGCAGTGCAAGATCACACCAGGAGGAAGCAGCTCTTATGCCTCTGCAGGAGTGTGAGAGAGAAGGGGCCAGAGGGAATTGCTATTATTGCTCATTAAATTTCTATACGGCCCTTTGTTCAAAGATCACAGGGAGGTTTACTGTATACAGTGGTACCTCTAGTTGCGAACACTTTGGGTTACAAACTCCGCTAACCCAGAAGTAGCTGCTCCTGGTTGCAAACTTTGCCCCAGGATGCAAATGGAAATCGTGCACCGGAGGCGTGTGCGCAGTGGGAGGCCCCAATAGCAAAAGTGCGCCTCAGGATAAGAACGGTTTCAACTTAAGAATGCACTTCCGGAACGAATTAAGTTCGTAACCAGAGGTACCACTGTAACTATATAACATAATAACAAAGCAAAACAGCAACCCCTTACAATCTACAATTGTTTGGAATACCAGCAAGTTCTACACACTTTCTCTTGGTGTCAGTAGTGATTGTGTCCTTGAACTTCACATTCAGGTGAGAAAGATGCATTTCTTCTCTTGTGTTTGCAGTTACCTGGCTACGCATGGGAAGCCATCTGAATTTCCGCATATGGGGCCTTTGTCACAGACACTTGTACCCACTGAACCTCAAAATTCTTTCAATAAGATGGAGAAAAAAAGAATTGAACTTTGAAAGAATATCTGTTTCTGACAGCACAACTCCAAGCTTCAAGAGATAACAGGAAACAAGCAAGGCTGTGGAATGAATGCCTTCTTCAAGAATGGTCAAGAAACAAACTTAATAAGGCCATGCCTTTATGATGTGGGACACCTTCTGTATATTCCAAATGACCACTTCAAGCATACACCGATTAATGCATTTCTTTTTTTAATGTACTTTCTCTCTTCGTATTTATTAACATTTCCTCATGCCCGGCTGCAGAGGCCACACATGTCTGAGGTGCTACATGCTGTGCAGCCCACACCAATTTCACTCCTGTCTGTGAGGCCGCTGGCATTGCTTCAACTGCTGGGGGATCGATCAACAAGCCTGCCTGATATGCCAACCATCTGCTGCCAGGTGGGACTCATGTGTGCACTCAAATAATGTTAAACTGATCTTATACTGTATTCATTACTTTGGGTCCTGTGGAATGTTTTGATTGACTTAAATAAAGAGATATTATTATGAATGTAGCCTGATGTGGAGCATTTTTGCCTTCACCACGCCTGCTCAACTAATTGTGCCTGAATTTAGCCTGCCAGCCACGCCAGAGCCTGTTTCTTCAGCCTCCTTGGAGGAGGCTGGCCGCAATGCATGCAGGTGGAAAGCATTGGACTCAACAGGTCAGAATTTGTGCAGCAGTCTCTCTAGTCCATGCAAAATGGCATGCTTTGTTCCAGGAGCACGTTTTTTGAAATGCTTCTCAGAAGGTCCCTAATCCTAGTTTTACAACCCCCTATTACTGTCGTCTTTTCCATATATTTGTTGAATTTATGCATGTTTACCCATTCCCCACCTCGTTCCTTGTTATTACAATCTTCCCCCCTCCAACACTTCAAAAGAATTAAGCTGAATTTGCACATTCACCATAGAATCTCACCCCACTCCAGCATTTAAAGCCACTGTTGTTCTACTTATGTGCTTTCATTTTCTTTCTCTCATTATTATCTCTGGTCCAGCAGGTTTTGTATGTTACCCTGTGCCTGTATTTCAGTGGTGGTGACATACCAGGAGCGAGACCTCGGGGTTATAGCAGGTAACTTGATGAAGATGTTGACCAAGTGTGTGGCAGCTGTGAAAAAGCCAAATTCCTTTCTAGAGATCATTAGGAAAGGAATTGGAAATAAAACTGCCAATATCATAACGCTGTTCTACAAATCTATGGTGTGGCTACATTTGGAGCACTGTGCACAGTTCTGGTCACCTAACCTCAAAGGGGATATTGAAGATTTGGAAAAGGTTCAGAAAAAGGCAACCGAAATGATCACGGGAATGGAGCAAGTCCCCTGTTAAAGAAAGGTTGCAGTCTATAGGCCTTTTTTGTCTAGAGAAAAGGTGAGTAAGAGGTGATATGATAGAGGTTTATAAAATGATGCATGGCATGGAGAAAATGGACAAAAAACGGTTTCCCTCCCTCTCTCCTAACACTAGAACTCCCAGGCGTCCAATGAAGCTGAATGTTGGAAGCTTCAGGACAGGTAAAAGAAAATATTTCTTTGTGCAGCACATAGTCAAACTGTGGAATCCCCAGTAGGCAGGGATAGCCACCAACTTAGATGGCTTTTAAAGATGATCAGACAAATTCACGGAGGAGGAGACGGCTCTCAATGGCTACTAGCCATAATGGCTATGCTCTATGTCAGGGGTCAGCAACCTTTTTCAGCCGTGGGCTGATCCACCATCCCTCAGACCATGTAGGGGGCCGGACTATATTTTTGGGGGGGGGGGGTGAACAAATTCCTATGCCCCACAAATAACCCAGAGATGCATTTTAAATAAAAGGACACATTCTACTTATGTAAAGATACACTGATTCCCGGACCGTCCGCGGGCCGGATTGAGAAGGCAGTTGGGCTGCATCCAGCCCCAGGGCCGTAGGTTGCCTACCCCTACTCTACGTCTGCAGCTGGAGGCAGCAATGCTTCTGAACACCCGTTGCTGGAAACTGTGGGAGGGGGGAGTGGTGCTCATGTGCTCATGTTCTGCTCCCTCCCTGGTTTCCCACAAGCATCTGGTTAGCCTCTATGGGAACAGAATGCTAGACCAGACGGACCGTTGGTCTGATCCAGCAGGCCCTTCTTATGTTCATTAGATGGGGAAGAGGGCAGGAATAAAAAAGCCTGCCGTGTGCCCCTGATCTCCTAAACAGAGTTCAGAGATTGATAATGGTACATCTATGCCAGAGACCTTAGTTAACATTAACATTACTTAAGTGAACAGGAAATGAGTTGACTTCCTGTGTGAAGTTAAAACACTGAAAAAACCAGCACTCCACAGAAGGAGAAGTTACGGTTCTTCAAGCCATCATCTGAAGCTGATTATTTTGTTCACACAAAGGAAAAAGCTACACAACTTGTAGCTTGCAACAATAGCTATACGAACTAACAGGAATACTTTGAAAGTAAATGAGCCTGGAATGATTCAGTATCAATTCATTTGTGTGTGATACACAATACTTAGCTTCAATACTTAAATGCACAGCACAAAATAATAGCTTGAAGGTGGGCAGAGCAACCAATGTGAATTTTACCTTTGTACAGTTTCTACCTATGTTATAGTAATAATAATAATAATAATAATAATAATAATAATAATAATTTATTTGTACCCCGCCCATCTGGCTGGGTCCCCCCAGCCACTCTGGGCGGCCTCCGACAGATATTAAAATACATTCAAATATCACAGGTTAAAAACTTTCCTAAACTTCAGGTATTTTATGAATGTCAGTTAGTTATTTATCTCTTTGACCTCTGCTGAGTCCTCCCTGAACTTGGATTCCTGCTTGCCTGGATGGGAAGAGAACTCCTCTCTCTCCCCATCCAGGCAAGCAGGAATCCAAGTTCAAGGAGGACTCATTCCAGCCAGGCAAGCACAATCGAGGTCAGGGCAAAGCAGGTGGCTGGAAGCAGTGAAAAATGTGACCAGGAAGTTAGGACACCCTGGACCGTTTTGTCCCCTCACCATAAACTGCCTGACAGAACAGCAGCCCTGGTCCTTTTGCTGCAACAGACATTTTGAAGATTATTAGGGTGGGAGGAGGGATGTCATACCTGTACCTATAGAACAGCAAAGGTAGCATGGCTGGAAGCCAGGAAGCTTGAGCACCCAGGATTGCCTTACATCCCTCACTATAAGCTGTCTCCTGGTCCCTTTAGTGGTTGTAATTTTTTTACTGATAATTTGATAAAATAATTGAATAAACAAACAAACAAAGGATAGCAGCAAGCAGGGGCTCATTTCAGGCTCCAAATGCCCTCCCTAGTCCACAGCCAGACACAAACCCACCCCATGTCGCCCAGCAAGTGGCTCTTTGCAGCGCACCTAGACCTAACAGGCTCCAAGCAGGACTCTCAAGCAGAGCAAACAGCACAGAGCCTCCCCAGAAGACTCATCCTCAGATTTCTCAAGCAGGGAGAGAACAACCAAGGAACACCTGGGGGAGACCTGGCTTTTGAATAGTCTACGGGGGAAAAAAGGATCTTTGATATTGTTGAAGCAGAAAAACATAGAATCCTGGAGCTGGAAGGGACCCCAAGGGTCATCATTCTAGTGCAGCCCATGCAATGCAGGAATCTCAACTAAAGCATCCATGACAGGTGGCTATACAACCTCTTCTTAGAAACCTCCAAGGAAGGAGAGTCCACAACTTTGCAAGCGAGATCCATCTTCCATGTATTATCAAAAGTAAACAGCACTTATGTGACCCCATTTAATTTGACACAGAGTGGGAAAGCTACAGATGCAGTCCAAAAGGTGCATAAGGTGTTCTGTGTATATGGAAGAATTTTAAAAAGCAAGTGGTCCTCACTGACCTGATGCAAAAAGATCTTGTCATCCGAAGGAGTCCTGGCTGCCTACAGTAGATAAAACACGGTGCCACACACCCTTACCTGGTAGTAAGGCCCACTGAACTCAGTGCAGCTTCCTTCTGAGTAGACACTTAGTTATTTACTAGATGCAAGTCAGCAGCACCAGATGACCCTGTTTGGCTAGGTGCTGGGGTGTATTTCACCCCATGCCTTGCAGAGCCGGACTGGCACTGCTGACAGGCCCTGCGCCCCTTGGCAACATCCAAAGGCCCTGATCCACTAGGCACAGGGGTGGATTGCACCCTGCACCTTGCAGAGTCAGGCCCAGGCTGCCACTGGTCCCAGCACTGGCAGCAGCAACAAGCAGCTCCGGCTCGCCCAGCCCTACCCATTGCCACCCCACCACCACACTTAACCTGACCTGGGGGTTCTGAATTGCGGGCTCAACGGGTCAAAACAGGAGGCTCAGCGATCGCCTTCTCCTGCCAGAAACAAACCAGGACTGCTTCAAGAAAACGCAGGTGGCAAAAAGGAGCATTAGGCCCTGGTGCCCCCCCCCCCCGCTTACCTACTTGTGATTGGCCAAGTAGTTAGCCAGCCAATCAGGATTTTGGAAAAAATATGTTTTCCGCCTTCACTTCTCACTTTCCACTGTGGCCCCTCCATTTACACATTTTTCATCTGTGGCCCCCTTGGAATGGCCTGGGGGGCCATGTGGCCCCTGGTTGGGAAACACTGGGCTAGATGACCCTTGGGGTCCCTTCCAACTCTACAACGCTAGGTTTCCCCCACCCCTAACCATAAGGGATGGTGTGCAGTGGGAAGGTGAGGAAAGAGTATGGCGACATGGGACATGTTGAATGAGGTGTTAGCAGGAGATGCTCCTTAGAGCTCTTGCAGTGTGAGGCTACATAGGTTTAATCAGAAGAAAGTCCTATGAGGTCAGTGACATTTAAGTGTGCTTAGGAGTACAGCCTTAGTTCTGTTTGGTTTTTTTAAGCTGGGGTACGGTCTGAAGGCCACGAGGAAACAGCCCTGTTGAAGCCTAGCCGACTTGGGCTGGAGATGAGCTGCAAACCTATATCCTTGGGGATCTCATCCACTTACCCTTGAATTTCATGGTGGAAGAACGGAGAGATATAAATGTGATAAATAATTAGCCGAGGGTAGCAGGGTTATTTTAAATTTTAGTTTATGTGACATCTTCGTAACGCGCAGGTTCTTTCCCCTCATGTTCATTTTTAGTACAGGCTCACAAATATGCAATTTCAAGTACACCTCTGGGTTTGTTTGTTATTTTATTCCTAATGCTTCTCGTCTGCCACCCGGTAAAGGTCACAGAAATATTAATGTACTTCTGAAGCAAGAGGACCAAAAAGCTTAGCTTTCAACATAACTTAAGAGTGTGCTGATGCAAATTGCAAAAAATCAGTGGCCTGTATCTTCTCAGAGAATTATTTCATAATGAATATACCAAGTGAAAGAGAAATGTCTCTTGGATAAACAATACACAGAAACAAATGAATGGTTGAAAATGAGATGGCATGAGGAGGAGCTGGTTGCTGGTCCTGACATCATGGAAATGAATTTGGAGAAAATAATAGGTTTAAAGAGGATAGGAAAGCATAGATTAATCAATAAGTTTCAGTCTATTTCTTTTGAGTTTAGAATACTTTTTCTTCCTGAAAAAAAAAGAAGTATCAGAAACAGAAACATGGTGAAAGAGGTAAAAGGCTTTTCAGAGAACTGTCCACCTCGGTACTATTCCAGCATTAGCAGTTCAAGACCTGCTAGAAAGGCTTCATTTAAATGGGGTATCTCAACAACGAGGTGCACCCTCCACCTGCAACAGGCAGCAATTTTTTGAAAAGCAACAGGAAATTTATTCCACACTCTGACAAAGTAATGAAGTTCACTGAGATTCGTGGATTTAAGAAGATCAGGCTGGGAGCTCTTGGTTTCTAGCCTTATTATTTAATTTATTACTTTAACTTATTACCTAGCCTTTGCCAGAAGGTGCCAGGGTCACGACAATTTAAAATGCAGTATTAAAAACAGTTTAAAATAATAGCCTTAAAATATACATATCTCAAGTGTCAAATACCAAATTCAGTTGCAAAAATAAAAAATTGTCTCCCATTTGCTTCTTCGCCACGTTTTCTAGTCATGTTCATCTAGCATATAACCTGGAGCTCAATTAATGTGATTTAAAAACGGCAACAAAAGCCTGTGTCTGCTTTGCGGTCATTTTCATATTTTTCGCTGACAGCCTTGCTTGTGGGACTATTAAACAATTTAGCTAAGCAGTCACCCCAACCAAAGTGTTTTTTTCCAGCTAATTAACAGATCAGATATCAGTGAGAAAGCATATAATTATATTAGCCACAAACAGCTTAACACAGTAAATAAGCTGGTATTTACACGGCTGAAGTGCCAATGCACATCCTAACCGCTGAGGCCTTGAAGGGTTCTCAATACAAAAATAAAAATGATTAGCAGAAATGGAAGTACAGTACCTGCCCCCAACTAAAAAGTTAATTCAGACAGACACTCCTCCCTGGTACTCCTCACATAACTACATCTTCCTCAGGGGAGAGAAGGAATGACTACTAAACAATTTTACAGTGGAATAAAAATATATCTCCCCAGAAGAAAGTCCCATTGAGTTCCATCTGGATTTACTCTCGTGTAGGGATGGATGGAAGGATCCGCCAGTGGCAGTTCACTGTTTCTCATGTTTTCAATCTTAAATTCAACTCTCTGCATTTCTGCAGCACTTTGCTGTGCAAATTCATCAGCATTTTATTATGAATTTATCCTAAAAGAAACATTTGTATATACTATTTTGACTAATGCACAAATTTCTGCAGGCAATTTTTCTTTATTTTTGTATGTTATTTTCAATAATAAATTCATTTTTATGCACACTTTCCCATGATATATACATTTTTTGTAACTTGGAGAACTGCATTGAAAAATTCGATAAGTGTGGATTTTGAAGGAAGCCTGTGCTTCAGTTCTCATTTTATTTCAGAAATGGCAAATTTGGTAAAATCACCTTTAAATGCAAATAAAAACAAATTTATCCCCCACCTCTACTCTCATAAAATTGTAGTATGCAATGTACATAGGCCACAATTTTAGTCTCCTCTGACTCTACTCTATGAACATTGATGATGTCACAATATTCTTTTCTTCAAAGTGTTGCTTCAGCTTTGCCCTGGCTTGACCCCTAACAATTAATGCCAGTAAATGGGCAACTAATGCAGCAAATCATTTCATCGCAGTTTTTGGGGAGCTCACACCCAGCTGCAGAGTGGAAGGGAGAAACTGGGCTGAGAGAACTGAAAAGGAAATCTTTTTGATGTTGGGAACCGACTAAAAAGGCCACCACAGCTTTCAGTCCTGCAAAAGCATTTGTGGGGATTCTGGGTTGCTAATGCTGCTGATATTTCTCCACCCAGGTACTAAATAATAGTACTGTATTGGCCCGAATATAAGCACCCAAATATAACCCGCACCTTTAAAATTCGGGGGGGGGGGAGAGAAAAATCGAATATAAGCCGCTCCCTTAAAATTCTGCAGGCATTCACAATCATTCTGTTTTACTGTGTGTCTATTTCAGCAGTGATATCGTAAAAGCCACGAAATTAACTTTTAATGATCGAAATTTGGAAAATAAAAGGGCAGCTTATATTCAGGCCAATATGGTATGAACAACACAATGTCTTTTTATTAAACACCATTGCTTTCAAGAGGTATTTCCTCCAAAAGAAAACAGAGCTGTTAAATATTAAGTATATGCAGAACTTGACACGTGCCCCACTTAAACTCAGAAATAGTTATCAGAAAAGGATCACAAGTTTGTGCTTTTTCTATCCAAACTGAACTGAGAATCAGCTTAGTCTCTGCATTCATTTAAACAAGAAAGAAAACATTGGCAAATCTTTTTTTTAAAAAAAAAAAATGGCACAAAACTGACAGAGACCAGTGAAGCTTCAGCTGATATGGAAAGTGACTGCTCAGATTGCATAACTAAATTAAAGGGGACTGTGCTGCATATGGCCAGAAATGAAACTGATCTGGGACCTGCATGGACAACCTGTTAGTAAAGTTAGCATCGTGGTGCTGAAATAACAGCAACCGGAGGCTTGTCTGAGTATACGAATAATGCTTCCCCCTTACAAACAAGACCACAGTCCAAATATCTGAGTTTGGGGACAGAGCTGCTAGTCAGGGAATCGGACTTCCAAGCTGCACCTCTCTTAGAAATCATTCATTTCCTGCATGCAACTTCAGAATTCCCTCTAGAAGTTTCTCACTACGCTGCTCTAGATTCCCACTCCCCTTGGCGGCTGTGGGTACCAGGAACAATTTTACAGAGGTAGGTTGAAAATTAGTTTGTTTCTCAATGCAGACTCTGTAAGTAAGAAATGCCTGCCTTGTCCCTCATGCCAACTTCCAATTTATTTTATGTGATTTAACGCAGCTGGGTGCTTTCACTCAGTCATTTTTTAAAAAGTGGCTTTTAGAGAAATGAATGTCCAAAAGGAAGTGGAATCAAATGAGACAAAATGCAATCCCATCATATTTGCAAAAACTTTCCCAGGAAGAAAATCTGTCAATCTGCAAAAAAACTTTTGCATCCATCCAGGCATTTCACTTAGAGCTGTATATAATAAATTGCTTCTAGTTGGCTGAAAAATCCATTTTTGAGCCCTTATCTTTGTGATCGGTTACCTTTGCGGCACTTTAATGGACTTCGCCTCATTATATGGCTAGTCATTAAAAGCTGAAGCCCCCAGTACAATGGTACCTTATGTAACGTGATCTATGAGAGCTTTATATAGGCGTACCAGCCCCAGCCTTAATTTTACTCATTCGTCTTAATTTTTTGTAATCATTTTTGTGAAGAGGGTATAATGTCAGGCATGCTTCCCTGCTACTGACAGATCCAATCTAGCAGATAATTACCATAAGGAAATTGATGCTTTAGAGTGCAGGGAGAATTTAATTTACTCCAACATCTTGCAATACAATGCATTCCAGAAGATATGAGGATTTAAGTTTTTAAGAAATATAATTTTACTATTTAACATGATTACTTGTGTTGAACACCATTAACTCGTTTTTTCTTAACTGTTTGATGTCATTACTGGCTCGGTTATTTTGACCTAGAATCCCAAAGCTTTCATTAAATAATTGTTAAAAGATCCATGAAGTCTAAAATGGAGATGCTGTATTTTCTTCCCACCTTTCCATTACGGACTTTGCACAGCAGCTTAGAAAAACCCAGGGATTCAACAGAGATGGTGTGTTCTGTGATTGATAAAGCTTTTCTGCAATAATGTTTTAATAGCTCTTCACCACTCATCTGTTCCAAGTTCAAGTACAGTAGCTGGGGAAGGGAGAAGCATCCTTAAATGTTTTAAAATGTGAGCTGCTTCAAAGCTGCGCCTGTCCTCAAAAGTCCAGCTGGCGTAGACAGAGTGGCTCCCTCTTGGGCTCCCCCAATGAATCTAATTGGCAGTAGATTCAGTACAGACAAAAGTTGTTCCACACATAATTAGAGATGTAAAATTTCCATAAATTTGGAATCCATGGAGGAAAAATCCCCTCCCCCACAAATGGAAACCTTAAACCTGTAAACTACCCTGTGATCTTTGGATAAAGGGCAGTATATGAATTTAATAAGAAAATAAAGAACAAAATGGGTGGGGAGGTTGAAAATTTGCAATGTTTTTAAAGTGCCCTTTACAGAACGAAAGTAACTATGCTCCTTTAGGATCCTAAATTGTAATATATATAACTTGCTTTGCCCCCAAATGACCATGTTTAGTTTTTGAAAGTATAGTTTATTCAGACAATAATCACAAACTGATTTTTTTAATATTACATTTACGTTACAAGCTGCTGAAGTGTAAGGAACCTAGCATCTCTTTGGTTTTGCTAGTTTCGCTGATTTCTGAGAAGCAGACAAAATAAAAAATACAAAACAGAAGAAACCACCAATATTATTATTATTATTATTCAGATCAGATCCCAGCATCGCAAAGCGGCATAGGGCTGGCAGGAGGAGCCAAATGTGCAGCGCCCCCTTAAACAATGTGCCCGGGGCTCTTGCCCTGGCAGCCCACCAAGCTGCAACCCTGTGTGCGAGTGTTTGGGTCTTGCTTTTTGAAACACCGATTTTGTGAGAAACCGAGGGGTCACCTCCAGACCTATCCCCAGTAGAGGTAGTGAGGAAGCAGAACCCCCTTTCTTTCCTCCCTGGGTTTGTTCTAAAAGGTGGAGGTGGGAGAATGGGGGACCCTCATGCAGCAGGTTGTAAAGGGCACAGGGCGGGGTAGAGGGATGTTGCCTTCTCTACAGCAGAGGGGCGTTTGGTCCTTTTCCGAGGGCGAGAAGGCAAATAAGAATGGTGCAGAGGCTTGTATGGCATAGGGAACTGGTGTGGGGGGTGGTGTTCTTTATTATGTCGCTTGAGAGGGCTGTGGGGGCAACAGAATGCAATAATTAATTCTGGAGACAGGAAAGACTTTTGTTGCAATGTGTGGAGAGGGCCTAGTTGGAGAAGAGAGGGGTAGCTTTTTATTGTTTAAGACAGTCCTGTGTGCTGTTTAAGACAAACCAAGTTAGGCTATCACCTGCAGATTTACCAGGGAATCAGCTTACTTCTGAGTAGACATGTGTAGGAATATGCAGTTACTGTAGGTAACTCCAGCCCATATAAACTTATGCCAGAAGTGCCTATTAAGTGCAGCCTTAACATGACTGGTCTCCCAGGGAATGGACATAGGCCTGAACCTCCACTCCGTTAGGAATTGTGTTTTGCACAATTTGGGAAGCCCTTTTAAACATGTTGCTTTTTGGGACAGCATAGAAGGACTAGCTGCATAACCCCAATCATACTTCTGTTCAGAGGTGAAGTCTAATGAAAGCATTGCTTCCAGGTAAGTGGGTTACAGTTACATGCTAACTGCAATCCTAACCCTTCTTCCTGGGATTTGTAACTCCTATTGAAGTCAATAAGATTTACTTCTGAATTGACCTGATATGGAGCTTTTTGGTCACATATCTCCCAACTTGCACAACAAAGGTAGCAATCCCACACCCACTAACCTGGGAAGTGGAAGTTGCTTCCAAGTAAACTTGACCAAAACAAAACAAAACAAAAACACTCAAAACCTTGTGCACACTAACCATAGCCCAATGAGCTGCTTACTTTCTGGCCAAATCAGTATTTTTCTGAAACATTGGTGGTCATGATAAGTAGTGTTGCTATTTGTATATACAATACTGTATATACAATATATAGACTCCATGGTGGATATGGCTTACAAAGTGGTGCAAGACTGAAGATTTGAGGGCATAACCACACATTTGGCAGAATTTTGCATCTCTGACTTAGAGTGGCAAAGTTGTGAAAGGAGGGGGTGGTTTTCAAAGGGAAACCAGTGAGAGGAGAGATGGTCCTTAGATTTCCTCAAATGCTTTCCCTCTAACTGGAGTTCCAGAAATGTGATTGCAGAGAAGCAAGTGTGACAGCAGGGACCCCAGTCTGAACCAAGGACAGACACTTTTCATCACTAAGCAGTTGTTATAACTGCACTGCTTAAGGGCACCCTGTTTATTTGCATGGGAAGAGGGTGGGGATTTCACAAGGAGTCGCTTCCCAGGCTCCACCCAGGAACACCTTCAAGCTGATCTGCCACCAGCCTTCGCTGCTGAGTAACCAAAAGAAGAAACAACTTGGGGGGAAGACAGAATAAAAGCCAAACACCCCCCCCCAAAAAAAAAACACCCAAAATGCTTGTTACAGAGAAGGTAGCCCACAGCTTTGTTCTCCTTTTGTCTGTTGTTTTAGGACAAGAGGAAGTGGGTTCTCTCTGCAGAGATTCAAGACAAATATTAGGAAAAATATTCCTAGTAGTAAGAGAAGTTGGGCAATATAGCAAGTTGCCAAAGAAGTTGCAGAATCTTTGTTGGTTCATGAAGGGGTGGGATAAACATCTGCCAGGGATGGCTTCAAGTGCCCAACGCCATTGGCTCAATGTCGGTTCCAGAGAATCTTGTATTATGCAATATTTTTGAAACATTCTCCCTTCAGAGAACACTTTCCACATCAGCTTCTCTGCTGGAGAATCCTTGAAAGCCCCCTACAGAGTCTGCCTGTTACAGAGAATTGTGTTCCAATGGATTTTCAAGAGCACACACTCAGCTCATATGAGCATACTCCCCAGTATTCCATAGGTGAAAATAGGAGCACATGGCAATCCTATTCTCATACCAAGGATCACCACCCTCCAGCTACACATGCACAATGCTGAAGGTTCTACTCCAACCATAGGAGCAGGTACATCACTTCAGGGTGCTCCTGGATCCTTTGCTGTCGCTTGAGGCTCAGGTGGCCTCAGTGGCCTGGAGTGCCTTCCATCAGCTTCAGCTGGTGGCCCAGCTATACCTCTATCTGGACAGGGATAGCCTAACTACTGATGCCTATGAGCTGGTAACCTCAAGGTTAGATTACGGCAATGCGTTATAAGTAGGGCTGCCTCTGAAGACGGTTCGGAAACTTCAGCTAGTGCAGAATCAGGCAGCTCACCAGGGCAAGAAGGTTTGAGCACGTTGCACCAATCCTGGCTCGATTGCACTGGCTGCCAATTCATTTTGGGGCTGCAAACTGCTGGTTTTGACCTATAAAGATTTAAATGCTCTTCTGGAGTTTATTATACAGCAGAAAGGAGCAACGAAGCATACTAAGACTCAAATTCTAGACTTTAAGAAAGCTGACTTCAAAAAACTTAGGGAAATGCTGGGTGTGATCCCATGGTCAGTAATACTAAAAGGGAAGGGAGTTCATGATGGATGGGAGTTTGTTAAAAGGGAGATATTAAAAGCACAACTTCAAGCAGTACCAATGAGACGAAAACATGGAAGGTGCCTAAAGAAGCCAGGGTGGCTATCTAAAGAACTTTTAACTGATTTAAGATTTAAAAGGGATATGTACAAAAAATGGAAAAGGGGGGAAATCACCAGAGAGGAATTCAAACAAATAGCCAGCACGTGTAGAGACAAAGTCAGAAAAGCTAAAGCACAGAATAAACTCAGGCTTGCTACAGAGGTTAAAAGCAATAAAAATGGCTTTTATGGGTATGTGCGTAGCAAAAGGAAGAACAAGGAAACAGTGGGGTCACTTAGAGGAGAAGATGGTGAAATGCGAACAGGGGACAGAGAAAGGGCAGAACTCAATGCCTTCTTTGCCTCAGTCTTCTCCAAAAAAGAAAACAATGCCCAACCTGAAGAACATGGAGCAGATGATTCAGCAGGGGAAGCACAGCCCAGAATAAGTAAGGAGGTAGTACAAGAATACTTGTCTAGTTTAGATGTATTCAAGTCTCCAGGGCCAGATGAACTACATCCAAGAGTATTAAAAGAACTGCCAGAGGTGATTTCAGAACCACTGGCAGTAATCTTTGAGAATTCCTGGCGAACAGGCGAAGTGCAAGCAGACTGGAGGAGGGCAAATGTTGTCCCTATTTTCAAAAAGGGGGAAAGTGAAGACCCAAACAATTACCACCCATTCAGCCTGACATCAATACCAGGAAAGATTCTAGAGCAGATCATTAAACAAACGGTCTGTGAGTACCTAGAAAGGAACGCTGTGATCACTAAAAGTCAGCATGGGTTTCTGAAAAATAAGTCATGTCAGACTAATCTGATCTCATTTTTTGACAGAATTACGGCTTAGGGAGCTGGGTATGTTTAGCCTGGAGAAGAGAAGGTTAAGGGGTGATATGATAGCCATGTTCAAATATATCAAAGGATGTCATCTAGAGGACGGAGAAAGATTGTTTTCTGCTGCTCCAGAGAAGCAGACACGGGGCAATGGATTCAAACTACAAGAAAGAAGATTCCACCTAAACATGAGGAAGAACTTCCTGACAGTAAGAGCTCTTCAACAGTGGAATTTGCTGCCAATGAGTGTGGTTGAGTCTCTTTCTTTGGAGGTCTTTAAGCAGAGGCTTGACAGCCATCTGTCAGGAATGTTTTGATGGTGTTTCCTGCTTGGCAGGGGGTTGGACTGGATGTCCCTTGTGGTCTCTTCCAACTCTATGATTCTATGATTCTATTCTATGAAATGGCTCAGAAACTCTATACCCCAAGGAACCTACCCGGACCCTAAGATCACCACCTGAGGTCCTTCTTTGTGTTCCTCCTCCATGAGAGGTCCGGAGGGTGGCAACGCAAGAATGGACCTTTTCTGCAGTAGCTCCCCATTTGTGGAATGCTCTCCCCAGGGAGGTTTGCCTGGTGCCTTCCTTAGGCAAAAAGGTTCCCCCTTAACTAGGCCTTAACTTGAGAGCCAGTTTGGTGTAGTGGTTAAGAGCGGCAGACTCGTAATCTGGGGGACCGGGTTTGTGTCTCCGCTCCTCCACATGCAGCTGCTGGGTGACCTTGGGCTAGTCACACTTCTCTGAAGTCTCTCAGCCCCACTCACCTCACAGAGTGTTTGTTGTGGGGGAGGAAGGGAAAGGAGAATGTGAGCCGCTTTGAGACTCCTTCGGGTAGTGAAAAGCGGGATATCAAATCCAAACTCTTCTTCTTCTTCTTCTTTGGCTGATTGACATCCAATGCCCTTTTAAAATGTGTTTGTGGGATTGGGGGGGAGTAGGGTTATTGGTTTGTGTTTTTATTTTCATTTTCTTCTTGTTTTTGTTATGCATTTTGTGTTCTAATCTTGTATTTTTATGTTGTGAACCTCCCTGAGATCTACAGATGAAGGGCAGCATACAAATTTAATAAATAAATAATAAAAAGTATACTACTCTAATTTGTTGTCCTCCTTTCACTTAAAAGCCAACTGTTATTTGGGTAAAACTATATGTACAAACTATATCCCTCTTCAATCATTAAAGCTTCCCTGTTGCTCCGCACAGGAGAACAGCCTTGGGGTGCAGCCTGGATGCCCAGAGCGGAACTGCCCAATGCTTCCCTGCTTCTTTGTAGCTCTAATAGGGTTAGGAAGGGCATCCTAGGTGTGTTTACTCAGAAGGCATTTCCATTGAAGTCCATGGATTTTACTCCCATGTTGATGTGCATGGGATTGCACTGTTTGTTTGTTTGTTTGTTTGTTTGCATATAACTCACCTTTTTCCCTATCAGGGAAGGTAGCTAAAAAAAATGAGGGACTCATTAAAAACAATTAAACATTAATAGAATTAAAATACACACACACACACACACAGAGAGAGAGAGAGAGAGAGAGAGAGAGAGAGAGAGAGAGAGTTTGGATTTGGATTTGCGTTTGATACCCCGCTTTATCACTACCCGAAGGTGTCTCAAAGCGGCTAACATTCTCCTTCCCCTTCTTCCCCCACAGCAAACACTCTGTGAGGTGAGTGGGGCTGAGAGACTTCAGAGAAGTGTGACTAGCCCAAGGTCACCCAGCAGCTGCATGTGGAGGAGCGGAGACGCGAACCCGGTTCACCAGATTACGAGTCTACCGCTCTTAACCATTACACCACACTGGAGAGACAAATATATCTCTGTGGTGTGTCTCTGAATCAGGTGTGACTGAAGTAGCTAATTGCATGTAATGCAAAGAGAACGGCCACTTGCGTTCCTCCCTCTTCCAGGAGACGTAGACTGAAAGGTGGCAACGGCTGAGTTGTAAAGCATGCAGAGACACTGCAGGCAGCCTCCACCCAAGTGGACTCTTTAATTGAGTTTCCCTTTCCCAGCACAATGGCAATATCCTTGGGCGCTATGCTGTGAGCCAGGACACAGCTTTGCATATTGGCCATTTTCACTCTCAGGCAGTTGCTGGGGGCCCAGCAGGGAGCCTGTTCTAGGATTTGCTGTGGACCCCCTCCACCATTCAGCTTTTCAATTTAAAATAGTCACGCAAAGCTACCTGCTGCTGCCATCACTGAGCCAGCCCACCACTGGAGGCCCACTGGGAAGGAGAGCACCAGGGGGCATTTTGCTGAGGAGGACCCCTCAAAACCTGGAACCAGCCTGGCCCAGAAGACCATTTGGGGGCTGAGAAAATCCTAGTGAGTTTGCTTGCTTGCTTTGTTTACTGGTCGCCTCAAACATGGATCTCTGCAAAAGAGAGAAACAGACAGAAGCGTAGGTGTTGCTCTCTCACATGACACTGTATCCTGTTGTCAAATGGCACCAAGACATTTATTGGTCTCTAGTGGTTTAACTGACATGGTTTTGGTTACAGAAGATGTACTATAAATATCATGCTCAGTGTGGCTGCACAGTGCACTAAACGTTCAGGTGGTCGATAATGTTGTATTCTCAGCGGGGAAATCAGGGCATTTGGGAGCTCGGAGAAGGTTTGCAAGTCAAATCCTTTATTAAAAAAAGAGTAACTGCAGAGGCAAAATATATGTTGAACAATAACAGGGAAGGCATATTTGATCTGCTTTCTGCAGGCATGCCTTCAACATTTCACATGTGCAAATATGGATCTGAATTTGTAAAATTTATTCCTTGTAGTACACAGCATTCCTTTACGCTGAAATAGTCAATCCTGCAATGGCTTCTGAAGGGTGTGTGCTGGTAAACTGACTGGCCCAATCTCATTGCTTTAGGATTTGTGTTAGGATTGCCTAACCCTTTAAAAAACTGCTACCCCTGTACAATACTGCTTGCCTTCATGCAATGGAAAGCTTCACTTGCTGATTTCTGCAGAACCAACAGTTTGACACTCATAGCCTTAAAACAGACCATTTAGATTCAAATCTCTTCGATCCAACCGAAGCCAAGGTTTGCCAGACTCTAACTCTTAGGCACTCTAGTGATTCTGCATCTATTTTGCAGCAAAGTCCTGCCTCATTAACATTTAGGGTGCAGGGAAGACCCCCAAATTCAATTTCACCATCCGCACTGTTTTCATAATCTAGAATTAAAATGACAGTCTGCAATGGGGCTTTAGAACTTAGAATCATAGAATCATAGAATCCTAGAGTTGGAAGAGACCACAAGGGCCAACCAGTCCAACCCCCTGCCAAGCAGGAAACACCATCAAAGCATTCCTGACAGATGGCTGTCAAGCCTCTGCTTAAAGACCTCCAAAGAAGGAGACTCCACCACACTCATTGGCAGCCAATTCCACTGCTGAACAGCTCTCACTGTCAGGAAGTTCTTCCTAATGTTTAGGTGGAATCTTCTTTCTTGTAGTTTGAATCCATTGCCCCGTGTCCGCTTCTCTGGAGCAGCAGAAAACAACCTTTCTCCCTCCTCTATATGACATCCTTTTATATATTTGAACGTGGCTATCATATCCCCCCTTAACCTTCTCTTCTCCAGGCTAAACATACCCAGCTCCCTAAGCCGTTCCTCATAAGGCATCGTTTTTAGCCCTTTGACCATTTTGGTTGCCCTCCTCTGGACACCTTCCAGCTTGTCAGTATCCTTCTTGAACTGTGGTGCCCAGAACTGGACACAATATTCCAGGTGAGGTCTGACCAGAGCGGAATACAGTGGTACTATTACTTCCCTTGATCTAGACGCTATACTTGTGACCCACCAAACTGAGCTCAGCATTGTGCAGCCTGGCAGGTTCTTATAACCCACCCATTTTTCTTTTTCATTTGGTAGTCCCAGCTAGGCAACAAAGGCAGAAGCGTTCTGAAGCTTGCAGGAGGTGCCATGGTAACTCAGTTCAGTGCGTAGCAAATTGTGCAGGTCTGATAATTTCTTACACTGCATTTTCAAGATTGTTATTATATTATGATGCTTGAATTACCATCCTTTCCACAAAAGTAGGCTAGAAAAAAATACGTTAAAAAGAAGGTGTGGCTTCTGCCCACCCAGAGGCGGAGCTAGCTGCCCTGGCACCCGGAGCGGCACACATGCTGTGCACCCGCGGGCGGGGCGAGCCACCCACAGGGGCAGCATGGGGAGTGTCCCAGGGGACAGGGCAGCGATGTCACCCCCCCCCTCAGGGATGACACCCGGGACAAACCACACACCCTTCCTCCGCCAGCGTGCCCACCCAATGCATATTTATGAAAGCAGTCTGTTAATTTTTATTTAGCAGGAATATTCTCAGAATCAAAAATGCAAATGTTCCGTGCTAAGAAACAGATAGAGGAAGGAAGGAAGGAAGAAAACAACTTCACACCCCTTTGCCAAGCTTTACACACAGAGCTGCAGCAAAAGGTCAACAGACACCTTCAAGTGATCTTGAGAGTGTGCCCACAGATACTTATCGTCTTCCTTCCTCCTCCGGCTCTTCAGTTTTCTGAATCTTCTGATAGGGATCAGTTTGCACAGTTGGATGAGCATAGTTTTTCTGAAAAATAAAGTTATCGGCATCTCTAAAGCTCTTTGGAAGAAGAATGCTTAAGGCATGCCTACTTAGCAGCCCTTCAACCGCTGCTAAAGCCATGTACAGTATCTGTTGCAGCAGCTCCCTCCCAGCCTTGTGAATGATCGTCCGTTGAAAGGGCCTCCTAACCACAAGAGGCTCCAGACATTTTGCAGCATGGTAGCATGAAATACATGTGCCTTCTCTCACCATACTATCACATCTCATCTTAAGTCCAGAATGCACATCTTTCCTGAGAAGATGCACATTCTTCCAATGCTTTGCACTTGTACATTCTTTGCAGTTGTACTTGTATGCCCTCCGGAGCACTTAATTTTCACTAATGTTACCATCACTAAAGAAAGTACCAGCTACTGTGGGAAGTAAACACAGAGCAGTCAAAACACAACATTGCTAGAGTGGACATGAAGGTAACTCAGTCCTCCAGGCATAACTTCCTGCTACCTGGACTGAGTTAACTTCCTCTGTAACCAGAAGTAGGTGTGGTCTCACCTGGGAACAAGATCCCAAGACCAGTCACCATTTTCTCCTCGTCTATCCAAGGAGCAACAAGCATGTTCTCCTGGCTCTCAGCCAAGAGAACAAAGGGAGCTACTTCTCCCTATGGAAGTAGCAACCACATGTAAATACTTTTTACTAAGCAAGCAAGCCTGCCTTCTGAGAAATGCTGTGTAACTCAGGAAGTATGTGAGTAAACTCTTTTATTCATTTAAGATACATTGTGTAGTGTGCAGTCTTTTAAGAGGGATATAGGGGAATTATACCAGGAATATATATATATTATTTTAGGCTTTAGCAAGCCTGTGCAAGCGCATCTGCTGTGTGTGTGTGTTTTAAAAGGGAATGAAACTCTGCTAAGTTTGGAGCTTGCTAACACAAGCTGGAATCTGACAATCTATCCTCATCCATGTTCCTAATCATTCCCACAGCTACAGCATGCAAAATGCCAGGCTATGCTTCACATGACACCTCAGAATTTCATGAACTTGTGTGTGCATGTATATGCATTTGAGACAAGCTGTATATGCCTGCTATTCAGAGATTAACTTTTAGACTCTAGAGACTCCAGAATCCAAGGGGCCGTATCCTGAAGATGAGTAGCTCACACTACTAGCCTCCTGTCCTGGCTCCCAATCTCAGAAGACAGATCAGGGACAACGTATACAACAGGAATAGGAAAACTCTTGCCCTTCAGATATTTGGGACCACAATTTCCATCATCCCTAGCTAACAGGACCAGTGGTCAGGGATGATGGGAATTGTAGTCCCAAACATCTGGAGGGCCGGAGTTTGCCTATGCCTGGTCTACAAGGTGCAAGTCACAGAAAACTGGGACTGAACTTGCCAAACACGATAAGTAACCCCACTGACATGCATGTTTATTCCGTAAATCCCATTGCATTTGAAGGGGCTCACTTGCAAGAGGCCTTAGGATTACTTACACAAATCTTACACCCTAATCCACAATTTGTAGTGTGTATCCCTTTTCTAGTAAGTTACCCCAATATGTTGAAAAGCATGCTGTACTTGTTGTTCAAATCCTCCAATTGCCACCTGTTTCATTATCTCCCACTTCCTGACTAAAGCAATGGCCTCCCTTTTCCTGTTACTCAAGGTTAGTTATTTGCATTTTAAAGAACACGTTTATTGCCTACCTGGTGCTAATCATGAGCAAGGATTTCTTTCATCTTCATTTGTTTTATTCTTCTCCTCTCTGTAAACAGGAGCACTTTTCATCAAGGGCCTCACTCCCCATACTTTGCCACTCAACCACCACAGCTACTAGAAATCTTATCCCTACCATTATTTTGGCTTCTGAGAATTCACCAGACTCTCCACATATCATATCTGTGTGGGTGAGAAACTTCCTTTTTTTTTGTAAATGAAAGCTGAGATTTGGCCCCAGTTAGTGAGGCCAGTTGTCAGTAGACCATGAGGCTCTACACCCCAGGGTCGTGGGCTTGAACCCCACTTTGGGCAACATAGTCTAGGATAGCAGGGGGTAGACTCTCATAATCCGTTCCAACTCTACAATTCCATCAATCTATGATTTCCAGAAAGCAGAATTCTGCACCCACTGTCCCCTCTGTTAAAGCACAGTATCTACAAAAGGATACTCTGCTTGTGAGCTTGGGCTGACATGATATCTTCCTACTCTACTGAAACTGACTTTTCAGATCTAGCTTGGCCAATGTGGGAAATATATCAGTGGATGAAATATTTGAACACCCAGTATTTGAATACTCATCTTTCCTTCCTTCCTTCCTTCCTTCCTTCCTTCCTTCCTTCCTTCCTTCCTTCCTTTCCTGTCTTGATCTACTATTTGACTTCTGTTTCTTCCTATTCATCAGTAAATCTAGCACAAACTCCTATGTATATCTATCATTTTTATTTACCTAAATAAGATATTCTGTATAATTAGCTAAAAGATGCTGAATTAAATAACGACTGTTTTTATTCAGGGTTTCCATTTCTGATGTGTTGTTTCTAATCTTCATTATGTTTCTTTCTCTGTTTCAGACCCTCTTTAATCTCTGATATTTTCCCTCTTCTTCTTATCCAGGGGCGTCTTGCCCATAGAGGCAAGTGGCGTGGGGTGCCAGGGCTTCAAGTTTGCGCCAAGTTCTGGAGGGCGCCTGGGAAGAGGCAAGAGGCTGGACGCAGTGCCTCCCGGCACCAGCTCACTGCCCTCACCCGCCGCCCCAAAGTAGCACCATGCCCAGAGCCTCTGCCTCTTCCCCGCCAGAGCAGCCGCCCTCCAGCCGCTGCCTGCCTCCTCCAGCCCCACAAAGCTGCTGGCAGTGCTGTAAAAAGGTGAAACCAGGGGGGGGGGGAGCCCTCCGGAGGGATCTTCGAACTACGGCGCCAGATATCCTTAAGACGGCCCTGTTCTTATCCTTGAGTTTCCATGCTTTTGCAAGTTCTCTATTCCATAGATCCCTGATATTTCTCATCTTCCAAAGCTTAAAAAAAATCCATGATTGTACTGCTATTCTTTTTATTTTCCAAGAAATAAGAAAATAACAAAACACAAAAAGAGGACCCCCCCCCCAGTTTCGGAAAATATGAATTAGAAGGAAGTGCCACTTGGAGGAAACTAATGTCATGTGAACAGACATGTACACGGGGTTGGCACTCAGTCCACTTTAAACTGTTGTGTATATATGCACACACTGAATTCACAGTATAGGAATGACTATATTATTGCTAATTATAATCTTTTTCTTTTTATATATCCAGAAACTATACTGTATTAGCTAGAATGTACATTTAATTTGAAATTAAATTATCCAACTTTCTATCTGCCATTTGGATTGCATGTGCACACAAACAAGAGAGGCTCAATGGCCCTTGGAGTGTCTCTAGAATGTGGGTGCAAGGATAGGATATGTAGTCTCACTCAAGACTCCCCACCTTTCAGAAAACTGCCTCCTCTTCATCACACAAATTGGAAAAGGCAAGAAGCAGAGCAGCGCAATGTTGTGCACACTTTCTATAGAACGGTGAGAGAGGTGGTCGTGGATCCATGATGTGGGCATCATTCGTGCAATCAGTGCTTTTTTCAGGGGGTACTCAGGGGTACCAGCACCTCTTTTGTTGTTGTTAAAAAGTGTGACAATTGCTGTAACAACTTCATGGTGAGTATCGGCACCTATTTTTCTAGAAGAATTTAAAAAAAAAACACTGCACACAATACATTCAGTTAAATCAGAATCAGAACGCAGACCTTGGGGTCTCGAATTTCAGTGGTGCCCTATACAACACCAAAATTTGGTTGTCCGTCTCCCCCCACCCCTCCATTCTAAATAATAGTGGTGGTGTGTCCCCAAGGCTCCGCCCCCAGTGCAACTGAACTGGTCTTGCTCCCCTAAATCTGCCTCTGCCAGAATGCAGGACAGCACTCACACAGTGGGTCTACAAGTGATTTGGATTATAAAATATATGGGCAAATGAGGGTTGGCGTGAATTACTGTTGGCAAGGCTTTGTGTTGGCAAGACTCGGTTAAGCAATGCTATGATCTGACAAGTTACACCCCAAGAACTGCAGCAATGCTACAGAGGGTGCTTGGGAACTCTTCTCGACTCGCTGGATGGAAAAGCCAGCCTGGCGTAATGGGGAGCATGTTGCATATGGATCAGGGAGACCTGAGACTTGGTGTGACCTTGAGCCAGCCAATACTTTTCTGCTTAGCAGTGCTTGGTGTTGGGACAATAAAACAGGACAGCCTCTGTCTTTAGCTCTTTGGAGGAAGGATATACAAATGTGATTAGTAGTAATGATGTGCTACAGCAAAATGACTCTGGCAGGTTCTTGTAGTTAAGAACGGAAGAAGCTGCAGCAGTTTTTAAACAAACATTTATAAATATATAAATGCATAACTTCTAAATGATTTTGTAAAAACAAATTATTCTTCATTAGTTTATCTTGTTTGTATCCATCTCATCTTGGGAGACATTGGAAGAAAATTAATTGATGCTTTCTGTATTATAGTGTACACCGCCTTGTACACTATAGCTTGGTATAAAAATACTTTTATAAATAAATACATAAAAAATATACACAGTTATCATGTCCGCAAGCTTGTAATCAGTTACAGCATGGACCAGTCTGAGAGTGTTGCTCTTACTGGCCCTAAGAGCAACAGTATGTGATCAAAATAGCAAAGGTACATCTCTAAATGAAAGGAATGCCAATTGCTTGCTTGCTTTGACAGCTGTGGGGTAGAAAATGGATCATTGGACGATTGTGAAATGACTTCCCCTCCTAATCACAATATAGAGTTCTATAAGCCTTATAATTGCTTGTTTTACAGCCACTTACTTGTTTTTTTAATCCATGATTAATAAAATGGGCCTGTTTATTAAGTAACAGTTTTAATTAGGGTTCATTTTTAACATGTGCCATATTCTTAATGTTTTCCCCTCCTGCAATTACTTAGATGAGTGCTTGCATCTGTTTTAACTTCATTGACAACAGTAGCCAAGGCAGATGTGTCTGTGCTGTTGAACATGTTGCTGTTTTGAAGTAACCCCTGACCTTCCTTGGAAGCAAAAATTAATTCATTCCTGTAAAGTGTCATGTCCCAGCACACAGCTATCCCTGGACCACTAGACTTGCTTGAGATGCTGTGAATTATTTAAAACATTTTGTCTCAGGGTGTGCAAACTCCACAATTCAGCTGAACACTTACATCTTCTGTGTGCAGAACATAGCTTGCTAGCTGTAAGGTGTGCAGTGTTGCTCAGGAATGGCAAGAAACAAAATAAATATTGAAATTTATAACTGGATAATATAATTTGTTAGTTTCTAGAGCTGGGAGCACCAGTCACCCTCCCACTGACCCAGATCTGTCCCTGAAATAACCACCACTGATGTATAATTAAGGTTTTTAAATGCTATACAAGTGGGTTGGGGGTGGGGGGCGGAAAGAGATCCTGGATCTCCTCCCCACCCACAATGGCCCCGCAGAGAGCAGGACCATTCGATCCTGCTGGATGCTGCTTCAGCAGCACAAGGCCTTCTTGCCATGCCTTCCTTCAACTTCGTTGTCCCCAGCATGTCCTGGCTCCGTGCAATTCAAGTCATCCCCCTCTGTGCCCACCATGGATGATGGCACCAGCCCAGCAGTTGCTTCCCAACAGCTGCTGCATTGCAAGAAATGGCCACCTCATCTGGACCTACCTCACTTGCCACAGCACCCCAAACCAACTCCTGCATCAGCTGCTGCCATCACCATGAGGGACCATAAGTGGTGGTGGCAGACCAACTGATCCCCACCAGCATGAAGGCAAGCTGAGAGGAAGGAGCAGGAAGTACTCAAGCCATTGGTTTCCTGCCTTTGTAATCTATCCCAGCAATATCCAAATAAGCTCCCAAAGACAAAAGGGGGGGGGATTCAAGAACAGCAGTTGCAGACCTCAGAATACTCCAAGGAGGCTTTGAAGGCACAATGTACAGAACAATTCCTGCCACTCCCCAGAGGACGAACAGATGTGTGGTGCTGATAGGTGACTCCCTACGGGGGGTGGGGGTGGCAGAGGTGGTAGTGTGTGGAGGAAACAGGGTCTCCCAGGAGGTGTGCTGTCTATGAGACTCTGTGCAGGAAGCTGTGCCTTGGGGCACAGGTGGTTTTTTTCATCACTCCTTCCTGTTGAAGGGTGTGGCCCAGGAAGTGAGAGGAAAATGTTGGAGATAAACCATTGACTGCACGGGTGGTAGCATCAGGAGGGTTTGGTTTCTTGGATCATGGTCTCTGCTTCCTTGGGGAAGGACTTGTGGCAAGAGATGAGCTGCACCTCACAGCAGTTGGCAAGAATATGTTTGCTAAGAGTCTTGCGAACCTGGTCAGGGGAGCTTTAAATTGAGGGGGAGGAAGACAGCATTACAGACAACAGAAGAATACACAGTACTGGGGATAGTAGCTTCATTGATGCACAGGAAATTGAGGTGGTACTCCAGAAAGTTGCTAAAGGGCAAGAAACTACAAGAAGGAAGCAGCTGGAGGCAACAGCTCATGGTTTCAATTGTCTCTACACAAATGCACAGAGTATGGGAAACAAGCAAGGCGAATTGGAGCTTTTAATACAAATACAACCTGGTAGGCATTGTAACAGTGTTCATTCTTTGCATGCAAAACACCTGATGCTATATCTCAAGCATCTCAAGTTAACGTGTCTCCAGTTTCAGGGCTAGAAAAGATCTATGTCACAGTCAGTCTGAAAAAACACTGTCAGTCTGGTTTAGACTGAGCAATAATCTGACTTGGACTGTATAAGTTACTTTTGTATCTTCTCCAGCGCACCCTCTGAAAAATTTCACAAATTTTATCAAGTACCTTGTGTTTCCCCAGTATTCTTCCTCTCCCATTTGCTCAAAATTTTGAAATCTGGCAACTACCTAGGGGGAAGTGGAACCCTCCCTGGGAAATTTTGCTAGTCTCATTACAGATATCTCCCCTCAGATTTCTTCACATGTTTCACCTGAGGGGGGGGGACTTCACTTTCCTGTTTGCCTCCTTATTCCTCGAGGTGAAATTTCCTTGGTGATTCTCCGAACGCCCTGGCAGATTCCCACTGTTAAACGGCTGAGCCAGGGATTGAGCAGCATTTGATGAGTGCAATCACAGGAGATTGGACAGGCTGCCTTTGCTTTGTTCAGCTCCATTGCCACTGAGCCAATGGACAGGAATTACTTACTCATCATGATTGCCTCAAGAGTTACCCATGCGAAACTAAGCCAATATGTTTGGAAACATCCTTTGAGCTTTCCTTTAAAAAGAGAAAGTGAACGCCAATGCTCAGCCTGGACAATTAATAAGTGCTTAGCTCCATCTAACAATGTCTGGTCTAGATTCAAGGAGAGAGGAAAAACAATTCTTGTCAAAGTTGACTCTTAAAAAAAAAAAATACTGGCTTTTTCAGCTGCTGGTGCTCCCTCAGATTCCATTGCATTAGCTTGTCCTATTTTAAATTTGTAATGAAGGGGGGAAAGCCCTGAATTTCTAAAGCTGGTAATCATGCTCCTTCCCTGTGCAAAACACAGCTTGTTTTTTATCATCAGTAACCTGTACTACACAAGAGCGCTGACACTTGCATTTCAGGATAGATTAGGAATTGCTAGCTGAATTTACATAACATTAAAATCAATGTCTAGATATACAAAATAAAATGAATATACTATCCTGATTCTTCAACATGGGCTTGCTTAAAATTCATTTTACCTTTCTTTTAAAAAAATGTTTAAGGCACTCTTTCTTTCTTTTTGCTGTAGATTTAGGGGGAGAGATTTGATGGGTGAGAGAGGGAGACAACCCACACAAGCTATTTGCCCACCAGACTCTGAGGTTTTGACAATACACACCAAGCCAACAAGGAAGTTTGAGAATGGGAAGGCAGCACACAGGCCCCGATTCCCATCATTCCTTGCAACTTCAGGGTGTTGCATGCTGGTCCAAACCCCATTTTCCCGTATGTTCCTCTGGTTTACATGGTTCAGAAGGGAGGGGAAAGTGGAATCTAAAAGTGTGCTGATACCTGGGTAGAGCAGCCTCCTTGCCCAGCTGGGGGGGGAAATGTGAAAGTTGAGAGCCAGTGTGGACGTATAGTTGGAAAGCTGGTGCTGTGTAGTGGCTAAGAGCCTGGTTATGCTGGAGTTATGACATTGAAGAGAGCCACTTGTAAAACCAGGATCCTGCTGCTGAGAGTTTGTACCTCCTTAGCCTCCTTTTGCAGTGTTGGGAACAAGGATCTGTGCCACAAGACATGTGTGACTCCAGCATTGTGACTCTCTACAAGAACAAAGGTGACTGCCATGACTGTGGCAAAGAAGAAGAAGAAGAAGAAGAAGAAGAAGAAGAAGAAGAAGAAGAAGAAGAAGAAGAAGAAGAAGAAGAAGAGTTTGGATTTGATATCCCGCTTTATCACTACCCGAAGGAGTCTCAAAGCGGCTCACATTCTCTTTCCCTTCCTCCCCCCACAACAAACACTCTGTGAGGTGAGTGGGGCTGAGAGACTTCAGAGAAGTGTGACTAGCCCAAGGTCACCCAGCAGCTGCATGTGGAGGAGCGGAGACGCGAACCTGGTTCCCCAGATTACAAGTCTACCACTCTTAACCAGTACACCACACTGATTGTGGAATCTCCCTGCTGAGGACCGTGAGGAAAACCTTCGCCCGTGCAGTTCTTGGAAGATTACAGTCACTTGCTGACAGGGTCTATCCTGAGTCACAATGCAGATATAGAGATCAGAGGACAACAGTCAATGTGATATTCCCACTGTGCCAGCTGCAGGAGAGATGCCGAGAGCAGAGATTCCACTTGTACATCGCCTTTATAGACCTGACAAAGGCCTTTGATGGAGTTAGCCAAAAAGGACTCTTCACACTGCTAAATAAGACAGGATGCCCACCTAAGCTCCACAAGATTATGGTGGACATGAGTGGCCCCATCTAGTATGATGGCTCCTCCTTGGACATAAAGAGCAGTGCAAAACAGGGCTGTGTTCTCACCCCAGTACTCTTGGGGCAGATTCTTCTCCCTGGTGCTCAGTTGAAGACGGCGTGTACATCCATTCAAGGAGCTACTAGAGTCTGTTCAACCTGGCACGTCTCCATGCCAAGACAAAAGTGTAGTGAGATGGTGCTTGCAGATGTTGTGGCCTTGACAGTGCAATCCGAGGAAGCTCTCAAGAGACTCACCACCATTTTGCCCAAGCCTGCAGGGAGTTGGGTGTTGCCATCAACCTGACAAAGACCGACATCTTGGATCAGGACGTCACCAGCACTCCACGCATCAGCATTGGTGACCACATGCTAGAGGTAGTAGACAATCTTGTCTATCTCAATTCCACCATAACCAGCAATCTATCCATCAATGCTGAGTGAGACAAGCGTATTGGCAAGGCAGCTAAGGCAATGGCCTGCTTCTCCAAAAGTGTATGGGAGAATGTGATGCGCATCATGGCACGAGTGTCTTGAGGCAGGCTGACAGAAGCCACTGGTGTGCTGGTGTGCCTGCATGGAGTGGAGGGGCTGTGGAGGAGGCAGCGGATTCAGATTTCAAGGAGCATGTTCCTTGGAGGCCAGAGGTGCTCTGCCTGCGTATTCTGCTCCCTGAGACAGGCACCTCACCTGGCCTCCTGGCTGGGTCAAACCCCACTCCACTCCATCCTGCTCCCCTTCTCCACCCCCTTCCTTTTTAGAACACAAACGGAAGATTAAAATAGTGGCATGTTTTGGTAAGAGTTTCCTTGAGAAAATTGTCAGATCCTGACAAGAGATTATTAAAATGTTGGCTTCCTCTCTTTACACAGTTGCTATAGGGCTGAGGTTAGTAGCTGGGGAAACCACAGAATACTTGGCATCCTGGATTCGAGGTGGTGGGATGAACATGACTAGCAGCTTGAAGCTGTAGCTTGCAACTAAATGAATTGGTTCTCTCCCTATCAGGCCCACACATCTGATCCGCCAAGCCTAATTCAGCCCACCAGCCTTGTATTTGTGGCTGGCCAGGGACCTGAGAAACCAAAGGCCCCCATAATGGGAGAGTGGGGGGAGGGGGAGGAAGGAAGGAAGGAGATGCTCAAGGCAGGAGTGTCCGAAAGAGCAAGAATTCCTGCCTTGCACCTCATGGCATGATCTGAAATTTCAAACTTATTTTGGTTCCCCCCCCCCACCTTCTTTTCCTTTTCACTCCAGCTTACGCACAGGAAAATGAAGTCGGAGAAACAGGGGAAACAGTTACTATTCACCATTCTTGAGATGAATAATATTTTTCACTGAATTAGCTGTGGTCTGTCAAGAGCTATTTGTCAGCACAGCGTAGCATGAGAAGGTAACCTCATTGCTGTTGCTTTGGCAGGAGTTTAAGTCCAGCCACACACTTGCTCCATGTGGTGCATCCAGACAGCCTTTGAAGAGTTTTTCTCTCATATAAATTACATAGAACTAAGCTTGAATTATATAAACCAATTATAGTGTAATGGGGCAGTTGTAGTAAACATTTCTTTTCCTGACATTTACTCACTGCAGTCTAATAGCCCCAGTACCCCATTAATCATCCTTCCTGTGGTTAATTTCCCCTTTACAGCACCCTTTCCATCTTCAATGTATCCCACCTAGTGAGTAGAGCCTAGTGAGAGAGGAGAACCAGAGGTACTCAGTACAGGCATCATATGAGAACACCAACATATTTATTTTTAATGTAATAAAAGGCCTGTTGGATATGCATGGAATAAACTGAGTCACTAATTCATTGAATTAATTTGAAAACCACTGAATTACACCTGAAAGTAGTTCCTATAGTTTCCAGGTGAACTGAACGTGAAGTGTTCCCTACATGGTGAAATTTATTTTCAATTTTAAAATTTATATTGAATTGAATTTAAAATTGCCCAATTTTAATTCAACAATTTGCATGCA
The DNA here is from genome assembly GCF_009819535.1 of Lacerta agilis. Taxonomy (NCBI): domain Eukaryota; kingdom Metazoa; phylum Chordata; class Lepidosauria; order Squamata; family Lacertidae; genus Lacerta; species Lacerta agilis. The sequence goes on along the minus strand of NC_046325.1, from coordinate 49,572,068 downwards.
TAGAAGTTTCATTGCACTTAACTCTGTCTTTGATTGTGGTCATTGCATTTATTGTTTTTACCTCTGTGAAAAATGATGCTGCTGTTTAAAGCTTAAGGATCACAATTGATGGGAACTTAGTTCATTTTTGGAGGAGGGAACTGGAACTGGAATTAATTCCTTTTTAAAATGAACTTTCCAAGCAGTGGAGATGTATATTGGCTCATGTTACTTGGGCTTTGATAAGAGGCAACAGCCACCTTTTTACAATTGTCTATTTAGAATCCATTTTGCGCTGCTTAACAAAAGCTTCTACTCAGTAGAATTTTTTTTTTAACAAAGACAGGTTCCCAGGAAGTGATATGAGATGACAGAAGCTGTTAAGATAAAGTCCATTGGGAAACCTCATGTGTGAACTTGCAATCCCCATATCCCTTTAAATATGCCCGGGTGGTGTGTGTGTGTGTGTGTGTGTGTGTGTGTGTGTGTTTTGCGAGCAATAAACAGGTGCTGTCCTTGAATGTGCTTGAATACTTGTAGACCCAAGAATGTTGATCCAAATGAGACTGAAGCAAAACTTTCTTTCATTGTAAGAAAAGAGAGAAACAGAGATACAAAATCTGGGGTGGTGTAGTAGCATTAATTATTAATCGCCTAGCCCATTCATAACTCTAATGCTAAAAGGCCTCTACTGCTACAAGATATAAGATGTTCCAGAAATGGCAGTGGCTTTATTCTGTGAAGAAGCTTTGACCCAAAGCCAGGAATAGAATTTCCACACCTCCAGGATTGCACCAGAAGGCTACAGAAATTACCTTCAGGGCTGTGGTCCAAATTAAAGTTTGTGTCCCTGGGAGCACTGGGACATAGCAGGAGGTCAGATTGTCATATTTTCTGCCTAAGCTTGACCCTTAAATGCACTTAGTTATCTCAAATTTATACGGAATTTGCCAGAGTGCTAAGATAATATGATCTCTATCCAATATGTAAGACACTGTTGCATACCACCCAAAACTTGGAACGGTGCAAGATTCCAGGCGCTTACCCAAGGTCATGTTTCCTTTGGAAATGAGACACAGCAGAGACTGGGATGTCTTTATGATATATGGTTTATTTACACCTATATACAGTCTGTGATGGAATGGTTCAAAGTATTGCACTCTATGAGGATCCTGTCTCTCCCATTGCTGCAGCCTCTGATTCACACAGGCAGCCCACACTGCGCTTCGGATCCCCTCTCCAGCTTGCTGCATTTAACAGACTGACACCCTTTCCCCTTGATCACACCACAGCCAATGGAAATCCTAAAACTTCTTCCAAACAAAAACTCTGGTGTTGTATTTGGACTAATGATCTCAGAGCTCCCGTCGCCATTTGCCCTCTGGAACAGAGTCTTTGCTTTGCTGATAGCCCATCTCCCTGTCTTTGTTCTCTGCTAATGGCACATCTCTCAGGCGATCTTTTGAATATGAGAAGCTGAGTCCAACTATTAAGAATCTGACTTCCCAATTTAACTCTCCAAACATTGATCAAATTCTATCATTTACTAAATCAAGGAATTATGGGTGTCTTGCACCCACATGCCCTGGCACCCACAAACTCATAACAGTAATTTAGGAGCTGCCAAATTTATGAATTTGTGGATTGTTGCAATAGATGCCTGAATTCATGTCACATTAATTGAGTGAGATTTAGGAGATAGCTCAGTTGGTAGAGCACGAGTCTCTTAAGTGGATGAACCAGATAAAAATGCTAATGATTTCTTCCTAACAGACTTCCCCAGGAGGCGGTGGAGGTTTTTAAGCAGAGGTTGAATGGCCACCTGCCATGGATTGTTGCACCTGGGGCAGATGTCTGGTTGTGCTGCTGCAGATGCACCAGGGCATTTCTTCTCTTTGCACTCCTCCCAATGGTAATTCATCCTCTGGATACAGGACCTGATTGTCTGTCTCCAGGCACTGCGGTCATCTGCGAGGGATTCCCACACGGCGAGGTTCATGCGGCCAGCCTTCACGTCGCATTTGCAGACATCTTTGGAGCACAGAGTTGGTCTGCCAACTGGCCTGGCACCCAAATCCTGCACCCCTTAGAGCATGTCCTCCCTGTAGATCCTGCCATCTTCCAGCATAGACAGGGGCGTAGCGAGGGGGGTGGGCTGCCCTGGGTTCCATAATGGAGGGGGTGACAAATTATCAAGGAACAATTTTTTTTGGGGGAAAAAATCTTTTGAAATCTTTTTGAATTTTTTTTTAAATGCCTGCTCCGAAGGTCGTATCTTACTATACTAGGGATTATATAGCTATATATGAAATTTAATGCATATCGGTTAATATCTTGACCCTCCTCCACCAAAATAGCTGTTCACTTGGCTGTTTTCCTATGTCATGAAGGCTGAAATTTCAGTTCAGAGAACACTTACTGTTCCCAACCCTAACCCTGTGGAAAGCCATCTAATTAGACTTTAATTTGATTTTGAGATGTTTTTAGGAGGTAATTTAATTTTTGTTTGATTTTATACCAATGTTATGTATCTGATGTTAGCCACCCTGAGCCCGACTTCGGCCGGGGAGGGTGGGATATAAATAAAAGTTTTTTTTATTATTACTTGTTATTATTCCTTTGTAAGAAAATATGAAATAACGTAAAACAATTTTTGCTGGGGGGGGATCAATGGGGGGGTTGACACGGAATTTTCCGCACCGGGTACCACCTGACCTTCCCATGCCTGGGGGGGGGGTGTGTGACAAAAATTATTTTGCCCCCGGGTACCAATTTACCTTGCTACGTCCCTGAGCATAGACGTCGCTGAGACAAGAGTGTGAACATGCTGGGGATGTGGGCTTGGGAGAGCACATCTTTGTTTGACACTAATGGATAAAGTCCAAAAGATCTGCTTCTCACAGACAGTTGAAAGTGATAGTTAAGCTAGAACTACAGAGTGGATGAATTCAATCTTGGTTGTAGACAAGCCTAGCCAAGACCAGAAAATAATTTGTTTAGTCCCAAGAGACAATTTTAAAAAGAACATGTTCAGTTGCCTACCATACAAGAAATTACCAGTAAGCTAGCAGAAGCAGAAGTGTTTACCGTCATTGATGCCAGTAGTGGATTCTGGCATATTCAGCAAGATGATGGAAATTTCAGGCTAAGTACATCTAATATGTATTTTGGCAGGTACCCGTTTACAAGGATGCCATTTGGTCTCCAGCTCCCAAGGTCTGTGACCCCACAGACATTTGAGGGTAATGGTGGGGGTGACAGGCTACACAGATGATATCCTGATGTGGGTGGAAGACCAAACAGGAATGTAAGGAGAGACTGAAGCAAGTTCTACGCAGGTGCCACAAGGCAATCCTACACCAAGTGAAGGGCATATTTGCCACGTTTGAAATAAAATATCTAGGACACATCTTAACTGCTTAGTAAAGTTTGTTCCTTCTAATCTAATCTCTGTGGCTAATTCATAATCTTGTTACAGTAGGTAGCCCTGTTGGTCTGCCATAGTCAAAACAAAATAAAATAAAAAATTCCTTCCAGTAGCACCTTAGAGGCCAACTAAGTTTGTTCTTGGTATGAGCTTTCGTGTGCATGCACACTTCTTCAGTTACCTGCACACAGATATATGCACACGAAAGCTCATACCAAGAACAAACTTAGTTGGTCTCTAAGGTGCTACTGGAAGGAATTTTTTAATTTTATTTTGTTTTCATAATCTTGTGAATAATCAGCTTCCAAAAATGTTTCACTTGTTGCTTATAAAACGTGCTGTTTTTTTAAATTTTCATTAACGTTTATTTATTTTCATATTTTTAAATACCAATTGATTTTAGAAAAAACCCTCAAAGTACTAAAAATGTGTTTTTTGATGTTTTCCAATAATAAGACACGCACACACGCACCCCCCCCAACATAAATAAAAAGTATTGGGAGGGGGAGGCGAATGATCACATAAAATAGTTAGAAACCTCAAAAGTTACTGCTTGCACGATTGTAAAATGCACGAGTTAAAAAAAAAAAAACCACAAGCTACCAAAAAGTGGGCACAAAAGGCCCCCCCTCAAGGCATTTACCCCCATTGGGGATCTTCTTCAACTGCAGGACCACTAAAAAGCCCCAAGATCTTATGTCCTTTGCCTTTAACAGCTGCATGACATCAACAATAACAAAAAAAAATCCCCCCTGTAATGGGGAAAATGTCACATGTGCATACCTTTTTACATTTTTTAAATTATGATTTTCATTTATATACATTACAACAATTATTTTGCCAATTTTTAACATTTTAAATTTTGGCCCCCTTCCCCCTCTTTCTGTGGTTCCTTACATTTCTTTTCATCTTTTGTCTATTCTAATATATATCTCATATATATATATATTTAACTGCAGGTTTTTACAATAATCCTGCCAATGTCTTAATCTGTTTACAATTTGTTTGTAAATACTCAATAAACCACTTCCGCTACTTTCTAAAGAGTATGTAATCTTGATTTCTTATTCTTCCGGTAAGTTTCGCCATTTCTGCATACGCCATTAGTTTCTGTATCCAATCTTCTTTTGTCGGGCCTTCTTCATCATTCCACTTTTGGGCAAATAACATTCTTGCGACTGTAGTAGAGTACATAAATAAATTTCTATACTGTTTGGGTAGTTCTAATCCTTTAATTCCTATGAGAAAGGTTTCTGGAGTTTTTTTATATATATAAATGTTATCTTAAACATTTTTTTCAATTCATTATATATCATTTCCCAGTAAGCTTTAACCTTATTATAAGTCCACCACATTTCCAACACTTACTTGACTTTGATTTATACATTTTTGCCAATCCACTAGGTGTTAGATACCATCTATATAGCATTTTCATATAAACCACTTTCATATAAACTCTTAAACCATAATATGCTGTAAATGTTATGTCCCTGTTCCACAATCGTTCCCATGCTTCCATTTCTATATTACTCCCAACATCATACCTTTTTAATTTAAACAGGGCTGAAATCCTGCCCCACTTAGCCCTTTGAGGAGGGGAAGGGAGTAGATGCAGGAGACGCCACACAGCGGGGGGGGGGGGATGTGGCTCCTGGCAGTGCTGTGCGCACTCAGGTGGGTGGGTAGCAACCTCACTCAGCTTACAGTTCAATCGTGTGCAATATAAATTTTATGTTTTGTCTTATTTTTAAATTAAAATATAAGTATTCTCTTTCAGTTATGCAAAACAGAGAAAGCATTGTCTTTAGGCATTGTGTATTTAGCCAATAAATCTTTTTTATATTGTATTGTATTTATTATTACTACTACTACAGTGGTACCTCGGGTTACATACGCTTCAGGTTACATACGCTTCAGGTTACAGACTCCGCTAACCCAGAAATAACGCTTCAGGTTAAGAACTTTGCTTCAGGATAAGAACAGAAATCGTGCTCCGGCGGCAGCGGGAGGCCCCATTAGCTAAAGTGGTGCTTCAGGTTAAGAACGGACCTCCAGAACGAATTAAGTACATAACCAGAGGTACCACTGTACTCTGAAGGATAGGCGTGCCTGGCGTGCTCTGGTCCATGGGGTCACAAAGAGTCGGACACGACTGAACGACTGAACAACAATCACTGTACTACTATTACATACCCAAACTTTTCCCCAGAACTGAGTTTCAAAGCAGCTTACAAAACTCAATACGAACGTAGAAGCTAAAAAAGATATAAAATATAATAATTAAAAAGTACCGGTAATTAAACTATAATGGAATTAAAACAATGAAAAAATCATGTTAAAACCCCTTTCCTTAAAAGCAGTAAGTTTCCAAAAGCCTACTGGAACAAAACAGTCTTCACCTGGCAGCAGAAGGACAAGAAGGATGGAGCCAAGCTAAGGCAGGTTAAACTAACCCCTTTCCAGCCCCTGGAGGAGCGCGGGGAGCCTTCACACAACACACTGGCGCACTGCAACCGACACACTTAACGTTTCGCAACACACAGTTTGGAAAGCCCTGAGGTAGGGAGTTCCAAAGAGAAGTGTAAACCTACAGCACAGCGAAGAGAGCCTCTCTGCCTTTATAGACGCGAGACGGACAACCATATCAGCAAGCCGGTGTCATTGCTGGTACACACCCAGTCCAACATACAAGAAGCAGCATACATCAGCTTGGCCAGAACCTCTCTTCAATCCACCTGCCAGGTGAGGGCATAGGTGCCAACTATCCAAGGCTGACAGATCACTGCCCTTTTTGGGCCCAGAGCCCAGCACCCCAGGGCCCACAGGGTTATCTTGACTGCCATGGTGGCACTTGCAAACCTTCCAGAGCAGTCTCACCTTTGGTTCAACAAACCACATCAAAGAGAGCCATAGTACCACTCTATTCTGCTTTCGTTAGAGCCCATCTAGAGACCAATTCCTGGGCACCACCGCTTAAGAAGGATATGGATAAGCTGGAAGGTGTGTGGAAGAGGATGGCCAAGATGATCAAGCATCTGGAAGCCAAGACTGATGAGGAACAGTTGGGGGAGCTGGGAATGTCTAACTGGGAGAAACAGTATAATAGCCATCTTCCAATATCTTCAGCCAGTTTTCATACTTTTTGGGATGCTTCCTCTTGGAACAGGCATCTTCCTTGCAGCAGGCTGCCCACCCTGGGGTTGGCACCAGTGTAGTCTGTCCCTGCTCACCTGCTTGGAGCATTTAATCTACTTCTCCACAGATAAACAGGAGCTACTCAAAGAAGAGAGAAACTTTAGAGGAGTCTGCTAGCTAGGTCGTCCTGCCTGAATGACCTTACACTTATTGCCATGTGGATGCAGTTGGTCACATCCACTTCCACAGCTTCCCAGCAGGAGGACACCAGCCCCAGCAACCTGCATGGAGGCTTCATGCACCTCCTGATGCTCCCTAAGTGTCTGGGGGAAAGTGCTCCAGACGGAAACCCAAGTGCCGCAGAACTCCTGTATGGAAAGCAACACGTAGGTTTTAGTCTTAAGTATATTTACTCAAATCCAACCCAGTTGCGCTCAATGAGATTTTACTTCTGAATAACACAGTATAACTGGGACACTGGTGGCGCTGTGGCCGGGTTAAACCACAGAGCCTAGGGCTTGCCAATCAGAAGGTCAGCAGTTCAAATCCCCATGGCGGGGTAAGCTCCTGTTGCTCAGACCTAGCTCCTGCCCACCTAGCAGTTTGAAAGCATGTCAAAGTGCAAGTAGATAAATAGGTACCGCTCCAGAGGGAAGGTAAACAGCGTTTCTGTGCGCTGCTCTGGTTCGCCAGAAGCGGCTTAGTCATGCTGGCCACATGACCCGGAAGCTGTATGCTGGTTCCCTCGGCCAGTAACGTGAGATGAGCGTCGCAACCCCAGAGTCCTCCGTGACTGGACCTAATGGTTCAGGGGTCCCTTTACCTTTACCTTTACCCAACACAGTGTAACTGTGCTGAAGACCAGGGCGTCCTTTCCAAGTAAATATAGCTGTGATAAGGGGTGCAAGATGAGGAGGGATAGTGAGAAAAACGCCATCCTTTTAGTGTGGCACCACCGACACTTTGGAACTCCCTGCCTCTCCGGACAGCAAGTGGGCGCCTCCCGCCTCCTCTTTTCTGACCTGCTCCAGACATTCTCCTGTGGGGAAGCCTACCCGATTGCTTGCAATGTCTGCAGGTGTTTTCATTTTGTTTTAGTCTGCTCTGTCACGGTTCTCAACTCTCCGCATGTTTTAAATCATAGCTGCAAATGTTTTAGGTTTTTCTAAAAAAAGAAATCAAATGGAAGCCCCTTGGAGGTTTCCCCGCTGCGAGCAAGCGGTGTCTAAATCTGAGGTGGCCCTGCCGCCTGAACCCCAAGGGCCGCCCCAGTTTCTGCCCAGCAAAGCAGCCAGGTGTGTTTTCTTCTGGGGCGCTTTGCGCGCGGAGAGCGCACGTCCAACAAGAAGGCGAACCTGGCGCTCCGAGGGGAGGGCAGAGGGGCAGCCAGCCGGCGCCTCCTCCTCGTGGGCCAGGTTGTCTCTGCCCAGGTGCGCCCCTCCCCGGCCGGCCCGGCGGCGGCGGCGGCGGGGGTGTTTCCTCGTCAGCTGACGGGCTGGGCGAGCGCGGCGCGCTTTCGGCACCGCCGGCGAGGGAGAAGGTTGGGCGCTCCCGGGCGCCGCTGCCGCCGCGATGCTGCCTTGGCGGGCGGAAGTGGGCTGGGGCGCCGACGGAGCCGAGCTGCCTGCGGGCGCGCTGCTGCCACACCGAGAGCTCGGCCCCGCGAGCCGCCGACATCCCGCCGCGCCCGGAGCAGGTACCGTCTCGCCTCGCGGCGCGCCCCGGCCGCCCGCGCGCTGCCTTCCCGGCCCCTGCGGGAGAGCTCCGCGGGCGCGCTCGCTTGCGCTCTTTCCCCCCCCCCCCCCTCTCTCTCTCTCTCTCTCTCTCCTCTCTCTCTCTCTCCTCTCTCTCTCTCTCTCTCTCTCTCTTTCTCTCTTTCCCCCCTTCTGTCCGTCGCGGCAGCAAACTTTTTCAGGAGAGAAAAGTTGTGGTCGGGAAAAGCAGCGCCAACTCCGCCGGGGAGCGAGTGGCCGGCCCTTCCTCGGGCTGCCCGGAGCTGCCCGCTGGAAAGAGCGCGCGCAGAGCGCCCGAGGCAGCGGGCAAAGTGCGCGCGATCCTGGCTGTCGAGTTAAAGGAAACCAGCGGGCAACTTTGTACAGAGACTTCCGCGCCTCTAAACTTCAGGAGCTGCCTGCTAAGTTTGTTTTTCTGGTCTGAGAGGTGATTAGATCTGTCTAACGATCGATCCATTCATAGTCCATGGATTCGATGGTGATCTGCCCAAAGGAGGCAAGGCTTTGCTCCCCTTCTCTCCCCCTCCCCGACCCCCAGTTTCTGAAAGTGGTTCAGGTGTGGAGGAATAAACGACAAGCAGAGCTCCGAGGCAACGCAGCAGGCTGGGGAGACAACTCGGTGGGCTTTGAATGTTAGTAGGCTGTTGTGAAGAAAACTGGACTGTCGTTTTATGAATAAATGTGTTACAATAATTTCATGAGATTATTATTATTGGCAACCACCCCCTAAAGAAGTGGGGAGGAAGAATCCAATGTAATTTCTATTAATTTTCATAAATATGTAAAAAAAAATTGGGGGGAAAGTGCCATAGATGTTCACTGAAAGATCCAAAGCCGGGGACTCGGTGATGATTGACATCCCCTCAACGTTTGCAAATGGGAGCCCCAGTAGCCCCATGGAGCAGAGGGAACAGGCTTGAGACACTCCGAAGGCTACCAAATTCACCATAGCATGAGTTTTGTAAGCAAGAGTCTACTTTATCAGATGTAACTGAGGCTGTGGAAGTTTATCCCACCAGTAAAAAAAAAGTTTCCTTATGTGGCCCAGCATAACATCCAGAGAACAAGACTATGTTAACTGGAATCTAAATATATACACTTTAAAGGAATCTTTAAATTTATGTGTTGAAGTTAAGTACAGTAGTTGTAATAGTAATCCAAGACTTACAAGACACAGCAGACAAGTTTGGCAGTTGTCAGAAAACTAGGTTAGATATGTAAGTTTTATTCAGGGGATAGCATATATTTTCTTATCATCTATGATTAACATACGGGGGAATAGACTTTGGATCTTCTAGATCACACTTTAAATTTCACTATTACAGTTCAAGGAATGAAGTCATGTTTGCATGCCCCTGAATACCTTTGAAAGCTAAATAGACTCTCTAATATCATTAGAAAAACAAGCATTTTAAAAAAAGGTTTCCAGAAAGTTTATTCCTTATTGTTGCTATATTAGCCACTTGCAAATAAATGCTCATTGCTATGTAGAGTCTGTGGCACTTATATGGACATGTGTGGGCTACGAAATTAGCATTCTTAAAATTGTTTTAAGTCCATGAACTGAACAAAAAATGGTTCAGAAGGTCATTTTCTAAAAGTAGTCCTACTGTAGAAATAGTTTCCATAGAAAGTTCTATGCAATAGATCTTTTCTGATAAGTTTACATGTAGAAATGAAGAGGAAGAATGAAGAAATTTACTGCACTTGTCATCAAGATGGCTGCTGATATGCTATTGCCCTTACTTCCATAGACAAACACTAGAAAAGCAGGAGTGAAAAAACTCCGTACATTTAGACCACACTTACTATGGAGTAAACCTCATTAAAACTCTAAAACTTAACAAGTAAATCAGCATAGGATTGCACCAAAAAAATAGCACAAGATCAAGCCTTGCCAAACAAGCATTTTACTAGGCAAGATTTTAGGAAGTTCATATCCTAAATTTCTCCAGTTATCCCAATTTATTAATGTTTATAAGGCTAAGTTTTTCTACCAGTCCATGAACAGGAAACATTTGATCTATACAATTTAATCCATTGATATACTGTTTGTTTGTTTGTGTGTGTGGTTTTTTTTTTAAAGAATCATATGCACACCTACTTTGGAGCATGTTTAACTGAATTCAGTAAGAGCATCAAGTTGGGGGTGGTGCATCAGATTGGGGTGAATAACTGAGGTACTGAAAACAGCTGCATTAATTTTAAATAAATGGATTGTAGACATTAATTAGGGTGCTTAAGAGCACTGGATTGTATGCACCACTGGAACATTTTTTCAGTTTGAGGTGCTTAACTATCTCCTTGAAATGAACTGGAAGTAAGGCGGCAGTAGTTGGATGTGAATGGGATTTACATCGGATGAAGTGAGATCAACCTTTAAAATACACAAAAAGTGTTGATCAGAACATTCAGGAATAAGGTTTTGCAATGCTTTCAGTTTTGGTCTTGGAGCTACACTATTAAACAAATTTCTTCTTTTTGAACAAACATGATCCCTTATGCAGAAGACTGAACCCAGGTTGAAGTGAGGGACTGATTTGATTTTCTCAGTTGTTCCTACAAGGCAAGTAAATTTGTTCCATTTCTTTCCTCATAATTATTTGATAATAACCAAATAAATAAACGGAAAAACTAGCCAACTATCAACAGGAAATAAGAGGTCTCAGGACACTTTGTTTCATATTGAGTAAACCTTCTTCTTAAGTAGCTTAGACGGTATCTCATAAGCACTTTGCAGCTCCTTCAGACTTTTAAGACCAGGCGTCCGTGTCAGAAAGAGAAACATGTTTGTTTTATATCAAGGTAGGCACAAATGTTTATTTTAAGCTGATATAGGCTGTAAATATACAATCCATTTTTGAGGACCAGGTACTGAATCCCACCCTTTCAAAATAGTGTGCATTCATATTATCCACATGTAAAAATAGAGTTCCGGAAATTTATTCAATTTCAGAAGCTGCAATCTGAAGTAAGTGGTGAAGGGCATACTGGCAGATATTTCTGTCTTCTTTGTAGACAGTGAATTTATATCTATTTCTAGTTATATAATTGAAAATATACCAAATAGATTACCAGCTCAAAATAGTTTACATTTAATATGGGCTAGTTAGTAACTTGCAGTGATGATGTAACATTGGTTATTTTAATACAAAGCTAAGCTCTCCAAATATGTCAAACTGAACCTTGACATTTCAAGACTCAATTGATATTGTTAAGGTTTTGAATTAGTTGCAAACTCTCAAAATCAGAAGCACCATGTTACAATTCTTCTTGGGAATGTACAATGCCAGGACATTTTTGCCTATTTGTAGGTTCAAAGATTGCTGCATCAAAATTATCTGTTGCTGTTGTACCAGTATAAATGAACTTCTAATTGGTACAATTAAACATTTTTAGATCTGTCAATTGATTAAATAATGTTCTGTTGATTGATTAGCAACCTGCCTTTAATGCATTGCTTTTAAGCACGAGTTACATATTACTGAAACCTCAAAATAGGTACTTTTTCTTTTAAAGAAGAAAATATGAGAATTTAGAATTTAGTAAAAGCTACTATTCATTTTTGGTGGAAAACTTCTTTCATATTTTCATTTTCATTCAACAAGAAAAATAAGAAAGTGTGCCCTTAAATCTGGTTGATAAATCTACCAATTTAAATGTGTTAAGGTGTGGAATCCTAAAGAATTATTAGAGGTGCAAATTCGCACCAGGATGACCAGCTGAAACCTATCAGCTTCACCCTGATAAGTGCAGCTCTGTTTGTTGGAGGATCTCACAAAAAGGTTGCCCGAGATTTATTGGGATGTTTGCCAGAGGGCACTATTTTTAAGAAGAAAAAGAAAGAAAAAGAAACCCCCCACACAGCAAATAAAGTTTTGAATCAGAGGGAACTTTCCACCCAACCCCAGCAAATGCGTTAAGAAATGGGAAGTTGGTTTATTATTGCATGTAGTGAAGTTGTAGTGGGGATAAAGATATAACTGAGCACTTGCCACATATTATTGGACTAGCTTTGAATGTTTCCGCATGTGCGTGATGCACCTGCCATAAACTGCAATGCTGTGCATCAACATGGGCATGGCCAAGTCAAGTAAATCTACAAAAATACTTCACAAACTGAGGTTCTGCCTCCCCCCCCCCCCATGAAGCCTGCCCCCCTAACATTTGGTGTGGGCGAGTGTTGTTGCTTTTTAAAAAGTTGAAATAATCTGTAGTCCAGTAGAAACGGTTTTGAAATTTGTGGTGATGGGAGAATTGGATTCGTAATGTTTGAAAGCAGGCTATTTTCAGGAAATAAACAGAAGCTTCAGACTCAGCTATATCTGCAGATATATTTTGATGGACACAAGCTACTTACAGTTGTAGTCTAGAGCAGAAATGGCCAACTTTATTTGCAATCCTATATCCACCTTCCTGGGAGTAAGTTCAATTGAATTACGTGTGTTTTACTTATGAGTAGGCACGCATAGGCTTGCACGCTTCATCAGCAGGGGTGGACCTTTACAGTTCTGTTTATGTTAGTAAGTGCAATAAAAGCTATTTATTTTCCTTTGCTGATATTTAATTTATTTTTATATTGGTATCCAACCCTTAATACAAAGAGCTTAGAATAGCATTTTAGCCTTGCAGCAACCCGGGGTGTGTGTGTGTGTGTGTGTGTGTGTGGCCCAAGGTTGCGGAGCCATGCTAGGTCATGTCAAAGGGCCATCATTTTGTTTCCAATGGTTTGGCAAATGCACCCGAGATGTAGGAAGGCAGACACATGCTTCCCCTGTTGTATGTCCCACACATATGGCACCTGGGGGTAGGTATACTGCTTCTGAACCTGGAAGGTCATTTGACCATTTTGGTTAATAGCCAGCAAGCGATGGCTGGGTGGGGATTTGAATCCTGAGTTTCCCACGCCCATATCCACCACTCTATTCACTACAGAATTTGAAGTTGTATGCTTACATCCTAATCAAAAAGGCTTGAGTCCTCCTATTTTGCAAAGCCAATCACTGTAAGTATAGGTTACAAGATATTGCCATACCTTTGTTTACATTTAGAATAATTTCATATTGGTAAAGGGCAGGAGATCCAAGCTAAAATTTAATTCCTAAATAGTACTAAGCAGGACGTGGTTCAACATTAGTTATGCCAAGTTAGCAGCTACGGCTTGCAATCACATTTCAACCTTACTCTTTGCTGACTTGCAGAGATTCCTAGGGAGGTCAGGTGGCAGGGTGGGACGGGTCCATGTCAGGGAAACCACCACTTCCGAAGGCCTTCTAGGCTCACAGCAGTCACAAAGGAAGATAGATGAGGAATGGCTTTTCCTCCAGCCCCCCCTTTTTTCTTGCAGTATCCTTCTTTTTAAAATGTTCTCTCCCACCAATTCCAATGGGAGAGAAGATATCCACATCAGCTTCAGGGATGGCATAGTTCCCTCCCCTCCTTCCTCAAGGAACAAGGGAAGGCCCATTGCCCTGGCTGTCCCACTGTTGGCTCTCCACAGGTGGTAAAGGGGAAAAGGGAATATCTGTGGAGGGATCCAAAGCTTCCCCCAAGATGCTTCAGAATGCCTTTGCCACCTGCAGATTACCACCATTAGGAAAGCCACAGCAGTGGACCTTTTCAATGCTGATCAAAGTAGGACCTCCAAAGAAGATCTCTCTCTGCCCACAGAGAGGGAGGTTCATGGTGCTCCAGAGACCCTGAGACATCTTCCTCCCAGGACCTAAGAAAAGAACATTTAGGGGAAGAACTAGATATGTGAGTGTGTACACACACACACACAAGTCCCAGGGTTGATCCTTTCAAACACTAATGATGTGGAAGTTTGCAAATAAAAGCATGAATCTCATTAGAGACAGGTAAACCTGATGCAAAACCTCTTTAACAGATTGCCAGTGCAATGGCTAGCTAATTACATGAGGCAAGTAGTCCTGTGGCTTGTGTGGCCCACCTGTTCAAGGCATGTGCGCATTATGTTCTAAAAGGAAACAGGTATTTCTAGGACATTTTCATACAGAACAGATTGTAACCCAAATCTGCCTTAGCCAGGCCAAGCATGGGTTGGGTGATGAGATGTATTCAAATGATGAGTCTTAGCTGGTCACCCATTCAGTTCAACAAATGCTGAGCCAATAAGATTTTTTTGGGCACAGCCAGCCAAAGGAAATAAGAGTGATAGGAATATTCTTTTTTTACTGCATGCATACAAGTGCCACGAAAATTATGTTGTGTGACTGGCTTGGTCAAGTGGATCCAGGCCGCACTGGATATTGTGTAAAAGCATTGGCTGTGAAACGGATGGTGCTTTTGGAGGATCCCCTTCTGTGTTTAGGGAAGACTTGTCAAGAGGTCTGCAAACATTACCAGCTCGCTCACTCAGTGTGCTACTCTTTTCTTCATCAGAAAAGTGTGTGTGTTTGTGTCTATTTATATGGAAAGAGGTGCACGAGAGTGTCATTTCCAGAAAGGTGGGGCACAGGACAAAATAGTCTTTTTGAAACTTCCTCTTTAGTTGCCTGAAGGAAACTCTGACTGACCAGTAGACCAGGTGAGTGGCTATCTACAAAAGGCCTCTCTGGTCCAGCACCTGTCCCTCACAGTAGCCAAACACATGCCTTTGGGAAGCCCATAAACTGGCATATGGCACCTGCTGTCAAATAAAAACGTAACAGTTGCATGAATATGTGTTGCTGGTTCTGTAGGATTTTACTGAGACAACCTTAGGGCTCAGGACAATAGTTTGCCCTTCCCCCCCTTTTTTGCTGTGTGGTCCTCTACACTGGATATATCAGTTCAGAAATATATAGCTCCCATAAGCACATATCTTGGTCTTCTTGACTCACTATTTGGGAATCACGTGATATTACCACTTTTTACACGTGACCTCCAAAGTCAATCACCTACATTACTTTCACTAGGCTACCTATCTATAACTTGCTCACCTTGGGCATTTGTGGCAACACCAGCAGCCCAGAGAGAAAGGAAGCCATTTTTTGGAAGGCTTCTGTTGGTCACCTGGAGGAAATCCTGCTTGGCAGGGGGTTGGACTGGATGGCCCTTGTGGTCTCTTCCAACTCTGTGATTCTATGATTCTAACTGCCACAGGTGGCCAGGCAAGAGTTGCTCTTTGTAACACTGGCACCAGCACAGACCCCGTGGAACGGCCTCAGGAAGGGGTGCTTTGCAGAATCAGCTGCTGGACTGAGGTTGCTGCTTGCATTGTTCAAAACAGAAGCACCCGACAGCTAAAGCGATCCACGAGGAATGCAAGCAAAAGTTTAAGTAGCTTAATGTAAGGCGGGGGAGGGGGAAATAAAAAAGAGTAGTTTTTCTTTCTCTTCCCTTATCAACAGCGAATCCCTTCTCCATGGAGAAGGGGGGAAAGTTGCAAATTGAAACAGTGAAAAGGACTGTCCGTGTAACGCCAGGTCAGCGGCAACTGCATTAATCATTTTAATCTGCCCCATTGAAATTAATGGGATGTCACTCGTTTAAAACTGGAGTCAGCAGCACACAAGGGCTGTCAGATACTCAAGTAAGCAAACTGGAAGAAGCTGAGCAGGTGAACAATATGTTGATTGGAGGCATTTTCGGAATCCTTTTGCCTATCTACGTGAGGTGCGAAAATGTGTCCAGCATTTCAAGTCGATGGAATCCTTTGTCACTTGAAATGCCTTGAACAGTCCAAGAAAAATGAGGAAGCAATGTCAGAATTAATGAATACAGCTCCTAAAACATCTTGGAACTGAACAAAACAAATAGACAGAAGACTCTTGTCCTCATCTCAGTATTTTATTCTTTAAGTCTTGAGTTATTATAGTAAACTATTGAGTGTCTTCTTTCCATTCCACACCATCCTATCCATTTGTGAGCCAAATATTCCTATTTTGTGTCTTTGAGCTACGGTAAGGAGCACGCTGGAGCCTGTTCTTTCTATTTTGTATTGGCAAGTTCAATAAATAGAGAGTGTTGGCCAATGTTAGTCATCCGCAGAGCTACTGAAAAAAAGAGAGGCTTAGCTGAGTATGACTTAGTTGGGATACCAGCCATAGCATTCAATATCACTTAGTATTTTGCTTTTCCTGATCATGGTATATGTAGGTTTTGTACAAGGTGACCAAATGGAAAGCGGGACAGAGGCCCTGTACCAATTTATGTTACTGAAAAGAGGATTTTGGCCAATACATCTCGTCACACGGGGAAGAGAAAGGTGGCCTCTGTCAAAACCCCATCTCCAGCTGTTCAAGATACCAAGATCCCTGTCCTGTACTCTCTTGCTTCTGGTCAGCTGGTTTGGTATGATACTGCCCTTACTACTTGGGTTCAAATGAAGCAGAATATGTCCATGATGTCCATACATTGCTGACCTCTGCAATCCCAGGGCTGCAATCCCATGCAGATTTAGGCCCATTCATTTCAGTGGGGTTGGTTGTGCCTGACTTGCCACAGGGTCTGTACCTCTGACTCTTAGGTATTTCTGTAGCATTTGCATCAAGAATGAAGCTTCCTCCCGACCCCCTTTGCAGAATTTCAAACACAGAGAAGTGAAAGCAAGGGAGGAGAGGTTTAAAATTATTACGAAGAGACTATTTACCTTCTTTTATCACATATATTGATATAAATTGGCCTGACATGAAGGAAGTGTTCTTAATAAACGATCTATTAGTTACTCTTGCTAGAATTGAAGTGCTGTGATGACAGATGACTACAAATATATATATATAGGCCTAATTATATTGCATTTCCTGTAAATTATTTTATGTGTGTTCACAATTAATTTCTTCTTTATTTTAGTAATTTGTTTTCTTTTTTTAAAAAAAACCAGGCATATAAATGCTTCAGGTTTGTGGCCTATTCCTGTATGGATTGCTTGGGAGTACCTTTGGTGATATGCAGAGGATTGTGGCTTTAGTTGCATGTTGTTTGCAAAGGGAAAGGGGCCGCCCTCACCTAGTGTGCAGGTCCCTTAGGCAGAATACATGTAACCAACAGCAAATTCCTATAAGTAGCTATGGTAGAAACAATGGCTAAACATTGTTTTTCTATAGAAAAGTTACATATAGATGTGCCAACAGAGAAAAGGAGGAAATGAATTGGTCTTAACAAATTAACTTTGTTTCTTACACATCTTGATAGTCCTGGGGGATGGGGAACAAGCTTAATAGAAATGAGAGAAAGCCTTTATGTTTTGCGGGTTTTGTTTCTAGAAATGGACCTTTTCGTTAGTTATTATTTGTGGTCTGCTAGAGAGGAAATTAAAAATAGAATTAAAATGGTTCTAAAGTAGCATCTTACATAGGAATTGAGAGGTCTACTTTATTAAATCCCCATAATAAAGTTAATTATGAGCTGGTGGTGGAGATATTGAACACTTTTAATTAAAGCCTGTTTGCAATTTTGGACAAGGATATCCAATACATTCATCCAGAATAAACTACATTTTCAGTTCAAGGAAAACTATGTGTGCGTTTTTTATGTAAGAGTTGAAAAAGTGCTGTTGGATCAGGCCATGGGTGCACCGAGTCCACCATTCTGCTTCAAGCAGCAACCAGGCCTAGGTTCTGGAGAAGTCTGCAGCAGGGAATGAAGGCAACGGTCCAGCTCCGAGTTTGGTCCTAGCGTGTGATATTCAAGGTTTATTGCCTCTGAAGGTGGAAGTTCTATTTCTCGAGTATAGCTGATCACCACTGATAGACCTAGTTCCCAATAAATAAGTGTCTAATTCTTCTTTAAAGCTAAGTAAGCTAATGAGCACCCCCCCCCAATCTTCTGACAACGAATTCCACATGCTTCTTGTGTGATGTGTGTCAGTCTTCCTTTTCTTTAGTTTCTTTGGGTGATCCGTGTTTATCATTTTGGTTGCCCCTTTCTAGGTCTGTGATGCTCTTTTTTGAGATGGGGCAACCAGATGAGAGGACACACATACCTGCTTGCCTTGACAGTTTCATAACAGTCTAATAAAAGGAAATTAAAGATCACTCAGAAAAATAAGGCAAATGAAAACCAGGAAGTTAGGTAAATTTACATTCCTGGGTAGAGGGGAGATTTAGGTGCAAGTCCCCTCCCCGCCTCTAATTAACTTTGACATTTTTCTTACAGAAAGTTTGTTAGGCTACCTTTCCGTGGGAGATGGCATTAGCATGACCCGGTAGTCAACCATACATTGATGGCAGGCAGAGTTCAGCTAGGTAGATGTCCTGCCGAGGGTTAAAGGCTCCAGTCCCTGGTGGGGCCAGAGCAGCCAGGCATTGTCCATGTCTGTTCATTTTTCATGGAGGCAAAGCTATCACTATAAAAGGAAAACAAACCAAAAATATTATCATTCATCTAAGGTTTAAATACTGTAATTTATTTCTCATTTGAATCATTTTAAATCAAAGTGTTGCCCTACTAAGTTGCGGAAGAGAAACAATTTGCTGGTACAGTATTACTGTGGATCTTCAGTGCGGCTCAATCCCAATGAAGCTGGCCTAAGATTGCAGCCTCAGACTGCACAGCTAAGCACAGTTACAGTAAATCCCATTGAATAAAGTGAGACAGTTTAAACACAGACTTGGGGCAGGCAGGTTTAGCAGTCCACCTGTTGTTCAAATTCAGGCAATACAGTACGTTGCAAATTTCTTAGGCACAAAGTGCTTAAATCTTTCCCATTGAAAGAACAACACTACTTAACTTTTGTCAATCTGAATCATCCCCACCACCTCACCACTCTTTAAATGTGCCCCAAATTTTGTGAAAAGGTTTGTTGCATGGTTTAGATTGATTTATTTTGAATCCAGATCGTTCATCCTGATTTTTACCATAGATGTTCCATAGATTCCCCCTCAACACAATGCACGAGTGAATTTTGCTCCAGATTCCACCTTCTTCACTACTTTAATCAAATATGAACCCTCTGTGTAGTCAAAGGCTTCATAAAATACCAAACACAAAGACCGCAATGGGGGTGTGGCCATTAACTTTGCAGAAGTTTACTTTACTTACTGAATTCCTAATAATGTCATCTATTTGGTGGGCTGGGAGAAAGCCAGTCTTGTCTGGATGGACATACTTGAAAGTTATCCATTTCAGTCTGTTAGCAAACCCATCATAAGTAGCTTGTAGTCTTACCTTGTAACAAGATCTCTTTCTACCTAGAACGATTGTTGTTGTTGTTGTTGTTGTTGTTTTTGTTGTTGTTGTTGTTCTGCCCTTCATCCTAAGATCACAGGACAGTTAAAGATCTAGCTCCCTTTCTGGAGCACCTAAGCACAGCATGCAAGCTTTCTCTCCCCTGTGTGCCCCAAGGGTCCTGGGAAAGAGGTAGGGCAAGAGGAAGGTTGCTGCCGATTTCAGGCAAATGGTTTTTTGACGTGTTATAACCATTGGATGTGCCTAAATTTTTGTATCAGCACTATTACATACCTGTGATACTTGTACTAAAAAAATCCATAAAGAAACCTTGGAGGGGGGAGCACTGAGTAGTAAAACCACCAGAGCCTAGGGATTTATTCATAGAATCCTAGAAGGGTAGCATTGGAAGGGACTCCAAGGGTCATCTAGTCCAGCCCCCTACAGTGCAGGAATCTCAGCTAAAGAATCCAAGACAGATGACCATCTGCTGTAAAACCTCCAAGGAAGGAGAGTGCCCCTCCCGAGGGAGGCTGTTCCACTGTCAAATACCATGAGTAGTAGAATACACTTTGCTGTCACCAGAGCTTTGAATATATAGTATTTTAGTTATTTTTAAGTCCCGTGATTTCAAAGAGAAAGCACTTGCCCCATGGGAATCAACAGGACTTTAAAAAATGGGACTTGGCCCTGAGCAGAATGTACTTTCCCCATCAAATACAGTTTATTCCCCACTGATTGCTAGCCTGGAATAACTTGCATGGAGATGTTGGTGGAAATTTTGGAGCACAAGTCAAGCTTGGTTACTTTTGTCAAACAACTGTGTGATAAGAGGTTTTTATCAATTGCTTGGAAGAGAATGAAAATGGTGATGGGGCCGGAAGACACTAGAAATTAGAGCTGCAGAAGCGGTTTCCCATAATAGCAGGGTAGCCAGCAGTCCTACATTTAGCCCTAAATACACACAACCACTTTGGTCTATGGAACTGGCAGTTTGCTCCACATGTACAAGGAACCAGCCTTTTAATGTGGCAGCACCTGGGACTCCTCCTTAGGCCAGCATATGTTTTAACAACTTCATTATGTCTCCTTGTTTTTAAAGTCTGTAGATTTTATCGGTATTTTTAATGAATATTTCATACTATTTTACATAAACTGCTTAGAGGGTCAAAATAAAATAATAAAATTCCTTCCAGTAGCACCTTAGAGACCAACTAAGTTTGTTCTTGGTGTGAGCTTTTGTGTATCTGAAGAAGTGTGCATGCACACAAAAGCAAACTTAGTTGGTCTCTAAGGTGCTACTGGAAGGATTTTTATTATTTTTTATTTTGTTTTGACTATGGCAGACCAACACGGCTACCTACCTGTGCTTAGAGAGTGTTTCTTTCTTTCTTTTATTTGTAGTTTATAAATCTTGTGTAAAATTAGGAAGTCACGTCTGCTGAGGTGCAGGCCCTAACAGTCTGCATATTCCTCATGGTAGAGTCTGATGAGTGGAGCAGAGTGACAGCTCAAAGCTGAGAGCAGAAGCCAACCTGAAAGTCACCTGCATATGATTCCGGCTCCCCCAAGAAGAAGGCTTGGAGCCTGATGGTGCATGCATGAGCTCAAAGTGCACTAAACTCTGTAGGGGCACCTGCCCAGGCACCATCCCCAACACACACACCCATTCCTGACCTTTGTGCATTCAGTGCAAAGATCTGAAGGGAAATTCTGTGTGCACTCGGCTGAACATGCTCAGAGGCCTCCCAGCCACCAGGAACCCTGGTAAAACAAGCTGAGCATTCTGAGGGTCTGGCATCAAACCTTTGCCTTAAATGCCCAAATTTTGGGAGTGAAGGAGGCCACACGCATTGTGTAGCTTGTGCCAAGGGCTGCCCACCATGCGGCACTTGCAGGCAGCAAGGCTTCTCCACACCAGTCGCTGGAAACCTCAGGAGGGGTCCTGTTCTGCTCCCTGGTTTCCCACAGGCACTGGGAGGTGGGGGGGGGGAGAGACTGTGAGAACAGGTGCTGGACTGGATGGGCCATTGGCCTGATCCTGCAGATGGCCATCCAGCCTCTGCTTAAAAACCTCCAAGGAAGATGCGTCCCCCACCTCCCGAGGGAGTCCGTTCCCCTGTCAAATACCATGATAAATTCTTCTGCTGTCCCCCTGTCATTCTTCTGAAGCACCATGTCTACCTTGAGCAGGTGACTGATGGGCGCTCTTTTTCCTTTCCTTCTCGCTGCCCTCCTCACAGCTGCTGCCACTCACTGCCTCCTCTTCCTGGGAAGCAAAGCTCCTCACAGCCCAGGGCCTGGGATGGAAATGGCACAACAACCCTCTCAATCTCAGCCAAGCTGCGTGCGGAGCATTTCAGCCCCCGACAGGAAGGGGGTTCCTGAGGCTGGAGTGGGCAGCCAACATGCAGAAGCATCTTTTTCCATTGTTTATTATTTATTTATTTCAGAAAATTTATATGCCGCTTGATTGTAAAAAGATAAAACGATAGAATCAAGGAAATAGAAAACAATTATTTTAAATCATACAAAATGTTAAAATGCTAAAACATCAAAATTCCTACCAGCATTTCTAAGCATCTGGGCAGGCTTGTCTAAACCGGAATGTTTTTAGCAGGCATCAAAAACAGTACAGTGAAGGTGCCTGCTCGATATCAATAGGCAGGGAGTTCCAAAGGGCAGGTGCTGTCACACGAAATGACTGAGTTCTTACAAATGCGGAACGGGTATCACGTGGCACCTGTAGCAGTGCGAACTCCACCGATTGAAGCGGTCAAGTGGGAAAATGTAGGGAAAGGCAATTTCATAGGCGAACTGGTCCCAAGTTGTTAAGGGCTTTGTATAGTAACAGCGCTAGCAAATTGGCAACCAGTGGAGATCTCTGAGCACAGGTGCAATATGCTGGCAAAGCCTCACTCCTGTCAGCAATTGTGCTGCAGCATCCTGCACGAACTGCAGCCTCTAGATCAAGCGTGAGGGAAGCATGTTGGGGGACAATCCTGATGTGGGTCTGCGGTGACCCCCTTTAAGATGTAGATGTGCACGTTTCAGAGTGGAATGGAGCCCTGGGAGTGACTGGCTCTACCACTTTCTAGGAAAAGCTAGCTCAGCAGCCATGATGGGTGCCTGAAAGAAAAGGGTGAAATAAAATTGCAGCCAGGGCCTGCGGAGTGTTGGGTGTGGGGAAAGCATGCTAGAGACAGGAACCTGGTATGTCAGAAGACAAATGAGGGAAGATGCAGCAGCA